>NW_027491020.1:0-1200000 GCF_021521415.1 Bidens hawaiensis | reverse complement strand
GAGCCAATCCCGACCCGAGGTAATGATAGTTTGACATTGTACAGATCCAAACCCGCTAGATCTAGTCGCGAAACGACGAGCCGCCACCCTAAGCCGTTAAAGTCACGATATCCGGATGGAATCGAGTATAAACCGATCAAAAGATGAACTTAGGGGTCACCCTAGTTCAGATCTGAATCGAACGGGGCGAAAAATGGTGAAAAACGGTGAAATATGGGGTAAAATACGTTTTTCCGGCCACCGCCCGGTTTTCCGGCACGGCGGCGCCGGAAAGGCGAAGTACGAGGTAAGGATGTCAGATAATGTTCTCTGACATTCTGACCTAACCCTAGGCGCTTGTGTAACGAATTCGTTAAGCAATTCGTTACGGAGAGTTAACGAATGAGCTCTCATTCGTTAGGCTGATTCGTTAAGAAGAAATAACGAATTAGAATCAGTTCGTTAAGTAATTCGTTAATAGAGAACGAACGAATGAACCCTCAGTTCGTTATAAGGTTCAATTCTTTATACATACCAGTTCGTTATAAAGGTTCAGTTTGATATAAAGGTTCAATTCGTTATAAGGTCCATTCGTCAAGAAGTAATGAATGAGCCCCATTCGTTAACGAACAGGATAACGAATTAGACTATGAAGGAATAACAGAAAGGTCTCTGGAATTAGATTAAAATGGACTAATTACAAAGAAGCCCTCGAACTTTTTCACTAATTACAAGGAATGACAGCTCGACCCCAGCCAGGGGTTCTACCCCTTAGACCCTGCTAGGGGTTGCCGCCATTATACCTCGCTGCCAGGGGCGCTGCCCCGGACCTCCGTTCTTTCAGGGTTATAGTTAAACTATGAACGCAATGTGGGTAGTGATAGTTAATTGATACGTGTAATTGTTATACAGTTAGTCGCGCATAGTTAAAGAAAGGAATAACCGTAAACGGTGAACGTAACCGCATTCAGGTGAGTTTCTAGCCCCATTCCTTGTTATGTTTTCGGAGCTGTGTGAATACTCGATGTGATTAGTTAATACATTTACCTTGAGTGGTAAGTGTATGTCTTATATGACTTTTGTATGAAGGAATGCTTGACGATGCATGAACGATCTTCGGATATTGCATGTACCGTCAAGGGATAGTTTAAAGATATGATTGATATATATATATATATATATATATGATGTATAAAATTATGTATGAACGTATGGAAGTTATAATTATGAATGAGTAGAAAGGTATAGAAGGTATAGGTTAGAAAAGGGAACCGACCCCAATAATGTCAACGAATGTAGGGAACCGACCCTAATAACATAGGCGAATGTAGGGAACCGACCCTAATAACATCGGCGAATGTAGGGGACCGACCCTAATAATATCAGCGAATGTAGGGAACCGACCCTAATAATATCGGCGAATGTAGGGGACCGACCCTAATAATATCGGCGAATGTAGGGGACCGACCCTAATAATATCGGCGAAGGTTATAGGGAGAAATGCACTTTAAAATGTATATGTATGAATGAAAGTATGTATGTAAGTATGAAAGAAAGAATGAAAGTACGTATGTATGTATGTAAGTATGTAAGTAAATATGAAGGTATTTACCTTCGGGTGCATATGTAAGTATCTGAATGTATTGTATGTCGTCTGATTAACCAGAACTCACTCAGCGTAGCTGACTTTTAGTATGCACGCAGGTTAATCGACTGAGACAGCTGGCTTGAGAGAGACAAATAGCAGGATTGGAAGAGACTGGCATCTGAAGATCTGTTATGATGTTTGATACTTTAATATATGTTATGTCTTTAAAAGACAAGTTATGGATGTTTGTAATGAATGGTTGACTATTATTATTATTCCACGAAAGTTTTAATTAACTCTGATATTTAAAACTGTGTTTATGAGTAGATCCAATGCTAAAGTAAAGCACCGGGACCAGGGCCTTACATATTTTGTGGTTATTTGATGTCAACCAAACTTTTGTATTTGCTATATTATTGCCTAAATTTAAAGTATTTTGTATTTTAAGTTTTATTATAATTAGTTTGTGGTTATTAAATGTCAACGAAACTTTTGTACGAACCTATATTATTGTATCAAAAAATATGTCGGCCATTCCTTTTATAGCAAAATCAATATATTGGGAAAATATTTTTGCAAACTACACAAGATTATGCAAAATACAGTGTTATGAAACATATAACTGGTAAAACAAATTACACAATCATACTATTAACAGAACACGTTAGAGGAAACATAATTTATGGAAAAAAATTGAAAAAATAGATACCTTGACTTATTCAATTATTATTTATATAGAACAAACATAATTTATGACAAGCAATTAGGTTGGTCTTCCTTTAAAATATTTTTACCATAAACTCACACATCTAAACTTCAATCCTATATATTGAATACATAAACGTACACAATATGCCACTCTTAATACTTGGTGGGTTATTAAGTGTCAGATTCAACAATTTGGAACTTTTCATTCCGTTTTAAGTTAAACGATATTATAAGTTTCAAGTATATACGTTTCAAGGTATGTACGGTTTTTTTTGTTTTACATACGTTTCAGGGTATATACGTATTTTTGGTTTTACCGTTTTAAGTTAAACAATATTAAAAGTTTTTTTGTTTTACCATACTATCAAATCTAATTACTGTTTCTTCATGCCGTTTTATTTAAATTCGTTCATCTTCAACATAAATCTCTTACTTTTATTTTTTTAACATTAAACTGATAAAATGTTTTGTAGATGGATTATCCAGGGTTTTACATATAGTATGATTCGTCGTTACAACTAACGGTACTTCAAACATCTTTCGCTATAAACTATATTATTATTAAAAGGAATGTAAAACACAAATATATGTCAACTTAATTTTATTCTTTCTATAATTTTCATCCAAAATTCTAGGCATTACCATATGATGCATGTCTCCAAATATTTCCACCTACAAGTGATGTTCATTGTGTTGATATTGAACGTCTATGGGACGAATGGGTTGTTGAAGTTAAATTGGTTGAGGGTAATTATGTTTTCTTATTCGGTTGGGACCTACTAATTAAGGATACATGCTCTGCATCCGGTGACTATTTGGTACTTATACCAATCAAACAAACTCGATGAAACATCATATCTGTGCATCAAAAACCACGTGTGGATTTCGGAGTGTTTGAATCATTTGTTCACTACCCTACTTTAAACTATATGGGTTGTATACTTTTTTAATAAATTCTTTATTTTGATTAAATTTCTACGTTAGTATTTATTTTATATTCATTTTTTTAATTATTTCTCGATAAATGAATAGACATTGAGGGATGATCAACTAAAGACATACTATACGTTAAATCACGATTCCAATTGGGTTATAACTACTACTGATGGAATCTCATGGAATGTCCTGTTAACATCTATACCCAATGCTACTAAGCATGGATTTACTACTGGATGGTCTAAGGTTGCCGATCATGTTAACTTAAGAACCAATGACTATATAGTATTTGATACTAAACATTACAATGAGTTACTCTTACATGTCTTTAGCCTTGATGGTATTGAACGCACTAATTTTGAAACCATTATGTCTATCAAACTGCTACGTCCGATCAAGTCACCCCTATTTCAAATTCTGAAAATGTTATTCCTGACCATGTTTCATCAGTTGACGAGAAGCTTGTCTCTTTACCTATCAATGATGCAAAACTGAAGTGAAAGTTGGCACCGAGTGAAAAATGACCTTTGGTCACACGAAAAAAGTGTGGCCATAGGTCTTTAGCCACACATATCTGGTTTAGGTCATGTGTGACCAAAGGTCGCGACATCGTAGGTATCATATGGCCACACATAGTTTTTAGTGGCCTTATGTGGTTATAAGTGTGGCTAAAGGGTACCAGCATTAGTTGTTAGTCATCAAGAAGCCTCTCCAATAAGTGTGGCTAAATGGTAGAAAATGACCACATGACTATTTACTAGGTGTGACCATTGCACGTATAGAGCCACATGAATTCGTGTTTCAGCCACATGAATTTTATAATAATGTGGCCAGTAGGGTTGTGGTAAGCGAGCATTGTGACCTATACCGTGTGGCTATAGAAAAGCAATGGCCAACTTGAATTTAATAATAGTGTGGCTAATTATATCATATAGACACTGTATGTTACATTAAATGTGGCTAAAAATGTTTATTTACCACTAAAACACTCCTTTGTAGATTATAGTTTAGGTATAGTCTTACCTTTTGTCACACATAATGCTTTTCGTAATTTAAAGTGTGGCTACTGTCAAACTTTTCGTCACACATAGTGATGTATTGTGTGGCTAATCATATCGTATATACACCGGAGGTTATTGTCTATGTGGCTAAAAATGTGAACTTGCCACTCAAACACTCTTTTGCAGTTTGTGGTGTGGTCATTGTCTTACCGTTTGTCACGCATAATGTTTTTGTAATATAAAGTGTGGTTATTATCATACTTTTGGTCACGCATTGATAAATGTGGCTAAATATGTCTTACCGAGTTCAGTTTTTTTATTATTTTTTTAAATGGATTATAAAAAATCAGACTTTTAACCTGCTAACAATGCATAATATAAATATTTCAAAGCATTACTTTATAAATGTAACTAAACACATTAGCATAAAATCAAAACATGTTTTTTCATAAGTTTAACAAACACAATAACATAAATTCAAAACGGGTTTACATTAAATTTTTTTTGCCTCCTTTCTTCATTTTCCTTAAGTTCTTTTTCCATTTGTTCCATTCATTGCACTCGTTCTTCCAACTCGTTTCTTGACTTTGCTTCATTTTCTAGTTCGTTTTCCATTTCGGCTCTAACTTTTTGAACCTAAAATTGTTAAAATATTAGCATCATAACTATACATCATCTGTATAAAATAAAAAGTAAAAGTTAAATATGCAAAAGTAAAACAACCAAGCAGATATAAAATAATTGGGAAAAGATCCAATACCATAATACTTTAACGTACATTACTTACGTGAATCCCGTTTTTCACAAATCGATCCATGAAATCACATCACAGCATCTCGTAATCATTAATACATATCCAATTATCGTTGGTTCACCGAAAAAACAGTTTTGGATGGTTAATCGATCAATTTTTTATTTTTTTTACGAAAACCATTTATGAGCGTTTCTTGAGCGTTTTATGAGCGTTTAGGGTTTGTGTGAGCGTTTTATTGAGCGTTTTAGTATTTTGCCTTGTTTTTTTTGCCTTTGAGAGTCTAGCGTACATATAGTACGTTAAGCCATTATCATACAGTATCTCTACCTTAAAATAATTAACTAATATATTACCCGAAAACGAGCGATCACATTCTTTGGCACCATTCTGAATGTAGCCCAAGGTTCATCATAGTGCTCAATTAGTATTTTTATGATAGTCCTATGAATCTCATGACTCGCAAACCTATAATATTGAAATAACCAAGCAAATATATTTGTAACATAAATAATGAAAATGTTAAAACTAAAAGCATACTTATCCTCAATCTTTACAATAAAGTTCTTCCCAGAGGTATCCCGAGGCACGATAGATGACGTGTCACCCACAAGTATACATCTATAGACCATCGACATCGCCACTACCAACACCATCCTCATGTGATCTAGCAAGTGATGCCCCACCACGATTGTTTTCACCCTTCCTAGGTACTGTGGTACGTCCACGCATAGCATGACGACTATCACGCACAATCACATTAGACATAATGTATACACAAACACAACCTTGAATTGATGACTAGTTGGTGATAATAATCAATTTCAACTGTACTAAAAATTCCTAACATGTATTCACACATCGTATCATGGAAAATCAACCAAACATTCATCATACAACTTAACTTATGATCACTTAATTCACGAGACAGATTATAGCATGTACAAACCGATTTTATTCACTAAGAAAAGATTAAGTATAAATTCTACAAATTTACCATAGTAAAATATATTAATTAGGTTTCTCAAATAATTTTTATTATATTTTTCTCATGCATTCAAAACTCACAATTATTCAACCATTACATATATGTATCAACAGTTCAGCAGATTGCACAACAAACACTTGTTTAATTTTTCTATCAACTCATTAATCCAAATTGTGCAAGAACAATTGGGTTGTCTTCAAAACTCATAATAATAATTTTCAGAACTGGAACCAACCCGTTTGGTTTTTTCATTAGGGCGTTATAGTTTCGAAAAGACATACCAGAATATAACTCCCCGAATCAGCTTTGAATAGTGTTTTTGTAAAATTATAAAAAGTATTCAAAACTCGTCCAAAAATTACAAACTTTACCTTTCTGGAAACCAGACTCATAGTACTATATCCTAGAATCAACAATCGTTCAATAATCATCGTCTAACATCAAGTTACATACCAATAAATAAACGAAAACGAATCTGTCAGCAAACTGTTGTCATCAAAACTCAAACCCTAACATATTTATGACATCTCTAGGGTTCATATTCATCAATTAACCTTTTAGCGATGAAAGAAGATGTACTAAGATTCAATTACAAGTGAAATACATACCTTTTTAGAGATGAAAGAAGTTGTACTAAGCTTCAATTACAAGAAATATCACTTATAATTGAAAATCCCTAAACTTGGTTCTTAGGGTTCTTCACACTCAACACAAATCCGGCAAAAATCGGGAAAGAATTGATGGAAACCGAAACCACACGTGAATTCCCCTAGCAAAAATAATAAGATTAGAGCCTAGAATCAAAGGATTTGGTTAAGAATTAAGTGAGTTAGAGAATTAAGGATGAAAGATTATAGTGGGTGTTGAGAGATGAAGAATAAGAAGGAATGAAGAGAAAGGGAAAAAAAAGGTTGGTTAAATACGTGGTCAAATTAGATTTAAGAATGCGAGGGTAATTCAAAATTTTTTAAAGAAAAGAGGGGGTGAATCTAATTTGAAATTTTGAGGGAAGTGAAATTAATAGGAACTAACTAGAATTATTATTTTTTATTTTTAATAATTAAAATAAAGAGTTGTTAGTGTGTGTGTGTGTGTGTGTGTGTGTGTGTGTGTGTATATATATATGTGTGTGTGTGTGTATGTATATAACAACTAATTAAACCTTAAATAATATAAGAAATTCTATTTTAAATATTAAAACATATAAAATAAATAGAAGTGATATTTATAGTTGCTTTAAAAGAGTTCTATAAGAGTGTAGTAATCGATGTTAACGCCCAATAAATCATACGTTCATTAGTGGGTCATAATAGTTCTTGATCGGTGTTAGTGTTCCATTATAGCATTTATCATGTCACAATTGCTCTAAAAGAGTTGTATAGGAGTGTCATTAGTCATGGTTAGGTGTTAACGCCTAAAACACACCATACTTTCGTTAGTTGGCCTTATTTGGCTATCATTAGTCAAAGTTAGATGTTAGTGTCCCTTGGTTACATCATAGTTAGATGTTATTTGGCTATCATTAGTCATCAATGGGCTTTATTGGACCTTAACTGATGTTTGTGGCCAATTTTAGCCTTTATCACATCATAGTTGCTCTAAGAAGGTTGTATTGGAATGTCATTAGTCATAGTTAGATGTTAATGGCTTATAACATGTGATACTTTCATCAATAGGTCTTATTGGGTCTTGTTGATGTTAGTGACCAATCATAGCCTTTTTCATGTCATAGTCGCTCTAATAGGCCATATTAGGGCTTGAAATCTCTTAGTGGCATATTATAGTGTGTGATATGTAACATTAGATATTTAAGGGTTATATCGTGTTATATAGAGTCATATCAAACCATAATATACAAAAACAAGTCATACATGTCCTAATGGACCATACTGGGCCTTAAAATCTATAATGGCCCATTATGCATATATTTTTAAATTGTGTCTTAAGAGGTACAACCCTCCTAACCCGTCGATATACATTTTAATGTATATCGACGGGTTAGGCAAGTTGTACCTCTTAAGATACAATTTAAAAAATATTCAAAAATAATAATAAAAAAATCATAAGTCAAAATACAAATAAAAAACGGAAAAAATAAAAAAACTAAAACATTTCCTCCGTTGTCCTTGTTAAAAAAACGACCTGAAGCCCGTTTTGACCCGTTCCAACCTTGACCCATTTTGACCCCGACCCGCAATGACCCGAACCTTTTGACCTTGACATATTCCGACCCGAACCATAACAAACCTGTTTTTAATTGACCCGTTCTGACCTTGACCTGTTTCGACCGTAACCCTTTCCGACCCATAACCCGTTTCGACCCACCCCAACCCATTTGACACCCTATTTGAAATGAATGGTCGAGATTTTTGGTGATCCAATAATATAACAACTAAAAAAATATCTTTGGCATTAAATACACACAAACTAATTCTAATAAAATATAAAATAGAAAATAATCATAATTTAGGCTGATGTTAAGGGAAACCTTTAATTCAACATACTCCATTTGAAATAGAAGATTCATGAGTGTTTTTAAAAATATATACATAATTAAATGAAGGTAAAAATAATCCTACTGTCGAGGGATAGTGTTTAAGTTTTCAAACAAAAGATGTATCGAGCATTTAAAAATGAATAAAACAAAGATGATGCTCGAGTAAGTAACATAAAATCATGTAAGTAAAGAAGTTTTATAAAAAATATATCAAGCACATAATTTAGCATGTAATCTAAGTATGTTACATACGAAACTGTATGGTAACATAAACAAATATTACTCATTACCTTAGTATGAACAAAAAAAGGTAGTTAAATACAATATGTTTGTTAATTATATAACATTGGATTTATGATGAGTCCTTATATATTTAAAACCACTCAATATTGTGTATTGAATATTAATATTTTTTAATGATTTTAATAAAATTCAAAAAACTGATACAAAAACCATAAACCTTTTCGTAATGAGATGAGTACAAAAATATAAATAGTTAAGTGCTTCACATGTGAGTAACTAACCCACAAGTTGATTTATTAAATGCTTGAGTGACTTAAAATAATTACACGTTAAAATTGAATGTACAAATCTACATTTAATGATGAATTTAGTTTCACATTTAACAGATTGTGACTTAAAATTAATATGTAACTCTCATTATAAACAAATAAATAAATTGTAAATATTATTTAATAATTTAATAAAATGAACTTTCATATATGAACTTATAAAATGAATACTCGATAATCATATCAATACAGGTTATTTATTTTAGTAACTCTAAGGTAACCACGTTATTTTAGATTCAAATGCAAAAACCAATAATAAAACCAATTTGTAAAAGTGTAATAAAGGATTACCAAAACTAAAGTGATTTAAACTTAAACCCAAAAGAAATTCAACATACACGTAAAACGTTGCATTTATTATGAAACTTGAAAATCCGTCCCTTTTAAAACTTTGCCATCAAAACGGTAACTCCATCACCAACATTGGTATCGGTATTTGTTTGTTCATCAAGCTTATGTTTGGTTGCCGACATACCGGTGTAATCATCAACATCGTAAGTGTCATCCACCCTACGTGAAAAAAGGGCTTTAGCCACACATTTGCTGAAATCGGTTTGCCACACTTCAGATTAAATGTGTGGCTAAATGTCACCAATCATAGTTTCAGCCACACAACATTTATTTGTGTGACAAAAAATTACACCTGCTAGAAACTTTAGCCACACATGTTTGGTTCATGTGACGAAAACACACCTGTTCTGAACCTTAGTCACACATGTTCGGAGCTTTAGTCACACATGTTTGGTCTTGTGACTAAAAAACATACCTGTACACAGTTGGTTGAAACCTTTAGCCACACTTTAACAAAAAATGTGACAGTTACTAGCCACACTTAGAAAAGTGTGGCCGAATATGATCTACAGCCACAATAGGTTTCAATGATGTGGCTGAATGCTAATACATATTGTCACACTTACTGGTCATTGTGACCATATAACATTGTTTGTTAGCCACTTATATACTTTTACGTGTGACTTAAAGCTAACGATGACATTAAAACAAAACGCGTGACTATTAACATTTAATGGTCACACATTAATTATTTCATATGTAGCTAAAAGCTAATATATATGGTCACACTTACGTGTTTATGTGACCATAAAGCATTATTTGATAGTCACTTATAATATTTGTTGTGTGACTAAAAGCTAATAGTGACATGAAAACAACAAATGTGACTATTATTAGTTAATGGTCACAGTTTATGCTTAATGTGACCATCACCTTCACCTCCTTCCAATTACAAACCTAATCCATAAATATCAATTGAAGCTCATTACTCTTCTTCATCATTTAGCTTCTTGCTCCAACCTTCATCAACCATCCTGCGATCAAATCTAACGGGGGTTTTTAACATGATTAATTAGAACCTTAGAGATGTCATAAACATGTTAGGGTTTGAGTTTTGTTGAGAACAGTTGGCTGACATATTCATTCTCGTTTATTTATTGGTCTGTAACTCGATGTTAACTAATTATTATTGATCGATTCTTGATTTTAGGATATAGTATTCTGAGTTTAGTTTCAGAAAGGTAAATGTTGTAGTTATTGGATGAGTGTTGAATACGTTTTATGATTTTACAAAAACATATGTCAAAGCTGATTCGAGGAGTTATATTCTGGTCCATTTTTCGGACACCATAACTCCCTAATGACAAACCCAAACGGGTTGGTTCCACTTCTGGAACTAATTATTATGAGTTTAAAAGATAACCCAATTGGTCTTATACAATTTGGTTTAATGAGTTGATAGAACCGTTAAACTAGTTTTTTTTTGCGTAATCTGCTGAACTTTTAGTACCTATCTATAATGGTTGAATTATTGTGAGTTTTCTATGCATGAGAAAAATATAATAAATTTTTTTTGAGAAACCTAATTCATAAATCCTACCTTGGTAAATTTTGTAGAATTTATCCTTGACCTTTTCTTTGTGAATAAAATCAGTTTATACACGCCAGAATCTAACCCATGAGCTGAATGACATAAGTTAAGTTGTATGATGAATATTTGATTGCTTTGCCATGATATGATGTGTGGATACATGCTAGGACTTTTGGTACTGTTGACATTACTTATTATCACCAACGATTCGTCGGGTCAAGTTTGTGTTTGTGTGTGAGTTCATACGTGGGTCTTAGAGTCATGTGTTGTTGAACATACTCTTGTAAGTTAAAACACTTGTACTAGGTAACAGTTAGCGAGTCAAATGCATTCATTTGGTTTTGAAAAAACTCTATTACACGCGACACCAGGTTTTGGATTGAAAACATGGACATACCTACATACTGGTTTTGAAAACACTAAACGTTTGCCTATACTTGTTTTCTGGATTGAAAACACAAAACGTTTTGAAGTATTGGTTATGTAACCTGCTGAAACGGGAAAAAACGAGCTGAACTGCTGATTTTTTATTACTGAATTGCTGCAAAATTGGTCAAAACGCGTTGAAACGATATGTTAAGTGCTGAAACGAGCTGAAAAATCGTTGAAACGAGTTGTTTAACATGTTGTTTATTGTAAAAACGAGCTCTTAAGTGCTAAAACAAACTGAAAACTCACTGAAATTAGCTGTTTAACATGCTGTTTGCTGTAAAAACGAGCTGTTAAGTGTTAAAACGAACTGAAAACTCGCTGAAACGAGCTGTTTAACATGTTGTTGCTATTAAAACGAGCTGTTAAGTGTTGAAACGATCTGAAAAATTGCTGAAACGAACCAACACGAGTGTTCGCACTCGACGAGTTGGGTTTCGGTTTAGGCTCACTTCTCAGTTTTGTTTTGCTAAACTTTGACACAGGAGAAAACGTTTTAGTTTTTTTTATTTACTTTTTTCGTTTTTGACGACCCGAAACCCGTTTTGACTTATTCCGACCTTGACCCATTAGGACCCGGACCCGTTATGACCCGAACCTTTTTGCCATGACCCGATCCGACCCGAACCATAACAACATTTTTTTAATTGACCCGTTCCGACCCTGAGCCGTTTCGACCCGTAACCCATTTCGACCCAACCCATTTGTCACCCCTACTTTCAAATCAAAATCAATAACTTTATAAAATAGGTTTGCAAACTACACAATATTGATCAAAATACACTCTTACGCAATACTTATTGGTCAAACAACTTACACAATGATAATGATGATTCGTATAGAAGAAACATAATTTATGGCAAACAAATCAAGCAAAATACACCTTAACTTATTTAATCAATATTTGTATAGAAAAAACATAATTTATGCCAACCAAAGAGCTTGGTCTTCCCTTACTATATGTTTACTATAACCTCATAAACTCACACACCTAAACTTGAAGTCTATATATTCAATACACGTCGATAATGGTGTTTTCACACACAAGATATTATAACATACAATATGTCACTCTTAATAGCTGGTGGGTTATAAAGTGTGAGATTCAACAATTAAGAAGTCTTCATGCCTTTTTAACTTAAACGATATTATACGTTTGAAGGTATGTACGTTTTTTTGGTAAAATACTATCCATTGTGTAGTCGAAATAAGTGTGCGCCATGCTATTTTCATTTTTTTATATTGTCTACATGTTTAGGTTATCCTATTTTTCACATGTTAAGATTATTATTTTATATTTTAGATGTTTTCAAAATTCAAGAAACGTACTATTTCTCAGTCATCCTCTTCCAATAAGAGAAATAATTTAAACAACTTGTGACTTAAATATTTTAAGGTTAGCCTCTAAATGTTATATTATAATGAATTTTTTTCAAAACGTACAGTGTCACCGGTTAGAGAATTGTTGAGTATCATATCTAACGGTAATAATTTTTTTATAAAGCATTAAATCGATTTCATATCTTTATATTTTAGGACCCGTGTTTTTATATTACATTCTAAAATACTCTTTTAGTAAACTTATTAGATATACTCTAAATGTGAATCTACCGTAAATAACATTTTCACTAAATGTCTTTCTATTTTCGAGCCTAACATACATAATTACTCAAACTAATTTAAAGTAACATAATTTAGTTAAAAGTTATCTTTTATTCCTTTTTTGAAGATTTTGATATAAAGTTTGATATATATTTATTTTAACATCCAAAAATGAGAATTCTGATGTTAATATATATCTACGGTAATATATATATATATATATATATATATATATATATATATATATATATATATATATTTATTTATTTATTTATTTATTTTCACATCAAAAAAGGTTATACTGATGTTAAAATCTACTTTAAACAAGTTTGACTTATAACGAATTGTAATATGTTTTTCTAATTCTAAGGAAACATATTATTATTAAATAACAATACTAAAATCTATTTTTATAATTACGTTAACATAATCCACAACTCATGCGGATATCATAAACCTAATTAAAATATTATTCAATATCTCTGCTTTATATTATAATTTATCCTTTTGTTTGTGTAATGGTTTCAAACGCAAATGATATTGTGTTCAAAAGTGATATTGATGTGTTGTAAACACACTTGTTTTTCACACCTTTTTATCATCTTTTCATTGCTTAACTATCTAATAAATAATGGTTTTGGCTTGTATTAAAATGATCTTACAAACTTTATTATCTTTCATAGGTTGCGGGTTTTAAAGAGAAAAATAACCGAGTTTTCGCAAGACTTAAAGGCCCTTTTTGATCAAAACTTGAAGAACTAAGTTGAAGTCCGACCCAAGCCACTAGAGAAAAGCCTTACTTGTATTATATATATTATAACATAAAAAAAATAAAACCCTAAGACCTCATATTTGTTTTGTACGGCAGTAGCATCATCACGAATCAAAAAGAAAAAAATATATATTAATAAACCTTAACTCCCCTACCCTATTTCTTTCCGATCGGAACAGTCACCAAAGAAGAAGAGAAGTTTGTTATTTTTTATTGTTGGCTAGGAGGGAACATCACTGTTTTGTTTAAGGAGACAAGAAACTTTGTTTTTGAATTTGGTGTTGGAGGTGGACGCAAGAGACAATATTATTATTCTTAAGGGTGTTACACAAATATTTGAGATACATCGCAGGTTGGGGGCTGCAAGGAAGTATTTACCCAAGAGGTTTGGAGCACTAATTGGTTCGTCCATTATTCGGTTTTTCTAGTTTAAACGATATTTACCTCATTCAAGAATTATTAAACATGTGTTTTGCTACTAAAATTGTTTTGTTTTCATTTATTATTATGAGTAGCTAAATATTTGAACTACCTAGGTTGAGATGAATATTGACATTGTTTAAAGGTTTATTAGGTTTTGATTAATTACACGACGTATTATTATTGAAAGGATTTATTTAATTCGATCTTTGGTGTGTTAAAATATTGTTTTATATAATTATTGCCTGTTATTCCGCGTATTACTTTGATTGATTGATTGTGTGTCGTTCGGTTATGGTTCTACGCTTAGGTCTTAGACTTGGTATTTTTGATCTATTTGTGGTTAGCGCGGCCATAGGAATCTTGAGTGTGACTAATTATTAAAATTCAATAGTTTCATCTTCCTTGCGAGCGAGAGGTAATAGGGAGTTGGTTTGTAACGCGTCTTTATTTGGTTAGATTAGAATTGCGCGAGAACGAGTTTTGGTCTTATCCGGCTTAGTTTTGCGTGCAAATAGGTGTCTTAGATTTGGTTAGATATTGTTACCCCTTTATCCCTATAATTGTTAGTGCCAATTTTTAGCGGGTTTTGTGTCGTTGAATCCGAGAGAAGATGCGTCATTAGGGTACCTTAGTAATCTTTTTCCCGGTGCATTTATTCAATCTTCTTAGATTTGTGAGGGTTGGTTGGTGAAACCGAGAGGTAATCTAGCGAACTTTAATGAGCCTTAGTTGATTATTTTAAGATCCTGGTTTCGTGTGATTAGTTATTTCCGTTAGCCGTTGAACTGTCAGTAGGATTCTTGCCTAGGTAGTCTTTTCTTCATATTCATTAAAACCTCGTTATGTCCCGTTAAGTTTTCTCATTAGCTTCGATAAGTTATGCAAGTTAGTTAAATTATTAAAATAAAAAAAAATCATAAAATCAATTAGAAATATTATTAGGGTAGGACTTGGATTAGGGTCTATTATTTGAGCCGTTCTCACGTGTGTTCGAGTTCGATATCCGGACTTTCCTTTTATTTGATATACGCGACCGGTACACTTGTCGTTTGTGTGAACTAGGATAGGTTGTTTGGTTTTTAAAGCTTAGTTGCGATTCGTGTTTTATTTATATATATATTTTCACACATCAGATATCGTATTCTAATTAGATTAACATATTACATAATGGTGGATCAACGTATTCTAATAGATTAACACTATTATGTTCAAAAGTGATATTATTTTGTTTGTGTAATAGTTTCAAACGCAAATGAATCGTATTCTAATTAGATTAACATATTACATAATAGTGGTATACGTATGTCACTTAATCTACCAAAGTTTACAAACCAAAATTGCCTTATCCTGGGAGACTCCGATTGGACAGAGACGAGGAGCAAAACTCCAAGTTCCTTGAACTTCTCAAGGATCTTCACCTGAACATTCATTTCCTTGAGGCGCTCACCCAGGTGCCCAAATATGCCAAATTCCTCAAGGACATTCTTTCCAATAAGAAGAAGCTTGTTGAGGTCTCTTCTATTCCGTTTAGTGTTGAGTTCTCTGCAGTGTTGCAGAGCAAGTTGCCTGAAAAGATGGTCGATCCTGGGAGTTTCACAATTCCCTGCATCTTAGGTGATGATACGGTTGGACATGCTTTGGCCGACCTTGGGGCCAGCATCAATCTCATGATGTATTCTGTGTTCAGTAAGTTGGGTCTTGGCGAACCGAGGCCAACCCAGATGAGTATCCAACTTGCTGATCGTTCCGTAAAATACCCGCGAGGGGTGGTCGAGAACATGCTTGTTTGTATCGACAAGTTCATCTTCCCGGTGGACTTTGTTATTCTGTATAAGAATGAGGATGATAGTGTCCCGCTCATTTTAGGCCGACCATTCCTTGCCACCGCACAGGCGTTGATCGAAGTCCGTGAGGGCAAATTGATTCTGAAAGTTGGGGATGATAACGTCACCTTTAACGTAAGACAGTCACTTAAGCACCGCAAGTCTGTGGACGACTCCCTGTATTTCGTTGACACCATCGTATCTCATGTACGGGAGTTTTTCACTGACATCTGTGGAGGACCTACCTTGGACCCACAGATTCTCGATAGGGATATTTCAGAGGTCGAGATGGTTGCCATGACTGCTCCACCATTGATGGATGACACGTGTCACCACCCCTAGATTCAGAGTCACCTGTTGAGATCGTGCGAGACGATCCGAGAGACCGACCTTCTGTCGAGAGACCTCCTCATTCCTTATAATTTAAGGATCTACCTGATCATTTGGAGTATGCATTTCTAGACGAAGAGAGGAAACTACCCGTCATCATCGCGTCTGCCTTGACGGAGGTCGAGAAGTTGAAGTTGTTGAAGGTGCTGAAAGCACATAAAGAGGCGATAGCATGGAAGATTATCGACATCAAAGGGATTAATCCCTCGTTCTGCACTCATAAAATCCTCATGGAGGATAATTTTAAATTTGTTGTTTAGCCTCAACGGAGGCTTAATCCGAAAAATGCTAGAGGTCGTTAAGAAAGAAATCATCAAACTCCTTGATGCGGGAATCATTTTTCCAATCTATGATAGCGCCTGGGTGAATCCGGTCCAAGTGGTTACCAAGAAGGGTGGCATGACTTTCGTCACAAATGAACGGAACGAGCTTATTCCCAATAGGACCCTGACCGGTTGGAGAGTCTGCATCGAATATCACAGACTGAATGATGCCACTAGGAGAGATCACTTTCTTCTACCCTTCATTGATCAGATGCTTGAGCGTTTGGCGGGTCAGCAGTACTACTGTTTTCTGGATGGTTTCTCCGGGTATTTCCAAATCCCGATCTCTCCCGATGATCAGGAGAAAACAACATTCACCTGCCCCTATGGCACGTTTGCCTATAAACTCATGCCCTTTGGACTTTGTAACGCTCCGGCTACTTTCCAGCAATGTATGGTGGCGATATTTCATGACATGATCGAGGATTCCATGGAGGTCTTCATGGACGATTTTTCTGTCTTCGGGAATTCTTTAGATCATTGTCTCTCCAACCTTGATAGGATGATGGCTCATTGCGTCGACACCAACCTAGTCCTCAACTGGGAAAAGTATCGCAAGGGCATCGTTTTAGGACTCCCCCACCCACTTCTGTGAGATCCATCTGTAGCTTCTTAGGTCATGCAGGTTTCTATCACAGGTTCAGTAAATATTTCTCAAAAATTGCGAGACCTTTGACCAAGCTACTAGAGAAAGACGCTCCATTTGTCTTCTCTGAACAGTGTATCGAGGCGTTTGATCTTCTAAAAGAGAAACTCGTTAACGCCCCGATCATGATTGCTCCCAACTGATCTATGCCATTCGAATTGATGTGCGACGCGAGCGACTATGCTTTTGGAGCAGTGCTTGGACAGCGGAAGGAGAAACACTTCCACCTGATCTACTATGCTAGTCGAACCCTAAATAGTGCTCAGTAGAATTACACCACCACCGAGAAAGAGTTACTAGCTGTGGTGTTTTCATGTGATAATTTTAGGTAATATCTTGTTTTTTCCAAAACAGTCGTCTACAAGGATCATGCTGCCATTCGTTCTCTTTTCAGCAAGCAGGACGCTAAACCTCGTCTTATCCGATGGATCCTGCTGCTTCAAGGGTTTGATATCAAAATCCGTGATAAAAAGGGGGCCGAGAATGTAGCGGCCGATCACTTGTCACGTCTTGAGAGAGCCGAGAACGGAGATGCTGGGGTCAACTTCAATGACCATTTCCTAATTGAGAATCTCATGTTTGTTAGAGCCCAGGATGATGGTTACCCGTGGTTTACCGATGTCGCTAATTTCCTCGTCGATAGTTCCCTCCCTATAAGGATGTCTCACCAGCAAAAGAAGAAATTCTTTGCTGATGTAAAGTTCTACATCTGGGACGACCCGTTTCTTTTTCGTATAGGTCCTGATCAGCTGGTGAGGAGATGCGTAGATGTTGAAGAGGGGTGGTGGATTTGGAGCCACTGTCATGAGGGACCGACCGGAGGTCACCATGGTGTTGTTCTTACTGCTAAGAAGGTCTTCGATTCAGGATTCTATTGGCATTCAATTTTCAAAGATGCTCATGCATTCGTTAAAAGCTGTGACCGATGCCAACGTGTCGGTAACATCTCATCCCGAAATGAGATGCCCCAAAATGCTATTCAGGTTTGCAAGGTTTTTGACATTTGGGGTATTGTTTTTATGGAACAATTCCCGTCGTCTAGAGGGGATAAGTACATACTTGTGGCAGTTGATTACGTCTCTAAGTGGGTCGAGGCCAGAGCCTTGCCCATTAACGACGCCCGATTTGTAGTGAGATTTCTTAAAAATATTTTCTCTCGTTTTGGTGTACCGAATGCCTTGATCAGCGATAGAGGTAGTCACTGCTGCAACGCGCAGATGGAGAAGGCATTGCAACGCTATGGGGTCACCCATCTGCTTGCGACTGCCTATCACCCACAGACCAGTGGACAGGTAGAGGTGAGTAACCGGGGCACTAAACGTATTCTTGAGAAGACGGTTGGGCTAAACCGAAAGGATTGGTCCTTCAAATTAGATGATGCTTTGTGGGCTTTCCGTACAGCGTACAAAACTCCGACCGGTTTCACACAGTTTCAGATGATTTATGGAAAAGCCTGCCATCTGCTTGTTGATTTGGAGTACCGTGCTTCTTGGGCGCTTCAAAAAGTTAACCTTGATCTTTCGACTGGTGGAGTTCATCGCTTCCATCAAAGATACATGAGTTAGAGGAACTCCGCGATCATGCCTATGCACACTCGTACAATTATAAGTTGAAGACCAAAGAGCTGCATGATAAGAAGTTGAGAGGTGATAAACAGTTAAAGTGTGGGGATCGGGTTTGGCTATTTAATTCCCTACGGTTATTTCTGGGATAGCTAAATTCCCGATGGTCAGACCCGTTCACCATTACTTAGGTATTGCTGTATAGCACAATTGAGATTGAAGACGAAAGCGGGAAGTTTAAGGTGAACCGTCAGAGGTTGAAGCACTACATAGGCGAGCCGGTAGCTGATCAGATAGACTAGGTGTTCTACCTTGACTCATTCACCGAGGCATAGAAATGTTGGATGTTTCACTTGGGAAACAGCTCGAGTTGTATAGTGTGTATTATGATTTTCTTTATTATCTGTTTATTTATTTTCTTTTTGTTATTTATAAAAAAACTGAAATAAAAAATTAAAAAATTAATAAAAATCAAAAAATTAAAAAATACAAAAACACAAAAATATGTTTATTTCTTATGTTTTCGTTTTTGTTTTGTACACCTTTACATGCGAGCGACTTTGAGTTATTACAGGTATTATTATGCGTATGGTAGCTCTGATGGCGTTTTGGAAATGGTTCTCCCGAGGTTGTGGCCGCGAATGAAATGTTATACGGTCGCTCGATTGATACACAGCTTGTGAAGATTCTGCATATAAACCAGGGGAGTAACCCGTTCTCTGTTTTACTCTTGAAATGTTAATTTTAATTTTAATATTATTTTATTTCTTTTCCTTGTTCTCATCGATGAAGATTTCATTCTAAGTGTGGGGATGAGTGTTTATTTTACTTAGTTGTAGGAAAAAAAATATTTCAAAAAAATTAATAATAACATTTTTTGCATGCTTTCGCTGAAAAATATGTCGGTTACTCAAGTTGAGGGACATATACTTGTATATGTTTGACCCTGTTATCTACGTGTAGACATACGGGATAGCCGTTGACCCGAAAACTAAAAGTGGCTGGGGCGACTGATTTTGAAAAAAAATAATAAAAAAAAGTTTTAAAGAAAAAAATGTCCCTTGAAAACTGTTTTTCTTCTACGTTAAGCAGGAAATGATATTATTACCGTTGTGTTAGCAAACTCTCGGAACTTTTGAAATATAATAATAATAAAAGAAGAGATGGTTTTCATATCTGATTTGGGATGTGTCGGTAGGCCCAACTAGCTTTGATAGTCCTCTTTAGCAGATTTTATATATATAACAATTTGAAAAACGGTGAAACCGAATTTCGATACTTAGGGAGGATTATCATAATCTAAAAACACTGAGATGGTAAGACTTAGATGCACTCAAACCAGCACAGCACCACATGTCCATCTTTTTTACGAGCTTAAAAATAGTTATATACTTTAGGGTGATATAAAAAAATGATAAAAAAAAAGAATTATGTTTTGAAAGTGTATTATGAAAAGTTTTTCTAAACAGCAAAAGATTATGAGAAAGTTATGTATTGTAAAATGCCAAAGAAGCATTCTCAAAGTTAGTAAAAGAGGCCAAAGATGCACATACTAGACGGGACTTAGAGTTTACATTTTACCAAGTGGATAGTGACTCTGAGGATACACTATTGGGGCTCGAAGGTTCTTAGTCAATAAATATCAAATTAGGAATTTATAGGTCAAAGTCCAATAATATTTAAGAATAGCTCGCACGGCCTCCAAATGACCATTCATCCATCAAATTTCACCGAGTGCATCTAATTAGTACCAACATCGAGTCCTTGGCTTATGGTGATTTGTCAAACCAGTTTACTTTTGACTCTAGTTTTTCTAGCTCTCTTTGTCTGAGATGGAGTAGGTGTAGCCTTGATTTTTGGACTTAAAACGCTTAATACAATTGGGGGCTTGATTGGTTAGTGGCTGGGTTTAAGTGGACAATAATACCGGCAATCACGGTAAATATGTCGAGCTGTTTCTTGTGCTTTAGTAATGTTAAATAATCTGGGAGTTTGCTGTTTTCACTTGGTTATGATCCCGTGTAGATTTCTTTTTCAGGGACGAAAAAGTCTTAAGTGTGCGGATGTTTGATGTGTTTAAAAACACACTTGTTTTCCGCACCTTTTTATCATCTTTTATTGCTTAACCATCTAATAAATAATGGTTTTGGCTTGTTTTAACATGATCTTACAAACTTTATTATCTTTCGTAGGTTGCGGGTTTTAAAGAGAAAAAGAACCAAGTTTTCGCAAGACTTAAAGGCCCTTTTTGATCAAAACTTGAAGAACAAAGTTGAAGCCCGATCAAAGCCACTAGGGGAAAGCCTTACTTGTATTATATATATTATAACATAAAAAAAATAAAACCCTAAGACCTCATATTTGTTTTGTACGGCAGTAGCATCATCACGAATCAAAAAGAAAAAAAAATATATTAATAAACCTTAACTCCCCTACCCTATTTCTTTCCGATCGGAACAGGCTCCAAAGAAGAGAAGTTTGTTATTTTTTATTGTTGGCTAGGAGGGAACATCACTGTTTTGTTTAAGGAGACAAGAAACTTTGTTTTTGAATTTGGTGTTGGAGGTGGACGCAAGAGACAATATTATTATTCTTTAGGGTGTTACACAAATATTTGAGATACATCGCAGGTTGGGGGCTGCAAGGAAGTATTTACCCAAGAGGTTTGGAGCACTAATTGGTTCGTCCATTATTCGGTTTTTCTAGTTTAAACGATATTTACCTCATTCAAGAATTATTAAACATGTGTTTTGCTACTAAAATTGTTTCGTTTTCATTTATTATTATGAGTAGCTAAATATTTGAACTACCTAGGTTGAGATGAATATTGACATTGCTTAGAGGTTTATTTGGTTTTGATTAATTACACGACATATTATTATTGAAAGACATTATTTAATTCGATCTTTGGTGTGTTAAAATATTATTTTATATCATTATTGCCTGTGATTCCGCGTATTACTTTGATTGATTGATTGTGTGTCGTTCGGTTATGGTTCTACGTTTAGGTCTTAGACTTGGTGTTTTTGATCTATTTGTGGTTAGCGCAGCCATAGGAATCATGAGTACGATTAATTAATAAAATTCAGTAGTTTCATCTTCCTTGCTACCGAGAGGTAATAGGGAGTCGGTTTGTCACGCGTCTTTTTCGGTTAGGTTAGAATTGCGCGAGAGCGAGTTTTGGTCTTATCCGGTTTAGTTATGCGTGCAAATAGGTTTCTTAGATTTGGTTAGATATTGTTACCCCTTTATCCCTATAACTATTAGTGCCAATTTTTAGCGGTTTTTGTGTCGTTGAGTCCGAGAGGCGATGCGTCATTAGGGTACCTTAGTAATCTTTTTCTCGGTGCATTTATTCAGTCTTCTTAGATTTCTGAGGGTTGGTTGGTGAGACCGAGAGGTAATCTAGCGAACTTTAATGAGCCTTAGTTAATTATTTTAAGATCCCGGTGTCGTGCGATTAGTTAATTCCGTTAGCCGTTGAACTGTCAGTAAGATTCTTGCCTAGGTAGTCGTTTCTTCATATTCGTTAAAACCTCGTTATGTCCCGTTAAGTTTTCTCGTTAATTTCATTAAGTTAAGCAAGTTAGTTAAATTAATAAAATAAAATAAAAATAAATCATAAAATCAATTAGAAATATTATTAGGGTAGGACTTGGATTAGGGTCTATTATTTGAGCCGTTCTCACGTGTCTTCGAGTTCGATATCCGGACTTTACTTTTATTTGCTATACGCGACCGGTACACTTGCTGTTTGTGTAAACTAGGATAGGTTATTTGGTTTTTAAAGCTTAGTTACGATTCGTGTTTTATTTATATATATATTTTCGCACATCAAATATTGTATTCTAATTAGATTAACATATTACATAATGGTGGATCAATGTATTCTAATGGATTAACACTATTGTGTTCAAAAGTGATATTTTTCTTGTTTGTTTAATAGTTTCAAACGCAAATGAATCGTATTCTAATTAGATTATTATATTACATAAATGTGGTTTACGCATGTCACTAAATCTACCAAAGTTTACAACAGATAATAATTTGTTTGTGTAACTATTTAAACTTTATTATTCTCTATGCGCATTCTATTCTAATAACAAATTACAATGTAGTTACCTGTCCATTCACATCATCTAATGTTAATCGATTATACGGCGGAGAAGAAAATGAACCGCCAACAACTAATGAAGGTTATATATCCACAAACTCCAATAACACAGGTTAATAATTTATGTTCATTTACTTTTCGATATACCACAAATCTATATAATCTTCATTTCATGGGTTATAGCAAAAAATTTAGTTAACGATTTTTCTGTTTTCAAATTTAATAGTTGTCACGTTAAATACAAAAGAAGCAATTGCCGACGATAATCGAAGACATAGAAAGATGGTAATTGACGCAATGAAAAAAAAAATTCAACCCAACTATAAACAACACATCAACTGGTAAAGTTTAGTTTTAATTATTTAAATATGTATAATTGTTACAAAATGTAGTTAAGTTAGTTAGTTTTGTCCAATTATATTAACCATAAAGATGTGAACTTTTATTATTTGTTCATAAAGTATATATTACCATTCAATATATCCAACTACTTATGTATTACCCTATTTTACAAGTAAATTCATTAGGGTTTCAATTTTGCATCTTTCGATAGTGTTTCAATTATATGTTTGATAGGTTGTAATAATTTTGTTATAAAGCATTAAATTGATTTTATAAGGTTGGATTGTTTTTTGTAGTTACCTATGATAGGAGATTAAATACAATCATACCATCAAGTAATTAAACTACTTCGCAAATGGGACAATATCATCAAACATCGGGTATTTTATCAAAATTTAACGGTACCGGTGAAAGTACTGTAGGTTAGTTAACATTTAATTTTTTTATTAACATATGATTTGTTAATGTTTGTATGTTTTTGTACTTTATTGATTGTTTTTATTAATTGACGTTATAATTAATTAATAATTTTTTAGTTTGCCCTACCAACACATTACCAACTTGGTCAATGGATAACCAAAGACATCAGATGATGATTTCAAATGGAAGACTCAACACCATTAGTCCACAAACTACAAATAGACAACAAGGATTTATATCACTAGGTAATACAAGTAGAAATTATGTTTTATTAGCGCAAGTAAAAAATAAATTTTAAATACTCATATAGGATTTTATATGTTCTTTGTATATTAATAACCGTTTTTCTTTTTTAGGTGTGAATGTGTCATCTACTTATCATTTGACACCGTTGACTAATATTACGAAGCAGCATTTTAATTCTTCATCGAATATATCAAGGCCCGGATGTTCTTCCACTTCTAATACGTTGTATGCTCAATCCTCATCAACGCATCGTACGTCTCACAGAAACTTCAATATTAATGAGCCCATACGCATGGCAAACTTAGATGAATTTCAGTCGTTTAACGCTCTAGATGAATATGTCAATGCGTACAAAGGGATATCTGTAGGTACGAGAATTAAAATACATTTGCTTTTGTTACTGACTATATTTATAATTTTAGTTAAATTTTTTATTTAATTATTTAAGTTCATGTTTTATTTTCCCTTTGTGATTCTATTCAACTACATTTTTGGCACTTAATATATTCGTAAATTCTCTTTTGTTTTTTATTTAATTATTTTCATTCATGGTTTAATTTACCCAATTGCATCTACAACTGCATTATTCATTGTTACTGAATTTATAATTCTGTTGTTGTATTTAGATCATGGTGATCAAAATATCATGTCTTGACTGTGCAAAGCACTATTATGGGATGTCGAGAGCAAGAAAGGAAAAAAAACAACGGTATTACAAGTTACTCACTTTGTTGTAGTAATGGTGACGTGCAACTTCCGGATATGAAGTCGTCACCAATGACATACAAAAATTTGTTCCTTGGTCATGCAGTACGAGAAAGTATTTTCTGAAAAACATTAGACGATATAATTCAATGTTTTCGTTTACGTCTCTTGGTGGGAAGATTGATAACTATATTAATAGAGGAAACGCTATATACACTTTCAGACTTGGTGGAAAGAATTATCATTGTAAGTCCCGAATCTGGATCACTACAATATGATATCAATCCGAACAAGTGTTGGTGCGGAATACCAACACTCGGTGATTCAAGAACACAAATAAGGACAAGTAAATAACACGATGTAATATGGTTTCAATGCATACGATTATATTAACAATAAATCATCTCATACATAAACCAATTCACACAGAATCTTATGCTCTCCAGCTGGTGGCTACAACTAATTCAATACTTCTATCAACTCAACTAGCAACCCTAAACCCTATACATGTATTCTCTATATATAGGGAAGCTAACAATCAGGCCCAAAGTAAAGCCCAAGGCCCACCGAGATCCCTTAGTGATCTCGGTTTACATACATAGCCCAACACTAAACCCAATAGACACATAACTAAGTACAAACCACCAAATATGGACCCAACAATCTCCCCCTTGGTTTGTAGCTTCGGTCTTGTTTATTTCACTTCAGACTAGCCTAACTGAAATCCATAGGGATTTCAGTATTACACCAATGCAAGTCTTCAACTCGTCTTCGTTTACATCACTTCAGTCTTGATCATGTTGTGGCCTTTTGATATGCGTCAGTGTAACCAAATTATGACCCAACAATCATTCCTTGGGAAGTCTTCTTCCGTTGCCTGAAAAAAAGCCACGGTTCTCGCAACTTTACATTTACGATACTGAGAATGAAATATCAAACAGACGAGACATATTTCGGTACGTAATATAAGTCTATAAATATTTAAATTGGTTTTTTTATAAACAAAAAAATTTAATCATGTTTTTGTAGTTTACTTTTAACTCCTATCCATTTTGTTACAGAGGGAAATGCAATCAAATTCTGAATTATTGGAGAACAAAACAATTCATTACCTAAAGGGCATGTTGGATTCTCATAATCCGTTGGTTAAAAGTTATCACATTGCAAGGGATTGTTTTCAACAAAATCCAGATTTGGATTTTAAAGTTGAGAATAACTGGAACACGCCAAGGAGATGCAAGAACGTACAACCTCCCAACAACATCTGAAGTTGCAGCCTTAATCGTTGGTGATGTTAGTGATGCAGTTGATAAACGAGTTATTATTGTCACAACCGAAAGTGGATCTTTGAAACATATTAGTGAATTTCACCCTTCGTATGTTCCTCTTTAGTATCCTATATTTTTTCCATATGGTGATGATGGTTACACTATTGACATACTTCATTGTGATCTTCGAGGTTCGACAAAACGCAAACGCAAGAAGTGCACAATGCGTGAATTCTTTGCGTACATATTTCAAGATAGGCCACATAGTTACTCATTGATTTTAAACGGCGGAAGACTAACTCAGAAACTGTTTGTAGATGCGTACACAATGATAGAGACTCAAAGGTTGCATTATGTACGCACACAACAAAAAAAATCTTAGGTCTGAAACTTATGAAAACCTAGGAAACATACATTCGGCTGGAACATCGGATGTTTCTTCGGCCAAACAACGTATTATTTTACCGTCATCATTTACCGGAGGTGCTCGATATATGATGCAGAATTATCTTGATGCAATGAGTATATGTAGATGGCTTGGTTATCCTGATTTCTTTATAACCATAACATCCAATCCAAATTGGCCAGAAATCAAATAATTTTTACAAAACAAAAATTGCAACTCCGAAGACAGGCCATATATATTATATAGGTTATTCAAGATGAAGCTAGATTCATTAATGAAAGACTTGAAGGATAAATCTTTGTTTGGAAAGCTTCAAGCAGGTAGTTGTTTTTTTTGTAGTTCATTATAATACCATTTAGTTAGGTTAATGTTTATTAGCATTGTGAAAATTAGGTTACTATAACATATATTATATTTCTTTTCAATAAGTTATCTAATCTACTACTAATTTTCCTGTGCAGTTGTTTACACAATTGGATTTCGATAACGCGGATTACCCCATGCACATATTTTCCTATTTTTGCATTCTGATCACAAAATTCATAATCCGGAGAGTATAGACAAGTTTATTTCAGCAGAAATTCCAAATAAGAATGAAGATCTGGAGTTGTATTTTCTTTTAAGAGACCACGTGATGCATGGTCCATGTGGTGTTACTCACCCTAAATGCTCTTGCATGATGGATAACTCGTGCTCTAAAAATTTCTAAAAAAACTTCAAAATGAGACGTCGATTGATTCTAATGGGTTTCCTGTTTATCGAAGAAGAGATTTGGGTAATGTTGTTTTCAAGTCTGGCATAAATTTAGACAACAGACATGTGGTTACTATAACAAGAAATTGTTAAAAAAATATCAAGCCCGTATCAATGTTGAATGGTGTAATCAACAGGGCTCGATAAAGTATTTGTTTAAGTACATTAATAAAGGCCCCGATCGTGATACTATATCACTTGTACAAAACAACGGTGATAATCAAGATGAAGTTGTAGACGAAGTTAAGGCGTTTTATGATTGCAGATATCTATCTGTATGTGAGGCTGCATGGAGAATTTTTTCTTTTGACGTCCATTATAGAGATCCTTCAGTTACTCGCCTTCCGTTTCATTTACCTGGACAACAAACAGTTGTCTTCACAGATGATGATGATGATGTGGAAGACGTTTTAAACAAGCCGACTGTTGGTTCTTCAAGATTCACTGGTTGGATGGAGTGTAATCAGAAATACGGTCTTGCACAAACCCTAACGTACGTTGATTTTCCAACAAAATATGTTTGGAAACAAGACGAAAGGGTTTGGGAGCTTCGTAAACGAGGTTTTTCTATTGGTCGTATTCATCATGTTCCTCCAGCTTTTAATGAAGCATACTATCTAAGAATTATGTTAAACAAGGTTAAAGGTCCTAGGTGCTTTGAAGAAATTCGTACTGTTGATGGTGAAGTGTGTGCTACTTATAGAGATGCGTGTTATAAAAGAGGTCTTCTAGATGATGACAATGAGTATATAGAAGATATTGAAGAAGCAAGTCATACTGTAAGTGGTTATTATTTACGCAGTTTATTTGCTACTATGTTAACCACATACAGTTTATCTAGGTCGAATGATGTATGGTAAAATACTTGGCAGTATTTAATTGATGGCATTCTATACAAACAACAAAATTACCAGAAAAATAAAGGTATTAAATGATTTTATATGATTTTTTTGAATACTTAATACATTAACGAATATGCTTATAAAAAAACTCATTTTTAACAACTTTTTGATTCGATACAGATTTGTACTTTCAGAGGCGCAACTAAAGAACCTCGCGTTACTTAAAATTCAAAACTTCCTCATGCGAAATAATTTTACTCTGCGTTGTTTTCCAATAATGTCGTTCCCAGATGATTATTCTATAGCTGCATCAACAAATCGTTTTATGAACGAGGAGCTGGCGTATGATACACAAGTTATGACAGATGAGTTTGAACGACTTTATAATTTTTTAACATATGAGCAACTCAATGTCTATAATGAAATAGTGGAAGTAGTTGATCAAAACAAGAGGGAGTTTTATTTATGTATGGTTATGGAGAGACGGGAAAAACTTTTTTTATGGAAAACGTTATCTTCTTCCATAAGATCCAAAGATAAAATCGTTTTAAATTTTGCTTCTAGCGGTATAGCATCTTTGTTACTTGAGGGAGGTAGAACCGCTCACTCAAAATTTCTTATTCCTATACATCTAACTGAGGATTTTACCTTCTCAATAACAAAAAAATCCAGATATTTGCAACTAAATGAAGCAAACTGATCTTATTATCTGGGACGACGCTCCTATGATACATAAACATGCTTTTGAAGCCTTGGATAGTAGTTTAAAAGATGTTTTAAAAGGTGTTAACCGTAACAGTTCTCAACATCCATTTGGGGGAAAAGTTATTGTTTTTGGGGGTGATTTTCGATAAATCCTACCAGTAGTACAAAATGGGTCTCGTAGTGATATTGTTAACGCTTCACTTAGTTCGTCCCACATTTGGTCCCAATGCAAGGTTCTTTGGTTAACAAAAAACATGAGGTTAACTATCGGGTTTCAGCCATCAGATTTCGAAGACACCAGTAGATTTGCAGAATGGTTGTTGGAGCTTGGTGAAGGAAAACTTGGCGGTCAGAATGATGGTAACTCCATTATAGATATACCAGATGATCTTTTGATTGGTGATTCATCTGATCATATTTCTAATCTTATTGATTTTGTATATCCAGCATTATTGGATAATTTTAATGATATTTCATATTTATAAGAAAGTGCCATACTTTCACCTATAAATGAGCTTGTCAAAGACATTAATGACAGATTTTTAACTTTATTTCCAGGAGAAGAAGTTGAATATCTCAGTTCTGATAGTATAGATAACTCTTATGGTGTGGGGCCTGGTTTCGATCCAACATTACACTCACCAGATTTTTTAAATGGTTTAAAGATGTCTGTTATGCCTAATCATAGATTGGTTCTAAAAGTTGGTGTGCCAATAATGTTACTAAGGAATATTGATCAGAAAATGATTTATGCAAGGGAACTCGATTACAAGTTATTCAATTGGGGAGGCGTTTTATCGAAGTAAAGGTTATTTCGGGTACTAACATTGTTCATCACACTTATATAACTCGTAGTAGTCTGTCTCCTTCAGATAAGAAATTGTCATTCAAATTGAAACGAAGACAGTTTCCTGTAGCGGTTTGTTTTGCAATGACAATTAACAAAAGTTAAGGCCAACCATTAGCAAGAGTTGGCATATATCTGCGAGAACCGGTGTTTACACATGGTCAACTATATGTAGCTTTATCCAGAGTGAAGAGTAGAGACGGTGTTAAAATGCTTATATTAGATAAGGAGGATAAAGTTACAAATAAAACTACAAATGTGGTTTAAAGGAACTATTTAGTTGTTAATCAGATTTTCATTTTGAAGTTTTTATTTTCTATCTAATAATTGTAAAACGAATGTTATTTAGTTGTTTATGAAATTCTCATTTTGAATTTTTTATTATCTATATAATAATTGTAGAACGAATGTTATTTTGGTTGAAACTTATGTTTAATAAAGTTTTTATTTGATACAAGTATTATTAACAACGATATATGATGTTATTTTCTCCTAAAGTATATATTTCGTTATGTGTTGCAGTTTGGTATGGCGTGTTGTTCTTACACGATTTATATATTTCCACCCATGTCGTACACGGGTCAATAACCTTGTTTTAATAATAAACTATTAAAAACATATAGATTAATTCAGATGATAAAGATAACTACCTATGCTAGAATCCCCTAAGTTATGGCTATCAATTAACTGGGAAACTTAAGTTATGGAACTGGGATCGTAAGATTAACCCTCGACTATAAACCTGAACAGAACCCTTGACCTTTAAGAAGACACCTATGGATTTCTAACATGTTTTAAGACTCGCCAGTTTTAAATATTCAACTTCCTTACGGTTATTTAATTATTTGTGTTTAAGTATCTTTATGGCGAAATCCTACCTTACAGCGCAGAAATCAAAGATAGCTAAGTAGACTTAATTGACTTAATAGACTAAATTGACACTCAAACCTATACGGACTCCTTACGAAGAACTAATGTAACATCCCGAAATTTCTAAAGTAATATTTAATATATTATTTTGTCGGGTGAAATAAACGAGTTAGTGGAACGATAATAATAATAGCAAAATATGAAGACTTAGTAGGATAATTAGATGGGATTAGATATGGACCAAAAGGAAATATGGGCCTTCGGTCCATGGGCTTAAGGGAGTATAAATACCCCCTTAAACCCCAATCATTTCCATTCCATCCATTTATCCATCCTAATCTCTACACACCCCAAAACACACAACCCGAACCAAGATCCAAAGGCAAGGACCCGAGCTCGTTGGTGCTAGATCGTCGTGACGAACCAAAGCAACAAGACCAGCTCGTGTTCGTAGTTCGACTCATTTACGGTACGTTTATATCGAGAACTTGTTCGTTTAGGTTTGGGTTAGTATAGAAATGATAGATCTGTGTTTGTATGGTAAAAACGAATCCAACAAAGCTAAACTTACTGAAAATGGTTAAGATTTGATGGGTTAATCGATTGATAAAAGAACCCAAAACCTATATGCCTAAATCGCACCCCTTAAACATCGATGTTAGGTCGATTTGATGGTTGGGGTTTGTAGGCGTTGGTTAGACGATTCCGTGGATACCTAAATCGAGTTATTTGGTTAAGAAACGAAGATGATTAAGGACGAACAGTAGCTGCAGCCGACAACTTCGTCTGCAAGCTAAGTTCACCTGATGAACTTCGCCTGCAAAGCTAAGTTCGCCTGATGAACTTCGCCTGCAAAGCTAAGTTCGCCTGATGACAACTTCGCCTGAAAGCTAAGTTCGCCTGATGACAACTTCGCCTGAAAGCTAAGTTTGCCTGATGACAACTTCGCCTAAAAGCTAAGTTCGCCTGATGACAACTTCGCCTAAAGCTAAGTTCGCCTGATGACAACTTCGCCTAATGCTTAGTTCGCCTAAGGTTTAACTTCCCCTAAAGCTAAGTTCGCCTAAGGTTTAACTTCTCCTAGAGTTAAGTTCGATTAGAAAATAAATTAAAACGATAAGTAAAAGTAATCTAATACTAGGCCACCAGATTAAATCAGGCGAGTATTGATACGTGTAACTTACACAGTCAGCCGAGCTCAGTTAAAGAAGGGATTTACAACTATTGGAGGAAGAAGCAGAGTTCAGGTGAGTTTCTAGCCCCATTTCCTTGTTATGTTTTCGGGGCTGTGTGCATACTGGTGTGAAGTGTGAATACACTTACCTTAAGTGGTAAGTGTATGCTATAGATGTTATACGAGGTATATATTTTATAATGCTTGTCGGTACGTGAACGATCTTCGGATATTGCACGTATGGCCGAGGATAGTAAATTCCAAGTGGTTGATAGTGTGTATGAATGTTATGATGTGACTTGTTTATTACGTAAATACTGAACTAATATGAAGTGTGATATAGGCAGGTAGAGGTAGAGTGTGTTAGAAGTGGCAAGAGTCTAGTAAGGGTATTAGTGGCATAACCTGAGCGCGTGATAGGGAAAGCCTGTACGTGCCATCGTTATTATGTGTGTATGATTGTTAATGTGACTTGCTTATTATGTAAATGATATGAAGCTTATTGTAGACAAGTAGAGGTAGAGCGTTTTAGAAGTGGCAAGAGTCTAGTAAGAGTGTTAGTGGCATAACGATAGTACGTGGTAGGGTAAGCCTATACGTTCCTTCGTTATTAAAGTGGCAAAGTGGCATAACGTTTTACGTTATTAAAGTGGCAAAGTGGCATAACGTTTTACGTTATTAAAGTGGCAAAGTGGCATAACGTTATACGTTATTAAAGTGGCAAGGTGGCAAAGTGGTAGGCGTAAATAAGAGGCTAAGTGGTAATGTAAGCAGGTTAGATAGTGGACTACGTGTCTGCGGATACGTATATGATGCATGTAGTGGTTGTATGATAAGTTGCTTGATTAACTAGAACTCACTCAGCGTAGCTGACTTTTAGTATGCACGCAGGTGATCAGACCAAAGAACTAGCATGAGGATGGCACATGGCATGGATTGAACGGCTGACATCTTAAGATGGAAGAAAAGATGTTTTAAATATAATGATTTGTTTATAGTATCAAAGAAGAGATTGAATGTTTTGTATCGAATGCTTCAAGTAAACGTTTCTGCGGAAGTTTTAATTAACTCTGATTGCAAGACCTGTGTTTATGTGTAAATCCGACGTTAAAGTAGGGCTACCGGGTTCGGCGTCTTACAAGTTGGTATCAGAGCATAAGTTTGAGAGATTTAAGCATCCTACATGCTTAGACTCGAACAGAGAATGAGATTTAAAATGAGAAAGAAAGAAGATGCCAGTTCAAGATAGCCATGTGTCACTCAAGCAAGCTCAGTAAAGGTAAAGTGTATGGTAAATGGTGTATGTTAATGTTGGCTTATTTGCTAAATGAAGAATGAGTGCAGGTTAGGGATAGGATTAATTGATCTTAACTGATTAACTGTTTAAGAGTATAAACAAGCACAAGTGAAATCATGAAGGGAAGTATGTAGAACCTGAGGAGTAACGCAAATAGTTAATTACACTTGATCAACGTCATTAAATACTTACCTTACGAATCATGTGCTAAATAATTCCTAGAGTGATAACATTTGTGTTTCCTTAGAGATAAGATAGATGACTGTTACAAAAGAGGCGGACACGAGAAGAATCTGAGGCAGAGCGATATACGAAAACAACATGACTCCAACTGCAAAAAGTAATGAAGAAGTCACGCTTGGAGCTTGTAGTCAGATATGCTAAGAGAGTTGCCAAATTGTCACAAAAGCATCAAAGGAAGCCCTTGGAAAGACGAGACGAGACGAGACTTGAGACATCGAGAGCCTCATGGACAAGTTACCTTAAATAGCAAAAACACATGACCACCATTCGATGGCCGCAAAGTCGGGAGTAAGAAGGATAACTCAGAAAGCAAAGGTGATTCAATAAAGTGTGCGATTATAAAGAAAAAGGTATTCCTTTTGCAAGAAATAAGCTAGGTTTCGGGGACGAAACAACTTTAAGGAAGGAAGACTTGTAACATCCCGAAATTTCAAAAGTAATATTTAATATATTATTTTGTCGGGTGAAATAAACGAGTTAGTGGAACGATAATAATAATAGCAAAATATGAAGACTTAGTAGGATAATTAGATGGGATTAGATATGGACCAAAAGGATATATGGGCCTTCGGTCCATGGGCTTAAGGGAGTATAAATACCCCCTTAAACCCCAATCATTTCCATTCCATCCATTTATCCATCCTAATCTCTACACACCCCAAAACACACAACCCGAACCAAGATCCAAAGGCAAGGACCCGAGCTCGTTGGTGCTAGATCGTCGTGACGAACCAAAGCAACAAGACCAGCTCGTGTTCGTAGTTCGACTCATTTACGGTACGTTTATATCGAGAACTTGTTCGTTTAGGTTTGGGTTAGTATAGAAATGATAGATCTGTGTTTGTATGGTAAAAACGAATCCAACAAAGCTAAACTTACTGAAAATGGTTAAGATTTGATGGGTTAATCGATTGATAAAAGAACCCAAAACCTATATGCCTAAATCGCACCCCTTAAACATCGATGTTAGGTCGATTTGATGGTTGGGGTTTGTAGGCGTTGGTCAGACGATTCCGTGGATACCTAAATCGAGTTATTTGGTTAAGAAACGAAGATGATTAAGGACGAACAGTAGCTGCAGCCGACAACTTCGTCTGCAAGCTAAGTTCACCTGATGAACTTCGCCTGCAAAGCTAAGTTCGCCTGATGAACTTCGCCTGCAAAGCTAAGTTCGCCTGATGACAACTTCGCCTGAAAGCTAAGTTCGCCTGATGACAACTTCGCCTGAAAGCTAAGTTCGCCTGATGACAACTTCGCCTAAAAGCTAAGTTTGCCTGATGACAACTTCGCCTAAAGCTAAGTTCGCCTGATTACAACTTCGCCTAAAGCTAAGTTCGCCTAAGGTTTAACTTCGCCTAAAGCTAAGTTCGCCTAAGGTTTAACTTCGCCTAGAGTCAAGTTCGATTAGAAAATAAATTAAAACGATAAGTAAAAGTAATCTAATACTAGGCCACCAGATTAAATCAGGCGAGTATTGAAACGTGTAACTTATACAGTCAGCCGAGCTCAGTTAAAGAAGGGATTTACAACTATCGGAGGAAGAAGCAGAGTTCAGGTGAGTTTCTAGCCCAATTTCCTTGTTATGTTTTCGGGGCTGTGTGCATACTTGATGTGAAGTGTGAATACACTTACCTTAAGTGGTAAGTGTATGCTATAGATGTTATACGAGGTATATATTTTATAATGCTTGTCGGTACGTGAACGATCTTCGGATATTTCACGTATCGCCAAGGATAGTAAATTCCAAGTGGTTGATAGTGTGTATGAATGTTATGATGTGACTTGTTTATTACGTAAATACTGAAATGATATGAAGTGTAATATAGGCAGGTAGAGGTAGAGTGTGTTAGAAGTGGCAAGAGTCTAGTAAGGGTGTTAGTGGCATAACGTGAGCGCGTGATAGGGAAAGCCTGTACGTGCCATCGTTATTATGTGTGTATGATTGTTGATGTGACTTGCTTATTATGTAAATGATATGAAGCGTGTTGTAGACAAGTAGAGGTAGAGCGTGTTAGAAATGGCAAGAGTCTAGTAAGAGTGTTAGTGGCATAACGATAGTACGTGGTAGGGTAATCCTATACGTGCCTTCGTTATTAAAGTGGCAAAGTGGCATAACGTTTTACGTTATTAAAGTGGCAAAGTGGCATAACGTTTTACGTTATTAAAGTGGCAAAGTGGCATAACGTTTTACGTTATTAAAGTGGCAAAGTGGCATAACGTTATACGTTATTAAAGTGGCAAAGTGGCACAACGTTATACGTTATTAAAGTGGCAAAGTGGCATAACGTTATACGTTATTAAAGTGGCAATGTGGCAAAGTGTTAGGCGTAAATAAGAGGCTAAGTGGTAATGTAAGCAGGTTAGATAGTGGACTACGTGTCTGCGGATACGTATATGATGCATGTAGTGGTTGTATGATAAGTTGCTTAATTAACTAGAACTCACTCAGCGTAGCTGACTTTTAGTATGCACGCAGGTGATCAGACAAAAGAACTAGCATGAGGATGGCACATGGCATGGATTGAACGGCTGGCATCTTAAGATGGAAGAAAAGATGTTTTAAATATAATGATTTGTTTATAGTATCAAAGAAGAGATTGAATGTTTTGTATCGAATGCTTCAAGTAAATGTTTCCGCGGAAGTTTTAATTAACTCTGATTGCAAGAACTGTGTTTATGAGTAGATCCGACGTTAAAGTAGGGCTACCGGGTTCGGGGCCTTACAACTAAATCTAGCAATCCTGACCAACAAAGATCTATTGATAACATATCACCTTATAACTTTTTAGGCTAGCGGCTCACTTCTATTTATTTAATTAGTTCTACTGTTTCTATGATTTTAATGCATATTAATCATAAACTAGTCAATAACACACAGTAAATAACCTAACAAACCCCTATCCTATGAAAAAATCACCAAAGGCAATGTGAAACAATAAATCCAAGTAAATAAAACCAAGCAATCATGCGCATCAAGTAACTCAAACTCAACAATTTACTTAAATCATAAAATCCATAACGAAAAGAAATCCCAATCAAAATCAAACCGAACAAAGGTTCATCACGACCTAGGTAGTTTATTAAGTTTAGCCTATCATTGTGTAATCTAATTCAAACAAAATAAATAAAGCCAAAAACATGGTGAAAGTATAAGAAACGGAGAATCAAAGATGATAAAACCCGTAATCTTCACTTGCAAATGTCTAACTCTTCACCGGTTGTTCTCGTGCCTTCAAAACCTTCATGAAACTCAAATAATAGCTCTCAAAAACTCCAATTTCGTCTGGTGGCAGCAGGTTATGTTCAGGTTAAGGTTAAGGATGTTTATATACTGAAAACAGGGCCGAACACTTAACGAAAACGAACAGAAAAATAACATCTGATGACCCTAGGCGCCGCACGGCCATGAAGATCCATGGGGGTCGCGGGCGCGGCGCATGAGGGTGGGGTGGCCGGTCAGACCGACTTGGTCTGACCGGTTCTCTGTCCGGTTCCTTCCTGATGGGTTCCGGATCCTCGTTTTGGCTCTTTTTGATTCATTTTTCGCCCTTTTTGATCACTATCAACTTCCGAAACCTAACCTACGAAACATAAAAGTGTTAGTAGTATACAAATCTCTACTAAAAATGAAAAAAAACTATTAAAATATTAAATAAAATATACACGGGAAACATAAATATTTAGCACTATATCAGACGTACCACCATCACCTCACGGATTTGCTTTTCGTTGCCCAGGTGGTTACCCATCCTTATACTACTCCCACCTGAGCACACTTAACTGTGGAATTCTCCTCTCATCCATTACCATTAAGCACCAAAAACGCGTTATGATGGGGAAGGTATCCACCTCCTTATAAAGAAGGCTTAGTTCTCCTTCCCAACAGATGTGGGATGTCACAATACTTGTAAGACCCCGGTCCTGGTGCCCTACTTGGATGTTGGATTTACTCATAAACATAATTCTATTTATCATAGTTAATTAAAACTTTCGCGGAATAATAACAAAAGTCAACCATTCATTACAAACATTCATAACTTGTCTTTTAAACGAAACATAAAATATAAAACATCATGACAAATCTTATGATGCCAGCTTTCTCAGTTCCGGCCATGTGTCTCCCTCAAGCTAGTTGTTTCAGTCTATTTATCTATGTGCATACTAAAAGTCAGCTACCCTGACTGAGTTTTAGTTAATCGAGCAACATACAATATATCCACATACTTTCATATATACGTATCCGAAGATACATATTCATACTTAACCTGTTACCATACTTTCATACGTACATACATACATACATACATACATACATACATACATACATACATACTATCACTTACCTCAGTCCACCGAGAATATGTTCATAGTCCGACGTCAATACCTATACTCAAGGTCGTGAACAAGTAAAAGGTCCACAATCCTTACCTATGTTCACCATTCATGGTACGTACAAGGTTCGCAGTCCTTCCCTATACCATCCTACAACAACAACACGTTCAAGGTCCGCAGTCCTTCCCTATGTTGCCACCTATTCCATAGCACGTACGAGGTCCGCAGTCCTCCCCTATGCTATTACATTTATAGCACGTATTAGGTCCGTAGTCCTTTCTTATGCTGACTCATATCCACAACACGTATAAGGTCCACAGTCCTTATCTACATTGACATATATCATCTATAACATGTATAAGGTCCACAGTCCTTAACTAGGCTATTACATTTATCATCTATAACAGGTATAAGGCGCACAGTCCTTAGCTACGCTATCACATGCCACGTCAATGTCCAACAGAAATTAGAGGGATTTGTCACCCTAACTTACTATGTCAGACGTAAAGCCCGCATACCGTACATACACCTACTAACACGTACCACACGTACAATAAATATATATATTACGTACCCACGTAAAGTAAATTACCATATAACATATGGACACACTGGCATCCCTCACATGAATCTTCTAACCATCACCTTCCCTGGCGATACGTGCAATATCTGAAGATCGTTCACTCACTGACAAGCATTCATTCATATCCTCAATATAATAACTATCACATAAATCATATATAGCATACATTTACCACTTAAGGTAATTGTATTGACTAATCACATCAAGTATGCACACGGCCCCGAAAACATATAAGAGAAATGGGGCTAGAAACTCACCTGTGAACGATTCCTTTATGAATTTACGGTTATACCCTTCTTGAACTGTGCACGGATAACTGTGTAACGATTACATGTATCAATTAACTAGCCCTATCCATAATATTTGTAGGTTATTGCAACCCTCAACGAACAAGGGTCCGGGGGCAGCACCCCTGGGAACGGGGTTCTAAGGGCGGCAGCCCCTAGCGGGGTCCAAGGAGCAGAGCCCCTGACTGGGGTTAAGATGCCAGGTCAGCTTGAAAAACTTATATATTTATTATTAAGTTTTTACTACAAACCTCATCAGAAAACTGAATTTCAATTATTTAATTAAATCTAATCTTCATTTTAAACGTTACCTTTTATTATTAATTAATTACTTATTCTTAGTCCTTGTATCATATAACTCCATATCCGTTGTTTATCTTTCGTTTATTTTGGAAAATCATTTAGCGTATAAGTCCTTGTACACGTATAAGATATTTACAATGCATAAGTTGTTCTGGCGTATGTAACACCCTATTTTTGGTTATAATAATAAAATAAATTTCGTCTATTTATAGTGGGTCGTTATCGGTTTAGATAAATAGAATACGAGTTGGGCTAGTGTTGGGTTAAATGGATATGGGTTATGGACTTGGGTTATGAAAGAAAAAAGGAAAGACCATGGGCTTAAACCCATGATCCATAATTATTAATACCCATTAATATTCATTTCACACATATTCCATACACCACCAAAACATACACTTAAGATCTCTCTCTAGTTCTCTCCTTATCTAGCCGAAACAAGAAAGAGGAATCGATCCCGACCCGAGGTAATGATAGTATGATGTTGTATGAGCTTAAACCCATTAGATATAATCGCAAAACGACGAGCTGACACCGTTAAACCATTTAAGTCACGAGATCCGGATGGAATCGGGTATAAACCGAACCTAAGATGAGCTTAGGGATCACCCTAGCTCATATCTGGATCAAACGGGACGAAAAACGGTGGTGAAACACGTTTTTTTGGCCACCGCCCGGTTTTCCGGGACGGCGCCGGAAAGGCGGCTGGGTATTTTAAGGATGTCAGAGAATGTTTCTGACATTCTATGACAACCCCTAACCCTAATTCGCTAACGGAGAATTAACGAACTAGGGGTGATTAGTCAAGTGAATTCGCTAATGAAAGCTTAGCGAACTAGCCTTGGTTCGTGTTCAAATTCGTTAAGGAAAAGATAACGAACTAACTTTCAATTCGCTTTGACCATTCGTTAAAAGAGGTAACGAATTAGAAGGTCTAATTCGCTACGTGGACTGGTTCGTTATATGGGCTGATTCGTCAAAGGACCAGTTCGTTTGAGGGTCTAATTCGTTACAGGACCAGTTCGTTATGATAACCCAATTCGCTAAGACCAAAGTAGCGAACTACAAGTTTTATAAAATGACAGAATGGTCCGTGAACTTATAAAATAATGGTTTAATTACAAAGAAGCCCTTGAACTTTTAAGTTAGCAAATTTAATGATGACTCAAATTCTAATGGAAAATGTGTTAAGACAGTTAATGGAAATAAAGTTTTTCCAAGATGACCTGGCAGCTCGACCCCAGCCAAGGGCTCTGCCCCTTGGACCCTGCTAGGGGCTGCCGCCCCTGAAACCCTGCTGCCAGGGGCGCTGCCCCCGGACCCCTGTTCGTTGAGGGTACTAATTAAACTAGAAAAGTGATATGGGTAGTGATAGATTATTGATACGTGTAATTATTATACTGTTAGTCGTGCACAGCTCAAGAAAGGAATAACAATAAACGGTGAACGTAACCGACTTCAGGTGAGTTCCTAGCCCCACTTCCTTGTTATGTTTTCGAGGCTATGTGCATACTCGACGTGATAGTTAATACACTTACCTTAAGTGGTAAGTGTATGCCTTGTATGATTTATGATTAATGATTGCTTGACGGTGCGTGAACGATCTTCGGATATTTCCTGTACCGTCAGGTGGTAGTTAATGATATGATTGATGTGTATGATGTATGAATGAGGTATGTATGAATATATATGATGTATGAATAATGTACGTATGATATGTTGATGGTACGTCAACGCTCTTTGGAGATTGCACGTATTGACAAGAAAAGTAAATAAGAACAGGTAGTGAAGAAGGGAGACCGGACCCTAATAATATCCGAGGATGGAGGGTACCGGACCCTAATAATATCCGAGGATGAAGGGTGACCGGACCCTAATAATATCCGAGGATGAAAGGTGACCGGACCCTAATAATATCCGAGGATGGAGGGTACCGAACCCAAATAATATCCGAGGATGGAGGGTACCGGACCCTAATAATATCCGGGGTATGTAGGGCGAATGCTCTTTATAATGTAAGGTTAGTTATGTAAGTGTATGAAAGCTTGATGGAAAGGTTAAGTATTTAATGCGTACCTTCGGGCACGTTTATGTGTATGTACAGTAAGTGATGTGATTAACTAGAACTCACTCAGCGTAGCTGACTTTTAGTATGCACACAAGTGAGTAGAAGGAGGCAGCTGGCTTGAGCGGGGACACATGGCGGTTGAATAAAGAAGCTGGCATCTGAAGATCTATTTGTTATGTTTTGAACTAAATACATGTTTAAGTTATGATTTAAAGACAAGATTATGAATGTTTGTAATGACTGTTGATGTTTTATATTATTCCGCGAAAGTATTAATTAACTCTGATTTGTAGAACTGTGTTTATGAGTAAATCCAACACCAAAGTAGGGCTACCAGTAACGGGGCCTTACAGCGTATAAGTCCCTTTTGGCGTATAAGTACTTCCAGTGCGTAAGTCGTCATGGCGTATAAGTCTTATATGTGGCATACACATATACGTTACATACAACATATACTTGGTATAAACATATATGTTTCACACATACATATACATGATACACACATATACGCTACATACATACTTATACGCTACCCACATACTTATACGCTGGTAAACTTACACGGCGTAAACTTATACGCCCCAACGTCAGTTCAGCTTTCTTATTACGCTTTTATGGGGTTTTCTTCGATTCCAGAACCGTCAGCCACCGTTAACCACCATGGTTGATGGGGGTTTGATCGTTTATAGTCTAGGTAGCTTCGGAGTGTCCAGATCTGAGCTAAGGTTGTCCTTAAACTCGTTTTTTGTTGATTAAACACTCGAATAAAGCTAGATCTAGATCCAAACGACTCATATAACATCCCGGGGCTGCGGTGTCGGGTTCTAATATATTGGTACAAATGAGATAAATCATTTCTTGCCTTCGGTTGGTCTTGGATCATTGAAAGGATTAGTGTAGAGAGTGTTTGGCTTAAGTGTGTGTTTTTGAAGGTGTAGGCTATGGTGTAGAAATGGATGAAAATGGAAAGGATTAGGGTTTAAGGGGCATTTATACTCCCTTAAGCCCATGGACCTTAAGCCTCCTTTTTAGTTCATAATTAATTCCATCTATAAAGCTTACTATATTTTATCTTTATTATTATTATATTATTATTATTATTACTCTACTAACTCAGTTAATACTTACGATTTAAATAATATATTAAATATTATTTATAGAAATTTCGAGATGTTACATTCCGTCCGCAAACCAGAGACAAAGTCAACCGTTTATGTTAGTCACAAAATTTTAAAACCCGACTACAAATGGTTGCCTAAGTCTTCGGTGTCCAAGTCACCAAAACCTTCCTGTTCGATCTTAGATAACCAGGAAGACATGTCATGGCAACCCGTAACTTGCATAGATGAATCAGGAGTTCCCATCATTACTCTGGACTGGGTGCGAAATACTAATTAATCTCTCACATCGTGCAGGAACAGCTATGGAGGAATATCATTAGACCTTGGTATGCTGATAGTGGATATTCCAGGCACATGACAGGGATATCTTTCAACGGCACGACATTAAAATATTTAATGAAGGGTATGTTTCCTTTACTGTAGGATAAAAAGGGAAGATCACACAGAAGGGTAGTGTAAGTAATTGAGTTCTTAAGTTAGAAAATGTCAATTTTGTTCCATAGTTGAAACACAGTCTGCTCAGTGTCTCGCAGATCTGTGGCAAGGGTTTTTCAACACTTTTTACAAACAAAGAGTGTCTTATTTTAAAACCTGGTATCATCATACCAGAAGATTGGGTTCTTGTTCGATCACAAGGAAAAAATAATGCTTACGTGATTGACTTGAATAAAAATGTTCCAGAATAAATCACATGTTTATTTTAAAAAGTGTCAGAACATAATGCCATGCTTTGGCATCGCCGTCTTGGTCATGCAAATGTTAAAACTCTAAACCATCTTGATAAAAACAACATTGTTTATGGTTTACTAGTTAAAGATTTTGTAACAATTGAGAAATGTGGAGCTTGTGCTCTAGGCTAACATCATCGTAGATCTCACAAGCCAAAACTGATCAATACCGTCTCCTCAGTTTTTCAATTGTTTCATATGGACTTGTTTGGTCTTGTTCATGTATTGAGTCTTTCTCGCAGTTCTTATTGTCTGGTTATAACTGATGAAAACTCATGTTTTACTTGGGTGTTTTTCATGTCAAATAAGAGTGAAAATGTAGAATTGATAAAGCGCTTTGTAGTGCTTATGGAGAATCAACTCAATTCGAAGCTAAAAAGGATTTGATGTGACAATGGCACGGAGTTCAAAAATTCATCGCTAAATCACTTTTGTGATGGGAAAGGAGTGCTCAGAAAATACAGCTCATCTCGTACACCGCAATAAAATGGTGTAGCAGAGAGAAGGAACAGAACCTTAACTGAAGCTCCAAGGACCATGTTCTGCGACTCGAAGCTACCTCTGTTCTTCGGGCTGAAGCAGTCAACACGGCGTGCTATGTTCAAAATCAGGTGTTGATCAACAAAACACAGATGAAGACTCCTTATGAGATTGTTTATGATCACAAGCCCACTGTAGCACACTTTCGTGCCTTTGGATGTCCATGCACTCTGCTGAATCTCGAATTAACTCCACTGTTTGGAGCTAAAGCTGAATGTTGCTATTTTGTTGGTTATACTAGTCGCACCGTTGTAAGGCCCCGGTCTCGGTGCCCAAAATTCGCGTTGGATTCACTCATAAACACAGTTCTAAATATCATAGTAAATTAAAACTTTCACAAAATAATATTAAAAGTCAACTATTCATTGCAAACGTTCATAACTTGTATTTTAAACATATAATAAAATGTAAAATCAAAACATCATGACAAATCTTCATATGCCAGCCTCTTCAGATCTTTCCACGTGTCCCCCTCAAGCCAACTGTCTCAGTCTATTCACCTGCGTGCATACTAAAAGTAAGCTACACTGAGTGAGTTCTAGTTAATCAAGAAACATACAATACATTCACATAATTACATACATAAATATCCGAAGATACATATTACAAACTTAGCATGTTAGCTTTCTTTCCTTCATACATACATCATTCTTCTTTCATACTCTCGTATATTCATTCATGCAATCTTTCATACTATCACACTTTCATACTTTCATAATACATACATAACTATCTTTACCATCTCAGATATTAGTAGGGATTGGTCCCCTCCTTCTCTATTTCAGATATTATTAGGGTCTAGTCTCTTCTATCTCAGATATTAGTAGGGTCCGGTCCCTTTCTTATCTGTCTCAGATATTATTAGGGTCTGGTCCCTTCTATCTCAAATATTAGTAGGGTCTGGTTCCTTTATTCTCTATCTCAGATATTATTAGGGTCTGGTCCCTTTCTTCTCTATCTCAGATATTATTAGGGTCTGGTCCCTTCTATCTCAGATACTAGTAGGGTTTGGTCCCTTCTTTCCTTTCAACCATACATACACATCTTTACACATACATTTAATTATATAATTCATACATACTCATAATCATTCGTTTATCATTCATACGTCTGTCATAACTCACCTTCCCTGGCGATGCGTGCAATATCTGAATATCGTTCACGCACAGACAAGCCTTCATTCATAACATTCATACATACTATCACATCAATCATTATAGCATACACTTACCATTTAAGGTAAGTGCATTAACATTCACATTGAGTATGCACACAGCCCCGAAAACATAAACAAGGAAGCGGGGCTAGTAACTCACCTTAATGCGGTTACGTTCACCGTTAATGGTTATTCATTTCTTTAGTTGTGCACGAGTATCTGTATACCAATTACACGTATCATTTAACTATCACTACCCATATCGTGTTTCTAATTTAATTATAACCCTCCACTAACGGGGTTCCAGAGGCAGCGCCCCTGACAGTGGGGTTCTAGGGGCGGCAGCCCCTAGCGGGGTCCAAGGGGCAGACCCCCTGGCTGGGGTTAAGCTACCAGTTAAACTTGGAAAAATTTTGTTTTCATTAACTGTTCTTAACAAATTTTCCATTAGAATTTTATAATAATATTTTATTGTTAACTCGTTAATCCTTTAAGGTATCTTTTATCAATTAATAAAGTTCAAGGGATTCTATGTAATTAAACCATTTATTCTAAGTCCAGGGACCTTTCTGTCATTCTTTCAATCTTAATTCGTTATCCAGTTCGTTAACGAAGGTGGCTCCTTCGTTATTTCTTAACGAATGGACCCCTATAACGAATGGACTATTCTAATGAATTGACCTTTATAACAAATTGACCTTTATAACGAACTGGCCCTTATAACGAACTGACATTCATAACGAATGGACTCATTCTTTTGAACTGGCTAACGAATTAACTCTATAATGAATGAGGTTCATTCGTCCCTCACTTAACGAATGGCCTTAACGAATGATCATAACGAATGGGGTTAGTTCATCATTCTCTCTTAGCAAATGGGCATAACGAATGGCTGCTCATTCGTTATTTTCCATAACGAATTAGGGTTATTTTTCCATAACTAAGTAGGGTTACGTCAGAGAATGTCAGAAACATTCTCTGACATACTTAACCTCGTACGCCGCATTTCCGGAGTCGCCGTTCCGAAAAAACGGGCGGTGGCCAAAAAAACGTATTTCGCACCGTTTTTCTCCATTTTTTGTCCCGTTCGATCCAGATCCGAGCTAGGGTGACCCCTAAGCTCGTCTTTTGATCTATTTATACCCGATTCCATCCGGATCTCGTGACTTTAACGGTTGAGGGTGTCGGTTCATCGTTTCGCGACTAGATCTAGCGGGTTTGGATCCACATAATATCATTACATTATTACCTCTGATCGATGCTCAGGTTTTCTTGGTAATTCCGTCTTAAAGAGAGAGAGAGAAAAAAAAAGAGAGAGCTTAAGTATGTGTTTTTGGTGGTGTATGGAATGGATGAGAATGAATGAATTAATGGTTATTTATGACATTTATATCATGGGTCATGGGTTTAAGCCCATGGCCTCTCTTCCTTATTAACCCAAGTCCATTACCCATATTCACTTAACCCAACACATGCCCAACTCATAATAATTAATATTATTATTTTATTAACCGAACGGGAAGCGGGATGTTACAAGTCTACCCTCCTTAAAAGAAGTTTTATCCCCGAAACCTAACTATCACATAAACAAATCCGGATAAAACTTGGGCATCTCTTATTCAACTTCCCAGGTAGCATCTGATCCCATGCAGTGTTTCCATATCACATTTACCAGAGAAATAACTTTACGACGAAGCTGCTTTTCCTTGCGATCAACGATCTCTACGGGCTGTTCGACGTAGTTTAACTGTTCGTCAACTTCAATGTCTACTAATGGCACATGTGACGTGTCATCGGTAGGCATTTTCTCAAGTGAGAAACATGAAAGGTCGAGTGGATTCCTTCTAGCTCCTCGGGTAAATATAGCTTGTTGGCTACTTCACCCACACGCTCAACAAGCTTAAACGGTCTAATGTACCTTGGACTTAACTTTCCATTCTTCCTGAAACGAATAATTCCCTTCCAGGGCGAGACCTTGAGCATCACATTGTCACCAACGTTGAACTCAATCGGCCGTCGTCGCTTATCAGCATATGACTTATGTCGGTCTTGGGCAACCTTCATTCTTGCCTCGATCCGATCGAACCTTGACGATGTTTCTTTCACAACTTCCAAATTCCAATCTCTTTCTGACTAATCTCTCCCCAACATACAGGAGTTCTACAACGTCTACCGTATAGCATCTCAAACAGTGGCATTTTGATTCTCAAATGGTAGCTGTTGTTGTAATCGAATTCTGCAAGATGCAAATGATCGTCCAAACTTCCTCCAAAGTCTAAAACACAAGCACGTAGCATATCCTCAAGGGTTTGGATAGTCCTTTCAGACTGCCCATCTGTTTGAGGATGATACGCCGTACTGATGTTAAGTCTTGTTCCCATAGCTTCATGGAACTTCTTCCAGAATCTTGAAGTAATGTGAGTATCTCTATCAGACAGATCAATAACAGTATTCCAAGTTTAGCCACAACCTCTTTTACGAACACATTTGCTAACGTTTCTGACGAGATGGCCTATCATATAGGCAGAAAGTGAGCACTTTTTGTCAAACGGTCCACAATCATCCAAATGGTATCATGATGTTTAGATGTACCAGGTAGCTTAGTTACGAAATCCATGGTGATGTGTTCCCATTTCCATTCAGGTATCTCCAAAGGCTGCATCTTCCCATAAGGTTTCTGGTGTTCAGCTTTGACTTGCAAACAAGTTAAGCACTTACTAACATAATCCACTACATCACTCTTCATACCAGACCACCAGTAGTCTCTCTTTAGATTTTGATACATCTTGGTGGATCTCGGATGAATCGAGTATCTCGACTTGTGAGCTTCATCTAAGATTTGACCTCTGAGATTTCCATTGCGTGGAATCCACATACGGCCGAACCTTGACTTAACACCATGAGTGTTTTCCATCAGCTCGTCTTGCTGTCCGACAATTCTTTCTTTCTTCATTAGCCCTTCGTCTACAAGCACCTCAGACTGTACCTTGATGATTTCTTCAAAGAGATCTGAGTTAACAATCAACTTATACGACTTCACTGTTGGAATGACTTCTTCATTCTTACAGCTTAACGCGCCGGGGACCACATTAGCTTTACCAGGATAGTACTTGATATCACAGTCATGGTCCTTTATCAACACCAACCATCTTCTCTGTCTCATATTCAGCTTTATCTGCTCAAAGAAATACTTCAAACTCTTATGATCAGTGTAGATAGTACACTTGGTACCATACAGATAATGTCTCCATATCTTTAGAGCATGCACTATGGCTGCTAGCTCTAAATCATGCACCGGGTAAGTACTCTCATGTACCTTTAACGGTGTAGACGCATAAGCTATCACTTTTTCTTGTTGCATTAACACGCAACCCAACCCACGATGCAAGGCTTCTGTACAAACAACCAAATCCTCGTCACCATCAGGTAGAGCAAGGATGGGAGATTGTGTAGTCTTCTCTTCAATTCTTCAAAAGCTTCCTCTGAAACTTTCCCAACTGAATACTATGGTCTTTCGGGTCATTCCGGTCAACGGTGTGGCTATCTTAGAGAAGCCTTCGATGAATCTCCTGTCATAGCCAGCCAACCCTAAGAAACTTCGTATATCAGTCGGTTTTTGCGGAGTTTTCCAGTTGGTTATCACCTCAATCTTAGCTGGGTCCATGGTAATCCCTTCAGGATTTATCACGTGACCAAGAAACTACACTTCTAGCAACCAAAATGCACATTTCAAAAACTTAGCATACAGCTTCTCTTTCTTCAAAATCTCCAAACTTCTCTCAGATGTTCTGCATGGTCAGTCTCTCTTTTGGAATAAATCAATATTGTCAATGAAAATGATAACTGACTTGTCTAACATCGGCCGACATACCCTATTCATCATGTCCATAAATTTCGTGGGAACATTAGTTAGACCGAATGACATCACGAGGAACTCGTAGTGTTCGTATCGCGTTCGAAATGTTGTCTTAGGCATGTCTGCCTCTTTCACTTTCAGCTGATGATACCCTGATCTAAGGTCTATTCGTGAGAACCAGCTTGAACCTTGTAGTTGATTAAACAAATCATCAATCCATGGCAACGGATATCTGTTCTTCACCGTAAGCTTGTTCAACTCATAATAGTCTCTACACATTCTCATACTTCCATTCTTCTTCTTAACAAACAGCACCGGGGCGCCCCACGGGGAAACATTTGGTCTTATGAATCCTTTGTCGAGGAGTTATTGTAGTTGGGACATCAATTCTTTCATCTCGGATGGCGCCAGGCGCTAAGGGGCTTTCGCGACGGGTTGCGCTCTGGGTATTTAGTCTATCTGAAATTCTATTTCTCTTTGCGGTGGCACCCCTGGAAGGTCCTCAGGGAACACTTTTGGATAGTCGCGCACAACATGAACATCTTTCACTTCTTTTGTCTCGGTCGTGGCTTTGACAACATACGCCAGGTAAGCACCGCACCCTCGCCTTAACAATCCTTCGGCTTTTACCATCGAAATAACATTAAGCCATAAACTTTCTTTATCACCAGAAACCGTCACTATACCACCATCCAAGGACATTAACCTTATTAATCTAGTCTTACGCACTATCTGAGCCTCAAACTCAGATAGCCAATCCATTCCTAAAACCACAGTGTACCCTCCAAAGGTCATAACATACAGGGTAATAGGGAACTCACGCCCCTCTAACTCTATCTTACAATCCTTAACCAATCTCATAACTGAGATCTCACTCGCGGTTTCTACTTTAAAAGTTTCAGGCACACGACAACATTTCATCTTTGCTAACTTACTAAATGTCATAGCTACAAAACTTCTATTCGCACCTGAGTCAAACAACATGGAGCAGAAATACCATTCACTAGGAACGTACATGTGACAACATCAGGGATCTACCTAGCTTGTTCATGGGTCAGCATGTAGGCTCTAGTCCTTGGCCTAGCTTGCTCAGCATCCCTCCTTCCACTTCCTCCAGCTTCATCAGTACACTCCCTATCCATAGAGCCCGTCTTACCACACTTGTAACACACGGGCTTTGCAGTGCAATCTGGAGCATAATGCCCCACTTTTCCACACTTTTAACAGGCATTTGATCCATGTCAGCATTCTCCACCATGTGCTTTACCACACTTGTAACAAACATCAGTACCTTTACCCCATTTGCACTCACCACCGTGCATCTTTCCACACGTCTTACATGGCCTCTTCTCCCACACCTTCTACTTCTTATCTTTAGGGTTCCACAATTGAATATCGGGTCGTTTAGCAGGAACAATCCATTTCTTCTCTTTCTTTTCTTCCACCACCACCTCATCCACAGCCAAATCCTCTTAAACCATCTCTGTGAGTTCCACAGCAGAGTCGAAAGTAGCAGGTTTACTTGTCTTGACCACAGTGCGGACGTTCCGTGGTAGTCCTCTCACATAACACTTGATCCTAATGGCTTCGGTGTTCACCATGTCAGTCACCAACCTCGACATGCGGTTGAATTTAGTAGTATACTCGCGGTGTGTCATCATTCCCGCCTTCGAGTTTAGAAACTTCATATTAGCCCTTTAAACCTAAACATCAGCACATAACCTTCTCATCACTAACTCCTTTAGGTCATCCCACCTCAAAGCCTTAATCTCTTCCCGAGTATTCCATTGCTCCACCGACTCCCACCAGTACATAGCTTCGTCTCCGAACGATTGGGTGGCATAACCCACTGCTTGGTCAAGACGACACTCGCTAATTCGGATAACCTTGTCCATGGCGATTATCCAATGGAGACTAGAAATTGCGTCTCCTAAACCAGTCAGCTTCGACGGGTCACATCCTTTGAAGGACGTGTAGTTACACCCGCCTCGGCCTCTCCTTCTGTCATCAACTTTCACAGATCGAACTTCACTCAAGTCACCCACTCTATCATCAGCTTTCTTACCTCCATCCCCCGCCCTCTCAACGGTCCTCACATGGCTTCCAGTAGACTTTTCAGGTTGCAAATTCTTCACCACAGCCACGACAGCTTGAGCAATGGCTGCTTGCATAGCAGGGTCAAGTTGATACCCATCGTTGTTGCTCGGAATTCGCCCAGCTGCACTTCCTTCTTCCCTTGTTTTGGTAGCTGATTCTACCAAAGGTTCCCGGGTAATATGTGGTTTACCACAACGTCCCGTACGACCTCCTTGACCAACAACTTTCCTTGCTCCAGCCATTCGTATTCTATAAGGAAACACAAGCATCATCACTCGAGGAACTATTTAGTACAAGGATAGTAAGGCTAACAGGTAATAACAGTGCCCAGCTGTGATTAGCTGATCACGTTACTCTCCGTGTCCTATACACTTCCATTTGTGAGTCCACTTGTGCTGGATTCTACTCTTAACAGTATGACAATCAAACATTTCACATAATCAAATATTCCTATCTCTAGCAGTAAAAGCTAACTTCTTACACTTTCTTACATTTCACATGAATTCAATCATGTACTTTACATTTACTTAGCTTGCTTGAGAGACACATGGCTTTCTTGAACTGGCAACTTCTTTCTTTTCTTAATTAAGTCCCATTCTCTGTTCGAGTCTAAGTACGTAGAATGCTTAATTCTCTCGAACTTATGCTCTGATACCAACTTATAAGGCCCTGGTCCCGGTGCCCTACATTCACGTTGGATTTACTCATAAACACAGTTCTAAATATCATAGTGAATTAAAACATTCGCGGAATAATATTAAAAGTCAACAGTTCATTACAAACGTTCATAACTTGTATTTTAAACATATAATAAAATGTAATATCAAAACATCATGACAAATCTTCAGATGCCAGCCTCTTCAGATCTTGCCACGTGTCCCTCTCAAGCCAACTGTTTCAGTCTATTCACCTGGGTGCATACTAAAAGTCAGCTACGCTGAGTGAGTTGTAGTTAATAACACAACATACAACACATTCACATACTTACATACATAAGTATCTGAAGATACATATTACATACTTAGACTGTTACCTTTCTTTCATACATACATACTTTCTTTCTTTCATACTCTCGTATATTCATTCATACATTCTTTCATACTATCACACTTTCATACTTTCATACTACTGTAACACCCCGTAACCGCAGCGGAAACGTACACGGGATGCAACAGACACATCTGATATCAACAGCATTGCTTATAAAGAAAATACCACTACATTAATTTATATCATATTACATTGTTGCTAATTCGTTACTGTCTAGGTGTTACACACGAGTTTTACCGATAAGACATTAATATATTCATTACAAAATATAGATCAGCAAGCTTCCAACAAGTAGCACAGATCATTAAGCACATTTCAATCATTCCAACTTGGGCATACCTAGAAAACATGTAAGAAAACGGGTCAACTACGAATAGTTGGTGAGTTTCACTAATTTAAATAAACACTGACAGATCATTTTAATAACCATTTATTAGCAATGAAATTATGCTGGAAACTATGTTACCCCAGAACAATAATAACCTCTGGGAACTACGTTACCCCAGAACAATAATAACCCCTGGGAACTATGTTACCCCAGAACAATAATAACCTCTGGGAACTATGTTACCCCAGAACAATAATAACCTCTGGGAACTATGTTACCCCAGAACAATAATAACCTCTGGGAACTATGTTACCCTTGAACAATAATAACCTCTGGGAACTACGTTACCCCAGAACAATAATAACCTCCGGGAACTAAGTTACCCCAGAACAATAATAACCTCCGGGAACTATGTTACCCCAGAACAATAATAACCTCTGGGAACTATGTTACCCCAGAACAATAATAACCTCCGGGAACTATGTTACCCCAGAACAATCCCACTCAATAATCAATTTATATATTCTGTGCATCAAACATATATATATAAATATACAAGTGTTTCCATACGATCGGTATGTACTTAAATACTTTAATAAAGACATGTTTTCCGCCCCGGGAAAATATTTAGAAACAGTTCAGTAAAAAGGGGCTCGTGAAAACTCACCTTTCTGTGAGTCGGGATGTGATACAATGAACTGCTATAAGCCTGGATCTGTAATATAATATCTAGTCGTTACTATATAATTCCCATAAATTAAATACGTATCAATCGGTACATCTGGGGACATTGTTAGCCCAGTACTGTACTCGATTCGGGGACAATGTTAACCCCGTGACACTTCTAAGGACTCAGATTGTGACATTGCTTAGAGTCTGACGGTCAAAATTATCATTTTTATGATTTCCTTGATTTGCGTGCCTAGCACGGTTATCCGTTTTTTTTTTTTAGTTTCAAAAATGAGTTTGGTCACACCCGACCCAAAAATGGTGTTTGACTGTTAATTTAGTTAAAGTGATGAAATTAAAGCTCGGTTTGGAAACCCCGTTTGGCCGCGGGGCCCGTTTCCGTCATTTAGGTGCCGGAAACAGTAAAATCGGGTAAAATTACCCAAATCATCCGAATTATTTTCGGATGATTTATTTTTACTTAATTTACTTAGTTTTATGGAAATGGTCTATTTTTAGGGTTTTCATATACCAGTCAGCTCGCTTATGCGAGTTTTGCCGGTTTACACTTTTTAAGCTTTAAAAATTTGTTTTTATGTTCTTTTTAGCACAAATAATTACCCGTTTAGTCTCGGGTCTTGAAATTTTGTACAAAACTTATTTTGACAGTAAGAAATTTTATAAAAATTTTCCAGATTTATTTTCTTATATTTACATTTATTTATCTATTTTTAAACCTTATTAAAACACTAAGTATGTCAAAAATACCAAAAGACTTTAGAAAAATCCCAAATTTTTCTGGGATGATCCCTGCCATTCTCATAACTCCCTGGAATTTTTCCAGAACCCAAAACTCATTTTTCAAGCCATTTTCACAAAAACCGAGCTAGAAAGCTCTAGAACTCGTTTTACCGAAAATCCCCTTTAGACTTTCCCAACTGAGCTCAAATTTTGTGTGTGACTTTTATATGTTATAAAAAGCTTATCCTAAATTTTCCAGAATTTTTCATCAAGTTTAGCTATTTTTCACCATTTTTGGCCAAAACCGAGCATTAAATTCACCAAATATTCATCTTTTATCCAAAAATTACCAAAAATTCACAGATCTCATATTTTCATGGGTAGATCATCTCTGTGAAATTTCATGACCCGACTCTAAGCACACTACAATCTGTCCAAAATCACTAAATCACACGAAAACCGAACTATCTTGTGTTTCTAGCGTTAGATCGCAAAGATCTTGGTTTCTAGCCTTTGCTAGCCACTAGATACAACACTTACAAGCACAATAACACTATACCAAGCAAGTTACACCAACAATCAAACCATTTCTTTCATAGTGTCGGTTTTGATATAAAAACAAAGGTTTTAACCGTAAAAATCCGTTCTCGACTCTTTTTACTCATTTCTTGGACCAAGATCCCTTGTATAACATGTATTCATCTCTTGATCATGCAAGAGTCGGTTTCATCTCGGGTTTTCACCCGTCTTTCACTTGGAAATTCATTTTTTAAAGATTTTAACCGTAAAAATTCGTTATAAACTCTTTTAACTCATCACTTGGATCAAGATCCTTTGTATAACTTGTATACATCACTTGATCATGCGAGAATCGGTTTCAACTTGGGTTTTCACCCATTTTTACATTTGAAACCTCCTTTTCTCAAGATCATGAAGTTGGAAACAAGATTTAAACATTAAAACATGTGTTATACCTTGTGTTCTTGGTTTGGATCAAGAGTTTTTTGGGTTGAATGTTTGAAGACTTGAAGATTTGAGAGAGTTTGATGTGTAAAAAAAAGAAAATGGAATGATATTATCAACCCATAGGGCCGATCGGTCCAAGTAAAGGTGGGGGTGGGCCCCACAACTTCAATATTAGCCACATATTCGGATTTCCGTAATCCGGATAATGTTTTGGATAATCTGGCTCAGTTCGTTTCTCGTTTAAACTCGTAATTCGGCTTAAAACGAGCCTAAAATGGTTGTTTTTCGGGTTAAAATAAAATTTACATAAAACTGATTTAAAAACTTTAAAAACTTAAACCATGACGTTAAAACATCATATTATTAATAATTACGCATCTTTTTCGGCTTGATCGATCGTCTCTTGCTTGGTTTGATGTTAAAAGTTTCGTTTATCGTACCGACGTACTAATAAATCGAAATCCTTTTTCTGTGCTATAATTCACTTATCCCGAAGCATTAATACTTCGTAAATATCACTAAACATTATATACTTCGTCTATAATGTAATTCCCGATTCGTTCGGGTTTCAATAATCGTTCATTGGTTAATTGTAATTCCAATACGATTCACTATATAATCGAGTATGATTCGTACTATGAATCATATATACTTGTATATACGTACTATAACTCATATAATCAATATTAAATGACACGTAATTAGTATATACCGGCTAGGGTATACCTGGATTTGCCGGAATCGTTACAACTACATACATAACTATCTTTACCATCTCATATATTAGTAGGGTCTGGTCCCCTCCTTCTTTATTTCAGATATTATTAGGATCTGGTCTCCTCTATCTTAGCTATTACTAGGGCCTGGTCCCTTTCTTCTCTATCTCAAATATTATTAGGGTCTGGTCCCTTCTATCTCAAATATTAGAAGGGTCTGGTCCCTTTCTTCTCTTTCTCAGATATCATTAGGGTATGATCCCTTTCTTCTCTATCTCATATATTATTAGGGTCTGGTCCCTTCTATCTCAGATATTAGTATTGTTTGGTCCCTATTTCCTTTCAACCATACATATACATCTTTACACATACATTTAATTATATAATTCATACATACTCATAGTCATTCGTTTATCATTCATACATCTGTCATAACTCACCTTCCCTGGCGATGCGTGCAATATCCGAAGATCGTTCACGCAACGACAAGCATTCATACATACCATCACATCAATCATTATAGCATAAACTTACCATTTAAGGTAAGTATATTAACGTTCACATTGAGTATGCACACAACCCCGAAAACATAACAAGGAAGCAGGGCTAGAAACTCACCTGAATGCGGTTACGTTCACCGTTAATGGTTATTCATTTCGTTAGTTGTGCGCGAGTATCTGTATACCAATTACACGTATCAATTAACTATCACTACCCATATCGTGTTTCTAGTTTAATTATAACCCTCCATGAACAAGTGTCCGGGGGCAACGTCCCTGACAGCGGGTAACTAAGGGCGGTAGCTCCTAGCTGGGTCCAAGGGGCAGAGCCCCTGGCTGGGGTTAAGCTACCAAGTCAGCTTGGAAAAAAAATTTTCATTAACTGTTCTTAACAAATTTTCCATTAGAATTTTATAATAATATTTTATTGTTAACTCGTTAATCCTTTAAGGTATCTTTTATCAATTAATAAAGTTTAAGGGATTCTATGTAATTAAACCATTTATTCTAAGTCCAGGGACCTTTCTGTCATTCTTTCAATCTTAATTCGTTATCCAGTTCGTTAACGAAGGTGGCTCCTTCGTTATTTCTTAACGAATGGACCCCTATAACGAATGGACTATTATAACGAATTGGCCTTTATAACAAATTGACCTTTATATCAACGTGGCCCTTATAACGAACTGACCTTCATAACGAATGGACTCATTCGTTTGGTCTGGCTAACTAATGAGGTTCATTCATCCCTCACTTAACGAATGGCCTTATCGAATTATCATAACAAATGGGGTTAGTTCGTCATTCTCCTTAACGAATGGGCATAACGAATGGCTGCTCATTCGTTATTTTTCCTTAACGAATCAGGGTTAGGTCAGAGAATGTCAGAAACATTCTCTGACATACTTAACCTCTTACGCCGCCTTTACGGCGTCGTCTTTCCGGTGGCGCCGTGCCGAAAAAATGGGCGGTGGCCGGAAAAACGTATTTTGCCCCGTATTTCACCGTTTTTTTGTCCTGTTAGATCCAGATCCAAGCTAGGGTGACTCCTAAGCTCGTCTTTTGTTCGATTTATACCTGATTCCATCCGGATCTCGTGACTTTAACGGTTGAGGGTGTCGGTTCAACGTTTCGCGACTAGATCTAGCGGGTTTCGATCCATATAATATCATAACGTTATTACCTACGCTCGATGCTCGGGTTTTCTTGGTTATTTAGGCTTAGAGAGAGAGAAAAAATAGAGAGAGAGAGAGAGCTTAAGTGTGTGTTTTGGGTGGCGTATGGAATGGATGTGAATGAATGAATTAATGGTTAATTATGATATTTAAATCATGGGTCATGGGCTTAAGCCCATGGTCTCTTTTTCTTATTAACCCAAGTGCATTACCCATATTCATTTAACCTAACACAAGCCCAACTCATAATAATTAATATTATTATTTTATTAAACGTACATTAAGCGGGATGTTACAACCGCCTATATAGTTTATAACAAGGTAACGAAAATGATAGTGGAATCTTATGATATGAACTGGCTAGAGGAGAATGAAACCGATACTCGTGTCGGTCCTGACTAGTTATTTTATTATAATGAACTGTTTAAGCCATTTAACGTGTTTCCAGTTGTTGATGAAGGAAACTCAGGTGCAGGAGTTTCGAATGTTGTTTACGAAGAATAAAACATCTTTGTTAGTTTTCAAAAGTCTCCAGTGCTGGGTATAGATCCGTCAGAATTGTCTAATATTGCTCAGCCTTCGTCTTTGAGTCCACAAGAACATGTTACTGAGAATGATTATTCAAAAAAGTCTCCTAAAGAAGGTGAATTGCACTTAGCTGGGTCACCTACGGCCGATTTTTTGTCAACAGAGGGGGAGAGTACCATTCGTCAAATATTTGGTAGCACTCTATTTCCAGATGTCATACCAAACGAATACATTACTAGTACCTCAAACTCGCACAGTACCTCGGCATCTAGATGAAAGAACCCCTCTCTGAACCTCTTGAGGATCCAACAAATTTACCAGCTACCAGTTCCATTCCCGATCACTCTATTCCAACAAGAATTCAATGGGATCATCCAATCGAGAATGTCATCGGTCCCTTGAAACTGGAGTTTCAACCCGAAGTCAGACAGGAAACATTAACAGTTGTCTATATTCCTATTTTATTTCTCTGATTGAACCAAAGTCCGTTTAAATGGCATGGAAAGAACCAGGTTGGGTGGAAGCCATGCATGAAGAGTTGAATCAGTTTGAGAAACTTTAGGTTTGGAGATTGTTTGAGTTACCCGCCGGTAAAAAGGCATTAGATACAAGATGGGTCTTTCACAACAAACAAGATGATACTGGGGTTATTGTTCGAAATAAGGCGCGGCTTATGGTTCGTGGTTTTCGTCAGGTTGAGGGTTTAGATTACACCGAAGTGTAAAATCCTGTGGCTCGTATTGAGGCCACTCGAACCTTCTTGTCATATGCTTCCTACATGGGTTTCACGGTTTATCAGATGGATGTCAAGACGGCATTCTGATATGGAGAGGTAAAGGAAGAGATATACGTGGACCAGCCACTGGGTATTACTTATTCGAAGCATCCTATTCACGTTTACAAGTTGGACAAAGCTCTTTATGGTCTTCATCAAGCTCATCGAGCATGGTATGCTACTATGACGGCTAATCTGCTGGGACATGGGTATAAGCGAGGGACCATCGATCAGACTCCGTTCCTTAAAACTGTTGGGAAAGATCTGATCTTGGTTTAGACTTATGTGGACGACATTATTTTTGGTTCCACCAGTAATGCTTAATGTTCTGAATTTGAGGAGGTAATGAAGAAAAGATTTGAGATAAGTTCGTTAGGGGAGATGACGAAATTTCTGGGGCTATAGGTTCGTCAGAGTTCGACAGGAATTTTGTTACATCAAGGGAAATATGTCGAGGACCTGTTGGCGAAGTTAGATTTCCAAGATTCTAAGTGTGCGGAGACTCCCATGGCAGAAAGACATTTCTTTTATCTGATCCTGAAGGGAAATCCGTAGATCAAATGTACTATCGATCAATGATCGGATCCCTGATGTATATCACTTGAATTCACCCCGACATCATGTTTGCAGTCTGTCAATGTGCGCGTTTCCAGGCTAATCCTAAACTTTCTCACTTAACTGTTGTTAAACGTATTTTTAGATATCTAAAAGGGCAACCGAAGCTAGGACTTTGGTATCCCAAAAACACAGAGTTTGATTTATATATATATATATATATATATATATATATATACAGTGTTTCAAAAATCCCGACTAGGCACCGATTAATCGCTAGTCCCCACTTCACTGTTTAGTTTTGGGCTAGTCTGCCAATTAATCGGTTTACGGGAAAATCCGGCCCAAATCGATGATTTTCGATGAGATTCCGACCAAAATAAGTGGTTTCCGGCAAGATTCCGACCCAAATCAACTATTTTCGGCAAGATTGCAGCATATACTAGCGGTTTCCAGCAAGATTCCAACCAATTTCCGGCCAAAATATGTTTGTGTGTGTGTAAAACTGAAAATTACATATAAAAATGTGTGTGTGTATGTATAAAACTAAAAAATATACATTAAAGTCTGATCCGATTAATCTGGACTAATCCCGATTAATACTAGTCCACACGTTACCACCCGACCGCCGACTAGCGATTTTTGCAACACTGTATATATATTGACACACACAAAGGGGTGGGATTTAGAGAGAGCTTCTCTTAAAGAGAGAACCAGAGAACTAATAAAGAATTATTATTATTATTATTATTATTATTATTATTATTATTTAAGTACTTTGTAATCTTTTTTTTCTTTCATCCTTCTAATAAATTAATATTGTTACTAAAAAACTGTTGATGTAGTGTATATGTACAATATTGTGCATTTCATATATACAATAAATTTTCAGTGCATATAATTTAGCACAACTGCATAAAACAATACACAATATTGAATATATACAAATACAACATTATTGCTTGTATGTAAGATAACACTAATGCGCATATGTACTATATCATTTTTTTATTTTTGCATATAAAATAACAATAGCACATATACAATACAAACAATTGCATATATGGTATTCAACATTATTGCACAAATAAAAAACACACTAGTGCACATATGCAATAAAAAAATTTGATGTGTTGCATATATGCATTACAACGACTTTTTTTAATTTATTTTTTAGTTTTATAATTTTTCTGGTGAAGAATAACAACATATAAGAAATATGACTTTTAAAAAAAATAAAATATATTTTTTAATTAGATTAAAAATATTTCTTTGTTAGTTCTTTAGTTCTCATTCTAAGAAAGAGTTCTCTCTTGATCATCTTCTTATACACACTTTTATATATATATATATATATATATATATATATATATATATATATATATATATATATATATATATATATATAATTTGCGTATGTCATGTGAACGGTATGTTCTACAACTTAAACTCACGTACATTATATACTTTTAGATGGTATAAACACGGAATGATTATACACGAATCACCGCTGCGTATTAGGGTTGTTCGAAAAGTTTGCGGCTTGAAACTCGGGCTCGTGGCTCGCTCATAAAAGGTTGAATAAATCTAGCTAGAAAAAACATGATTTGAAACAACCTAAATTGAGTTTGCTCATTTTTGTAACTAAGCCAAAATTGACCCAGGCTCGGCTAGGGTCATGGCTCGGCTCGTTAGCTCGATCTTAGGCCCGTTTAACTTCAAATTTGAACATGAGCCTAGCTGAGATGTCTCGTTTAATATCGAGCTCGAGCTCAAAACCACCCTAGCTAAACTCAGGCTTGACTTATGAACAACCCTATTTCGTATCATGAAGGTGGGTGTAACCCAAGTGGCTTGATTATACGGGAGGCATAAGTAATATGCTCGTAAATATTATTCATTTACCATTTAGGCCATGTGTAGTGGTCATGGGATCGGGCGATTTTTGGGCGCGAAGGGGTTAGAACACCGCCCCCCCCCCCCCGGCGATAAGTGGGCGAAAAGGGGCGAGGGCGGGTTGTATTTGTCGCCGAATGGTTTAAAAGATAATAATATTATATTACAAATGACTGTTGCAACGGTCGAATGTTAAAAAATTTAATTAATTTAAACAATATATATATATATATATATATATATAAACACACCCTTCTTCTTCATTTTATACACAATTCATACCCAAATTCTTACAAAAAAATTAGCAAAATGAATCCTAGAAACAACTCGAACCAACCGAACTACCAATTCCCTGCTTTCGGTCAAACGTATAGTTCGCAACCGAGCCAACCGAACTTATAATGGAACCCGTTGAACCAACTGAGCTATCCGTTTCAATTTTTCGACCCGAACCTAAACATGTACGCCAACTATCTCAGCCCCCAAAACACAATGCCGGCGTTCAGGTCTACACCACCGGAGATGGAGCCGGTGATGGTGCCGGAGACGCAAACGGCACGGGCTTCCGGTTCAAGAAAAAAGGCGACACCTAAACACAAAAAGAAATAACTGGGGGAGCCGATGGCGCAACGTGATCCATACAAGCATTGTAGCGAGGAGGAGGAGGTGGCCCTCGCAAGGGCTTGGATCGTCATTTCGGAGGATCCCAACTTCGGTAAGTTTTTTAATATTAAGTATTTATTTAAAAATGTATTTAGTGTTTATTAAAATGTATACTAATTTTGACAAATAATTTTAATTTGTAGCTATCTTTCAAGCCACCGGGATGTTTTGGAAGAAAGTCTTTGAAGCTTGGCTCACGATAACCAATAAACCCGAAGACTACCGGGGAAAAGAAACGGTTCAAGCCCACTAGAAGGGGCTTAACGCGATTGTCAAAAATTTACCAGGATAATTAACCGGTTGTAGGGGCCTGGCTGGCGTAGCGAGCATAACGACAACGACATTATAGCTCAAGCCTTGAGCGACTTTCGAGCTCAAGGCCAAACTTCTGAGCGGCCCGGGATACCGTTCAAGTATTTGAATTGTTAGAAAAAACTACGCGATTGCGCGAAATGGAGCGGGGCACCAACCGTTCCCGTCGCCCGACGAGCCGGTTCATCCCGGCCTTCAAAAAAGTCGAAGACATCGTCGTCGACAAATCCGAGCACACCAAATACACCATCCGATGCTCATAGCTTCTTCCTGGACAACACGATTAATTTAGCTGACGATATTAATATAGCCGACGACGAAGAAGCAGAGGAGTTGCCTCGACCACGCGGGAGATCGAGAAAAAATAAGAGGGAAGGTTCGTCGTCAACACGATTCAATACGGCGCCCGATGAAATACACGAGTTGGTCAGTCGTTTGGAAACAAATGTCACGGAAATAGGAAACGACCTTCGAGCATCCATCAAACAACAAGAAAAGCTGAACCAGACGCTGGAATTACATCAAATGAAAGAAGACTGCGAATCCCTCAAAGCGGAGGGGTTTCACGAGGAAGCCGCATTATTGTTTCAACGACGACGTGAAAAAATGCACGAATATTACGGATATTTGTATGTTTTTTAGTTATGTTTTTTTTTTCTTTAGTTATGTTTTTTTTAATATTTTTAGTTATGTATTTTTTTTAGTTATGTTTTTTTTTTGTATTTCTTTTTAATTTTAATGCATTTTTATTTAATTATTTAAATATAATGCTTTTTATTTGTTTAGTTTAATTATAAAAGAAATAATAAAAAAAGATACTGTGGGCCCAACTTGTAGCCCCTACACCATTAAACCCAAAATCAAATTCTCACATTTTTACTGATTGGGCGTCACGTGTCACAATTCGCCCTTACGCACATAGTATGTCTTTTTTAATACTATCATTGCACAAAAAAGTTTATAAAAAATACAAATCACCAGAGATCGTGTTATCCTGTAAGTTAGGCCATATGTAATAGAGAAATAAATGGGTGTAGCGTAGGGTGCTGGGGTAACCTTTCTCTCACTCACTCCGTATATACTATGGTCAAGTGAAAGATAAAACGTAGAAAGATATCTATTGTTTTCCTTTTTTATTTTTATTTTTTTTATTTTAATGCATAATAATTACTATTTTTAAATAAATACTTATCATTCCAAACACGTGTCAAAACGCTTACAAAACCAAAAATACTTCATATGAAAATATGTTGTGTGCCACAATCTAATTGTGTATCCATGTTCTCCATGCACACATACAACACAATCTTGCAAATCTTTGTTTCATTTGCTTTTGTTAAATACTATTATCAGTGGGTAGTTTTCTTTAAAGTAGTGGGTAGTTATTTACATGTCTAGTTCTTTTCCTAAAGTTTCTATATAAAGCCTAGTTTGTACCGTAACATGGATTATGAATGAAAATATTATGATTTGATTAATTCTCTTTCAAATATCTACAATTTCTATTCTGGTTTCTCTTTATATACCCGCATTTACGTTAAAATTAATATTTGCACGTTAAGAAAAATAAAAAGCAATATTATGTATTTCTTTTTTATTAAATGCTAATAAATACAAATTATTTAAGAAAAAGTCATATTAAATATTGAATTGAATTTTATAATAAAAGTTTAAAAACACAAAGTATCACCAGGAGACATTTTATTAACTGACTAAGATTATGTAACATCCCGAAATTTCTAAAGTAATATTTAATATATTATTTTGTCAGGTGAAATAAACGAGTTAGTGGAACGATAATAATAATAGCAAAATATGAAGACTTAGTAAGATAATTAGATGGGATTAGATATGGATCAAAAGGAAATATGGGCCTTCGGTCCATGGGCTTAAGAGAGTATAAATACCCCCTTAAACCCCAATCCTTTCCATTCTATCCATTTATCCATCCTAATCTCTAAACACTCAAACACACACACACACACCACACACCGCCATTTACGACCGGTGGCCGAGGGAGAGAAACGAGCAAGATCCGAGAGAGAGTAAAAGATTAGTTGTGATTAACAAGTTAAACGAGATCCAAACGAGCACAAAAGGTATGTTATTGACCTTTAAAGTTTATGTTTTATTGAACATCCTTAAGCTTAAAGATCCAAGCTTTATAGTATATACGGGATATATATACGACCGAAAACGGTTAGGGAACGTAGTGGGTGATGTCGAACCATAAGAAGGGTATTAAAATCGCCAAAATGCTTGATAAAAACCAAACCCGTAGCGAACTGGGCAACTTCGCCTGCAAACTGGGCAACTTCGCCTGCAAACCGACAACTTCGCCTTCAAAGCATAACTTCGCCTTCAAGGTTTAACTTCGCCTACGGCCAAGTTCGCTTAAGGTTTAACTTCGCCTATGGCCAAGTTCGCCTAATTGATAACTTCGCCTACGGCCAAGTTCGCTTGATTGATAACTTCGCCTAAGGCTAAGTTCGCTTAAGGTTTAACTTCGCCTAAAGCTAAGTTCGCCTAAGGTTTAACTTCGCCTAAAACTAAGTTCGCCTAAGATTTAACTTCGCCTAAAGTCAAGTTCGAGTAGAAAATAAATTAAAAACCTAATGAAAAATGTGTTAAGACGGTTAACGTAAATAAAATTTTTCCAAGCTGACCTGGCAGCTCGACCCCAGCCAGGGGCTCTGCCCCTTGGACCCTGTTAGGGGCTGCCGCCCCTAGACCCCGCTACTAGGGGCGCTGCTCCCGGACCCCCATTCGTTGTGGGTAGTAGTTAAGACCAGAAAGATGATATGAGTAGTGATAGTTAATTGATACGTATACTTGTTATACAGTCAGCCGTGCGCAACTGAAGAAAGGGATTACGATTAACGGTGAACGTAACCTTGTTCAGGTGAGTTTCTATCCCCATTCCTTGTTATGTTTTCGGGGCTGTGTGCATACTCGATGTGTTGTTAATACATTTCTCCTAAGTGATAAGTGTATGCCATATGTGATATATGTGATGGATATGAATGATTGTTTGTCGGTACACGAACGATCTTCGGATATTGCGCGTACTGTCAGGTTAAAAATAAAGGTACGAATATTATATATCGAAGATGTATGAACATTACAAATGAATACTTTTCGGGGCGTGAACGATCTTCGGATATTGCAAGTATCGACAAGGGGTATGGTTGTTAAATGAATGATGTAAAGAACGCCTAGAGTGTTCTTATGCTATAATGTAATTATTGTATATGTGAAGTATGTGTATACAGGTACACGAATGGTATGTGAGTTCTACGTTCGACATAGTAAGTTAGGATGGCAAATCCCTCTAGCTTCTGTCGGACATAGGCTCGGCTGGTGATGGCGTAGTTAAGGACTGCGGGCCTTATACGTAATGTAGATGATAGATGTAAACGTAGATAGGGAAGGTGGGCCTTATACGTGTTACAGATAATAGACGACAACATAGTTAAGGACTGCAGACCTTATACGTATTATAGATAAGCATCAGCATAGGAAAGGACTGTGGACCTTATACGTGCTGTATTTGTGATGTGGTAGCATAGGGGAGGACTGCGGACCTCGTACGTGCTATGAATTAGGTTGCAGCATAGGAAAGGACTGTGGACCTTATACGTGCTGTATTTGTGATGTGGTAGCATAGGGGAGGACTGCGGACCTCGTACGTGCTATGAATTAGGTTGCAGCATAGGAAAGGACTGTGGACCTTATACGTGTTGTATTTGTGATGTGGTAGCATAGTGGAGGACTGCGGACCTCGTACGTGCTATGAATTAGGTTGCAACATAGGGAAGGACTGTGGACCTTGTACGTGTTGTGGATGTAGGATGGTATATGGAAGGACTGCGGACCTTGCACGTACCCTAAATGGTGAACATAGGTAAGGACTGCGGACCTTTTACGTTTTCACGACCTTGAGTACAGGTATAGACGGCGGACTATGAACGTACTCTCGGTAGACTGAGGTTAGTGATTGTAGATATGTATGTATGTATGGTAGTAAGTATGTATGTAGAACAGAAAGGTAACTGGTTAAGTATGGATATGTGTCTTCGGATATGTATGTATGTGTATGTATTGTATGGCGTCCGATTAACTAGAACTCACTCAGCGTAGCTGACTTTTAGTATGCACGCAGGTGAGTAGAATGAGACAGCTAGCTTGAGCGGGCACATGGTGGGCGAATAGGAGACTGGCATCTGAAGACTCAAGATGTTTTAATGTAATTGACGTTTATTTTGAAAGACAAGAATGTTTAATTAAGGTAAGTTTTGGATTGCTGTAACGCTTCATGAAAGTTTTTATATTCCGCGAAAGTTTTAATGAACTCTGATTTGTAAAAACTGTGTTTATGAGTAAATCCGAAGCTAAAGTAAGGCTACCGGGTTCGGGGCCTTACAGATTAAATTAGATTAGATATGAGTTTTTGCCTCTCGAGTATGAGGGGCGGTCACGGTGAACATGTTCATAACACGTTAACAACACTGCGACGCAATGTGTCGTTGGTGTGATTGCCTGTATGGCATGGCTAGCCTCCCTTTCGCAACCATAAAACCATACGTATATTCTTATTATGTAATCACTAGTTTTAAAAACTTTGAAAAGGTATAACACACCATCAAAATGGTTATTTCATGTCCTCTTTTATAATAATATATCCCAAATGAAAAGCATGTATATTATGTGTAACAAAAATTTAGCTGCGTATGTATGCATGTTGTATTTATGTATGTATACATTAATAGAAGGTTCTAATGTGTGTACCTAACACCATTGAAGAAAAACACAGACAAGTTGGTGAATCTTGAAAAGCGACTTCTTTCACTTTAAGGTTGTGAAGGGGCATACTATTTTATTATTAAGTGGGCCCACGCCCACAATAGTTCTATTATTTAATTATTAATGGCATTTTCAATCTTTTTCGTTCAATTATATACTAATCTTGGTAAGAAGTGGTTATGTATTTGTTTTTTCCACAACGAGTTTTGTAAATATTTTAATTTGTAAATATTTTAATTTTGAATAATTATCTAAAGAATAATCATAGTAGTTACAAGTTAAGTGTCCCCTCAACAAATCATGTATATTAATTCTTTTATTTGTCCAAATATCATTGTTATATTATATAACTATAATAGCTTTTAGTTCGTGTATTATGCGGGTTACTTTTAGTTTTTTTTTAATAATTGTTTTTTAATTATTGTTTATGTATATTTTTCATGTAGTATATGTTTAGGTATTAAACTTAAAGGTTACATAAACTGATAAAATATGTTATATTTATTAGTTGTTGTTAAAGTATAGTTTGTTTTGGTTTTTGTTTATATTTCAAATGGATCTCATTGGTTTAGTAGTTAACGTGACCCAACATTTTGTTATTTAAGATGTGAATTTTCATATTAATATACATGAACGCATAAAGAAATTTATATTGTTTGTGTTATTTTTGTTTGTATTGAGTTGCTACGGTTCGTTAGTGATGTAGAACATATATGTTGTTTAATGGATCACCAAAAATGGGCTCTCATGTGTCTATCAATTAATATAGCGCAACATTTTGTTTTTGGTTGTTTAAAATATGTATTTTGTGCTTGATAGTGAATTGAGCTTTTAATAAATTGGTGTATTTGAATTTTTATAGACCAAATCTAGATCCATGTTTATCTGAAATAGGTACGTCATGTGTTATCATTTCATTTTTGGGTGAATTATTAATTTATTATATTTTTTCTAGTATGATGTTTAGTTTATGATTTTCTTATTATTTTGTATATATTTGTTGTATTTATAGATTTTGTAGTTTAATTATGCTTGTGTATTAAAAGAACATTTAATTTGTTAATTTGTATTTATTCTTATCAAATATAGTAGAAGTTATATTAGTTTATGAATAATATTAAAGAAAATTTTATGATCATATGTCAAAACTAAGTTTTTAAAATTTTATTTTTTATTAATAATGTATACATTTTTAATATTTTATACATAAATTTTTGTATTATGAAGTTTTGTAGATTTATTTCTTTTTCATATTTTAAATATGTAATAATTGGAAGCCGTCATTTGAAAGTGACGCTATATTGATAATAAACCGTCTTGAGAAACTCTTTTCTCGCCTTCTTTATCAAATTCTTCGTTTCATCAAACAATTATAAACCCTAAGTTAATATTCCTCTTAACCAGGACGAATTTTGTTGTTAAGTGGAAGTTTTGTAGGTTGTTGAAGGGATTTGTATTTGTTCTTAGTTTATTTAATCAAACATTGTGCCAATAACAATTTGCAACCATTTTTAAAATAATATATAGGATTTAAATAATCTCAACTATCACCTTTTGACCACTGCCGATCATAAATAACGAAATGACTAATGATAGTCCCACCTTTTATCATTTTTTTTTCTACCAATGAACCCTGACTAACAAAATATTAACGTCGTTAGTTTTCATGATGTGACATTCTTATTTGGCATATATGTGGCATGCTCATGTGACATATTGCACTGCTACCACCACCACCACCATGGCAGTCACTACCACCACCACCACCACCAGTTTCCTAAAAATATTGAAATACATCATATATGTTTTGTTGGGTAAATTTTGACTTTTGAAGTCAAGCCAAAAAGTTTAAAAAGAAGATAAACTATTAATATGAATCTTGTCACTTAACTTCTAGAGTTCACATGGTACTTTAATGAAACAAATGATAATACAAGCTTTAACTTTGATGACTCCTTCTACCAAATATGAAGTTGATATTATGACACATTTATAACCAATTCATTACAAAGCATTATCACAAAGAAATTGTGTATACCTTTTGTATCTTCTTTATCATAAGAATTATATTTTGATACAATGGAGCTAAAATAGCATTCATCTTCTGTCAAGGTATTCATAAAATTCTGTCAAGGTTAGGTCGGACAGCACGAATCGGTTAGCATGATTACAAACCCCAATGCAATAAATTTCAGACGACTTATAACTCGTGTGACCCATATGACCCTTTTAAGATTATGTTTTATTTATTCTTTCTTCTAGTATTGTTAATTAGAGCTTGCAAATGTAGACAGTTTTCTAAAAGTGTTTATATAAATATATCTATAGTTACTACTCTAAAAATATACGCTATTTATTATAACTTATGTATGTATTTTCAATCAGCTTACATTCTAATTTAAGCCTATAAAAGAACAGAACATTAACGAACTGTTTGGATGGAAGTTCATCTTCGTTTACTTAAAAAACGAACAAACATGAACATGCATTTTGTTTGTTCATTTATGTTCGTGAGCATCCGGTTATATTCGTTCATTATGTTCGTTTATTTACCTGGATGTGTTTTCGTCCGTTTATGTTTTATAAACATCTAAGTAGTTATATATATATATATATATATATATATATATATATATATATATATAGTAAGGTTATAATAAAAAGTTAATATTTTTTAAAAAGTGTAGGAAGTGATTAAAACCATTGGATTAAATAAAACACATAAGGATAAGATGGTAAACAATCAACTTTTATAATTAAGGTATTGAAATTCCTATTAATTGAAATTCCTATTAATCACATTTAAATTAAAAGTAATCTCACATTGATCACTTAAACGGCTTCCAAGTTTATAATATCATCCATAATTAACTTTACTTTTACCAATAGATAAAAACCAATAAAACCATTTTATGTGAACACATAACACAACACCCAATACAAAACTTAGTGTGTTTATGTTAATCAAACTAAAAAACACACTACCTAGATCAATTTTTTTTTCAATCGGCCATAAAGGAAGAACCCAATGACTTTCAACTTTGAAATACAACACACCATTCAACCGGTTATTGTGCTTCTGTTAACACTTACATAGCAAATACAAATAACACACTACAATTAAATTAAAAATAACACAGTGATCTTAATCAATTTTCAAACAATATTGTGTTAATCTGAAACAATTTGTAATACACGCCCACACTCCCCTATTCCATTTTCCGGTCAACACCTCCAAACCCGCCACCACAGTTGCCGACAAACACCACCACTCATTCAGTTTGCTTGAAAGCGCTATATCGGTTTTAGTGTTATCAAATTGCAGCCCATTTTTTAATAAATCGGAGCCAATAACTCACCTTCCTCAACAATAGCATCCCCACATGGTTGAATATCATCCAGATATGCACTATTCTTCTCACATTTTATGGTAGTGAGTGTTGAACAAGTTTTCAGATATGTCGGTTACGAGCAGAGCGCTTTTTTTAACTACCTTCAAGGCCGAGAAATTAGCAAATATAACCGGAGAAGGAGGCGATGACCGGAGGAAGGAAGAATGGTGGTGGCTGATGGAGATTCATGGTGGTGGTTGACCAGAGGAGTGGTTTGTATGCTATGGAAGTGTTTTCTCTCACATGTGTGCATAAGGAATTCCTAATTTATTTGATTTTCATTTTTAGAAAGAGACCATTTTACTCTTTTGGATAGCAAAATCTAATTTAAGAATAAAACACATCACATTTATAACTCACAATTGATCTTAGCCATTAAAATGCTTAATCTAAGGGTCCTAATCTCTTCCTACACTTTGTAGACAAACTCATCTTTTTACAACAACCCCTCCTTAATGGAGTTACATATTAACTTCTCGCACTTCTCGCTGTAATATCACTGTTCGCAAGATCCATCCCCTAGGTATATATATATATATATATATATATATATATATATATATATATATATACCTAGGGGATGGATCTTGCGAAGAGTGATATTACAGCGAGAAGTGCGAGAAGTGAATGTGTAACTCCATTAATCCCTAATTTTCACTCCCTTGCTTATGATGTTACCTACATGTATGTAGGTTTGTTGTATTTATGTCTTAATACACATTCAAACCTACCTATACACATACAAATGTACCGAGCCATATTGAAACCTACGTACCTACACACATACAAACATACATACACATATACAAACACACGTATGTACACACCTACACAACACACCTACACATAAGAAATGGAGTGAAATTAGGGATTAATGGAGTTACACCTTCACTTCTCACACTTCTCGTTGTAAAAAAACTTCTGAAATGATCCAATACCTACACATATATATATATATGAAAATAAAAAGAGCTAATTAAAATGAATGAAGTAAATTTAGGCCACTAATTTAGATGTGTTTTGTGATGTATTAGGCTTGTTCATTTCCATTGCATACTCTTCATTTAGATATAAAATGAACGAACATGAATGCACACGGACACGTTTTTATTTTTTATGAACGAACATGAACAAAGTAATGATAAGGTACCTTGGAATACCAAGGATTCCATTATGCCGATGGCCTAGTGTTTCTTATTTTCTGAAAGACGAAGCTAAACATTTTGTCTAAATGTAAACAAAATATGTAACCTCCATTATGACCGAATCTCAATCAAATACGCTTCTTGTTAACACTGGACCGTTTATAATTTATGACCCGCATCAATTGAGAAATAAACCAACACCTTAAACTTTAACTTTCTGAATTTGCTGTATTAATGTATAAAGATATTTATTCCAGAATTGACCTTGTTTTCAACATGTTTGATAGCTAATGATAAAATATCAGTAAGTTGCTACTCGCTACCCAAAACAACATCAGAAATGTTCTTGAATAAGATTTTTTAGTCATGTCAAATGCTTAAACATTTGGGATTCTTTTGCAATAGAAAGTTGGTATTACCTACAAGTGATTATTTTCTTTTTAGGTTTTTAATATACAGATTATGGTAGTGACCATACTATTGTTGTAACAAAAATAATTATCAAAGGTAAAACAAAGTTGCATACCTTTTCTTTTTACCTAATTATAGAGACTTCATTCGCGTCTCATAAAACGTGTCTTGTCTCACAAAAATGTATTCTTTACTCATTTTTGACGAACTTCGCCAAAGATAAAACACACGTTTGACACTACAATTATTAAAAGATTAATGTAAAAAAAGATTTTAAACTACATATTACCAACATACAAAGGCACACATACCCAAGAGTACATCATAAAAACATATTACATATAGAGTAAAAACAACTGACCTTGAGTGTAGTACCAAGACACTCTTATAAGATTGCTACTTCAAAGAAATTGCATGCAACTCAAGTTGCAAGAACAATTCTCCATTTGTAATATCTGAAATTATATTATTTATTTATTTATGTGCAAAACTGCAAATAACACATTCGTTCAATTTAAATACTTAAACTTACAAATAAGTAAAACATGTAGTAATATTGAGTTGAAAGTGAAGTTTCAAACACCAACAATATCGTTATCTAAAAAATATATTATTAAACAAAACCATATAAATCCAAAAGTCAAACAAACAGATGTGAAAAAAAAATAAAAAAACGTTGAAAATTAAATAAGCATATAAATTAAAGTGAGTTCTAATATGCAAATAAATCATGAGATAAAACCATTTACAAATCCTTAAAATAAGTTATATCCAATTTGCATAAAAGAAATTATTTGACCATGAAACCCAAAGTTTACTAGAATACCCCCCACTTAAGTACTTAAGTAAATTAAAATTTAAAACCAATCAGCATGAAAATTAAATTTTAAAAATAACTGTTTGATCATTAAAGTCAAACTCCACCGGAATACCCTACGGAGGTGTTTAGCCCAAAATATTAAAGCTACCATATTCAATAATCTAATACTTTAACTTTGAAAGTGAACAAAACCTAATTCACTTCAGCTTGAAGCCTGATTAAAATTAAACATAAATTTGTAGATCACAATTTTGGATTTTATCAGTAAAGCATCTAACATAAAATCAAGACGAAACTGGATGTGGTCAAACCTATAGAAACAAAGATTAATAGTTGTAAAACATAGTACTTGTAGCAATCAGATCTTTTAACATCGATGAATAGCAGCGATGGCTTTCTTCTAGATCAATTAGAGTTCCATTGTAACAAACGGCTCCATTCATATATAAAATAATAATAATAATAATAATAATAAATGTACATGATATAGAAGGGTGTAAAGTTCCAGCAACTTATCTAGTCATGATTTTTTTATCGGGATCTAAAACCTCAAATGATCTTCAATAACTAACAAAGGCATAACGAAAAATAACCCTAATCAGAACACTAACAGAAATAACCTATGAAATTGAATACAACAATAATAATAATAATATATCATAAAACCTTTAAAAAAATTAACGAAAAAACCTAATTAATAAAGACCTATGAATGTTTAATAGTTAACAATGGCCGATCTTAAATATAGAACAAAAGTCAATCAATTTTAGGTATACATATAGAGTAGGAGCAATGATATATATTCCTTATTGAATTCGATTTGAAATTAGCATAATAAGAAAAAGACACTTGCAAAAGAAAAAGATTCAAAATTAGTGCGAAATTAACGTGTTGCTGAAGCAATGAAAGCGCACCACGGAATCGTTGATTGAAAGGTAAGGTTTTGCTATTGTGAAGATAGAGAAAGACCTTCAATCCACCATGACCTTCGCTCAGTCTTCTCCATGTTTCAATCCACACTAAGGATAAGGTGGGTGTGAGCAAGGACTCGCAGGCAGAGGAATGAGGAAAATGTTAAGACGAGTTATTATGAACCGTGGGTTATCCGCGTTTCATTTAAAGCCCTATACCCGTCAAAACGATTCAAATGCATAAAAAGACTACATTTATAAATGAAGCAATCTGGTGGCTTGAGAGGGGGCGTAGAATGACCAGAGCGTGACACGTAGGATATTAAAGGTTTCGTTCGTATTACGGGGTTATTTTATATTACTCGTTTCTAATATATATGTGTATATAAATATATGATTTTAATTTTATGTATTGTAAGGAAGTTAATAATTATATACTTAGGATTTGATGATGATAATTGTTTCACAAATAAATTAGATGTTATAACCCGGTTTAAAAGTTATATGGGTTTGGTAAAACCCATGACCCGCTTATTTTTTTTAATTTGAAATTTTTTCTTAATTATAAATCATATCTTTTTAATATATATATATATATAAAAATTTTTAGTATATCCCTATTTTATAGGATTTTAATATCAAATACTTGGTGAGATTAATTTTAATTTAATGAGATTTTATAACCCGTTTAAGGAATGTCTAGGTTTGATAAGACCCATGTCACACCCTGACCTAAGGCCTAGGCGTGTGACCAATAGTTGGTACCTGTTTTATAAATATATCAAAGTTGCGGTTATTTAGCGGAAGTTTTTATTTATAATAAAATATTAATATATTTTGACACATTAATTCATTTATAAACCCTTAATTTATAATAATAAAATATTCAGTTTATTTGAAAAGTTTCTTGAAAAATAAATATCCAACTGAATAATTTATAAATCTTGTTTAAATATCGTTTGCAATATTTTAGTAATTAAAAACTGAGCCATCTCTACCTTTCGAGAATCTATCTTCATGGATGGCTATAATTCCTTGCTACCTGTAATAACTTCATTTTCTGAAATGTGGAAAAAATAAGTCAGCAATATGGTGGTGAATCGTTGACTCTAAAAACATTTTATAAATAATTCTTTGACTAACAAGATAGTTTTCTTGAACAATCTCAGTAGAAACGTCTTTTATTTCTAGGATTTGTGCCACTACCATACACACACAATTATGGTTCTCCGGGAAATGATGATCATTGAAGAATTTCTATTATGATCTCTAGTGTGCGGCCACGTAGCATTGATTGAAAAACTAGATTGATTATGCTTGGATCCAGACACATGTGTACTCGGTCTGAGTTGTTTTTATTTTCTATCTTGTAAATTAGGGATCACGCAATCCCATAAATCTTTATGTTAGAGATCACATAATCACTTAAAATATTTGACTGAATTTATTTAAGATTGACAACCCATTTATCTCGACTGATTGAAAATTGTTTACCGTATTCACCTATGATTGTCTGTTCTTAATGATGTGGTGATCTCGTTTGAAAACCTTTATGAATGAATGATTGATTAACCTATAATAAAATAGGTTTATATAAATATCTGGATCGTCTCTTAATCCTGCTACATACCTTTAGTCTGGTTTTGATAGTTTTATACCTTGATTGATCATTTGTTTGAATAAAATATTTTGGATATGAATTCCTTCTCTTCATTTGCTAATCATATGTTATGTTTCTTCTTAAAGAAGAAATGTCTATGATATGTTTCTTCTTCAAAAAGAAACCTCATTTGTTTATAACTTTGATATATAAAATCTTATTTTTCTTAATCATAAAGAAACACTCTTTTTGACTATACCTCTTATAGGTAAAAACTTAACTTTTTTAATCATGAAGAAATAATATTTTAACTATATCATCATGTATATTGTATTTCTATCTTAAGCTTTTTATTTATAAATATTGATCAAGGTCTAGGCTATATCCCCGACTAGGGTCTATGGCTTGAAATAATAAGATTTTATTCGGGCAGAACCCTTACCTTGCTTAGCTTACTAATCACTTAGACTTTCAGCAGCACTTTCGCACTTGCACGAATATCAGGGTATTCTTGATAAACTTTTCTTGGCACGCAAATCAAGGTGACGTTCGAGGGTAGCAGGGCCATGCACACACTTCGAGGCAGAATGTCGGGTTACTTTTGGGTGGCATGCACTTCGAGGAAACGTCGGATATTGGCACTAATTACGAGGTGATGATTGTCGGGTCGGGGCATGAAAACCGAGGTAGAGAGAGTATTTTTAGAGAGAGAGAAGGTGGTGTGATGTTGGAGAATGTCGTGATCTCTTTCTATTTATAGCTGATATCCCGTCTCATCGCGGTACACGATGGATTTCTCAAAAGGGTCATTAACTTGGAGAATGTCGTGACCCCTTTCTATTGACATGTGGCCTGCCACGTCTACCACGTGTCGCCACGTGGGGGACACGCGTCATGAGTTGTTAGACCACGTCATTGCAATACGCGATGACGTTGTGGATGTTGGTGATCGTGAATCGCTACAACGCCCTTTTTGGGTTTCTGTGACGTTCCCATTGCGTATCGCGATGGCTCACAGGTTAAGCCCGTCGCTTATTGCGATTGGTGAATATATCAGAATTTTTATTTTAGTCCTTTTACTTTACTAACTCGTCATGTCTTGTCCTAGCTTCTACTTTCCAAAAACAATAAGGTGACTCTCAAGCGGCTCGCAGAGATGCGAGCGCACGAAGTGAAAGTGTGCCATCAAAGCGCCCGTCGCCATGTGAGATGCTTGGCATAAAAGAATATTACTATGGAAACTCTCCTCCTTACAAAGAGTTTTCATTTCTTTCTTACTTTCCATGTGGGATGAGTTTTGTCTTCCTTATTTATACCCATGTGGAATGCTTCCACTTTCTTCCAACTTTTCATGTGGGATAGATTTTTCTTTCCCATTTTCTTAATATGGGATGGACTTCTTTATGGAATATTTTTATTTCCTTATTTTCTTTTTATTTCCTTATTTAAAACTTTCCCATTACTTATCTTGAGAATATTTTAGATCCTTCAACTTTATTAAGTTGTCAAATTTGGATCGTATTTTTGGGGATGTTACATCCCCCCCACCTTGGAATGAATCTCATCCTCAAGAATCGTTGTGAGTGATTCCTGATTTGTTGTTAACTCACATCTTTGGATGATGTATTCAGTTAATAGTTCAGAATGTCATAAGTAATTGTAAATTGCTAAGCATAGTGGCCAGTTGTGTATAACTATTTACCTTATCTTTTGTATTCTAAACATTTACTGATATTAACTAGATTGCATCTTGGACCCAGTCTATCGAATATTTTAATTTATTCATCTTGAAAATTTTTAAGACATTCATACTTGAGTCACGTAATCCTTTACTTCATGATCTTGACGGATTCTTTTCGTTTATGTCCCATCAACTATACCTTTGAACTTTCAACGTTCGGATAATTGATTTTCTTGGAGTAGACATATATTAATGTCTTAGTTTAATTTATTCTCTTTATTTCATCTTTCTATAGATGATGATTAAATAACATAGTTCCTTATATTTCGTATATTTTCGAAATGTAACTATCGCTTTTCCTTTGCATATAAACATTCTTTTGTAAAGACACAATTTGTATGCTAATATCTTTTTATATATACATTGGCGATTTTAAATACCCTGATATGATTACAAAATTTCTCGTTTAAAAACGAGATTACAATCAGTTTACAAGAGCTAACTAAACTATTAGTTATTTCTAATGCCTTTGGATCTTGAACATTCATTTGGTATACTCTTGTATACTTTTATCCTTTATTGTCGGATGCTCCTTATGCGTGTAACACATTTATTTTAGCTTTTCCTTTCTTAGCATCGCTTTTACTTGCATTACTTGTCTTTTGTAGACATTCTGAGCTGAAGTGTCCGTTTTCTCCACAACTGAAACATACCATTGTTGTCCTCTTGCAATTGTCTTCCGTATGACCGAGCTTCTTGCAAAAGGTACATGTTACTAACGGAATATTTTTGGTTGGTCTTAAACACTTTCCATGATGTCTTCTGCCACAGCTCTGACAAATTTGTCTTGTGAATTTAAATGACCCTTCCTCCTTTTCTTTGTTTTACTTTGTTTTCTTTTCCTCGTTTTCTTCTTTCTTTCCTTTGCCATTCTTATCCTCTTCTTGATTTTTTTGATAAGATCATTCATAAGAAGACCGGCTAATTCCATGGATGAATTATCGGTTTGAGGCAAATGAGATCTTACCATGTCTCTAATTTCCCGAGGTAAACCCCAAATATAGCGGGTTACTTTATTGGATTCTGGTGTTACCAAGTGCGGTACCAATCTACAATACTCATGAAACTCAGTATTGTATTCCTTGAGATTAGTGCATTCCACCTTGTGGTTCAAAAACTTAGTTGAATAAGATCGGTCTCATGCATTAGCAGAACTTTTGTAGCACAAGTTCTTTGAATGCTTCCCACTTCAATTGGTACATGATTTCTCTACCCTTTGGCATGATTAGGGTATTCCATCATTTCAAAGCTTCACCTTTAAAGTACTGAGAGGAGTACTAAATCTTTTGAATCTCATTATATTGATTGATGATAACGATACACTCGATTTCTTCAAGCCATCGTAAAGTTGATATGGCACCTTTTTCGCCATAGAATTCTTTTGGTCCATAGGCCTTGAAGTTTTTGAAACTACAGCCTTGGATTACTAATTGTTTCTTGAATTTACGATTGAATTTTCTCTCAGCGTTGGAACTATGAACACTTTCTTCATGATGAGAAGGATTTCGGTATGGATGAGTTCTAGCAGAATTATTTGAATGCTGAATTTTACTTTTGTGTGACCCTTCTTTCATTGCATCAATGAGAGGAGTCATTGCATTATGAATCATTTCTTGTATTTTGACAAGATATTGCTCAAGAATATCCCGTGTAGGTTTTGTCATATCCTTGTTGTTTCTTTGAATTGAAGCTTCGTCATTATTCTCTTTATTGTTTGGGTTTGACATTCTGTAAACAGAATAGATTTTAGTATGAAATAAATTTCTTATTTTAATGATTGAATGTTTACAACAAATGTGTGACATTGACCAATTGATATAAGTACAAAAGATTAATTTGTTTATGAAATGTTTATTTAATTCTGTCGCATTTCGAGGATATTTCTTTCTAATCTTTCTTGATTGTTCGTCTCATAATGGCACAATCTAGTTGTTTATTCTTTGTTTGAGAATTGATGTTTGGATTAATCGTATAAAACGACAATTCCACTATATCGTTTTCCACATATCTTCATGATGGTTGATGAGGTCCTTGTGAGACAAATGCTTTCTTGTTATATATCTTGAAATGGTTACTACATACCTTGTGTACAAATAGACCATGCGAACTTCTATAATTCTCTTTCTAGGTTTTTTTCATTTAATCTTTACTAATTATTTCATGTAGCGTTGACTTAGGGTTATTCATATTTTTTATTTTGTCCACCTGGACCCTTCCTCAATTTTCTAGCTAGTATTCTCTCACTTCCAGATGTACTGAAAGAATTATCTTGAAAGTTTGTGTGATCTTTCCTTGATATAATTCTTTTAAAAGATACATTAATAACTTCAAGGAAATTTAAATATATCTTTTATTTATGTTGTCGTTACAAGATTGCACAACATTTATTGCAATTTGCATTGTTTACAACTACTAAGATTCTTATTTCTTCCATCAAACAATCAATTTCTTGATCTTGTTTTCCTTCTTATTATTTTCTACTTTCTCTTTTTCTTTTCGCCTTTCCTCAGCGTCCATTTCTTTCTTGAGAATTACTTTAGCTAGTTTAGTGACACTGATTTCATAATGAGTTGAATCATTTTCAATGTCATACATTACCTTATAATCCATGTTCTGATGTTCACCTTCAGTGTGAGCAAAGTAAGGATCTTGTATTGTGGGATAGTTATAATATTCCTGTCCCTGATGATTTTCTTCTTGATAAGTTATTATTTCTTTTCCTTTTGACATTGTTGGTTTCTTGGATCTATTTGATCCGACTCCATACGTGTTTTGACTTGGAATAATGTGTGCTAGCGGGATTAAAGAATCAAACGAATCTGAATCTTCCTCCATTGCTGTTTGATATGAATAGGGAGTAAAGATGTTCCCATATATCTTTTTCCTTTACCAGATCGAAGTTGAAATGATCCTTGGCTAGATTGACGATCGGACATCTGTACGAGGTTATATTAGGGATACGAGTGTGTTTTCTTATCTTATCCGTACTTGTTTATATCTTATCCGTAACAATTTAAATCATTCAATGATTATTTCTTTGATATCCTCGCTTGGATATTTTAAACTTATTTATGATCAAAGCCTAGGTCTGTTTAAATACCTAATTCGCTAAGACCGATGGCTCTAATACCAACCTGTCACACCCCGACTTAGGGCCTACGCGTGTGACCAATAGTTGGTACATGTTTTATAAATATATCAGAGTTGCGGTTATTTAGCAGAAGTCTTTATTTATAATAAAATATTAATATATTTTGACACATTAATTTATTTGTAAACCCTTTATTTATATTAATAAAATATTCAATTTATTTGAAAAGTTTCTCAGAAAATAAATATCCAAGTGAATAGTTTATAAACCTTGTTTAAATATTGTTTGCAATATTTTAGTAATTAAAAACTGAGTCATCTCTACCTTTCGAGAATCTAACTTCATGGATGGCTATATCCCTGCTACCTGTAATAACTTTATTTCCTAAAATGTGTCAATATATACGTCAGCGATATGGTGGTGAATCGTTGACTCTAAAAATATTTTATAAATCTTTCTTTGACTAACAATATAGTTTTCTTGAACAATCTCAGCAGATGCGTCTTTTATTTCTAGGATTTGTGCCACTGCCATACACACACAATTACGGTTCTACAGGAACTGACGCCAATTGGAGAACTTTTATTATGATTTCTAGTCTGCAGCCACGTAGCCTTGATTGAAAGACTAGATTAATTACGTTTGGAATGAGACACATGCGTACTTGGTCTGAGTTGTTTTTATTTTCTATCTTGTAAATTATGGATCATGTAATTCCATAAATCTTTATGTTAGAGATCACGTAATCACTTAAAATATCTGACTGACTTTGTTTAAGATAAACAACTCGTTTATCTCGATTGATTGAAAAAGGTTTAACGTATTCACATGTGATTTTCTGTTCTGAATGATGTGGTGATCTCGTTTGAAACCCTTTATGAATGAATGATTGATTAACCTATAAGAATATAGGTTTATATAAATATCTGGATCGTCTTTTAATCCGGCTACAGACCTTTAGCCTGGTTTTGATAGCTTTAAACCTTGATTGATCATTTGTTTGAATAAAATATTTTGAACATGAATTCCTTCTCTTTATTTGCTAATCATATGTTATGTTTCTTCTTCAAGAAGTCTATGATATGTTTCTTCTTCAAGAAGAAACGTCATTTGTTTATAACCTTGATATATAAAAACTTATTTTTCTTAATCATAAACAAACACTATTTTTTACTATACCTCTTGTAGGTAAAAGCTTAACTTTCTTAATCATGAAGAAATAATATTTTGACTATATCCACATGTATATTATATTTCTTAATTTAAAGAAACATTATTTTATCTTAAGCTTTGTATTTATAAATATTGATCAAGGTCTAGGCTATATCCCCGACTAGGGTCTACGGCTTGAAATAATAATATTTTATTCGGGCAGAACCTCTACCTTGCTTAGCTTAATAATCACTTAGACTTTCGGCAGCACTTTCGCACTTGCACGAATATTGGGATATTCTTGATCAAATTTTCTTGGCACGCAAATCGAGGCGACGTTCGGGGGTCGACGGGTCATGCACGCACTTTGAGGCAAAATGTCGGGTTACTTTTAGATGGCACGCACTTTGAGGAAACGTCGGGTTTTGACACAGATTACGAGGTGATGATTGTCGGGTCGGGGCACGGAAACCGAGGTAGAGCAAGTATTTTTAGAGAGAGAAGGTGGTGTGATGTAGAATGTCGTGACCCCTTTCTTTTTATAGAGGATATCCCGTCCCATCGCGATACGCGATGGATTTCTCAAAAGGGTCATCGTGTATCGCGATGACTCATTATATCCAGTGATTGCCACATGGCCTGCCACGTGGGAGACACGCATCATGAGCTGTTAGACCACATCATCGCGATACGCGATGACGTAGTGGATGTTGGTGATCGCGTATCGCTACACCGCCGTTTTTGGGTTTTTGTGACGTTCCCATTGAGTATCGCGATGGCACATAGGTTAAGCCCGTCGCGTATCGCGATTGGTGAATATATCAGAATTTTTATTTTTAATCTCTTTACTTTACTAACTCGTCATGTGTTATCCTAGCTTCTACTTTCGAAAAACAATAAGACGGCTCTCAAGCGGCTCGTGGCGATGCGAGCGTGCAAAATGCAAAGTGCGCCATTAAAGCGTCACATTGCGTCCATCTCCCTTCTCCGTCGCCTTCGCCATCGCTCTCGTCCTTATTTAAAAATTAAGCAATCTGTTATTTCTATAAAAGGGGGGAGCGACCATATCGCGACACATATGATTTGAGCTTTTATTTATATATATTATAGATTAGTTGTTTTCATTTATCAAAATAGAGCTAGCATTTGATTGTAAAATTGTAAATATTTGGTAACAATCTTTTGATAAGTAAGTGGACTTTTTTTTCTACTAGCGCTTTATAGAAACAAATGTAATTTATTTAATTTGAGAGGTAGGAGACTAGGAGGGACATAATTTGTATTTTAATATGAATCCTAACATAAATATAAAAACGTGTATTGTTTTATATTATTTGTTTTAATATTAATTTATTTTTTGATTTATGTTTTTTAATTGTATAAAAGTTAATAATATACTTATGGTTTGATGAGATTCAAACTCGTTTATTTTTTTTACTATAATATTGATTTTTTAATTTAAATAATATATATATATATATATATATATATATATATATATATATATTTTAAAATAAATAAGATATTAATTTTAGTATATCCTATTTTATAGGATTTTTACATCAATAATTTGGTGAGAGTAATTTTTAATTTAATGAGATGTTATAACCCGTTTAAGGGATATTTGGGTTTGGTAAGACCCATACCCATGAATTCGGGTCAAATGCATGAGAAGCCTCCATTTACAAATCAAGCAAATCTGGTGACTTCAAAAAAAGGGGGAGCGACCATATCGCGACACATAGGATTTTTATGTTTTCGTTTATATATATTATAGATTGTTTCTTCAAATTTATGTTCACCTAATTTGCATGCTTTTCCAATTTGAATATGACTTGTTTACACTACAATTTAAAATAATAATCAATAACGTTTTATTTGAATTATTTAAGTAAAGTGTAACTATTGCAAGTTAACATCCCACCCCGAAACAGACTAGTATGTCATCTTATTAGAAAAACAAACAAATCCAAACTTAATAAATATGAGTATATAAAAGTTATTAGATCAACGCATAAGAAAATCAAGCAAAACTTAGAAAAGCAAAACCTACACTAAATTAGTTTGATGGCAATGTTAGCATACAAATGATCTGTTTGTATTTATACTTGCAACCCACTAAAATCACTACAAACGTTGAAAAAAGAAAAGAGACAAACACAATGCGTTAACTTTAAAAAAGCTTACCTTTGTTCTCTAGATCTTGGCCTTAAAAGAATGCATGGACTTCATATCTTTGACTCGAGCCTAAGTGGGTGACACACACTCACACCTCAGTTTCCTAGTTGGCAACTTATTTTGAAACTACGTGTTCCGACTTAATATAAATTCACTTATCGCATTGGAAGTCTAACTGACATCTTACAAATGAATAAGGCAACCGTACGTCAACATGTTCAAAACAAATCATAAAAACAAACACCGAACGTTGAACGTCATGGCAGGTCTCTATGGTTGGACGATATGGAGGATCGGAGCCCAGGGAGGGGTGTGGAAAGCTCTGCTTTAAGACTAGTTTTATTGGTGACCTCCTAGAAGGTCATGGTACTATTCAAGAAATCAACAAAAAGATTAAATCATTTTCACCCCCAACCTAGGTCACAACCCTAATCTATGTCACAACCCATCTTTAAATTAAATATTCTTTTCTTTTCTATTCTTTAAACAAATTTGTTTTTATATAACTTGATTGTTATTTAATAATTTATATTATTTAATTTATTTTAAATATCTAAAAACACATTCTTGTTTAGTTTATTTTTGTGAACATTTTCATATAAATTTTATTAAAAACGGAACACTATGTATTTTTTTTAATATTATCATGTGTAAATTTTTTGTATACAATCTGATTTTTTGTTAATAATTTATATTATTTAACTTATTTTAAATTTTTAAAAACACAGTTTTGTTTAGTTTATTTTTATTAGCATTTCGATATAAAAATTATTAAAAACGGAGCATTTTTAAAAAATGTATTTTTTAATATTATTATATGTAAATTATATATGTGCAATATTATCTATTATATGTTTTATCTTTAGTTTATTTTTAATTAGCGTGTAAGATGTTTAATTATCAAGTTACGTAGGTGTAAGATATTTGATTTTTCAACTTATGTGTTTTATGTATGTGCAAGATAAAAATAATATGATACCATCTGCCCATTCTAACATATATTCATGGATCTGTGACTACTACATAGAGCATTAGTCCTGCAACTAGTACATGAAGTATTAGTCTTGAGAGTTGTACATAGAATATTAGTCTTGATAATTTTTTTTTAATTTTAATAGATTTTATATAATAAATTAAAACACAAATAATATATATGTATTATGCATTAAAATAATTGGGTTTAGTTGGGACGTTGGGTTGGGAATAAAAGTGAAAAATTGGGTTTGGTCGGGTTGTGTATATGAAAGAGAGAGTAATTAATTTTTTATTAAAAAGTTGGGTTGGGTTAGGTTGTTGATAAAATTAGTCTAAACGGAAACACTGCCCCTCCTAATTTGACCCGAATTTTGAGCTCCAAATTTAGGGGATATACTCAAATTATTTTCCCGGATTCAACACACACACATAAGTGTTTTCAGCATACGATTGCTTATGATTTTCATTTGGTCCAAGTCATATTCAAAATTTTGTCCTAGGGGTGTTGCACCATTAGAATCTTGTCCTCGTGGTGGCGGTTAATCATCCTGACAATAATCACTCTCCTTCACTGGAAATGGATATTTATGCTTATCGAGAGAATACGTACAGTTTGAGTCTAACATCTAGATGTTTGGATCACTAGCTTAAAGTTTGAGTCTGGATCACAATACGTACAATTTAGTCTTAAACTAGTACTTTAAATCGATATTGTTATCGTATTGATACCATACCATATATATTTTATACTCGTACCTTAAAACTTTTAATATCGATAAAGTCCGGCTTTATGTCGAAATAAGTTGAATAGTAGGTAATAAACTATAGTTTCCAAATTATGGAAATTGACTTTTTAAAGAGCTGGGGATATAGTATTACTGTATTAGCAACACTGCTTCATTACCTCCCAGAACGTGAGTTATTTGGATATCTTCTAGAAAGGTTGACAAAGGTGATAAAAATAAAAACCAAATCTGATTCGAAACCGGAATAGTTGACATTGGTGTTTGCCTTTTCAGATATAGGGTTAGTTTTAAAAAAAAACTTTATGAGTGTTCGACGGGTATGATATTAGGTGATTCTGTTTCATTTTTCGAACTCGTTTACTCGCATTAACACTGAATATATTGATGTGTTACATAATTGTTATAAATATAATAAAAATAGCTAGGATGAATTTGTTACATAAAGTTCTATCATTCAAGTATTTGATATTTTGAATTGGTTGTTTGCTCTGTTTAAGATTTAGCTTTAGGTAATGGATATCTCATTAAGTTAAAGTTAGTCATAAAAGTTCATAACCAGGATACCCAATACACAAAGGTATACCCGCGGACCTAATTACTAATGATCAGGGAGGCTCGGAGGGTGTGCGAGTCGCATTATCGGCCGGGGCACAAACTTTTTTATTATACATATTACATATGTGTGTGTGTGTGTGTATTTTTGTGTTAAAAATAAGGTTATTTGCAATGGTTTATGAGATAATCGCATGCTCAGAATGATTTTAGCTTATAATAAATCGGTCGATAAAAGTTTTATCCAAGTATATTAGAGGAAAAAAAATTTCGTTAAGGTCTATGGGTCTTTTTATTTGGCTCGACCGAGGTATTTAAATTCTTGGAGACGGCCCTGCTAAAGATTGATGAGTATCTAATGAGTATGAGACTAGATAGGTGGCATGAGTTATAACCATTAGTCATAATGAGACTAGAATTATATTACCCTAAAATATTATTTTCTTGACCATAATTACCCGATGAATGAGGTGGCATCGGCTTTGAAATCACCTACATATATACTAGAGACAAAGAAGAAAGGAGGTGCGCTCTCATTCCCACACACACACAATCACATTCACCAATTAAGTTTATGCTCTCCAAATGTAACACTTACTATCACATTGGCGGTGTTTGTTTTGTGAAGATATCAATAATCAATCCATGAGAATAAGTACCTAGTCCAGAAAGTTGTTCACAGGGCTCTAGCTTTTTAAAGGGTTATTGGTATTCATAATATAATTCGAATTTTATTCTTCAGTAACAAACACATTAATAATTCAAAAATAAAATTAGAACATGAAAATTAACAGGAAGTGAAATCTCCTAAGTCTGCCTGTATTATTTGACTTTGACCATGTTTATATAATTATCATTATACCAAAGAATATTATTAGTTATTACACTCATCTTAGAAGTTTGATAGAAAATGTGGTTAGAATAATCAGATGGTCAATAATAGAAAAGGTGTGGTTGTTTAATATTTACGAGGTTTAATTTTTGAAAAGTTGGGGAAATTAGAGAAAGTGTGGTTAGAATAATTAAATGGTCAATGATAGAAAAGGTGTGGTGGTTGGTTGGCTCATGGCCATATAATAATTGTTGGGATGATAGATATCTAGAAAGATACTGGCGCCATGATAGGTTTTTGTGTCTTCACTCACACTCTTTATTTTTCACACAATATATATAAAAGATGATAAAAGATCCAATAAATAATCTATTATCATCTCTTATCGTATTTTTTCTATTACGTACGAGGCACCCTTAATTTCAAAAAACACCGGCTAACAATATTCTAAATTCTTTCAATTCGTTTTTATCCCAATTAACCGTTAAGATCATTCAACAATCGTCACGGACTCCATCACAAACTTCACTTTAATTGAATTGAAAAATTGAAAATTGATTTCAATTGATAAAAGTCTAAATACGTTCCAAATTTGTTCATATGATAAAATGATGACCTGTTGATGATTTTTTGATGATTACGAGATTATATGAAATGATTTCGGCGTTCAATTTCATGCTACGGATAGTTTAATTTCAGATCTGAGCTTCTGAATATTCAAAGGTTATTTTAGAGTGTTTAAAGTTTTTCATTTGAATGTTCAAATTTTGTTCTAAACTTCTAAACTTATTATTCTAAATTTCCTAACTTTTTGTTCTGAAGTTATTGGATTTTTGTTTTGAACTTCTAAATCTTTTGTTTTGAACTTCTTAACTTTTTGTTATGAAGTTCTTGGATTTTTGTTCTGAACTTATAACTTGAACGTTTAAAAGTGTTCGTTTTGGTCAGAACGTTTAAATGTACATAGGTCTTCGGTTTTGTTCAGAACGTTTAAGCGTAATATTATAAACCCTAATCAGAGCTTAATTGAGTGTATTATTCTGCAGTTTAATAATCGATTGATATATCCAAATCCTTCTCCACATCAATTTGATTGGTTAAATCATCATTTTTTGATCAATTTTGAAGATTCTTGATGTTCAATGGACGTTCTATTATTATTTTGGTTTTTGACTTTAGAGATTTCATACTTTAAGCTCTTATTAGGGTTTAGAAATTGAATGAGACAGAGCGAGGGGTTCAGAATTTAGATCAGAATGGATTTGTAATCGATGAATTTGATCATGAACTAGTTTGAGTTATTTATGAAACTGTCACCGCGTATTTTGTTGTAACATCCTACTTTCGATGATAATAATAATAAAAGAAGTTTCGTTTATTTTATAATGCGTTATTATCTAGTTTAGATAAGTGAAATATTTGAGTGTGGGATCGGACATTAAAAGATGGAATAAGGGATGGTGATGGGTCTTAGGTTCATGGGCTTAAGGGTATATAAACCCCATAAACCACCCTAAAACTCTCATTCTTATCTACTAGCCTCCATGCACTCTCAAAAACACACAAACACCTTCCCTTTATCTCGAATCAAGATCTGAAGGAAAAGACTCGAGCTTGTTGATGTTAGAGCATCTTGACGAGCAAGACATACAACAAGATTAGATCGTGTTCGTGAAACTGATTCGTTTAAGATACATTTTATAACGAAAACTTGTTTGTTTATGCTCGGCTCGTTTAGCACCCCCAGATCTGTACAAATGATAAAGACTAATCAAACGGAATGATTCTCGTCGAAATTCGTTAACGTATCATGGGTTAATTATTAGTATAAAGAACCGTAATATATATCATTCAAACGCACCATTTAAAACGCGATGTTTAGATATTTAGATGATTGGGGTTTGTAGGCGATGTGATTACGAGTATATTGATGCCAATTTGGTGTTGTTTCATTGTGATTTGAGGGTTAATTGCAGACATGGTGCCTGTTGACCATCGCTATTCTTATTAGTTCTGACTTTGATGATTTGGCTCACAGATTGGATAATACAGATGTTCATTCTTTATAATAAACGAATGGGTGGTCATTCTTCGAATAGCCATAACGAATAAGATACATTCGCGTGCCTTTGTAACGAATGGACCTCTCATTCATCTTATATAAGTCACGAATGGCCTTAGTCATTCGTTACTCATTCATTTGTCATAATAAGACAGCAAATCAAGCCACTCGTTATAAGATACACTCGTATGCTCTTATAACGAATGAAGCTCTTATTCGTCTCAAGAAATCACGAATGGCCTTAGTCATTTGTTATTCATTCATCCGTCCCGATAAGACTCAGATCAAGCCATTCGTTATAACGAATGGAATCATTCGTCGTAACGAATGAGATAGTGAATGGTGCTTACCCAGAATAAAATTATTACTCAAGTATTTTATGAGAATTGAGTTTTTGATGAAATTTTAGTAAAGAACCGTTAATCATTCGTCAGCTCGACCCCAGCCAGGGGCTCTGCCCCTTGGACCCTGCTAGGGGATGCCGCCCCTAGACCCCGCTGCCAGGGGCGCTGCCCCCGGACCCCCGTAGCTAGGGGTTACCATAACTTAGAAGCATGATATAGTTAGAAGTAGTTAATTGAAACGTGTAATTTTATACAGTTAGCCACGCCCAGTTAAGGAAATGAATTACTAACGCGTGGTCCATTGGACAACCCTTAAGTGATTTAAGACCATTAATAGTCATGCATTTAATCAGTTTATCTTGTGGAATTATATAACTATGTTTACTCGTATAATTGCAGGTAGGAGATGTTAGATGATGAAATTACCAGAACGTGGGCGAAAACGGTGAAGAAAACAGACTTGGAACGAGGAAGTTTGTGAAAACAAAAAGGCATTGTTAAAACCCACCGTAGCTTACGGTGGCTACCATAAGCTACGGTGGAATCTGAAGAAAAAGCTTACCGTAGGGCAGTTAAGACCCACCATAGAAGGTTTGGAAGCCACCGTAAGCTATGGTGGCCACCGTAGCTTATGGTAGGCGCGTCGCAGAAAGTTGTAACTGCCATTTTAACTCGTATAGGGGACGGCTTTTTACATTCTGATCTTTATCTTTCAACTGTGGACGACCTAAGGGTGATTTTGAGGTGTTTTTAGATCAATTGCGAGTTGTGTAACCATAAAACACTTGTTTTCAATTCGTATGACTACTACAATTGAAGGAATGATGAACCGAATCATGCTCGGCTAAATCCCTTTGTGTTTTCTGTCGGATTGTAAGGTTTACTTATGAATCTTTGGTCGAATGTTTATGCGAATTCTGAGATAATAGTTTGATCTTATTGATTTCATTATTATGGTGTTTATGCATTGGTTAATAAATTGTTAGTTTATTGAATTCGTGTTCTAAACCGTCAGTTCTTGGTGCTTTAAGCAATCGAGATTAATCAGGAGGGATTCGGAGTTGGATAAACTAATTGATCTTTGAGTGATTACCTTGTGTTGTATAATCCAAGTACTTGATCCTCAATTATCACCATCGTTTACATAAGCACGAACTTTATTTATTGTTCATCTCAGTTTAAACATTAACTTTGACATCCATAGAAACCTGAAACCGAGGGAAGGCATATTTTCTCTTATTGTTTTAAAACTCGTTAAATTGCTTTCAGTTCTTTTCGTTAATCAAATCAACCAACAACATACTTGAGTTTATTTTCTGCATTTAGTTTAATATAAATTAATTACAAAGCTACTTAGTAACACATTTTCCACAAACTCTTTATGTTCGACACCCGTTTACCACTATCTATTTAGTTGTATTCGGTTTAATTTTGAGTGAGTCTTCGACCTCACGTCAAATTTTGGCGCCGTTTCCGGGGAGTAGTGCGCAACGTGTGTTAGTTTTTGTAGTTATTGTTTGTTATTTTCGGGTTTACGCTGGTTGTATTAGTGTGCAGGTACCTACAGGTGTATGCATACTAGAAGATCTAGCTGGTCATAACCACTAGTTATTGACCCTGAGATTGACCGAGCACTTCGTAGAAACCGAGTCCTACTTAGAGAGAACAAGCTTCTTGGCTCTCCAACTGCATCGAACGACACCATGGAATCACCAATTCCTACTTCAGGTCAAACATTACCATCTACACCTCCACCAGTTTCACCTCCACCTATCACTACTACCATACCTACCGCATCGAGCGAATTGAACCAAACTCACACAACCGAACACATAGCTTCTCATTAAACCTACTCAACATCATCCACATTGCCATCTATTTCCAACCTTTTTCCTACCTTTGGTGCATCATCATCTCAACAAAATCAACAACCATCTTTTCAACAATCACAACCAAGCTACCAATATCAACCCCCACCTTTCATGCAACATTCAAGAACACAAGGTGACGAATACGGATATGGGTTTGATAGTGAATTTTAGGGGTATGAAGTGGAAGGTTACTACGTGGGAGGTGATGGAAGCAAAAGGGTAAATCCGGGAAATTTTGGTTATGGTCAATGGAAACAAACGGAACCGTTGCAAGAGCTTAATAGTCAACCACCACCGGTTGTTCAATAACAAGCCCAACAACAATCGGTTGTTGTTCAAAAAGTTCAACCGCCACCGGTTGTTCAACAACAACAAGCTCCATAACAAGGGCAACCACAAGGGCAACAACAAGATGAACAGTTTCAACAACAAATGCCCCAACCACAGTTTCAACAATTTGCACCTCCAAGGCCCATTTACAGGAAAATGGGTCAACCAAGAGTACCAATGGGGGTACCAAGAAGACATGCAAGAGAGATGGTAAAGGGGTATTGAAGCTCATTTCTGACCAATAATTACTAATAACCCGTCTCCGGTGGTTATTCCTCATAATCAACAAGGGAGGACATTTGAGGTGAGAACAAATTCCCTCCAAAGTCTACCTAAGTATAAGGGTCTAGCAACGGAGGAACCTTACTTTCACTTGGAGGCATATGCCTCCATTTTCAACATAATTCAGGGTCAAATTTTTACATCAGATGAGGTTAAGTTGGTATTATTTCAATTTTTGTTGGAAGACAAGGCAAAGAGATGGTTTTACAATTTGCCATCTGCATCTATTTATACTTGGGTTGAAATGCAAGAAAGATTCTTGGAAGAATTTTACACAGCCCAAAATACCAACAATGCAAGAAGGAGTTTGATGATTAATTTAACAACGTGAAAATTTCGAGTTCAAAGTATCAACTTTCCAAAGTATAGGGACTAAAATTGCCAAATTCTAAACTTGAGGGTTTAAATTGAAAATTCTGATTTCCTGACCATCGCGCTACGCGATGAGTCATAGGAGAGCCCCATCGCGTATCGCGATGGGGTACCTGACACACGTTGACACGTGTGCCACGTGGCACACGGTGGAACTGGTTATCGCCACGTGGCAACACTGCTGCCACGTGTTGCCACGTGGAGCGGTGCCTGCCACGTGTCGACGCGTGGCAGGTCTACGCTATGAGTCAGCAGACCTATATCATAATACGCGATAGGTCTGCTGAGGAACCTATCGCGTATTGCGATAGGAACCAAAATTTCGCCTATAAATAGCAGCCATGGGGTGTTCATAATTTCACATCTAAAACCTGCTTTCATTCTCTCACTAGCTTCTCTCTAAAACCCGACAATCATATAAACGATTTCCTCAATAAGCGTGCCTTGAATCTTGTTTGTGTACCGACGTTTCCTTGAAGTTTATACCACCCTCCACTCACACTCTATTAAGAAGGTATTGTTATAATGCAATGAATCTCGATAAGCGTGTTGTCGAGAGTTGAAATTTGGTGTTATCAATTGAAGACCAAAGAGTTCAAGCGGCGTTGGAGTGCTGCTCGAGTCCCTAGAGTTTCTATACGCCACTTAAGGTTAGGCGTAATATCGAATTCAATATAATTTAATATTATATTCAAGGCTTAAGCCTTAAGTCGAGGATATACTCGATACCTCAATAAAAGAAAAGAAAATAAAAGAAAACATAACAAAGAAACGAGTGAAAGAATAGATATTGAATATTGTGATAACATATATATGTGTGTTAAGTATATATGTAAATATTCTTTGTTATGAAATATTATTTAATGAATAAAGAGTATTCTTAAATAATAATAGAAAAGATTACGTTTCTTGGAGAAGAAGAAATGTCGGGGTTTTGAATATAAACTAAAGGTTTATAATTTACTTTTAAACTAAAGGTTTTTAAGTAAAATAAAATGAACTAAAGGTTCATCGAGGATTGAGATATAAGACTAAAGGTTTTAAGCCGGATCGTGTATCTGACTAACAAATATCTATACTCGTACTATAGGTGCGAGATAAAGAAAAGGGAAAGACCCTTGGACGGTGAGTGAAGCCGATCCTAAAGAGACAAGGTGAATACGTCCGCAAACTTTTACTTATTTAAAATGAGTCAAACTTTTTATTTGAAATTGTTTACAAGGGACTATGTGTTCCTAAAACCGTTATGAATAAAGGTATAAACCTAGCCCTCAGGCTGTGGTATACGTATGTCTGGATCCTTACATAGGTGGTACTATGCGATGAATGGGCATGATCGCACCACCCTTGGTCGTAGGACGCTCTCCTGCAGGGAGTACGACCTTATGTGTATATTTACGGGTACTTAACTAAGTCGAACTCTGCGGTGTTTGCTGAGGTGACCTAGCGTAGAGGCTCATATTTATAATGTGTTATTTGACTTTGTTATTCCTAAGCCACGTTGGGCCGAGGCAGGCGTAGTCTCGAGGGGTAATAAAGTAAAAGAAATATATTTGCGTCAGCGTGTTCACCAGCATTCGTTGCTGACGTATTTTATTACATTTTGCAGGTGAACAAAGCTAGAGCTTGGAAATGACGAAGTACTAATATCCGATGGCTCGAATTCTTTTTGTATAAGTGTAACATGGTGGTTTGTAAACACAAAACAAGTAATCTTTTGTTAACAACTTTAAACGGGTATTTTATAATTCACGTCTTTTGAATGTTTATATAAATTACATTTTCAATCCTTAAAGTTTTATAAGTCCTCCGCAATATAACACAACTCTGAATTATTTACAAACACGATACCAACTTGTGGGTCGCACTCCTAGGCCCTAGATGGGGGTGTGACAGGCTTGGTATCAGAGCCATCGATCTTAGCAAATTGGGTATCATAAAACAATACCCAAGCTTCGATCCAAGTATAGGAAACTATTTGATTATTTGTTTTAAGGATAAGATAGGCTGGTAACCTTTCTATCCCTCTCTACATTCTAAACCTCCCTAATTGTTAGATTTCATTCAAAGCTCTTATGGAGAATTTTACTCGCAAGGCCAAGGAAGCCGGTATAGCCGAACCTTACCCCGAGGATAACATGAGCGATGGATATTATGAAGCGTTATTTGATCAAGACATGGAACGAGACTTGTCCAAACCCTTATATTACCCCGGAAGTAGGCATTACCCGATAGACGTACCAGATAGTCCACCCAAGCCAACTGTTGAGCCACCGAGACACTCCAGCTATCACCCACCAACCATACCGATGTATCAACCATCACGAGAACCACAAAACTATCCCACTGGATATTTCCCAAATGCACACCCATCCTATAACTTCCTTTCAAACCGACCCATAAAGGAAGAACCACGAAGCCCGTCCTCTTACTGGATGCAATGTCATTCCAAACCATGCCGATGGTTTACCGGAAGCTCTACTTTCAATGATGTTAGCTCCCAACCAAACAATATCGAAGGGCCGTCCCGCAAGCCCAAAATGAGGGTAATGATGCCCTACGAGAGTTTCAAGATGCCCCCAATGGAGAACGAAACTGCACAACCAATGGAGGAAGATGAAGATGAACCAGAGGAAGAAGAACCCAATGAAGAGGAGGATCCTGATAAAGAGGAAGATCCCGAAGAAAATGATGAGGACCCTGTGGAGGAGTCCGAGGAAGAAATGGAAGAAGAGCATCTTGAGAACTCTAACGAGATGTCAAACTCAATGAATGGATCACTCACTTCCAAGAATCCAAGTTATGGTTCCGTCGATCTGTATGTCCAATATCTGGAGCAACTAAGGAACCAAGCTTCGTCAAGCTTCTCGCCATTTCAAGGGAGAATTCCTTCAATTCAAGAACAAGCCGATGAAATTCGCGAGCAGAACCAAGATGCCAAGACCTACCTATACCTTGCATCTGATCAGACTTATGTTCCATATCCTGAACCGCGGAACCATTACGAGATGGTAACACCGGGTTATCGCGACCCACCTCCGCAGTACGGATATCCCAACATAGTCCCACAGTCGTATGAGGAACATCTGGATCGTGCATTGCATGAGACCGACGACTGGAGAAAGAAGGTAGATGAGGAAGAGAAAAAAAAGAAGAAAATTGGAGAAGCACTCCTTCGTAAATGCAACAAACTAACGAAGGTTGTGAAGAAGTTCTTGAAGGACTAAAGATGGTGGAATTCGATGTGAAGCTATCTGTGTAAAATAGTGTTGTATGTGATGTATGTACAATAAAGAACGTATGAAACGTTCTCTTGTAATAGTAGGACAACTTATATATATATCGTTGAAACGATATATATATGTATGTGTAATAGAATATATATATATATATATATATCTTTTATGATATATATATGTGTAATAAAAGGTGTGTTTAATGAAAGAAACGTTGTTAAAATTTTCAGACTAAATTGAAAAAGATAAAAGAAAAATGTCTGAACAAAGCAATAATACTGAGAATGCTCGTAAGGAAAAAGAAATGAAAGACAAGGGGAAAGGCCCCGAGAACGAGCGTGAGGAAGAAATTCCCGAGAAATATATGAATAAAAATTCAAAAGATGATTAAAGAGGCTGTTAGGGAAGAATCCGCGTTTAGATCTCAATCTAGACAATCTAAACATTCTCGAACTGCTAATCCTTCCGTTCATTCCTCTCGAAAATCCAAAAGATCCCGTCATAAACCATCCCATAATGAAGAGAGCGATCACGGATCTAATGCCAACGAAGGTGTTAGGCAAAAGTTTAAAAAGTTAAAAGTGAGTGGGTGTACGTTCAAGGATTTTAAGTACTATGGACCGAAAGAGTTCCATGGTGACAAGGGAGCCATCACAACCGTGAGGTGGCTCGAGGAAATGGAAACTCTTGTTATCACGTGTAAGTGTTCTGAGGAGGATAAGATCCAATATTCCGCTTTGATGTTCAAGGGTGAAGCACATGAGTGGTGGAATGCGTTGTTAATGAGTAAGGGAAGAGATGTGATGTATGGCCTGACATGGGAAGAATTCAAGGCCATGGTGATGGGAAAGTTTTGTCCTATGCACGAAACTGACCAGATCCAAACGAAATTCCTTAATCTTAAGGTTGTAGGGACAAGCCAAAGGGAATACAACACTAAATTCCTTGAATATTGTCGCCTTGTTCCCCAACTGGTTAACCCTGAGTCCAGCAAAGTCACGAGATACATATGGGGATTGCCGCGGGAAATCCGCGACATGGTAAGGTCTCACTTACCTCAAACCGCTGACTCTGCAATGGAGTTAGCTGGTTATTTGATGGGCGGCATAGTCCGCAATAGAGAAAAGGACAAGAAGGTGCTAACAACAACGGCTGCTCAAGGAAAGACTAGAGGAGGTTCCAACTTTAGAGGAAAGGGCGTAAATCGAAAAAACTCTACGCCAAGCAAGACATGTAGGAGATACCACAAGGGCCGATGCAATTACGCCCCGTCTCCTAAAGTCTGTGAATCCTGTAATCGTATGGGACATGATGCTGATAACTGCCGGAAGAAGAAAATGACTTGCTTCAATTGCAAGGAAATGGGACATTTGAGTTTCGAGTGCCCGAAAAACAAGCCCGCTGGTGGTGGTGTGGGTGGAAGTGGTCAAAACAAAAAGGGAAACGCTCGAGTCTTCGTACTCGACACAAAAAGGGCCGCTGACGTGCCAGAAACCATAACCGTTACGTTTCTAGTCAACGACACCTAAGCTAGAGTTTTATTTGATTATGGCGCCAATTTGAGTTTTATAGATTATAATTTTTGTAGTCTATTAAACAAACCATTAACTAAATTAGATAAAACTCTAAGCGTCGAGACTGCTAGCGGTGAAATCGTTAAGATATCCGAAGCCCTTGAAATGGAAAAATCCTTCTAGCTGGTTATTTGTTACCTATTTGTTTGTTACCCATGAGTCTGGCTGGTTTTGATATTGTACTTGGTATGGATTGGTTATCCGATAACCATGCCCGTATCATCTGCAATAGCAAAACTGTTGAACTTCAAGCCCCCGATAAACGAACGATTCGAATTGAAGCGGACAAAGACGCTGGTCAAGTTAGCATAATCTCCATGATTAGGGCTAACAAATGTTTAAATTAAGGATGCCTCGCATTCATGGCCTACGTCACTGAAGAGTCGAAGCCAAAAGAAATCAAAGACGTTCCTATCGTTTCCGAATTTTCTGACGTCTTCCCTGATGAACTCCCCGACATTCCTCCCGATCGTGAAGTAGAATTTAGGATCGATCTGATTCCCGGTACTGCTCCGATTACCAAAGCTCCGTATCGCTTAGCGCCGACCGAAATGAAGGAGTTAAAGAAACAACTCGATGAGCTTTTGGAGAAGGGTTTCATCTAACCGAGTTCGTCGCCTTGGGGAGCACCAATTCTATTCGTCAAGAAGAAGGATGGTTCCATGAGGATGTGTATCGACTATCGTGCGTTGAACAAAGTTACAATCAAAAACCGATATCCACTCCCTCGTATCGATGACCTTTTCGATCAACTTCAAGGTGCTAGTTTCTTTTCAAAAATAGATCTTCGTTCCGGCTATCACCAACTTAAAGTCCAATCCGAAGACTGCTTTTCGAACAAGGTATGGACATTATGAGTTCACAGTTACGCCGTTTGGACTTACTAATGCTCCGACCGCGTTTATGGACATGATGAACCGTATTTGCAAGCCTTACTTGGATAAATTCGTTATCGTATTCATCGACGACATACTTATTTATTCAAAATCCAAGGCTGGTCATGAAGTCCATCTTCGAACTATGCTTGAAATTATTAGAACCGAGAAGTTGTACGCCAAGTTCTCGAAATGCGAGTTCTGGTTGCACGAGGTGCAATTTCTTGGTCATATCATTAACGTCAACGGTATTCAAGTGGACCCAGCAAAGATTGAAGCTATCTCCAAGTGGGAGATCCCGAAGTCGCCAACTGAGATCCGAAGTTTCTTAGGTTTGGCTGGCTACTACCGTAGGTTCATCGTAAATTTTTCCCGTATCGCCGTTCCCTTAACTTCTTTAACTCGTAAAAACATCAAGTATGAATGGGGAACGAAGCAACAAGAGGCGTTCGATATACTCAAACAAAAACTCACCCAAGCACCCAAGGCTTTGCCAGAAGGTACTGTGGATTTTGTTGTCTTTAGTGACGTGTCCCATTATGGTTTGGGATACGTACTAATGCAACACAAGAAAGTAATTGCTTACGCCTCTCGTCAACTAAAAGTACACGAAAAGAATTACACGACTCACGATCTAGAGTTAGGCGCCATAATCTTTGCACTTAAGATTTGGAGGCACTATCTCTATGGATTAAGATTTACTGCGTACACCGATCATAAGAGTTTGAAACACATTTTCGATCAAAAAGAGCTCAACATACGACAACGGCGATGGATGGAGACTCTTAACGACTATGATTGTGAGATTGTGTATCATGAAGGCAAGGCCAACATCGTGGCTGATGCCTTAAGTCGTAAAGAGCATGAGAAGCACAAAAGGGTTCGAGCTTTGCGCCTTGAACTTCAAATTGATCTCTTTGAGCAAATCAAATCCGCGCAAACGCAAGCAATCAACGAAAACCAAATCTCTGACGAAAAACGAAATGGCACCATTGACTCGCTAGTTAAGGGTGATGATGGTATCCTTAGACTCGGCAATAGGATATGGGTACCAATCTTTGGAGGTTTGCGTGAGAAAATCTTGAACGAAGCTCACAAGTCGAAATATATGATGCATCCCGGAAGTGATAAGATGTACCACAGTCTAAAGGCGAATTATTGGTGGAACGGAATGAAAAGGGATGTCGCTTCGCATGTTGCGAAATGTTTAACTTTCTTGAAAGTTAAGGCTGAACATCAAAAGCCTTCGGGATTGCTTCAGCAACCTGAACTTCCCGTTTGGAAGTGGGAGTTAATTACTATGGATTTCATTACCAAACTCCCGAAGACTACTCGACAACATAATGCTATTTGGGTGATTGTGGATCGATTAACAAAATCCGCACACTTCATACCCATCAATGAGTCGTATTCTATGGATAAATTAGCGCGTATCTATGTAAACACCATTGTAGCTTTGCATGGAGTACCGCTGTCTATAATATCTGATCGAGACAGTCGTTTTACATCTCACTTTTGGAAAAGCTTCCAACAAGCTCTCGGCAAAAAGTTGAACCTTAGCACTGCTTATCATCCACAAACCGATGGGCAGAGTGAAAGGACGATTCAAACGTTTGAAGATATGCTCCACGCTTGTGTGATCGATCTAGGTGGAAGTTGGGACGACCACTTACCCCTAATGGAATTCTCGTACAATAATAGTTATCACGCAAGTATTCAAACCGCACCGTTCGAGGAATTATATGGAAGAAAGTGTAGAACGCCTGTGTGTTGGTCTGAAACCGGAGACAATAAGTTATCTAGACCCGAGATAGTCCAAGAAACTACCGACAAAGTTATTCAAATCTGTGAACGACTCAAGACGGCACGTGATCGCCAAAAGAGTTACGCCGATGTCCGTCATAAGCCGTTGGAATTCAATGTCGGTGACAAAGTACTTTTGAAAGTCTCGCCTTGGAAAGGCGTTGTTCACTTCGGTAAGAAAGGAAATTAAGTCCTCGATTCGTTGGACCTTTTGAGGTACTCGAACGAATCGATACTGTTGCATACCGGTTGCGACGGCCTGAGGAAATGCAAGGGATACACGATGTATTCCATGTTTTGAATCTGCGTAAGTGTTTGACCGATGAATCGTTGGCTATGCCATTAAAAGACGTTGAAATAAATGAGAACTTAAAATTCGTAGAACGTCCAATTCAAATTAAAGATTCGAAAACGAAGAAGTTAAAGAAAAGAACTTTGAAAATAGTGAAAGTAAAATGGGACTCACGTAGAGGGCCCGAATATACTTGGGAACTCGAATCGGAAATGAGAAAGAAATACCCCCAATTATTCTTGTAAAAGCAATCTCGAGGACGAGATTTGTTTTAAGGTGGGGAGGATGTAACAACGTGAAAATTTCAAGTTCAAAGTATCAACTTTCCAAAGTATAGGGACTAAAATTGCAAAATTCCAAACTTGAGGGTTTAAATTGAAAATTCTGATTTCCTGACCATCGCGCTACGCGATGAGTCAGAGGAGAGACCCATCGCATATCGCGATGGGGTACCTGACACATGTTGACACGTGTGCCACGTGCCACTGGTTATCGCCACGTGTCACCACGTGGCAACACTACTGCCACGTGTTGCCACGTGGAGCGGTGCCTGCCACGTGTCGACGCGTGACAGGTCTACGCTATGAGTCAGCAGACCTATATCACGATACGTGATAGGTCTGCTGAGGAACCTAACGCGTATCGCGATAGGAACCAAAATTTCGCATATAAATAGCAGCCATGGGGTGTTCATAATTTCACATCCAAAACCTGCTTTCATTCTCTCACTAGGTTCTCTCTAAAACCCGACAATCATATAAACGATTTCCTCGATAAGCATGCCTCGAATCTTGTTTGCGTACCGACGTTTCCTTGAAGTTTATACCACCCTCCACTCACACTCTATTAAGAAGGTATTGTTATAATGGCAATGAATCTCGATAAGCGTGTTGTCGAGAGTTGAAATTTGGCGTTATCAATTGACGACAGAAGAGTTCAAGCGGCGTTGGAGTGCTAACAAACAAAGAAAATAAATGAAAGAAAACATAACAAAGAAACGAATGAAAGAATAGATATTGAATATTGTGATAACATATATATGTGTGTAGGTATATATGTAAATATTCTTTGTTATGAAATATTATTTAATGAATAAAGAGTATTCTTAAATAATAAAAGAAAAGATTACGTTTCTTGGAGAAGAAGAAACGTCGGGTTTTGAATATAAACTAAAGGTTTATAATTTACTTTTAAACTAAAGGTTTTTAAGTAAAAGAAAATGAACTAAAGGTTCATCTAGGACTGAGATATAAGACTAAAGGTCTTAAGCCGGATCTTGTATCCGACTAACAAATATTTATACTCGTACTATAGGTGCGAGATAAAGAAAAGGGAAAGACCCTTGGACGGTGAGTGAAACCGATCCTAAAGAGACAAGGTGAATACGCCCCCAAACTTTTACTTATTTAAAATGAGTCAAACTTGTTATTTGAAATTGTTTACAAGGGACTACGTGTTCCTAAAACCGTTATGAATAAGGGTATAAACCTATCCCTCAGGCTGTGGTATACGTATGTCTGGATCCTTACATAGGTGGTACTATGCGATGAATGGCCATGATCGCACCACCCTTGGTCGTAGGACGCTCTCCTGCAGGGAGTACGACCTTATGTGTATATTTACGGGTACTTAACTAAGTCGAACGCTGCAGCGTTTGCTGAGGTGACCTAGCGTAGAGGCTCATATTTATAATGTGTTATTTAACTTTGTTATTCCTAAGCCACGTTGGGCCGAGGCAGGCGTAGTCTCGAGGGGTAATAAAGTAAAAGAAATATTTTTGCGTCAGCGTGTTCACCAGCATTCGTTGCTGACGTATTTTATTACATTTTGCAGGTGAACAAAGCTAGAGGTTGGAAATGACGAAGTACTAATATCCGATGTCTCGGATTCTTTTTGTATAAGTGTAACATGGTGGTTTGTAAACACAAAACAAGTAATCTTTTGTTAACAACTTTAAACGGGTGTTTTATAATTCCCGTCTTTTGAATGTTTTAATAAATTACATTTTCGATCCTTAAAGTTTTATAAGTCTTCGGCAATATAAAGCAACTCTGAATTATTTACAAACACGATACCAACTTCTGGGTCGCACTCCTAGGCCCTAGATGGGGGTGTGACAATTAAAGATTGTCCTCATCATGGTATTGCTTTATGGGAATTGTTTGAATGCGTTTCATGAGGGTTTTAGTATGGAAGATGAACGGGATTTGAGATCAATCACAAATGACACATTTGGTACTAACTATGAACAAAATGATTGGGCATATTTGGAAAAAATGGCGGTTACATCAAAGAGAAATGTTCAAACCGGAAGAAGAGCAAGACCGGCAGTTGGAAGACCACAAGTACAAGCCGTGGAAGAAGGAGGGGTACAAACTACTAATCTAGTAATTGATGTTTGTAAAAATTGTAACGAGTTGGGTCATGCTTCGAAGGTGTGTACGGTGGGTCAAGTGCAAGTGGAGGAGGTGAATGCACTTCAAGGTGGAGGTGGTAGGAATTACAATATGAACTCCAATACTTACCACCCCGGGTTGAGAAATCATCCGAATTTTCGTTTTGGAACTCCGGCTACTCAATCCAACCCAAATTTTCAAGGAAATCAAGAAAATTATGTTTCTCGCCAACAATATAACAAACAAGGTAATTTTCATGGCGGTAATAATCAAGAATTCCAAGGTCAAGGAGTGGTGGTCAAAGGGTTATGCGGGTCAAGGTTCATCAAGTAGAAATGAAGTTATGGAGATGCTCAAAGTGATGCAACAAGACATGCAAAGAAGAAATCAACTCGATGAAATTCGAATGCAAAAGGATGAGGTCCGTGACAAAGCCATTCAATCGTTGACCACTCAAATGGGTCAACTTGCAACCGAAGTGTCGGACTTGAAGAAAAACAAGGGTCAATTGCCAAGCGACACAAAGGTAAATCCTTCTCATAGCTCTTCACGTAATGTTCCTATTATCAATGTTAGTGTTTTGAGAAGTGGTAAAGAATACAAAAATGATTTATCACTGGGTTTGGTTGATGGGGTGGTTGAAGATATCATGGGAAATGAAAGTGATGAGGATGAGGACTCCCCCAAAATTTTTTCAACCCAACGTTTGAAAAATGTAACTGATAAACCGAGTTTGGGGAATAATGAAAATGATAAAGGAAAGGGAGTGGGATTAGTCAAGTCCCATTTCCCTCAGCTCTAGTTGACCCGGGTAAGAAAAATGTTATTTCAAGAAGGGGTCCTCAAAAATAAGAAATGTGGGAAGTTTTCAAACAAATAAAAGTAAATTTACCTTTACTTGAGGGAATTAAGCAAGTATCCACTTATGCAAAAATTTTTAAAGAATTATGCACCCAAAAGAGGCAACAAAAATTACCTACACGGGTTGATTTAACTAAGTGGGTAAGTGTGGTCTTGAAAGGGGATCTTCCTCCTAAGCTCCAAGATCCGGGAACGCCTTTAATAAATATTCAAGTTGGTAATTTTTAATGTCAAAGGCGTTTTTAGATCTTGGAGCCGGGGTAAGCATTTTACCAGGGGGTTTATATGACCAATAAGATTTTGGTCCTTTAAAACGGGTTGAGACAACGGTTGTGTTAGCCAATTTGTCTCATAAACTTCCGATTGTGCGGGATGTGATAGTAAAAGTTGAAGAAATTTAATATCTGGTTGAATTTTTGCTCTTAGACTACTAATCGGTTGACTCGACCCAACAACAAAATGTTATTTTGGATCAACCGTTTTTAAACACCTCTCATGCTATTATTGACTGTCAATCGGGTACGGTTGACATGGGTTTTGGAAATAGGAAAATGAGATTAAATGTGTTCACTAACATATCTAATTCTTTATGTGGTGATGAGTGTTTTATTGCAGATATAGTTGACATGTGTGAACCACATGATTATGAGGAAGATGCTTTGGAAGCATGTGTTTGTGATTATTTTGAACAGGTACATCTTTGTGCATTGAGGATGGAAGAGAAGAATCAAGACATGTTGGCGGTAAAAGAAGGACGACCATCATGGACTCATCAAATTGAAAGTCTATCGGCCGAGATTGATTCAGGTACAAAACCGTCTTTGGAATGCCCACCGAAATTGGAATTGAAGGACCTGCCGAAATTGGGGGATAATGACACAATACCGGTCATTATTGCATCTGATATGGTATAAAATATACATATTATTATATAAATATTTCCTACACTTTTAAATACTTTGAGCTATGTTTTTATTGAATATTACTCAAATGACTCATATTTATCTTTTTAGAGTTTCAAAAGACAACAAACTAAAATAAGTAAACAAACTATTAATTTGTTTGTTTTATGGTCTCTTATATTAAGAAAACACTTTTATAAACTCTATTGAATATTAATCATGTATAAAATAATAATAAAAAAAAAGAGTTTAGAAAGAGTGTCGTAAGAAAATAAAAGAAAGAAAAGTAAAAAAAATGCTACAATAGTAATTAATTGAATTTTGAGGTCTAATTAATATTATGACAATCTGTTTGGATGTTATTTATTAATTTTTGTTTTTCGGTGAACTCAGGAAGAAAAGGAAAAGAGTTTTGCATATGTTAAAGAAGAATGAGGCCATGGCATGGGCTTTTGTTTATGGATATGGGCTGATCTAGGGGTGGACAGAAGAAGGCAGGGGGTTCAAAAACCCTACGAAAGTCAAACATAAAGGAGGAAGGAAGCCGCTAGTTGGGAGACGAAAGTCATAGGGGGTCACTCCTTATTTTGGCTACTGTCAAGTTCTAACATCTCAAAAAGTCATCGGTCGAAAAAGGAATTAAGAAATCAAGCATCTAGGCACGTCAACTATTTTTTTTATGAACCTTAATACTTATTTTATATTTGTTTCGTTCATTATTATGGTTGACTAAATTGTTATACTGCCTGGGTGTGGATAAATACTTTTTAGATTTGTTTTATTTTCGGTCTTGGATTATTTTTTATTGGTTCATGCTTTGGTAAAGTTTTTATTTTATTTGGTTGTGATGCATTTGCGTATTTGGTATTAATTTGTTATCAGTTTTTGTTACATATGCATCTTTGTGAACGTCTTTCATGTATGGATGCATATTATGTTATTTACTGTGTGTTTGTATGATGTGTTGTAAAACACATTTACTTTCCGTATCATTTTTATCATGTTTTAATTGCATTTTAGTTTAATTATTAAGTTTTATGGTTTATTTATGCTTGATATTACAAAGATGATTGTTTTCTTATAGGTTATGAAGTTTGGTGGAAAAAAGAGTTAAATTTGAAGAGTTTAGGGGCTTAATTGTTCAACTTTCAAACTTATAAGTCAACGCCCGACCCAAGCCCACATCTTAAAAGCCTTTTATGATATTATATTAAGTTAATAACAAGAGTTTCCAGCCATTATTCAAGCCTAAGACCCGAAATTAAAAAACCCTAAACCCTAACTAAGGGTTCCGATCGGAAACTGCAGCCGGAAAAGAAAGAAGAAAAAAAAAGAAGAAGAAGGCGGCTGTTGGTGTTGTGGCGGCTGGAGAGGAAGAGGAACGTTGGGGCAGCAGCTAGGGATCAATAACAAGCATAGATCTCAGCCATACTTGATAGTAAAACATTCATAAACTTTACTTTTTGTTTAAGAACCCTAACTTTGTTGATTTGGTCTTTTACTTTGAATTGTTTTGCAATTGATTGATAGTTTGACTTGTTATTGATTGTGGTTGGATCTTCAATGAGTTTGATCATGTTTAAGATGATGTTTATGATGTCTTTCTTAAGTATGCATGGCTGTCCAAAATCAATTTTAGGCTAAACTTACTTGTTCTACCTAGGTTAGATGATTGTTGAGTAGTTTAGACTTGTTTAATGGATTGTTAATGTTCAAGACTTAAATTATTGATGTAAAGTTTAACTAAACCATAAATTAGATTGTGTGTGATGGCTGTGTTTTATTTGTTATTACTTATAATCCTCTTGCATTAGTTAATTGAATTGGTTTTGATTAATTGATTGCTTGTTAGACTCTTGACTTGGTGTTTCGGGTTTATTTGCGGGGTGTACAACCGTAGGGATAAGTGGGTAATATAAATCATCTAAAATCAGTTAAAATACACCTTCTTTGAGACCGAGAGGTGATAAGAAGTAATATTGTCTCGTTGCTTTTACTTGTTAGAATTAAGACCGAGCAAGAGCGGGTTTTTGTCTTGTCAGGTTTGAGTGTTTATGTGCAATTAGTTGGTTTAATTTGGGTTAAGTTAAATTGTTCCTCTATCCTTGGTTGCGTAGTATTCGTTTCCATTAGGATAGTGTGTCGATGAGACCGAGAGGTGAGTCGTCATTTGAACACGTTAATAATTGTTTTTCCGGTTTATTCTTTAAAATCAACTAAAAGAAGTTAGAGTTTGTTAGAGAGACTGAGAGGTAATTTAACTTTCTTAAAGAAGTTTTAGTTGTGTCATCTTTTATAACCGGTGTCGTGAATATTTTCAATCCATTGTCTTGTTATTTCTATCAACATGATTCATTCTTAGGTAGACGTCTTTATACATTGAATTTAAATCAAAGTTTTCAAAGTTTTGTCAAAAGTTTTCATTCATTTAAGTTAAGTAGTTAAAATAAATTCTAAAATAAATTAATTAAATATTTTGGTGAGTCTTGGTTAGAGTTTCGTAATTATAAACGTTTTCACGTGTCTTCGAGTTCGATATCCGGATTTTCCTCATCTGTGCTATACGCGACCGGTACACTTGCCGTTTGTGTGAACTAGGATAGATTGTTTGGTTTTTTAAAGCTTAGTTGCGACTTGTGTTTTATTTATATATATATTTTCGCACATCAAGTTTTTGGCGCCGTTGCCGGGGACACGGTTTGAGGCGTATTGAGAACGACTCGAGTTAAGACTTGCCTTGTTTACTACTTGTCTTTCTTAATTGTTTTGTTTGTTAGTTTAAAATAGTTTAGCTTATTGTAATTTATTTTATTTATTTTAATAGTTGTATGCGACGTACTCGATCTCTAGGACCACCAGAAGTTGAAGGATTTCCCGAACCAGAGAGAGAGCTTCTTGAGAGACGTCGTACAAAACCGTCTTCCAGTTCATATACACCCGTCGGTAATACGTTTTCTTCTCCTACATTTTCTGAACCCGTCATTAGGGATAGGATTATGGGTGACGCGAATCCACTACCGAGGAGGACAGTTGTAGACCGGGCCCGTCCGGTCGATGCTGGCGCGAGATCCAGCATTGCTTAACCAGCTATAGGAGTTCAAACGACTTGGCAGATTCCATCTAACGTTCTGAACACGATTGCTCTTTCTGCTCAGTTTCACGTGTTTCTCCACGAGAACCCGCATTCTCATCTCACTCGTATTGCACGTATCTGCGACACGTTTCATCTTGCCGGCGCATCCGAAGACGCCGTAAACTCCGAATCTTTCCGTTCTCACTCGTTGATCATGCGAGTCTATGGCTTGAGTCCCTTCCACAGGGATCCATTGCTACTTGGGCTGACATGCAGACCCAATTTCTAGAAAAATACGATCCTCCGGCTAAGGCCGCTCGTTTGCGTAACCAGATTCATTCTTTTCAGATGGAGGAAACCGAGAGCTTCTACGAGGCGTGGGAAAGGTTCAAAAATCTACTTGCGTTATGTCCAAACCACGGCCTACAAGACTGGGCGGTTGTTGAGAAGTTTTACAACGGAGTGACGTACGCAACTCAGAGTATGCTCGACACAGCTGCAGTAGGTAACCTATTAACAACGAAGGATACGGATGAGTGCATTGCCTTGTTTAACGGTTTAGCAATGAGTGGATACTAGCGACCACCAGTTAAGAGTACCAAAACCGTCGATTCCCTATCACGCAGCATACATTCGGTCGACAATAGCACCGCACTGGCGGCACAAGTTGAAGCGTTATCAAAGATCGTGAAGGACTTGCAGGTGAAAAGTAAGTTATGTGAGATCTGTAGAAGGGGGCACGATACCGTTCAATGCCCCGTAGGTTTCCAGGAGGAGGCAGTCGACTTCGTTAATAATCCAAACCGAAATCAACATTCCTTCAATTCTTATAATTCGGGGTGGAGAGGTAACCAAAATTCCAACTGGAGGAACGGAAATCAGCCCGGCTTCCAGCAACGTCAGAGCTTATTCCAGGAATCCGGTGAGGGACCGAGTAGTGGGGAGAAGAAACCCACGTTAGAGGAGATGATGGCACAGCACACACAGATGCTGTCACAACTCAAGACTCGAGAGGACTCCCGTCACAAAGAAACTCAAGAGAAATTCCGGGAGCACGAGTCATTCATGAGAAATCAAGGAGCGTCAATTCAAAATCTTGAGCGTCAGATGGGAGAGATAGCAAGTCGTCTAAATGAAAGGTCGCCAAGTACACTTCCAAGTAACACTGAACAAAATCCGAAGGCGTTCGCGAAGGCTGTGACGACAAGGAGCGGTGCCGGGGCACATAGCGAGCCCGTGATTCAAGAGGCGACGAGAGGAGTCGTTAACGAGCCTGTGGTAGATGTAGAGGAGAAGGTAGACGAGGAGATTCAGTTGGAGTCTCCACTGGCCAGGGTGCATCAATGGCACAGCCCAGGAAGTACAGCACAGGCCGAGAACCAGCCATCACCCAGCACACCACCGAGAGTCTACAAACCTAGACTCCCATTTCCCGGGAGAGTCCGTAGGGATAGAGACGAGGAGCAGAACTCCAAATTTCTTGATCTTCTGAAGCAACTTCATCTTAATATTCCTTTCCTTGAGGCACTTACGCAAATGCCCAAATACGCAAAGTTTCTTAAGGATATTCTTTCGAACAAAGAGAAGTTAGCCGAAGTCTCTTCCATTCCTCTGAGTGCTGGTTGCTCTGCAGTCTTGCAGAGAAAGTTACCAGAAAAGATGTCCGATCCTGGGAGTTTACAATTCCCTGCATCTTGAGTGATAATACATTCTTCCATGCGCTGGCAGATCTTGGTGCCAGTATTAATCTCATGCCGTATTCCGTGTATCGCAAGTTGGGACTAGGCGAACCGAGGCCTACCCGTATGAGTATCCAGCTTGCTGATCGTTCTGTGAAATACCCCCGAGGGGTGGTCGAGAACATGCTTGTTCGTGTCGACAAGTTCATCTTCCCGGTGGACTTTGTCATCCTGGACATGAACGATGACGATAGTGTCCCACTCATCTTGGGCCGACCATTCCTTGCCACTGCACAGGCATTGATCGAAGTCTGCGAGGGTAAATTAATCTTAAGAGTTGGGGATGAGAACGTCACCTTTGACGTTCGACAGTCACTGAAACACCCTAAGTCTGCTGATGACTCCTTATACTTCATTGATACCATCATGGAGCATGTCGAGGAGTTTTTCAGCGAAATTTGTGGAGGATCTGCCTCCGACACCCAGATTCTCGATAGGGAGATTCCGGAGATTGAAATGGTTGCCGTAACCAATCAGTCCTTAAATGACGACACCGAGTCGCATACCCCTGAATCTGGCGTGTCTGCTGAGATCGTACGAGACGATCCGATGGACCGACCTTCGGTCGAGAGTCCTCCTCTTTCCTTGGAGCTTAAGGATTTACCTTCCCACCTTGAGTATGCTTTTTTAGATGAAGAGAGGAAGCTTCCGGTTATCATTGCATCTGTGTTGACCGAGGTCGAGAAGGAGAAGTTGTTGAGGGTGCTACGAGAGCACAAGGAGGCTATTGCTTGGAAGATTATCGACATCAAGGGTATCAACCCTTCGTTTTGCACTCATAAAATCCTCATGGAGGAAAATTTCAAAACTTTCGTCCAGCCGCAACGGCGGCTTAATCCGAAAATGCAAGAGGTTGTAAAGAAGGAGATCATTAAACTCCTTGATGCGGGGATCATTTTCCCCATTTCTGATAGTGCTTGGGTGAGTCCAGTCCAAGTGGTTCCTAAAAAGGGTGGCATGACTGTCGTCACCAACGAGAGGAACGAGCTTATTCCCACGAGGACTGTGACAGGGTGGCGAGTCTGCATCGACTATCGCCGTCTGAATGATGCCACCAGGAAAGACCACTTTCCTCTCCCATTCATTGATCAGATGTTAGAGCGTTTAGCAGGTCAGAAGTACTACTGCTTCCTAGATGGTTTCTCCGGGTACTTCCAGGTTCCGATAGCTCCCGACGACCAGGAGAAAACCACTTTCACCTGCCCTTACGGAACGTTTGCTTACAAACGTATGCCGTTCGGACTTTGTAACGCTCCAGCCACATTCCAGAGGTGTATGGTGGCCATTTTCCATGATATGATCGAGGACTCCATGGAGGTGTTCATGGACGATTTTTCCGTATTTGGGAGTTCCTTCGATCACTGTTTATCAAATCTCGAAAGGATGATGTCCCGCTGCGTTGACACCAACCTAGTCCTTAACTGGGAAAAATGTCATTTCATGGTTCGCGAGGGCATTGTTCTAGGTCATCGAATCTCAAGTGCGGGGATAGAGGTTGACCGGGCAAAGGTCAAGACCATTTCCAATCTCCCCCGCCTAGTTCTGTGAGATCAGTTCGTAGCTTTCTAGGTCATGCCGGGTTCTACCGCCGGTTCATCAAAGATTTTTCTAAAATCGCGAGACCCATGACCAAACTTTTGGAGAAGGATGCTCCATTTATTTTTTCTGAGCAGTGTATCGAGACGTTTGATCTTCTAAGAGACAAACTAGTTAACGCCCCGATCATGGTTGCTCCCGACTGGTCGTTACCATTCGAGTTGATGTGTGACGCGAGCGACTTCGCAGTCGGAGCGGTTCTTGGACAACGGAAGGATAAACATTTCCATCCGATCCACTATGCGAGCCGGACCTTAAATGGCGCACAGGAAAGCTATACCACCACCGAAAAAGAACTTTTAGCTGTGGTGTTCGCTTTCGACAAATTTTGGTCCTATCTGGTTTTGTCCAAAACGATTGTTTATACGGATCATGCTGCTATTAGATATCTTTTCAGTAAACAGGATGCTAAGCCTCGTCGTATCCAATGGATCCTGTTGCTTCAAGAGTTCGATATAGAGATCCGTGATAAAAAAAGGGGCCGAGAATGTGGCGGCTGATCATCTTTCACGACTAGAAGGAGTTGATTTAGAGGATTCGGGAGTTAGGATCGACGATCGTTTTCCGACGGAGAGTCTGATGTTCGTTACTGCACAGGAGGAAGGTTTTCCATGGTTTGCCGATTTCGCGAACTATCTTGCTGACGGATACCTCCCAAAGATGCCTTACCAGCAAAAGAAGAAATTCTTTGCTGACATCAAATTTTACCTTTGGGACGATCCATATCTTTTCCGCATTGGTGCTGATCAGCTTATTAAAAGATGTGTGGATGTCAAGGAAGGATGACAAATTTTGAGCCATTGTCATGTGGGACCGACTGGAGGTCACCACGGTGTGAATTCTACGGCAAAGAAAGTCTTTGATTCTGGTTTTTACTGGCCGTCTATCTTTAAGGATGCTCATCTATTCGTTAAGAGTTGTGATCGTTGCCAGCGTGTCGGCAACATTTCTTCGCGAAACGAAATGCCCCAGAATGCCATTCAAGTTTGTGAGGTTTTTGATATTTGGGGTATTGATTTCATGGGACCGTTTCCCTCTTCGCGTGGAAACAAATACATACTCGTGGCCGTCGATTACGTTGTCTAAGTGGGTTGAGGCCAAAGCTCTACCCACCAATGATGCCCGAGTGGTAGTCCATTTTCTGAAAAGTCTATTTGCTCGTTTTGGAGTCCCGAAAGCCTTGATCAGTGATCGAGGTACTCACTTTTGCAACTCGCAGATTGATAAGGAGTTGAAGCGTTATGGGGTCACCCATCGGCTTTCGACCGCCTACCACCCACAGACTAGTGGGCAAGTAGAAGTGAGTAACCGGGGAATCAAATGTATTCTCGAGAAAACGGTTGGTTCAAATCGTCGGGATTAGTCCGAAAAATTAGATGACGCTCTGTGGCCCTTCCGTACAGCCTACAAGACTCCGACTGGTTCCACACCATCTCGGATGATTTATGGTAAGGCCTGTCATCTTCCTGTTGAATTGGAACACCGCGCTTCATGGGCCCTTCAAAGGGTTAATCTTGATTTACCCGCCGCAGAGGGTAATCTTTTCCATCAATTACACGAATTAGAGGAGCTCCGGGATCACGCATATGCACAATCATTTCGGTATAAGGAGCATACGAAGGAACTGCATGACAGGAAATTGAAGGGTAATAAGCAGTTTAAGTGTGGGGATAAGATTTTACTGTATAACTCACGATTGAGGTTATTCCCGGGAAAGTTGAAATCCCGATGGTCGGGACCGTTCACGGTCACTGAGGTTTTCCCGTATGGCACGATTGAAATACAAGATCGAAGCGGGAAGTTCAAGGTGAACGGCCATAGATTAAAGCACTACATAGGAGAGCCGATAACTGATCAGACAGTCGAGGTGTTCTACCTTGACTCATTCACCGAGAAATAGGCGTGATGGATGCATCACTCGGGAGACAGCCCGAGTTGTAGAGTTTGTATTATGATTCTTTTTATTATCTGCTTTTATTTGTTTTATTTTTATTTATATTAATAAAAACATAAAAATACAAAAAATTAAATATTTAATAAAAATAAAAAAAAAATTAAAAAATTCAAAAACACAAAAATATGTTTACTTCTTATGTTTTTGTTTTCTGTTTCGTACGCCGCTACATGCGAGCGAGTTTGAGTTGTTACAGGTATTATTATGCGCATGGTAGCTCTGATAACGTTTTGGAACTGGTTCAACCGAGGTTGCGGCCGCGAATGATATGCTATACGGTCGTTCGTTCAAATCATACACAACTGATGAATAATTTGCATATAAACCAGGGGAGTAACCCGTTCTCTATTTTAATTTCTGTTCTTTCAAGTTTTAATATTATGCTTTACGTTTTATTTTTATTTTATTTCTTTTCCTTGTCCTCATCGAGGACGATTTCGTTCTAAGTGTGGGGATGGGAATTTATTTTACTTAGTTGTAGAAAAAAAATATAATAAAAAAAAAATTCTTAAAAACAAAATAATAAAAAGTTTTCACTTGTTTTTCGTTTTCGTACGTTGTTTAAGTTAAAAAAAAGAAGAAAAGAAAAAGGAAAAAATGTCCCTTGTTTTTAGTTTCTGTTGCATTAAAGTGGGAGATGATGATATTTATCGGAAATCAGTTTTTCAAACTACTAATAATATGAGATAAATTAAAGAAAACGCACTTAACTTGGGATGTGTCGGTAAGATCAGCCTTGAAAATGAAAGGGCAAATTTGATAAAACGGTTAAACGGAAATCTTTTGTGGGTAAAGCGTTTTGTCCGTGGAAAATAAGCAATGAATGGTCGGGCCATACTCAAGCCTCAAATTTTGGTATGAAAAAGTGGAAGTATCATGAGTTTTAAAAATTTGAATACGTTATCATATGATGCTTGGGTAGGTTTAACGTTAGAGTATGCCGTGTAGCCTGTGATATAAATCTTAAACTGCTAGTTTAGGGTTTTACACCTCATCGGCGTATGGTTTTATAACCTTAAATCCTGTATTGATGGGATGCTTCAGGTCCGGAGACCATGGGTCTGTATGCAATCTATTTAGCTGGGTATTCACAATTCCTAAGTGGGGTTATGGATATTTAAAATAAAGCCAAAGAGCAAACCCTTATAAGTCTATAAACATGATCACAAAAAGTACGAAAGTACAAATACACTACAGACTTGATCATCCTCGCTGTTAGCCATGTGGGGTCTCCTTGCTCGCGTCTCATTACCATTAAGAAACGGACCACAAGGGACACGCTACATGTAATCCCTACAGATGAAATTTTGCATACTCACCTATGGTTTTGGATTTGGGGTATTGCTTGATAACGGAGGTATGTCATGTTGTGGGGAGCACTGGCTATAATTAATTGAACCTTAATCATATATAATGGCTGCTTGGTAGACTTTGATGCTTAAGCTTAGGTGGATAAACAATACCCTTGATCGTCTTAACTATTCATAAATATGGAGCAACAAAGTTTTAATTCTGCTAACTTTGAGGTTTAAGTCAAGTTGGGGTGGTCTGGTCCGGTAAAAGCAGAAAATAAGCGGGTCTTAATTGTGTAAACCACTAAGTAATATTATTGTCGGATCTTATTTGTCTCGGTAAAGATTAAGGCATGGGTTTAGGTGGACAACAATATCGATGATCGCGGTTTTTGCGTTTTTCTGAGCTTTAAAATCTAACCTATATGTTTGATTTAATTTTGATTTTCCGATTCTGATCCAACTGCATTAAGACTTTTTCAGGGACGAAAAATGCTTAAGTGTGGGGATGTTTGATGTGTTGTAAAACACATTTACTTTCCGTATCATTTTTATCATGTTTTAATTGCTTTTTAGTTTAATTATTAAGTTTTACGGTTTATTTATGCTTGATATTACAAAGATGATTGTTTTCTTGTAGGTTATGAAGTTTGGTGGAAAAAAGAGTTAAATTTGAAGAGTTTAGGGGCTTAATTGTTCAACTTTCAAACTTATAAGTCAACGCCCGACCCAAGCCCACATCTTAAAAGCCTTTTATGATATTATATTAAGTTAATAACAAGAGTTTCCAGCCATTATTCAAGCCTAAGGCCCGAAATTAAAAAACCCTAAACCCTAACTAAGGGTTCCGATCGGAAACTGCAACCGGAAAAGAAAGAAGAAAAAAAAAGAAGAAGAAGGCGGCTGTTGGTGTTGTGGCGGCTGGTGAGGAAGAGGAACATCGGGGCAGCAGCTAGGGATCAATAACAAGCATAGATCTCAGCCATACTTGATAGTAAAACATTCATAAACTTTACTTTTTGTTTAAGAACCCTAACTTTGTTGATTTGGTCTTTTACTTTGAATTGTTTTGCAATTGATTGATAGTTTGACTTGTTATTGATTGTGGTTGGATCTTGAATGAGTTTGATCATGTTTAAGATGATGTTTATGATGTTTTTCTTAAGTATGCATGGCTGTCCAAAATCAATGTTAGGCTAAACTTACTTGTTCTACCTAGGTTAGATGATTGTTGAGTAGTTTAGACTTGTTTAATGGATTGTTAATGTTCAAGACTTAAATTATTGATGTAAAGTTTAACTAAACCATAAATTAGATTGTGTGTGATGGCTGTGTTTTATTTGTTATTACTTATAATCCTCTTGCATTAGTTAATTGAATTGGTTTTGATTAATTGATTGCTTGTTAGACTCTTGACTTGGTGTTTCGGGTTTATTTGCGGGGTGTACAACCGTAGGGATAAGTGGGTAATATAAATCATCTAAAATCAGTTAAAATTCACCTTCTTTGAGACCGAGAGGTGATAAGAAGTAATATTGTCTCGTTGCTTTTACTTGTTAGAATTAAGACCGCGCGAGAGCGGGTTTTTGTCTTGTCAGGGTTGAGTGTTTATGTGCAATTAGTTGGTTTAATTTGGGTTAAGTTAAATTGTTCCTCTATCCTTGGTTGCGTAGTATTCGTTTCCATTAGGATAGTGTGTCGATGAGACCGAGAGGTGAGTCGTCATTTGAACACGTTAATAATTGTTTTTCCGGTTTATTCTTTAAAATCAACTAAAAGAAGTTAGAGTTTGTTAGAGAGACTGAGAGGTAATTTAACTTTCTTAAAGAAGTTTTAGTTGTGTCATCTTTTATAACCGGTGTCGTGAATATTTTTCAATCCATTGTCTTGTTATTTCTATCAACATGATTCATTCATAGGTAGACGTCTTTATACATTGAATTTAAATCAAAGTTTTCAAAGTTTTGTCAAAAGTTTTCATTCAGTTAAGTTAAGTAGTTAAAATAAATTCTAAAATAAATTAATTAAATATTTTGGTGAGTCTTGGTTAGAGTTTCGTAATTATAAACGTTTTCACGTGTCTTCGAGTTCGATATCCGGACTTTCCTCATCTGTGCTATACGCGACCGGTATATTTGCCGTTTGTGTGAACTAGGATAGATTGTTTGGTTTTTTAAAGCTTAGTTGCGACTTGTGTTTTATTTATATATATATTTTCGCACATCATTGTAACTAGTTTATAGTTAACGTATTCCATAGGAACGGTAATTGAGAGTTAGAGATACCATATATTCTGTCACTTGAGAGACCGGGAGGTAATTAAGTGTCGTTTGTTTTGGTCTTTTGCGGGTTTGGGTAGTGATTGCACGGGAGTGAGTTACCCTAGACTTCTTTAGATTCTTACATATTTGAATTATATCGAATTCAATAAAAATACCCATTTACGTCTTAGTGTGTTTTGTGATTAGAGAGATCGGGAGGTATTAATATTTGGGTACCTTAGCATAGTTAGGTAAGGTGAGACCGGGAGGTGATCCAAACCATTAAACCATTGAGTTTACATGATATTTAGGGTTCTTAGGTATTGTTGGTGAGTCCGGGAGGTGATCTAGCGTACTTTATTTATTCCTTAAGTGTCATATTTTTAGAACCCGGTTACCAATTATAAATCCAATTCCAAGAGTTTATGAGTTGACTAGTAGGATTCCTTGCCTAGGTAGTTGTTTTCCCAATTTGAGTTCCACACGTATTTATTCGTGTCAGTTTTAGTTTAAGCATTTTTTGGTTTGTAATTAATAATTAAAAAACACAAAAAAATCAATTAAATCTATTTATTTAAGTTATTAGTCAGAGTCTAGCTTAGGTGTCGCTAGTATTCTTTGGGTTCGATATCCGGACTTCATTAGGCTTTACTACAGTTGATAGGTACACTTGCCTGTCTATTGGTCTAGCATTAGGATAGTCTAGATTTATATATTTAAAACTAGAGTGTCTAGGTTAAGTTAAGTGTTTTAGTAGACCGTTGTGCACATCAGCATCTAATTTGGATGAGTCTCAAGAGCAAGAATTGTTGAAGGTGGTGAAGATGAACAAGGCGGCTATTTTAACATTCGTTAATTTCGAAACCCGAAAACCCAATCCAGTTAATTTTTATTTACTCTTATTGTTTCGGATCCTTGCTTGAATTATTATTTGTTGGTCCGGTATACGTTCATCTAAACCGTTTGTTAAATGTTATAACTATCAAACTTGCGCAATTTAACCCCCTTTCACTTAGTTCTAACAACATCTTAAACTAACCCAAACCCTAGGGACTTATATGCAATTTATTTATTTTTTTTCTTTTATTCTTTCCTTCTTCCCGTCGAGCAGCCCCCCTTCCTTTCTTGTTTCGCAAAACATGGCATATTCAAAGAAATTGACTTTGTACAAACGTTAAGTGATAAAAAACGCGTCCAAATCATAACTTAATGTGTTAATCGACAACCATATGACAGTCATTATCACATTAACAAAAACGCGGCTAGCATGATCAAATTACCCTATAAATACAGAATCTTAATTCAATTAACTCGTACTACACACTCCTCTTATTGTCACGAACCTAACCCTGTAGATAATTAGATTAATATGTTCATTCAGTAGTTCGTTTTTACACACCTTGAGCTAGCCTTGTTTTAATCTCGTTCACCCTCGTCTGATCCTTGTTTGAGGTAATTGATTACACAATTTTAATCGCGATTCTTTGGTCTTCGTTAATCCTATGGTTAATTTGATTTAGTATAACGGATTGGATCAATTTGATTTCAAGGGTTTGTTTAATCAAATCTGTTATGAACTGATAGTGTATTTAACTAATGAAAATCAGATCAGTTTGCAAGTACTGGTCAGCCCAGCTGGTTAAACACTTGAGCTATGGGGGCAGAGGTCGTAGGTTCGACCCCCTACCACCCCGTTTTTGCCTTTATTTTTGGTATTTGTTTAAATTAATCAATTCTAATGGTTTTAAACCTTAATAAATGATAAATAATTTATATTTTATTAAAACCAACATATTAACGTAAATTAGGGTATATAATATTATTTTACATAATAATTTGGCTAAGTAATTTATAAACAAACGACATTTTTATAAATATATATCTTGTTACCGCTTTAATAATATAAGAACGAATATTTTATAAACAATTATATTTTATACAATATGAATATATAAGTAATCTTTATTAATCATAAATATTGATATACATCTATTTATACATCTCGAATCCCATGTAAACTTGTGTTTATTTAATGTTTTGAGTTCGGTTTAGTTCGTGTTTTGTTCTTATTTTATTATTTGAGGTTTTGAATCAAGTTTATTTGATATTTATCGTGTTTTATATCTTTTGGTGTTTTGCATGTTAAGCTTTAATTCTTTCTATCATTTTATGAGAAGTTAAAGTTCGTTTGCTCATCAATGATTACATGATTACTCCACTTAGTGTGTTGATGTGTTTTCATATAGATGGTGGCTTTGGAGTCAAGGAAAAGAAGTTCTAGAAGTTTCTCATCATTGCTTGGAGTTCAAGGAAGAGATTTAACAAGATTAAGCAATAAAGTAAAAGCAACATTTCGTAGCCCCTCTTTAGCCACGCCGCGGCGCGCGGAGGTGAGGCCAAGGGAGGCCGCGCGGCTCCTAGGTCCACTGGTCAACTATTTTTCGCAAAGTTAAGGCCCAGCTCACGTTATATAAAGAATATTATAAACCTATACAAATTCATAACTCATTGCAACCAATTTTGTATGGAAGTGAGCCAAGATTGAAGGTGTTTTTGAGGCTAGGAAGCGAGAAGATCATCAAGCTTTCATACGGGTATTCAAGGGTCGATTAAGACGGGTTCTTTCGTTCTTTTTCATTGTTCTTGTTTATCATCTTTTATGATTTTACTCTTGGTTCTTGGTTCTAGTTATTTGTCTTTGATTATGATTATGCTAGGCTAGACTTCATGTCTACCTAGGTTTGACGAACATGTTTGACGCTTGATTCTTGCTTTGGACTATTGTTTGACTATGGCTTTGTTTATTTAATAATAAAGACTTGATTTTGTTTTCATGATGCATATGAATGTTTGTTATCTTGATTTATTGTCAACTGTTGCTTCACATGGATCTTGTTTTCTATTGATTGTGTTCTTTAGATTTAGGGTTTATGTTTAATCATTTCTTGGTGTTTTGATTATTGTGATTGAATATGCCTATTAGATAATAGAAGCTTGTTGATAATTGGTTAGGGTTTTAAATGTTCTGCTAAATTCCAATAGCTCTAAGGTGAGGAGTTGTTCATGTATCTTGGTCAATCGCATTCTAGGTTAGATTGGTGACAGTATTCTTTCTTGGTTATTGTGTTGATCCTTGTTCATGATGTCATGATAATCTTATTAATTTATCTATTGTTTTGTTGTTTCGTGAGATTGTTTGCTTTAGATACTAATAATTAACCCAATTTGATAATTGTGAGGAAATTAATATAATTGTGTGCTTAATAATCTAATAATTATTCTTTGGGATGTCATTTGATTCAGTCAAGGGTCCTTTAGGGTTTGTTAGATAAATACGTTTAGAAATCAATTTCCATATCATGTTATTTGTTCATTGCTTGATGATTGTTGATGCATGGGATTCTTACCTAGGTAGATTCCTACTCTTATTGGATTCGATCTTGTGATTAATTGCTTGTTTCTAGTTTACTAGTTAATTTAATTTCTTAGTTTAATATTAGTTTGAAAACCCCCTTGAAACATTAATAACAAATAGTCGTGTCATAAGTCGAGTCCAATTAGTTAAATAACCTAATTTATAGAGTCCTGTGGGTTCGATATTCCAGACTTACTTAGCTTTAGTACAATTGATCGGTTCACTTGCCGGTGTTTTGTGTAGTTGAGTCTTAAGTCTAGTTTTTATTACTTGTTTAGTTTAGTTAATATTTAATTGACTGTTTTCATCACATCAAGTTTTTGGCGCCGTTGCCGGGGACTCTTGGCAATTGCATTAATTGCTTTAATTGGACTTATTTGATACATACGTGCTATTTGTTTATTTTCGTTTGAGTCGTAGGAGTCTAATTAAATTTTAGTTTATTTTTGTTTTAGTTATTATTATTTTTAGTCTACTTAATTGGTCTTTTGCGTGTTTCAGGTTTATGCCACATCTTCGTTCGCAAGGACCACCGTTGGAGAATCTAGAATCTTCTCCGTTGAAGACCGAAGCCAGCTCATCAGCAGAGAAACCACCTTCAGAAGATGGTTCTACACCAAAGTCGTCACCGCACAGTTCACCACCAGAAAGTCTGAGAAGTCAACCAGACGTTCAAATGGCCGACGATAGAACAATTGCTGCTCAAGCCTTCGATGGCTTAACCGAAAACCAGTCATGCATCGTCGTTCCCCAGATCAACAATCCTAACTCATGGCAAATTTCGTCATACGTCATGAACTACATTGTTCAAACAAATCAGTTTCATGGGCGTGATGACGAGGATGCACCTGGTCACATTAACCGACTTTACCGCGTTTTGAAAACTTTTAATTTACAAGGTGCTACTGAAGATGCTATTTTCTTACATCTATTTCCATTTTCACTTGCAGGTAAAGTTGCTCTTTGGATTGACACTCAACCACCTGGCACATTCACTACTTGGGAGGCGTTACGTTCAACTTTTGAGTTCGGTTTAGTTCGTGTTTTGTTCTTATTTTATTATTTGAGGTTTTGAATCAAGTTTATTTGATATTTATCGTGTTTTATATCTTTTGGTGTTTTGCATGTTAAGCTTTAATTCTTTCTATCATTTTATGAGAAGTTAAAGTTCGTTTTGCTCATCAATGATTACATGATTACTCCACTTAGTGTGTTGATGTGTTTTCATATAGATGGTGGCTTTGGAGTCAAGGAAAAGAAGTTCTAGAAGTTTCTCATCATTGCTTGGAGTTCAAGGAAGAGATTTAACAAGATTAAGCAATAAAGTAGAGGTGAGGCCAAGGGAGGCCGCGCGGCTCCTAGGTCCACTGGTCAACTATTTTTCGCAAAGTTAAGGCCCAGCTCACGTTATATAAAGAATATTATAAACCTATACAAATTCATAACTCATTGCAACCAATTTTGTATGGAAGTGAGCCAAGATTGAAGGTGTTTTTGAGGCTAGGAAGCGAGAAGATCATCAAGCTTTCATACGGGTATTCAAGGGTCGATTAAGACGGGTTCTTTCGTTCTTTTTCATTGTTCTTGTTTATCATCTTTTATGATTTTACTCTTGGTTCTTGGTTCTAGTTATTTGTCTTTGATTATGATTATGCTAGGCTAGACTTCATGTCTACCTAGGTTTGATGAACATGTTTGACGCTTGATTCTTGCTTTGGACTATTGTTTGACTATGGCTTTGTTTATTTAATAATAAAGACTTGATTTTGTTTTCATGATGCATATGAATGTTTGTTATCTTGATTTATTGTCAACTGTTGCTTCACATGGATCTTGTTTTCTATTGATTGTGTTCTTTAGATTTAGGGTTTATGTTTAATCATTTCTTGGTGTTTTGATTATTGTGATTGAATATGCCTATTAGATAATAGAAGCTTGTTGATAATTGGTTAGGGTTTTAAATGTTCTGCTAAATTCCAATAGCTCTAAGGTGAGGAGTTGTTCATGTATCTTGGTCAATCGCATTCTAGGTTAGATTGGTGACAGTATTCTTTCTTGGTTATTGTGTTGATCCTTGTTCATGATGTCATGATAATCTTATTAAGTTATCTATTGTTTAGTGTTTCGTGAGATTGTTTGCTTTAGATACTAATAATTAACCCAATTTGATAATTGTGAGGAAATTAATATAATTGTGTGCTTAATAATCTAATAATTATTCTTTGGGATGTCATTTGATTCAGTCAAGGGTCCTTTAGGGTTTGTTAGATAAATACGTTTAGAAATCAATTTCCATATCATGTTATTTGTCCATTGCTTGATGATTGTTGATGCATGCGATTCTTACCTAGGTAGATTCGTACTCTTATTGGATTCGATCTTGTGATTAATTGCTTGTTTCTAGTTTACTAGTTAATTTAATTTCTTAGTTTAATATTAGTTTGAAAACCCCCTTGAAACATTAATAATAAATAGTCGTGTCATAAGTCGAGTCCAATTAGTTAAATAACCTAATTTATAGAGTCCTGTGGGTTCGATATTCCAGACTTACTTAGCTTTAGTACAATTGATCGGTTCACTTGCCGGTGTTTTGTGTAGTTGAGTCTTAAGTCTAGTTTTTATTACTTGTTTAGTTTAGTTAATATTTAATTGACTGTTTTCATCACATCAAGTTTTTGGCGCCGTTGCCGGGGACTCTTGGCAATTGCATTAATTGCTTTAATTGGACTTATTTGATACATACGTGCTATTTGTTTATTTTCGTTTGAGTCGTAGGAGTCTAATTAAATTTTAGTTTATTTTTGTTTTAGTTATTATTATTTTTAGTCTACTTAATTGGTCTTTTGCGTGTTTCAGGTTTATGCCACATCTTCGTTCGCAAGGACCACCGTTGGAGAATCTAGAATCTTCTCCGTTGAAGACCGAAGCCAGCTCATCAGCAGAGAAACCACCTTCAGAAGATGGTTCTACACCAAAGTCGTCACCGCACAGTTCACCACCAGAAAGTCTGAGAAGTCAACCAGACGTTCAAATGGCCGACGATAGAACAATTGCTGCTCAAGCCTTCAATGGCTTAACCGAAAACCAGTCATGCATCGTCGTTCCCCTGATCAACAATCCTAACTCATGGCAAATTTCGTCATACGTCATGAACTACATTGTTCAAACAAATTAGTTTCATGGGCGTGATGACGAGGATGCACCTGGTCACATTAACCGACTTTATCGCGTTTTGAAAACTTTTAATTTACAAGGTGCTACTGAAGATGCTATTTTCTTACATCTATTTCCATTTTCACTTGCAGGTAAAGTTGCTCTTTGGATTGACACTCAACCACCTGGCACATTCACTACTTGGGAGGCGTTACGTTCAACTTTTATTAAGAAGTACTTCTCACCTGTTAAGCGGCTGTTCTTCGTGATCAAATTCAATCTTTTCACATGGAACCGGGGGAAAAATATTGTCATGCTTGGTAGCGTTTTCAGAACATTCTAGCCCGTTTCTCATAGAAGGGTCTCACACCATGGGCTCTCGTGGAGAAATTTTACAATGGGCTGAACTACGAAACCGAAGTTGGGTTAGACACAGCCGCGGGAGGAAGTTTACTGGCGAAGAAGAATGTCACAGAATGTAACGAGATGTTTGAGAGCTTCGCTCAATCCGATTATGCCATAGAGCCACATCGCGGGAATTCCACTCCCGTCACTAGTATATAACCGCCTGCTCGAGGTGTACACCAGGTTAATCTGAATACTAGTGTGGCTGCTGCTTTGGAATCACTACCTAGAGAGGTTAAGGAGCTGAAGGCCAAGGTGGACATGTGTGAGTTTTGTAGGGGTGGACATGGCACGTTGGAGTGCCCGGTGATGAATCAACAGGTCGATTTTGTCGCTGGTCAGAATAGGTTTCCCAACAACTATAATAACAACAGTCAGAGTTGGAACACCTACAAGAACCCGAATCAAAATAATGCTAATTGGCGTCCGTCGGGTGCCCCACCCGGATTTCAAAATTCTTATAATCAAGGACAAGGTTAGTATTTCAATAATAATAACACCAATGGTACTAATGTTCAAAATAATGTGCAGGATTCGAACGGTGGAATTGGGCGTTTGGAAGAGATGAAGAAGAAAATCCTGAAGAGAGACCAAGCTACACAAAAGAAGTTCTCCGAGCATGACCTCCTTTTTAAGAATCAACAATCTGCTATTCTTGAAATTCATAGGACTGTTGGTGATATTGCTCTTAGTTTAGAAGAAAGGCCCCCAGGTCAGTTTTCGGGTATCCCTCAAACTAATCAGGCTGCTCAATTGAAAGCCATCTCCACTCGTAGTGGTACGGTTTTTGGTCCGAAGAGAGTTAGTATAGAAGTTGAGAAAGATGGGGAAGACGAGTTGGTGGATGAGAAGAAGAGGTAGAGGCTCCAGGTAAGTCACAAAGTACAACACCAATCATAGAGCCGCGAGTTGAAAAAACACCGAGAAGAAGCCGGTTGGATTCCGGCCACCACCACACACCATTGACCTAGCCTATGTCCTGTATCCTGCTCGTCTAAAACATCAAAAGAATACGAAAGATTACAGGCATTTTCTCAATATATTTAGCAAATTGAATGTCAACCTCCCGTTCGTCGAAGTTCTCCAACATATGCCTAAATACGCCAAATTATTGAAAGACCTTCTTAAAAGAAAGGATAAGTTGGAGGAGCTTTCGACTGTACCGCTGAATGGAGAGTGTTCCGCGGTAATTCTTAATAAAGTACCGGAGAAATTACCCGACACCGGCGTTTTTACCATTCCATGCCTTTTCGGAAGTGACACGATGTGTCAAGCATTGGCCTAGGAGAGCTCATCCCTACTCGTATGAAGTTGTCTTTAGCCAATCATTCCGTTTAGTATCCGAGGGGTGTTGTGGAGAATCTGCTCGTTAAGGTTGATAATTTGGTTTTCCCCACAGATTTTGTTGTTTTAGATATGGAGGCCGATGAGAGAGTTCCTATCATTTTGGGTCATCCGTTTGTACGTACTGATAGGGAGGCCATTGATGTGTTTGAAGGTAAGATCACTCTTAGAGCCGGTGATGATAGTGCCACTTATTTGGCGAAGTCCATGAGACATCCGAGTGGTCAAGACGGTCTCATTGATCCATGTCACCCAGTTTACTCGATAGAATCATTTATATCGGGCATGGATGCACATGTTGACTATTCCCATTCGGTGAAATTAAGTGTGGGGAAGGAGCGAGAGGTTTCGAGTTCTCGAGAAATGGTAAAGTTTGTTATAGAAAGAGCCGGTGGTAAGCGAAAGATTGAAAGGGTTCCTTGAGTTAGAAAGAAGAAGACCAAGATTGATGAATGGTCGGATCATGATTCGATATCTTTGAGGGCATTGGAGTTCTACTGAGGTGGAGGAAGCTCCACTCAGTCGGCCACGTGATTCGCATAGTCAGAGGTTCTTGAGTGAAAACTCAAGTGTAGAGTTTGTAGATTTCTTTATTTTAATTTTTATTTTTTTTAGTTTTGTTGCGTCATCGAGTCGTTCCAAGGAATCATCACCATCATGGAGAGAGGAATCTACGAGAATTTAAGAGGTGCCAGGTAAGTTTTATATGTGAAAATAACATAAAAAGGGCATAACAAATACTTGGTAATTTTCTAGAAAGTTTTCTAAGGCAAAAAGGCTTCAAAAACGTCAAAACATTCTATCAAAAGTGCCCGTCGCGCCGCGTGACGGGGTTCTTCTTTCCCCTCCGCGCAGCGCGGAGGCAATGGGAGAAGACAGAGGCGCTGCGGCGCGTGGCCTGACCCTGACCATATGGCCCCGATCCCGGTGCCCTACAGTGGACGTTGGATTTACTCATAAACACAGTTCTAAATATCAGAGTTAATTAAAATTTTCGCGGAATAATACAAAAGTCAACCATTCATTTCAAATATTCATAACTTGTCTTCTTAAAACATAATTAAAACATAGTATCAAACATCATGACAAATCTTCAGATGCCAGCCTCTTCAATCTTGCCATATGTCCCGCTCAAACCAGCTCTCTCAGTCTGTTAAACTTCGTGCACACTAAAAGTCAGCTACGCTGAGTGAGTTCTAGTTAATCAAACGACAACATTCACATACTTACACATGCACCCGAAGGTACATACCTCCATATTTACTTACATACTTACATACTTACATACACACATACTTTCATTCTTTCTTTCATACTTACATACATACTTTCATTCATACATATACGTTTAAAGAGCATTTCGCCCTATAACCTTCGCCGATATTATTAGTGTCGATTCCCTACTTTCGCCGACATTATTAGAGTCGGTTCCGTGCATTCGCCTTCATTATTAGGGTCGGTTCCCTCCATTCGCCGACATTATTAGGGTCGCTTCCCTACATTCGCCGACATTATTAGAGTCGGTTCCCTATATTTAATACATTGTACCATACCTGTCTTTACATACCTTTCTTAATATTACGTGCAATATCCAATGATCGTTCACGTACCATCATCATAACATACATACATTATTTTTATATCATATATATATAGTCATATCTTTGACTATCACCTGGCAGCGCATGCAATATCCGAAAATCGTTCATGTACTATCATCATAACATACATACATCATTTATATATCATATATATATAGTCATATCTTTGACTATCACCTGGCAACACATGCAATATCTGAAGATCGTTCATGTACTATCATCATAACATATACATCTTTCACTTATCATATATACACATAAATCATGCCTTTAACTATCACCTGACGGTACATGCAATATCCGAAGATCGTTCATGCATCGTCAAACAATCATCATACATAAATCATACAAGGCATACACTTACCACTTAAGGTAAGTGTATTAACTATCACATCGAGTATGCACACAACCCCGAAAACATAACAAGGAAGTGGGGCTAGAAACTCACCTGAACGCGGTTACGTTCACCGTTAATAGTTATTCCCTTCCTTAGCTGTGCGCGACTAACTGTATAACAATTTCATGTATCAATTTGACTATCACTACCCATATCGTTTTTCTAGTTTAATTATTACCCTCAATGAACGAGGATTCGGGGGCAGCGCCCCTGGCAGCAGGGTTCTAGGGGCTGCAGCCCCTAGCGGAGTCCAAGAGGCAAAGCCCCTGGCTGGGGTTAAGCTGCTAGGTCAGCTTGGAAAAATTTTATTTTCATTAACTGTTTTAACACATTTTCCATTAGGATTTCGTGATAATTTTTTATTGTTAACCTCTCAATCCTTTAAGGTATCTTCTAAAAATTAATAAAGTTCAAGGGCTATTTTGTAATTAAATCATTCTTTTTCTAAGTCCAAGGACCATTCTGTAATTCCATTAAACTTCTAGTTCGTTAATTGACTCTTTAACGAATTGATTTGTCATAACGATCTGGTCTTTTAAACAAACTGGACCCTTTAATGAACTGGTCCCTATAATTATTTGGACCTTATAACGAACTGGACCCTTGACGAATCTGTCCATATAGTGAACCACTCCATATAACAATTTGGATCCTCTAATTCGTTATCTCTTTTAACGAATGATCAATGCGAATTGGGAGCTAGTTCGTTATCTTATCCTTAACGAATTTAAACACGAACTAAGTCTAGTTCGTTAGACTTCCCTTAACGAACCACTTAGAGAATCACTCCTAATTCGTTAACCCCCCGTTAACGAATTAGGGTTAGGTCAGAGAATGTCAGAACATTCTCTGACATCCCTTTAACCTCGTACCACTTTCCGGCGCCGCCTTTGCCAGAAAACCGGGATCTCGCCGGAAAAGCGAGATCCTGCTTATTTCTCCACCGTTTTCACCGTTCTTCATCCCGTTCGATCCAGATCTGAGCTAGGGTGACCCCTAAGCTCACATTTGGTTCGGTTTATACCCGATTCCACCTGGATCTCGTGACTGTAACGGTTTAACGGTGTCGGCTCGTCATTTCATGATTAAATCTAACGGGTTTTAGTTTATACAATCATCATACTATCATTACCTTGAATCGGGATCGGTTTTCTATCTTGGATCGGCTTGAGAATGGAGAGAAATTAGAGAGAGGGCTTAAGTGTGTGTTTTAGTGGTGTATGGAATATGTGTAAAATGAATTAAATGGGTGATTAAGGTTTATATAACTATGGATCATGGGCTTAAGCCCATGGTCTTTCCATCTTTCCTTCATAACCCAAGTCCATAACCCATATCCATTTAACCCACACTAGCCCGAATCATAATAACTCGTGTTTTCATTTATTAACCGAACTAGAAAACGGGATGTTACACGTAGTTCTTTTGTAGTTTGACTTTGTTTTTGCATTTTTATGTGTTGCTAGTTTGAAGATTGTATGAGCTAGAGAGACGATCCCCAAGTAAGAATTTAATGAAAATATAAGTGTGGGGATGGAGCAGCAAATCCGTATACTTTATGTTTATTGTTATTTGCTACTAATTATTCATGTTTTATTTGTGGGTTGGCAAAATACTTTAATTGCATAATATCTATCGTTACGATAAGATACATTTTTAGACATGTTTATTTGTTTTGTTTGGCCGCTTACGTTCGTGTGTGAGAGAAGGAGTTACCATTTGCTGAGCACGTTCGTGGGTGGAGGGCATTCATGGAAGAAGACGTTGGCATCATGTTTCATGCGCAATTTACCAGCTAAGTCTTTTCCATTATCTAGCTTGTTAATTTTATTTTTTATTTTGCTTTTGTTTTTGAATTTTTAGATTTTTAGTTTTTTGTAGTCCGACTTTATTTTTATTTTTATATAAGTCGTCCTTATCCTTGCATTGAGGACAATGAAAAATATAAGTGTGGGGATAGGATATTTGAGTCGTAGTTTAAATCGAGTTTATGTTTAAATTTAAAAAAAATTGAAAAATATTTTAAAAATGTCCCTTGAATATAGTTTTTTTTTGCGTGAAAGTGGGAAATGATGATATTTATCAAAAATCGGTTTTTCAAACTATTAATAATATGATATAAATAATAGAAAACGAACTTAACTTGGGATGTGTCGGTAGGCTCAGCCTTGAAAATGAAAGGGCAAATTTGATAAAATGGTTAAAATGGAAATCTTTTGTGGGTAAAGCGTTTTGTCCGTGGAAAATAAGTAATGAATGGTCGGGCCATACTGAAACCTCAATTTTTGGTATGAAAAGTGGAAATATTATAAAGTTTTAAAAAATTTTGAATACGTTATCATATGATGCTTGGGTAGGTTTAACGTTAGAGTATGCCGTGTACCCTGTGATATAAATCTTAAACTGCTAGTTTAGTGTTTTACACCTCATTGGCTTATGGTTTTATAACCTTAAATCTTGTATTGATGGGATGCTTCGGGTCCAGAGCCCATGGGTCTGTATGAAATCTATTCATCTAGGTATTCACAATTCCTAAGTGGGGTTGTGGATATTTAAAATAAAGCCAAAAAGAGCAAACCCTTATAAGTCTATAAACCATGATCACAAAAGTACAAAAGTACAAATACACTACAGACTTGATTATCCACGTTGTTAGCAATGTGGGGTCCCCTTGCTCACGTCTCATTACCATTAAGAAACGGACCACAAGGGACATGCCACATGTAAGCCCTACAGATGAAATTTTGCATACTCACTTATGGTGATGGTTCGGTGTATTGCTTGATAACGGGGGTATGTCATGTTGTGGGGAACACTAGGTATTAATTAATTGAACCTTAATCGTATCTAATGACTGCTTGGTAGACTTTGATGCTTAAGCTTACGTGGATAAACAATACCCTTGATCGTCTTAACTATTCATAAAAAAATAGAGCAACAAAAGTTTTAATTCTGCTAATTTTGAGGTTTAAGTCAATTATGGTGATGGTCCGGTAAAAGCTGAAAATAAGTAGGTCTTAATTGTGTAAACCGCTGAGTAATATTATTGTCGGATCTTATTTGTACTGGTAAAAATTAAGGCATGGGTTTAAGTGGAATACAATATCGAATCGCGGTTTTTGCGTTCTTCTAAGCTTTAAAAATTAACCTATATGTTTTTAAGACTGTATTTTCCTATTATGATCCAACTGCATCAGACTTTTACAGGAACGAAAAAAGAGTAAGTGTGCGGATATTTGATATACATCTATTTATACATCTCGAATCCCTTGTAAAGTTGTGTTTATTTAATGTTTTGAGTTCGGTTTAGTTCGTGTTTTGTTCTTATTTTACTATTTGAGGTTTTGAGTCAAGTTTATTTGATATTTATCGTGTTTTATATCTTTTGGTGTTTTGCATGTTAAGCTTTAATTCTTTCTATCGTTTCATGAGAAGTTAAAGTTCGTTATGCTCGTCAATGACTACATGATTACTCCACTTAGTGTGTTGATTTGTTTTCATACAGATGGTTGCTTTGGAGTCAAGGAAAAGAAGTTCTATAAATTTCTCATCGTTTCTTGGAGTTCAAGGAAGAGATTTAACAAGATTAAGAAATACATAAAAAGCAAAATTTCGTAGCCCCTCTTTAGCCACGCCGCGCCGCGCGGAGGTGAGGCCAAGGGAGGCCGCGCGGTGCCTAGGTCCACTGGTCAGCTATTTTTTGCAAAGTTAAGGCCCAGTTCATGTTTTATGAAGAATATTATAAACCTAGACGAATTCATAACTCATTGAAGCCAATTTTGCAAGGAAGAGAGCCAAGATTGAAGGTGTTTTTGAGGCTAGGAAGATGAAGATCATCAAGCTTTCATACGGGTGTTCAAGGGTCGATTAAGACGGGGTTCTTTCTTTCTTTTTCGTTGCTCTTGTTCATCATCTTTTATGATTTTACTCTTGGTTCTTGGTTCTAGTTATTTGTCTTTGATTATTGTTGGTGCATAATGTCAGTAGTTCATAGTCTAGTGTCTGTAATCGAGTCTGTAATGATTAATTATGTTTTATATGTCTTAAGCGAAGTTACTAACAAGTTCGCTGTTTAGGCGAACTTGTTAGTCAAGCGAAGTTATGGACAAATTCGCCTGAACATGCCAGGCGAAGTTGTCGTGTATTTATATAGGTTACGGCTTAGCTTAGAAAAAGAGTTTTTTTGTGATCATTATCGAAGTTACGAGAGCTGTAACGTGAGGACGAGAGTTCGTGTCTGTAGTAGTGATATTGTATCACGTGTTTTGGTTATAATATAACGTGTTTGTTTATCGTATCGTGTTTGATCTATTCGTGTCTTCTACGCTCGTAACGACCTTCGCAGGGATTCCGCACCTACGTAGATCGAGATATCTCGTGTTGATCCATGCAGGGAACCTACAATTAGTATCAGAGCTTTTGCTCGATTGTGTGGTTCAGGATATTCACGCGGGTGTAGAAATCGTCCCGTTTCGACTATTCGCGGGACGTGTTTTGTGTGTTTTTGTGTCATTCTTACCTCCTACCATCGTATTCAACCCTTTACACCGTCAAAAACCTCGAAAAACCCAGAAATAAGATCTGCAGAAACTTCGTGTTCATCAGGCGAAGTTGCCGTCACTGTTCGTAGGGTTTCGGCGAAGATATAAGGTTAAGCGAAGTTATACACAACTTTGCCTACCTTCTCAAGTTCGCCTAACTCAAGCGAAGTTCTCTACAACTCCGCCTACCTCCTAAGTTCGCTTACCTCAAGCGAAGTTAAGAATCAGCGAAGTTCTTCAGCAAAGTTAAGACTTAAGCGAAGTTATCCGTAACTTCGCCTACAGTACTTTTCAGAAAATTTTTTTTTTTTCAGGTTTCTTAGTTTTTGAGAAAGATGTCGTCAATTAACATCTCAGAGTTAGTTAAGATGGAAGTAGAAGCAGGGTCAGCTACTAAGGCCCCAAAGTTGCTTAAAGGAACTGACTTCGTTGCTTGGAAGGATCGGTTCGAACAATATGTCAAGTACCAGGATGCAAAGATGTGGGTATGCATCTAGGATGGTTATATTCCACCAACTATGGAGTACGAAGGTCGTGATCAGATCAAGAAGTACAGCAAAATGGAAGATAAAGAGAAAAAGATGTATGAGGCCGAGAGCAAGGCTCATGCTGCTATCACTATGGCTCTTCCACAAGAGATCCTTCATATGTTTAGAAAGTACAAGACAGCAAGAGAGCTTTGGGAAGCTCTTGAGAACCGGTTTGAAGGAAATGTGGGAATCCGTGCTTCGAAGATCAAATTGCTCAAAACCCAGTTCTCAGTCTTCAAGTATTTGAAGAATGAATCTCTAGATGATATCATCACCCGATATTATCATCTAACGACTGAACAGAGCAACTATTCAATTTCTTACCGAGAAGAAGAGATAGTTGAGAAGCTTCTTGATGCTCTCCCAACAAAATGGGAGATGTACACGGTGCTGATGAGGGAAGACAAAGACTTTCCCCAATATGATCTGGAAACTGCAGTCAACAAGCTCCGAACCTTTGAGCTTAACATGGTTAGAAAGGAGACACCTACGGATCAGGTTCAAGATCCAGGTATGTATGGTGCTAAAGTCAACACTAGTTCAGGTTCGAAGACTGAATCAGCTGCCTACTACTCGAAGGGAGAGTCGGGTGCCAACTCATCACATGAGGGGCATGTGTCAGTCAACACGAATGGTGATGTTTGCTTTGTAGCAGGTGGATCTAGTGCTTCTAAACCGCAAGCAAGCAAGAGTAGTTGCTCTCCAAGTATTCCTAGCAACAACTACTCTAAGATGCCTATGAGTGTCAAATCTGCTGAAGAGCAGGTTGCTCTCTATGCTTCTTTTATTGCTTCCTATGAGAACTACATTCAGGGGAAGATTGTTGATCCAGCTATGTTGGATGAAGACTATGACCAGATTGATGCTGATGATCTGGAAGAAATGGATCTGCAATGGCAGATGGCTATGATCGTGAGAAGAGTGAAACGGTTTATGAAAAAGACCGGAAGAAAGTTTGTCGGTGGAAGGCCAGGGTTTGACAAGACGAAGGTAAGATGCTACAACTGTCAGCAAAACGGCCACTTTGCTAAGGAGTGCAGAAATGAGCGTGTAGAACGTGGTCAAGGCAAGTCTACACAGCATAATGGGGGTAGTAAAGATTATAGTGCTATAATTTGCAGAGAAGATGGTGAATACAACCGGAACCTGCATTCTGAAGAAACTTTCGAACAGGCCAATTTGGCGAAGGTTGAAACTGAAGGAAATGAGAAGGTTACCGGAGAAAAAAAGCTCTCATGGCAGATGTTAAAGACCAGCTCTCCGAGGTATGTTCTAAACCTACTTGTTCTAAATGTGAAAACTTGTCTGAGCAATTAGCAACTATAACTGATCAGTATGTTGGTTTGGATGCTGAGTTTAAAACTTTAAAAGAAGATCATCACTTTACTAAAGCAAGAGAAAATAGCTATAAAGTTAAAATAAAAGCTTGTGAAAAGGATATTAAAAGTCTAAAAGCAAAACTTGCTGAAAAAATACAAGTGATTGATCTAAGCTATGAAGTTTTGGAAGAAAAAACCAAGCTAATAGCTGAAAGAGAAAAACAGATTGCTGATCACCAGGTGAAAGTGGTGGAACTGAATAGAAAACTTGAGCAGTTCAGAAATTCCTCTGCTATTCTTGATCACCTTGTTAGTGATCAAGGTTCCTCTGTTAAGAGGGGAGGAATTGGTTATCATGAGGTTCCACCACCTTATAATCACAGTTACACTTTTAATCCTAGTGTTCAGAAATCTGTTGACTTTGAGGTTGTTTAGACAGTTCCAATTAAAGTAACTAGTAAAGAACCAGATGTTAGTAGAGGCGAAACAAGTTCGCCTGTTTCAAGTGTTAAAATTTCTGATCCGAGTCCAGTCTCATCAAGTTCGGATAAGTCATCCGAGCCTGGTAAGGCAAAACAAGAGGAAGTATTACCAAAAAGTGGAGAGAAAAAGAAAACATCTGAAAAGAAGTCTCCACTAAACCCGTATGTCCCACCATATGTGAGACAAACGGGTAGTAATACAGCCTCAACATCTAAGACAACTTTTGATAAGAAAGTTGAAAACAGGTGTTGTTTTAGATGTAATCAACAAGGACATCTTGTTGCTGATTGCCCTCTGAAGCAAAAATTCAGAGGTGTGAGGCCTTTAAAATCTGAGAAAAGAGCTAACAGTAATCAATTTAATGATAAAACTGAAAACCCATTGAATTTCAGAAAATGGACTAATCCAGGTTTTCAAAGAAATAGATCTCAGTTTTTCACTGGTAACACCCAAACCATAACTAATAATTCATTTAATTCAAGACGGTTTGGATGGCCTCATAGACAATCCATAAGAAGGTATCCTGTTAGGACTCACAGAAATGATTATGATACTAACTTTGGACAGCCAAGGTACGGGATGTATCGACCCAAGACCAATCGGTCTTGGGTCCCCAGATTTTAACTCTCTGCTTTAATCGTGCAGGAACAGTTGAACAGGGCTGCCAACAATCAATGGGTTGTGGATAGCGGCTGTTCCCGGCACATGACGGGTAACAAATTCTTGTTACTCGATTTGAAACCTGTTCAAGGAGGGAGAGTGAGCTTTGCAGGAGAAAGTGGAGGCAAGTCTTTTAACATACCGTATTTGGATAGTGCAGAAGAAGAAGAGAGAGTTGCTACGAAGATGATCCTTGATGAGGAAGAAAATCTAGTGCAAAGATAGCTGTTTGATAAATGTCAACCTTCCTCATCAAATGCTATCGATACCCCTGCTGCCTCTCCTGAAGAAGAATTTTTCAATCCGTTTCACTCTCAGCAAGAAACAACCATTGACGAGCTCTCTTCTAACTTGGAAGACAATTTGCATGTCGGTTCGGTTCCGACCACGAGAATAAATAAAGATCACCCTTTGGAGAATGTGATTGGTGATGTGTCCTCCAGTGTACAAACAAGACGTAGCTTGAATGAGCACACCTGTGTTTACACAAGCATTAAGGAGACAGGCATAATCAACGAATGCTTGTACACCTTCTTTATCAGCCAGATTGAACCAAAGAATTATCAAATGGCTCTAAAGGACAGCTCGTGGGTCGAGGCCATGCAAGAAGAGCTGGCTCAATTCAAGAAAATGGAAGTTTGGACTTTGGTTGAAAAACCGAAGCATGTGCATGCGATAGGCACAAAATGGGTTTTTAAGTGCAAGAGAGATGAGAAAGGGATTATTATAAGAAACAAGGCGAGGCTAGTCGTTAAAGGTTTTAATCAACAAGAGGGGATTGATTATAATGAAGTGTTCGCTCCTGTGGCAAGATTGGAAGCCATTAGATTGTTTTTGGCATTTGCTGCTTATAGGAAGATGAAGGTATTTCAGTTAGACGTGAAAAGTGCGTTCCTAAATGGGAAAGTTGATGAGGTTGTGTACGTTGAGCAACCTCCGGGTTTTCCTGACCCAGACTTTCTAGGCCACGTGTACAAGCTAAGTAAGGCGTTGTATGGACTACATCAGGCACCTCGTGCCTGGTACTCAACTTTATCAGATTACTTGCTTGAAAATGGGTTTGAAAGAGGGAAGATAGATAGCACGTTGTTCTTCAAGAGAGAAGGAAGCGACTTCCTGCTGGTGCAAGTCTACGTGGATGACATTATCTTTGCTGCATCAAAAGTCTCCATGTGTCAGGAGTTTGAGGCCGTCATGAAGAAAAGGTTTGAAATGAGTGCTATGGGTGAACTAACTTTCTTTTTAGGATTGCAGGTTGATCAGAAGAAGGATGGGATGTTCATTCATCAGACCAAGTATGTCCATGATGTGCTCAAACGCTTCAAGATGGAGGACAGCACTCCTTTCGATACTCCAGTTTGCGTCAATCACAAATTGGGTGCTGAGACAGACAATGACGCAGATGTGGACCCAACCCAATATCGGGCTATTATAGGTTCTTTAATGTACTTAACTGCTTCTAGGCCTGATATAATGTTTGCTGTTTGTCTTTGTGCACGCTTTCAGGAAAACCCAAAAGAATCTCATTTGAAGGGTGCGAAGAGGATACTGCGGTATCTCAAGGGCAAGCCGAAGCTGGGGTTGTGGTACCCGAGAGGAGGAGACTTGGAGCTAGTCGCTTACACAGATTCTGATTATGGAGGGTGCAATCAGAGTCGGAAGTCAACTACTGGAAGTTGTCAGTTTCTATGAGGCAAATTAGTGTCCTGGCAATGCAAGAAGCAGACATCAGTCGCCATTTCAACATGTGAGGCTGAATACATGGCAGCATCCAACTGCTGCTCCCAGGTTCTGTGGATTCAACAACAGTTGCGCGACTATGGTCTGAATTTCTCACTTACTTCTATTTGCATTGATAACACAGCTGCTATCTCAGTAACTAACAATCCCGTGAAGCACAGTAAAACTAAACATATTGACATACGTCATCATTTTATATGGGATTGTGCTGAGAAGAAACTGATTGTGCTTGAAAAGGTGGATACGCTTGATAATTTCGCTGATTTATATACTAAAGCGTTTGACAAATCAAGATTTCAAAACCTTGTTGAGTTGAATGGGATGATCAATCCCGAGTAACCATGCTTTTTGTGAATATTAAAAAAAAAAAAAAACGTCACTATCGCTTAGAACAATGTCGGTTACCTCAGTTTGATGGACATGTCTTAGGATATGTTTGGTCCTCATTTCTACTTGTAGAATATGAGGATAGCCATTAACCAGATGACTGAAAGTGACCGGGGCGGTTTATGATGAGTTTCATTCTTTCGCTTAAAATTAGTCGATCATACTTAGTTAGAAGGACACATACTAGTATGTGGTCGGTCCAGCTGATCCATTGGATCTTCGGAATAGCCGTTGACCTGAAGACTTTGATTTGGTCGGGGCGATAGAAGTTAAATTTTTCTTTAAGGGAAATGAAATTATTTTTCAAGTCTACTACTTCGTGAGAAGTTCTGTTACTATGTTTTAACAGAAAATTGATCCAACCTTGGAAAATGATAGATTTACTGATTCTGTGTGCTTAACTAGTGAAGTTATTAGGTTTAAAAGGCTTTAGAACAGTCATTGTATGTCATGGTAGCTTTTTATGGTGCGTAAAAGTAGATGTGATACAAACTAAATCTACTCGATTTCACGTGGAAACTCCTTAAGAGTTTTGCATGTCTTCATATATATCTTTCCGAATGATAGGCAGAAAAGAGATTACCCAGTCATACACGAGCCCGTAAGTGTTCTGATTCCCGTAAAGATAGTGTGTGAAGAAACTGCAGTGATCCAGATTCGGGACTTGCAGTTGTTTACTACTCTGAAGTCTATGTAAATGTTTATCGTACAAAAAAAAAAGAAAAAAAAAAAAACCTTATGAGTTATTGAAACACTCTAGAGCTGACAATGTCAAGACTTCTCAATCATGGAGTAAGAAAGAGAACGGGAAGCAGATGAAGAGTACTTACAAACTTAATCAGACACTATGGGTCGAAGTCAATTCGGGGTGACTTAGGGAAAGCCAAATACGCTTTGAGAATAGATAGGAGGCATCAAAATCTCTGAGTTGTTGCCCACTTAATTTTTGAGCTTAATTGAACTTAACTCGTATCACAGAAACGATGAAAACCATTTAAGTTATTTACATGCTTACAACCTGTTTCTTTATGTCATAATACAGCTAAACACGGATCTATGTGACCGTCACGTAATTAGTATGATTCCTGTTCGGATCTTTTCTAACACGTAGTAGTCCCTGTCGAGACTGAAATTTGATCCCTTGTACTTTAATTTTTAAAAGTTTTTCCTATTTATGTAGTTGTTAATTTTATACTTGGTTACTTAGTCTTGATCGTGTCATTTAACTCTTTAAAGAAGTTTTAAAACTAAATTGCAAATTGTTCAAATTATAGGGGTCGATTTTGTAAAATTTGATATATCGGCGAACTTGTGAATAACTTAGCCCTAGGCGAAGTTATCCACAACTTCGCCTGTATAACTCCGCCCCTATATAAAGGAATTTTTAAGGTCAAACTGTTCATTATCTTTCAATCCAGCGAACTTATTCTCTCGAAAAACCTTAGCGAACTTATCGATCAAATTCATCTGTGTTCTTATTTCGATTCCATTCCGTGATTAAAGGTGTGTAAGGTTTCTAGTATCGTATGATCAATGTTTTTGAGGTTGATTATCGGTCGTTTTGACTCGATTATCGACCTCGTCTTTCGAAACCTTAAACACCCGATTTCAAACTTGATATTACGTGATAGTAATTTGCATGAACGTCTAAAACTTCATAAAATCATGTATTTCGGAGTCCGCGATCTCCAATTTCATCACCAACACGTCGTTTGATAAACCTTACTGTCGCCGATTCAGATTCAGGCGAACTTACAGTTTGGGCGAAGTTATCCGTAACTTCGCCTGAGGTTTAACTTCGCCTGAGGCGATGTTGTTTAACTTCGCCTGAGGTTTAACTTCGCCTCAGATTCATTAACTTCGCCTGGACCTTTTTACTTATTAGTTATTAGACGAACTTAAAGATGAAGCGAAGTTGTTCCCAACTTCGCCCCGCCTTTAACTTCGCCTATACAGATTTTATCACAACTTCGCTCATGGTAACAAGCGAACTTGTGTTATGCTTTAACGTTTATCTAACTTGGTTCGTTTGTTGCAGATATGGCTGCTGTTGCTGGTGCTGGAAGTGCAGGCGGTGATGATGGAGGAGATAATCAAAGGCAGTTCTTCCCGGGTCATAATATGTATATTACGTTAGACCCAGATGCGAGTGGTGTGGAGGATTACCGCGAAATCATCACTTTCCTCCTTCGCTCGCGGATATTCCACGCGATCACAACTACTCTGCCGATATCCTTACCCAATATTGAGGATTTTTGGCAGACGGTGGAATACGATTGCCGCGTTTAGCCCCCGGTTATGCGAGCAACCGTCAACAATCAAGAAGTTCAGTTCTCTTCTGAACAAATCCGGGCTGCTTTACGTTTCGGGAATGACACCAGGGATGACCCGACTGACTTTGTGGCTCCTTTCCGAGATGGAGCGTTCTTAAGAATGGGCTATTCGGGCCCGTTGGGAGATACACAAAGAAGGAAGGGTTTCCTACTCGATCAGTGGCGCTTCCTCATGCACGTAATGATTGTCTGCATGTCAGGGAGGAAGGCGGGTACTGACGGGATGGGTGCGACCATGCAGTCGGCAATGACTGCTCTGACTTATAACAAAACGTTATAGCTTTAGTCATATGGTCTTCTATGAGATCGATAGACAAAGACGGGCAGTGGCGCGTGAGAGGTTCATTATGTATCCAAGATTCATCCAGATGATCTTGAACCATGTGGCTCCAAATCTACCTCAGCGCCGCCCGATCAGATACGTGGAGAGTGTGAACAAACGTATCTTCGCTCAGTGCAGGTCATCGAGCGCGAGGAGCAAACCTGAGCTCCGTCCCAGGCATACTCCACTCTTTGGGTATTTAATCAACCCGGAGTATGTTCCTGCCAATGGGGACGAGTTCAGAGACCCTCAACCACAACAGGCAGGAGCATCTCAGGCTATACCTGCTGCTCCTGTTGTGTCACCGGAGGAGAATGTGGACCTTGACGCAGAATTTGGTGGTCAAGGATTCTTTGATATGGATCGGGTGGATCCAGAGGAGAACGTTCATGTTCCAGTTGAACGTTCCTCGACTGTGCATGTTACTAGGGCAGCTACAACGGTGGCTGACTCAGATTTTGATGATGTAATGGATGAAACCAGACGTATGATGGTGACTCAAGAGAGGACGTATGGGAAGAGAAAGAGGACAGATGACGACAGTGAGTCAGAAGAAGAAGAAGACATTCATAAGTTGATCAGACGTTCAAGAAGGGACAGGACAGGTGCAGGTAGGGGAGCCGGTGAGAGCTCTAGGGTGGTACGTTTCGCTCCGCCCGCACTGTCAGGTATGTCAATTGTCCCTACACCATTACAGGTCACAAGGCCAAGCGCCACGGACGTTCCCGTGGTGGCTACATCATCATCTGTTGGCATCCCATCTATCACTACTTTCCAGCTGACAACTCCGGAGATTGTGTCTTTACCACCTCCAACTCTTACTCCTTCAGAGGTGGTTGCACAATTTGTTGAGTCGACAGTCGTTGCAACTGCAGGGTTATCAGGTATGATACCACCTGCGGTTTCGCCTGCTTCTGATGTCCCGGTTACATTTGAAATCCCTCCTCAGTACACTCAATATATATCACATATGAGGTTCGATTTCGATGCAACCCTATCAGACTCGGAAAGAATAGCTGCACTTGAACGGGTCGTGGCAGAACAATCAAGGGTGAATCTTAACCAGACCCAGGCTATTCAGCGCCTAGTAACAGAGAATCAGCTGCAGTCGTCCCTACTGGTTGAACATGGAAAAATTATAGATGCTATGAAGGAGTTCTTGGCATCTCAGGGGGAGACGAGCTGTAAAGGCGACGAGCTCAGGACAAAGAAGAAGAATGACAGAGACGATGATCCCAATGCATCGAAAGGTGCAGGTGGTGAGTTGCCAAGAACTACTCAAGCTCTTGGGACTTCCACAGCTCAGGGGGATTCTGCAGGTGCAGCTGGCGGTTCTGGTGGTAATGAGGTGGTGATGGTAGATGACGAGGAGATGGGAGATGATGTGATCGATGCCTTGAAGGAATTGGATGATGATATGTTGGATGATGAATTTATGTGTGAAGATGATGTTCTACCAGTCGAAGAGATTGAAAAGATTGGTGCAGAAATTGTGATAGAAGATGATGTTGAAGAAGGTGAAATAGTTGAGGAGAATGTTGAACACGAGATCCCTGAAGTTGAAAATTCAGATGTATGTCAAGATACAGTAGATGATGATACAGAATGGGAGGAGCAGCCTAGATGGAAGGAAGGCTATGCTCATTGGTTTATCAAAACTAAGAAGCCTGCTGTTCCAACCATGTTCAAGAAAAGTTATAACATCAAAGGCTATGCTGAATCAAAGAAAGGAATTATCTGTTGACTATATGATGAACAGTTAAAAGTGTTCGTGGTGAAAAGATATGATGGGATCCAATACTTTAAGAGGACGTTGAGATCTCTCAATACATTGCCTGAATGTGAGGTGAAGGATTTGGCTAGATTGGGGTTGATTAATAGAAGCGACGACAACATGGCCAGAGTTATTGGGAAGATCGTGTGGAAATAAAGTATTAAAGAAAAGAAGTTTGAGTTATTAAAGCCACAGAAGGGAAAGCTAGTCGAAGATAAGGAAAGAGGAATGAGAGCAGATGGCAAGCCATGGATAGTAATGAAGTACAAACCGATTCGATGCATGAAAGAGGTTCCAATGAAGACTATGCCTCAAGATGTGTTGAAAGATCTTAAATGGTGGTATGTTGATTGCCAGACTGCTGAAGCCGTGATGGAAGATGAAGACGAACAAGAAGTGCTAAGAGTGTATGATTTGATGCATCTTGTTAATTTATCGAAAGCTGATCTGCATGTGTTAAATGAAAAGAAGATATTTTATATTCCTGCTTGGAAAGACGAAGCGAGGAAATATCAGCGAGTAGTCACGGTATACGTGAGAGAAGGAGTACATGCATGAAGACCAAGAGATTGAAGATTACAAGACACGTGCTTGAAGATCAAGACATGAAGCTACTGCCATGGGGGAGTCTGTTGGTGCATAATGTCAGTAGTTCATAGTCTAGTGTCTGTAATCGAGTCTGTAATGATTAATTATGTTTTATATGTCTTAAGCGAAGTTACTAACAAGTTCGCTGTTTAGGCGAACTTGTTAGTCAAGCGAAGTTATGGACAACTTCGCCTGAACATGCCAGGCGAAGTTGTCGTGTATTTATATAGGTTACGGCTTAGCTTAGAAAAAGAGTTTTTTTGTGATCATTATCGAAGTTACGAGAGCTGTAACGTGAGGACGAGAGTTCGTGTCTGTAATAGTGATATTGTATCACGTGTTTTGGTTATAATATAACGTGTTTGTTTATCGTATCGTGTTTGATCTATTCGTGTCTTCTACGCTCGTAACGACCTACGCAGGGATTCCGCACCTACGTAGATCGAGATATCTCGTGTTGATCCATCCAGGGAACCTACAATTATGATTATGCTAGGTAGACTTCATGTCTACCTAGGTAGACTTCATGTCCATTTCCATATCATGTTATTTGTCCACTGCTTGATGATTTTTGATGCATGGGATTCTTACCTAGGTAGATTCATTCTCTTATTGGTTTCGATCTTGTGATTAATTGCTTGTTTCTAGTTTACTAGTTAATTTAATTTCTTAGTTTAATATTAGTTTAAAAACCCCCTTAAAACATTAATAATAAATATTCGTTTCGTAAGTCGAGTCCAATTAGTTAATTAACGTAATTTATAGAGTCCTATGGGTTCGATATTCCATAGGACATGAAGTCTACCTAGGTAGACTTCATGTAGACTTCATGTCTACCTAGGTTTGATGAACATGTTTAACGCTTGAGTCTTGCTTTGGACTATTGTTTCATTATGTTTTGTTGATTTAATATTAAAGACTTGATTTTGTTTTCATGATGCATATGAATGTTTGTTATCTTGATTTATTGTCAACTATTGCTTCACATGGATCTTGTTTTCTATTGACTGTGTTCTTTAGATTTAGGGTTTATGTTTAATCATTACTTGGTGTTTTGATTATTGTGATTGAATAGGCCTATTAGATCATAGAAGCTTGTTGATAATTGGTTAGGGTTTTAAATGTTCTGCTAAATTCCAATAGCTGTAAGGTGAGGAGTTGTTCATGTGTCTTGGTCAGTCGCATTCTAGGTTAGATTGGTGACAGTATTCTTGCTTAGTTATTGTGTTGATACTTGTTCATAATGTCATGATATGCTTATCAAGTTATCTAGAGTTTAGTGTTTCGTGAGATTGTTTGCTTTATATACTATAATTAACCCTATTTGATAACTGTGAGGAAATCAATAAAACTGTTTGCTTAATAATCTAATAATTATTCTTTGGGATGTCATTTGATTTAGTCAAGGGTCCTTTAGGGTTTGTTAGATGAATACGTTTAGAAATCAGTTTCCATATCATGTTATTTGTCCACTGCTTGATGATTTTTGATGCATGGGATTCTTACCTAGGTAGATTCATTCTCTTATTGGTTTCGATCTTGTGATTAATTGCTTGTTTCTAGTTTACTAGTTAATTTAATTTCTTAGTTTAATATTAGTTTAAAAACCCCCTTAAAACATTAATAATAAATATTCGTTTCGTAAGTCGAGTCCAATTAGTTAATTAACGTAATTTATAGAGTCCTATGGGTTCGATATTCCAGATTTACTTAGCTTTAGTACAATTGATCGGTTCACTTTCCGGTGTTTTGTGTAGATGAGTCTTAAGTCTAGTTTTTATTACTTGTTTAGTTTAGTTAATATTAAATTGACTGTTTTCACCACATCGGCTATACTCTCTATACCCATTCATATCTCGTTTCTCTCATAGTCCATTTGTTAATTTGTAGTACTTTCCCGTTATTACACTTGTTAGGATTTGACTTTGCTACCTCTCGAGCGCTATGCTTAGTCTCGTACCAATCTTAACGTATTTATTCATTTTCTTATTCTCTAAGGTGAGTTTACATATCCCCCTTTTCCATCTTTTAAATTTTGGGGGTGACATGTATACCCTATTTAAAATACTCATTTTTATTTACTTTTCTATTCATAACACAATTCAATATATGTTTATGTGTGATTATTGCCTGCTCTATGATAATGCTCTATGTGCTTAATTGTTTATTGTATGTTTGGTGGTTGCTATCTCATCCTCATCTATTCTCATCTAGTTTGATCAGACATTTACCCAAGTACATTGATTTGGTATAAATAGGAACGGGTCCACATCTATTTAGTTGTTTACATTTTCATAGCAATTGTAATGCTCAACATTAACATATGAATTGTGGTTTTTAACTATGTATATACCTCAATTAAAACTTATGTACTCTCACCAACATTCGTATTGACAAACTTTATTTTTATACATGCTTGAGGTACAAGTAATTTACATTGATCAAGATTGAAGATATTATTTTTTACCTTAGGATATGTATTCTAAACCCAAAAATTATGATGTATTTATTCTGTATTTTGAATTTGTGTACTTGTTTTAATGTTAATGAAATTAAATAATTATTGTCGCTTTAATTAGTGTCTTTTGAGCTACTTTACAATCAATACGTTACGCCCCGACATGTTCCACCTTTGGTCGGGATGTGACAGATTGGTATCAGAGCCGAAGGCTATAAGATAGGTGGTTAGATATAACGGCGTAGTAGCTTGCTTAGGGACCCTATACGTGATATGCCTTTACATGTTTGTACCCTGAATTATATTATTGATGTGTAGTAAAACACACTTACTTTCCTTATGATTTTATCATGGTTTTTGTGTTTAATTGTTTATTTTATGAAAGTATTGGGGGTTAAGTGCAATAATTTACAAAGTTTAAATGTTAATTGTAGGTTTATGAAAGATGGTGAAAAAAGAGTTAATTTGGAAGATTCTAGAAGCCTTGTTGGTCAAATTTTAAAGCTACAACTCAAGGCCCAACCCAAGCCCACAAGTTAGAAGCCTTGTATAATATTATATTAAGATAATTAATTGAGTTTTTAGCCAATATCCAGCAAAAAAACCCGAAATCAAAAAAACCCTAACTTTCTACAAAGTTCCGATCGGAACTGCAGCAGCCAAAAAGGAAAAAAAAAACTAAGTGGCGGCTGTTGTGGCGGCTGGAGAGGAAGAGGAACACCAAGGAGACTCTTGTGCAGCTGCTAGGCATCAAATACATCCATAATCTCAGCCCTATAACCTTAAGTAATCATCTTTAAACTTTGTTTATTGTTCAAGAACCCTAACTAGTTGAATTGATCTTTTTCTTTGGATTGTTTTGCAAGTAATTGATTGTTTGACTTTGATTTAGTTATTCTTGGATCTTGAATGAGTTTGATTATGTTTATGATGATGTTTATGATGTTTTACTTGAATTTTAATGGCTGTCCAAAATTAATGAGTAGCTAATCTTGTTTGTTCTACCTAGGTTTGATGAATATTGTTAGGTTTTGACTAGTAATATGGATTGTTAATGATCATTGCTTAAATTGTTAATGTAAAGTTTGATTTAACAATAAATTAGATTGTGTTTAGTGGCTGTGTTTTGTTTGATTATACCTAATAACCTCATGCTTTAATTAATTGAATCGGTTTTGATTAGTTGTTGCATGTTTAAGGCTCTTTACTTTGTGTTTAGGGTTTGTTTGCGGGGTGTACAACCGTAGGGATAAGTGGGTAAATTAATTAAATAAAATCAGTTGTGAAACACCTTCTTAGAGACCGAGAGGTGATAAGAAGTAAACTCGTCTCATTACTTTTACTTGTTAGAATTAAGATCGCGCGAGAGCGGGTTTTGTTCTTGTCGGGTTTGGGTGTTTGAGCGATTAGTTGGTCTAGTTTAAGTTAAGTTGAATTGTTCCTCTATCCTTGGTTGCGTAGTATTCGTTTTCATTAGGCTAGTGTGTCGGTGAGACCGAGAGGTGAGTCGGCATTAGAACACGTTAATAATTTGTTTCCCGGTTTTTTCTTAAAATCAACTAAGATAAGTTAGAGTTTGTTAGTGAGACCGAGAGGTGATCTGATCTTCTTGAGCGAACCTTAGTTGTGTCATCCTTTAGAAACGGTGTCATGAGAGTTTTCAATCCATTGTCTTGTCATCTCCTTCAATTTGATTCTTACCTAGGTAGACGTTTTTATCATTGCAGTCAAAGTTTCCGAAGTTTTGTTAAAAGTTTTCATTTAGTTAAGTTAAGTAGCTAAATCAATTCTAAAATAAATCAATTCAATATTTTTGTTGGGTCAAGAGTTTGACCCAAATGAGGAGATTTGACCTAAATGAAGAATATTGAAGATTGGAATCTTCTCAACCTTCTCAGAAACTGCTAAGTATTGAACCCGGGTACACCTTGGACCTTCGAGTAAGCTTTTACTTAGCCGAGTACGAGATTTTGCCTTCCGGGCACGGTTTACTTCAAATAATCTTCTTAAGTGGATATCCGAGCAAGGTATGCCTTTTAGTGATTTTCGAGTAAGGTTCATTAATTTGGCATATCCGAGTAAGGTTCACTTTGTCAAGCAGGGTTGTTCTTCAAGACTAAGTATTTTACTCTTCCGAGTAAGGTTTGGTCAACCAAGACCAAGAAGCCAAGTAATTGGAAGACCGGGCAAGGTATTCTTTAATAATTATGGTCCGAGTATACTTGATGAGTTGATGGAATATCTCTAAGTTATATCGAGAAAGGTTATGCTCAAGAAAGGATCATAGAAGAACAAGGTTGCTCGTAAGGATTTGTCAAGCAAAGTTTGATAAGTCCAAGAAGATTGAAGTCTAATCGGTGAATATTTTACTTAGTAAAATATTCTCTAAGTAAAGTCTACCCGGAAACTGATTCCGAGTACACCTCTATGTTTACCAAGTCTGAAGGAAGGCCGAGTACACTGCGTACTCGGAGACTGAAGTTTAATGAAAAGCCTACCCGGATGACTTGTTTTACACTTAGTATAATTTTTGAATATGTAAATTGAATATCTACTATCGGATAGGGTTTCTAGAAGGAATGACAGCTGTCCTAGGTTGGCAGGCCTATAAATAGAATAATTAGGGCACGCCGCCAAGAGACGGAGGGCGAGACACGAGAGACAGAGAGGATAAGACCGACACATTAATTAAGAGAATATTTTGTGTGTGACGGCTGTCCTAGGATTCCTCCTAAACCCTAATCGACTATCCTTTTGTATGATTAACGTTATATAAATGGAAATCTTTTGAGTGAATCCTTCGTGTGTCTTTGTATTTTTGAATATTCACTGCAACCGTATGTTTGTTATTGATTCCGCCTTTAACAAACGGTCATCTTTCTAAACATAATAACCCGTCATTAACTCGCTTGTCAACACGATTAATTTTGTGTGAGTTATGACATGATTGATTAAGATCCGATCCGAAACGACCTGACAAGTGGTATCAGAGCTTGTTGCTGCTATTTTTAGAAAGAATGTTGCTGATTAAGTTTTGAAGAAGAATGACGTAAGCAAAGCACTGTTCGATTGATTTGTGACGTCAGAAGCTCTGTTCTTCATTTTTCTTCCAGATCTACAAGTTTTAGGTGTTTTCTTTTCCTTATTTCACTTAAAGCTTTGATTTTTTATTGTTGAATCTTGTTCTATTCATATCAGACACCTCAGATCTAAGAATTTATTCTCAGATCTGATTGTTTTAATCTACTTTTGATAAGATCTTAACTTTTATTTTAAGAAAATGTCTGGATATGGGGAACAAGAGGTGTCTACTAATAAGATACCTAGATTGTATGGTCAGGATAACTTTACCAAATGGAAAGTGCTTTTTGAGGCTGCTGTTTGTTATAATGATGTGGATATGTGGAATTCTATCAAGAATGGACCACAAGCTGCTGTTGAAGAAGGTGCTAATGCAAATGCTATTGCTGCTGTTAGAGAGAGAATGAGAAAGGTTGATGACAGGGCTTTGGCTATGCTCAAACTTGGTCTGTCTTGGGAAATCCTCACAAAGGTTGCACATCATCAAAGTGCTAAGGTAATGTATGATGCAATCTTGAACATTAAGAAACAAAGACTGAAGCAACTGTTAGAAAGATTCAAGTATAGAGATGGTGAAAGGTTGAAGTCAATACTAGAACGTTTTCTGAGTATTGTGAATGAGTTGAGAACAACTGACTATGTAATGACTGACTTTGATTTAAATACAAAGTTGCCCAACTCAATGCCAAAATAATGGTATACTGCTTGCAAATTCATCCTTCAATCATCCAATTTCAATGAATTGAAATTGGATGATGTAGTATGTTTTCTTCAAGCTGCTGAACTTGAAATGATTGAGAATGAAATGATCAAGGAAGATAAACCAAGTTTTAATGTGTCAAATTCTTTAATTGCTCCAATGGGGAATCTTACAACAAAGAATCAACAACAAATTCCCATCATTGAAGAACCAAGTGATCACAACAATGAGACTGCTAGGTCATTCATTGGAGGTGGTTCAAGCAGTCAAGGTGGTCAACAGAGGTTTAATGTTCAATTAATTGATGATGATTCAGCCTCTGTGGGAAATGGAAATGCTCAAAGTGCTGGTGCAGGGCATGTTCAAGGGAGTGAAGCACAAGCCCTAATGTCTATGTTTACTGAGTCCTATAATGCATTTGTGGCCAAAAACATAATTCACACATGTGTAGTGCAGGATGATTTGGAACAAATAGATGCTGATGACCTTGAAGACATGGATCTCAAATGGCAAGCTGCAATGTTGGCATTAAGAAGCAAGAGACTGTACGACAGAACTGGCAGATCACTAGTTTCTGGTCGAAATGAGAGAATAGGATTTGATAAGTCCAAGGCAATCTGCTACAACTGTCAACAGCCTGGACACTTTGCAAGAGAGTGTAATTTGCCAAGGAACTTTCAAGTCAGTCAGTTCCAACAGCCTAGAAACCAACAACAATACCAGCAGAATGTGCATAGAAACAACAACCAGCAGAACTTCAACAATAACCAAGGATTCAATCCCAACAACAACAACTTCCATCCAAACAACAACTTCAATCCCAATTTTAATAACCACTATCAGCCTCAGATGAACAACCAGCAGGGCATGAATCAGAATCAAGTATATCAAATGAACAACAATCAGAATCAAGCTGTTCAAATCCCTGCAACTCACAACATTCCAGCAAACCAAAATCAACCAAGAAATCAAGGCAATGTGGCAGTAACTACTCAGCATGAGGGAAGCTTTGACTGGAGTAACCATGAGGAAGATATAGCAGATGATATCAGAAGAGCTAATGTGGCATTCATGGCCATAGACTCTGCATCTTCATCTAAGGTACATTCTGATCCTAATGCTGATTTACCTAAACTTGTCAATGAATTAAAAGAAAAGATTGGTAAACTGGAAAGTGAGTGTTTTAAGAAGCAAAGCATTATCAATGCTTATGAGGTAAGTGAGATTGTTAGTGAGGAAAGAATGAAAAGTTTGGAAGAGGATTGTATGAATAGCTATAGAGCTCAGACAAGATTCACAACAGAAATTAGTGGGTTGAAGAAGATGGTGATTGATGAAAAGGTGCTGAATACAAAGCTGCAAACTGAAAATGAATTCCTAAAGAACTTAGTTTCAACTGGAAACATTTGTGGAATTCTGAATAAAGTAAAAGAAGATGAAAAGTACAAGGCTGTTCCACCACCATTCAACAACAACTTTATGCCTAAAGTTGACAAAGAGAAGAGAAGTGCTTATCTACAACAATTCAAAGATGTGTTTCAAGACAAAGAAGATGTTGCAGATTTGTACAAGAATGTTGAGGTGAGTGAAGATGGTGAATTTGTTATGAAGAAAGAAATGAAAGAGGAAAAGTCAATTGGAGTTCAAGTCTCTGAAGATGACTTTGATTCAGATGAGTTGGATCAAGATGATCTGAGTGATTTGAGTGATCAAATTACTGAAAAAGAAATTTAAGCTGCTATAAAAGGAAGAAAATATAGAAAGCCTGAATCTGTTGATCAACTCCCAAAGTATCCTCCAGTTACACATAAAATGAAAAGAATTAATCAGCAAATGAAAAGAGAACATGTTTCTTTTGACATTGGTGAAAAGAAGAATGTGTGTTACAATGCTGCCAGACCTCCAAGCAAAAAAGTTTTTGGAAAAATTAGAAAAGAACAAGAAAAAGAAGGTAAATAAGGAAGAAATGGATATAGAATATATTACTCCTATTTATCCTATCTTTTCAAGTGTTGAAGACTTTGATGTGGGTGAGATAGAAACTGTTGAGGAATATGAAAGAAGGAAGTCAAGATATAGAGAGAATGAAGATGATCAACCACTGGACTTGAAAAAAGTTGTCTTTGTTAAAGGGAATGTGGAAAGAAGTGACATCAGAATGGCTGAGTTTGTTCCATTCTCAATTGATTTTGACAATCTGAAAAACAAAAAGACAGTTGGTGTAAGAGAGCCCAAACCAAGTGAAAGATTCAGGAGACCAAAAGAACATGAAATGTTCAAAAGAAAGGTGTGGTGTAGAAAGTGTGATGAATATGGACACCATACTGATTCATGTAATGAGAGACTCAAGTTTCAGCCATTTCATGTCCCAAATGGAACAAAGTTTGGTCAAGACTTTGTTTTGTACAAAGAGAAGTATGCCATGTATTTGGGAAAGGGAAATGTGAATAGCATAAAGACAAGAGTTGAATTGAAGGCTGAGACCAAGAAGAAGAAAAAAATGACTGAGAATGTGAGAAGAAGTAAATCACCTCAGAAGCAAAAGCAGGTGATAATGAGTAACCAGTCATTGAAATTTACCAAAAATACTCATTTAGTCAAGTCTGATGAGTCACAAGAATCATCAGGCAGTGAGAAATCAAGAAGAAAAACTGTATATCAAAGAAAGAAACAAGCTGTACTCACTGGTGATGAAAAGTTCTTGTTAAAACATGGATATGAACCACAAGGTTTCACTTGGAAACCTAGAACTAAAGCTAAAATTGAAGCTGTGACTGATGTAAGAGACTTCTCCGAATCTAAGGACTATGTCTTACAAGAAAAGAGAACTTCCTCAGTTGAGCTTGACAATTCAGCTTCACTTGTCAAGGCACCAAGAGAGTGTGGTTATGAAACTGACCATTCAGACAACTTGGAGATCACTCATGAAGATCCTGAACCTACTACACTCACTTCCCAAGCTGCCACTAAAATTGACACTGATAAGTTGCAAGTTGAAGAAGCTTGCATCTCATCACTGAACTAATCAAATTTCTCTTTGTGCAGGAACAGGCCACTCCATTGAATGATATATGGTATATGGATAGTGATTGTTCTAGGCACATGACTTGTGACAAGAGGTCACTTGTGAATTATGTAGAGAAGTATGATGGTCCAGTTGCCTTTGGGAGTGATGAAAATGGAGGAAAGATTGTGGGTAAAGGGATATTGACAAATGGGAAGGTGTCTTTTGACAATGTCTTTCATGTTGAGGGACTACAATACAATTTGTTGAGTATATATCAAATGTGAGATAAGGGTTACAAAGTCAGTTTTGATGATTCTCATTGTTTCATCTTAAAACCTGAGTTTGTGATCCCACCTGAAATGATTATGATGATGGCACCAAGAAATGGCAACTTGTATGAGTTGAATATGAAAGATGGTATTTCAAGAGATGGTGCATGTTTTGTTTCCAAAGCCACTGAAAATGAATCAAAATTGTGGCATAGGAAGTTGTGTCATGTGAACTTAAAGAATATGAATAGACTGATCAAGGGTGAACATGTGATTGGTTTACCTACAAGAGAATTTAAGTCAGATGATCATTGTGACTCATGTCAGAAGGGAAAACAACACAAGTCTACTCATAAGACAAAGCTCATCAACTCAATTGATCAACCACTTGAGTTACTTCACATGGATCTTTTTGGTCCTGTGAGTGTACCAAGTATTGGAAAGAGAAGATACTGTTTGGTGATCATTGATGACTATTCAAGATATACTTGGGTTTATTTCCTAAGTACCAAAGATGAGACTGCTGAGTTGATTAAAGGTTGTGTCACAATGATTGAAAAAAGTTGAATAAGAAAGTGAAGATGCTGAGAAGTGAGAATGGTATTGAGTTCAAGAATGGAGTTATGGAAGAATTTTGTGCTATGAAAGGAATACTGCAACAATTTTCAGCTCCAAGAATTCCTGAACAAAATGGTGTTACAGAATGGAGAAACAGAACACTAATAGAAGCTGCAAGAACCATGTTGGCTGATGCTAACTTACCTGTCACATTCTGGGCTGAAGCAATCAACACTGCTTGTTATGTTCAGAACAGAGTGCTTGTGAACAAAAGGCATGATAAAACTCCATATGAGATTTTCAACAATAGAAAGCCTTACATCAAGTTCTTCAAGCCCTTTGGATGCAAATGTTTCTTATTGAACACTAGAGACTATTTGAACAAGTTTCAAACTAAGTCACTAGATTGTTTCTTTGTTGGATATTCTACTCACTCAAAGGCTTATAGAGTTTATGTGAAAGATCACATGAGTGTGATAGAGTCATCTGACTTTATTTTTAATGAGAATCAAGTCAACATAGTCAGTGGTGCAACATGGCTGTTTGATCATGAAAAATTGATAAAGTCATTCAAGATTTATTCTGAAGACTTTAATGATACATTCTACAAGACCAGTGTACTTGAAGAAAATAAGAAGAAAGAACTGGACTTAGAAGAATTGTGGAAAAAGGTTGCCAGGAAAGAAAAGGAATACACTTTTGTGAATAGCTCCTCAAACAATGACATTAAACAAGATTAGGAAATGACAAGTCAAGATAGTACTGATGTACAAAATGATCATGTTCATAATGGGAGTGACACGGGCAACAAATCAAATGAAGATGAAGCTGCAACAACTGCAAGATTTCAAGACTTGTTTCAAAGTTTGAATCTGGGAAACAATGGTGCATCCACTTCAAGAGAAACCAATGATGAAGCACCAGAGTTTCATGATGCAGAAGCTGATTTGATCATTGAAGAACCTGAAATCAATGAAACAAATCTTCACAAAAATTTGTCTACAAATATGATAATACAAACTCCTACTGTTGAAAAGAATCATCCTGCTGAAAATATCATTGGTGACCTGCATGAAAGAGTAACAAGGAGTCATTCTGAGATAGCTAACATCTGTCTGTACTCCTGCTTTCTATCCCAATTAGAACCAAAGAATATTGCTCAAGCTTTAAAAGACAATAGTTGGGTAGAGGCAATGCAAGAGGAATTGGCCCAGTTTAGAGATTTACATGTATGGGATCTTGTAGACAAGCCACATGACAGATATGCAATAGGAACCAAATGGGTGTTCAGAAACAAAAGGGATGAAAGGGGTTTGGTGATTAAGAACAAAGCTAGACTTGTAGCACTGGGATGTCTTCAAAAGGAAGGGATAGACTTTGAGGAAGTGTTTGCACCAGTTGCAAGACTGGAAGCCATAAGGATTTTTCTTGCATATGCTGCCTCAAAGAACATTAAAGTATTCCAGCTTGATGTCAAATATGCATTCCTTAATGGAAAGATTGATGAAGAAGTGTATGTGACTCAACCACCAGGTTTTGAGGATCCCATGTATCCAAACAGGGTGTATAAGCTAAACAAAGCCCTTTATGGTTTACATCAGGCTCCTAGAGCATGGTATGATGAGTTATCAACTCATTTACTTGAAAATGGCTTCACAAGGGGAGCCATTGACAAGACACTCTTCTACAAAAGACAAGGGTCAGATTTGCTGCTTGTACAAGTCTATGTTGATGATATCATCTTTAGATCTACGAATGAAAATATGTGTTTGGAGTTTGAAGAGGTGATGAAGTCCAAGTACAGCATGAGTTCCATGGGTGAAATGAATTTCTTTCTGGGACTACAAGTTCAACAAAAGGATGAAGGAATCTTCATTCACCAAGCTAAGTATGTGCAGGACATTCTGAATAAGTTCAACTGTCATGATTACAAGGCTACCTCAACTCCAATGGACACCAAAGAAAAGATGATAGCTGATGAAAAGGGGGAGTCAGTTGATGAACATGAATACAGAGCAATGATTGGATCTCTGATGTATCTGACTGCAACAAGACCAGATATCATGTTTGCTGTGTGTGTATGTGCTAGGTTCCAATCAAATCCAAAAGTCTCCCACATGAATGCTGTGAAAAGAATATTCAGATATTTGAAGGGAAGACAAGACTTAGGGATTTGGTATCCAAAGAACCAATCCTTTGATCTGATTGCATATACAGACAGTGATTATGATGGATGCAATATGAGTAGAAAGTCAACATCAGGGGGATGCCAGTTTTTGGGTGAAAGGCTAGTGTCATAGCAATGCAAGAAACAGACCACAGTGTCAATCTCCACTGTAGAAGCTGAATATGTTGCTGCATCTGCATGCTGTGCACAAGTTCTCTGGATTCAGAATCGGATGCTGGACTATGGTTTGAACTTTCTAAACACCCCTATTCTGATTGATAATACTGCTGCATATTTTACTGTTAAGAATCCTGTGCAACATTCTAAGACTAAGCATATTGAAATCAGACATCACTTCATCAGAGATTGTAGTGAAAAAGGTTTGATTGAAATGCAAAGAGTTGATACAAGTGATAATCTGGCTGACCTATTCACCAAACCACTTGATAGAACCAGGTTCAACTTTCTTTTGAAAGCCCTAGGGATGATCAACTCTGATGAAATCTGATTAGGGATGTGTGCTTAGTTGTGTACCTCTATGTGCTACTTGAATATTTTAGAAGAGGTCACACATGCTGAATATGTTGCTGAATATGTTGCTGAATATGTTGCTAAATATGTTCTATGCTATGTGACTTAACTGTTTGCTATGTGTGTCTCTCTATGATAACTGATTATTTTCTTAGGGATTACACATATTGAATATGTTTCAACTGAATGTTGATTGAATATGTTTCAACTGAATGTTGATTGAATATGTTTTGATTATGTCACTGTTTTGAAGTTAACTGTAGGTGGTTAAATAACTATCTGTGCAATTTGTTTGAAATTGATGACAATTCTTAACTATCTTGTTAACTGATCTGATGTTATGATAAGTAATTTGATCTGTTTAGGTGAGCTTAATTGCTTATATAATGTCATGAGTAATCACATGTTTATGATTACTTGAATATGTTCTTAATCTGATCTTCTGAAGTTGTTAAGATAGAATAGACATTGAATGAGATTACAGTCTGTTTTTCTTGATGATGTAAGAATGATTAAGATTTGAGTATGTGATGCAACTGTTTATGTCAAAATGTGTTTTATGTCAAAATTAAGTGATTCAATGAAATTTATAATGAATTTTGCATAAACACTATATTTTGGTCAAAACATGAGTAAGTTGATTAATGGTGTGGAGATATGATAAGATTATTCAGTTCAAGCTTTTAAGAAGCTTAAAGGAAGGATTTTTTTAAGGGAAAGATCTCAAACAGTTGTTTTTGTTGAAAATTATGTCATTTGCCCAGTTGGAAGGACATGCACTTGTGTATGTTTGGTCCTTGAATCTCTTAGATTCAAAGGATAGCCATTGACCTGAAAACTGAATGCATTTGGGGCAATTATGACTTGTTTCTTATTCCTTCACTTAAAACTATGTCAATAACTCTGACTTTGAAAGGACATATAGTCACATGTATGTTTGGTCCTGTTTGACCACTTTTGGTCAAAACAGGATAGCTATTAACCTGACAATGAAGAGAAATTGGGGTGATTGAATATTAAACTGTATTTAATGGGAAATGATAGTATATTTACTACTTAGCTAATCATATGGAATTATTAGGCTAAAAAGGTCTTAGTATAGTCATTAACATGTATGGTTGCTTTCCCATGATGATGTAAAATCTAAGGTGATATAAACATAATGAATATGCTAATCTTTATGTGGAGATGCATAGTTGTTTTGCATGTCTCAAGATAGATCTCTCCGAATGATATGGCAGAAAAGTGATTACCCAGTCATACACAAGCCTGTTGTTATTTGGTCAACCAAAATGAAACATTTTTTTATATGACAAAGAACATGCTTTAAGAAAATTTGAGAAAATATCAAAAACAAGGGGAAGAATGAATAAATCAACCAAAAGTTGATAAATGTTTTAAATATTTTATCAAACAAGAGGGTTACAACAAGAACTACAAAGATGTTGACAAAATCTGTCTCATCTTGAATGAAAGGCATGTTGCTAACTGTAAGTCCAACGTTCAACCTCTATACATGTTTGAATATCAAAAGTCCAAAAATATACTAAGTTTTGTAATAAGAAACTATTTTTGACCAAATACAGGAGGTTGGAGTCAAATTGGGGTGATCTGGGGAAAGCCAAATAAGCTTTGAGAAGAGATATGAGGCATCATAGCACAGTGTTGACCATTATTGAATTATGCTCAAATTGAACCTTAATCATATCACCAAAGAGATGAAAATCATGCTAAGATTATACCTGTTGTTAACGTATCTAAGTTGTCATAATAATGCTGAGAGTGAAGTAATGAGATAGCTATTTAGTCAATATGATCCCATTCCTGAGATCTTTTCAGTTTATAAAAGAAATTGTTTTGAAATGAAGTATAACTGAAATTTGATCTCTAAATGCACCATTTGCTCTTAAACTATATTCTGAAATGATACATAACTTAGAAATGTCTTTGAAAAGTGGTTTAAGTCAAAAAGTGTTGCATTTTGCCTAAAATAGGCTGAATATGTAAGTTCGAATAAGGTTTGATGATTTCTAACCCTCTCGAGCACAAACTGTTTGAATATGTATTTTCGGGTAAGGTTATTGAATTATAACCTTTCCGAGTACAGAACAATTGATTATGGTTGAATATGTAAGTTCGAGTAAGGTTTGATGATTTCTAACCTTCTCGAGCACAAACTGTTTGAATATGTATTTTCGGGTAAGGTTATTAAATTATAACCTTTCCGAGTACAGAACAGTTGATTATGTGTGAATATGTTGTTTCGGGTAAGGTTTGACAACTTTCAACCTTTCCGAGTAAGCTTAGTCATTTTTGACTAACATTATGATTTTCGGGCATGCTTTGAAGTGTTTAAACTATTGCACTCACTTTCCGAGAAAGCTTGAAGTCTTGAGATGATTATGTGTTGAAATATCTAACTGTTAACAAGAAATTCTTGTTTCGAGTAAGCTATGCATGTTTTATGTTAGCTTCGAATAAGCTATGCATGTAATATGCTGATTGTGTTTTCAAGCAAACTTTGTGAACTTAAATGAGTACACCAAGTAAGCTTTGTGTGAATATGTTGTTAGGAAAGGTTTGTTAATCTTTCCGGGCACGCTTAGATGTTACTGTTTAAGTTTGTCATTTTTCGGGTATGGTTTGATATGATAAGTTCCCTCGAACAAGGGCATACCTGATGATTGAATGTGTTTATCCTAGCAAGCTTAGTGCTAACTTAGGATTTTCGAGCAAGCTCTATGAAATTTTAGACTATAGCACACTTAAATGTTTATCTGTTTAATTTCATTCCGAGCATGCTCTGTGATATTTGTGTTTATGATTTCTTTGAAATTACAAGTGTTTTCGGGCAAACTTTGTTTTCCGAGCACACTTTATATTTCGGGTACACTTGTGTTCCTTCAATATACTTGGTAATTTTCAAAACCTAACTTTCCGAGTACACTGTCTGCTAGAATTTGGTTTCGAGCACACTGTGTATTATATGAAAGTTATTCGGGTATACTTTTCATAAGATTGTTGTCCGAGCACACTTTACATTTGAAACAGTGCTCGAGCACAATCTTCATACACGTATACTTGAATGAATACATTGATTGAATATGTGAGTTAGTATGATGAAATTGTTTAGACTCATACTTGAATGAATACGTTGTTTGAATATGTTAGTGATTATGATTTTTGGGGTTCATGCTAGATAAGTTTTAATTTGAATGTGAGAAATTTTTTTTTGGAGGATCTTAATTGATTCTTAGTAAGAATGTTTATTTGATAACTATATTTGATTATTTGTCTTGTGATTTATTTCTCAAGAAATCAAGTATTTCGGGTAAGCTTTCTTCATTATATCTTAACTTTAAATTAATTTACTTGATCGAGCAAGGTTTAAAAAAAGAAGTATTCGGGCAAACTTTATATTCAAAATGAACATCTTTTCGAGTAATGTTTGACCGAGCAAGGTTTGTTAGTGGAAGTAGACCGAGTAGACTTTGGATAAATTAATTTTTCGAGTAAGGTCTTATGATTTTAAATGAGATTAAATTTTTTTAATATATCAAGTGGATAACGTTACTGGTTGACAGCTAGTAATTCACAAGAAGACAAAAAACATTTAAAACCCACTTTCAAAATATATAAAAGAGGGACTTAGGCAAATTTCTTCTACATTATTTCCCTCTATCTCTCTCTCTCCACTGCAAATCTCTCTTACTAAGAAAAATAACCGACTTATCGAATTCAAGATTAATCCAAACCCTAATTTTTATCAGCCACTAATTTTCGACTCGGTAAGCATAAAATTTTATGTTTTCCGATCACGATTAGATTGTTATTGTGACCTGATTATGTATTCGAGTACTAACACTCTGTTTATGTGTTTAGGTTATTAATTTGTCGAAGAACAGGTTCTTGAAGATTTCTTTCTTTCTTCTTCATTCTTATAACTTGAAATTGTCTAAAGTTTTAAACTTTATGTCTAATTTCACTTTGAATATGTTTGTTTATGTTTTACAGATATGGCAGACAACGAGCCGAAGTATGTGTTTGAGCCAAAGCACAATATGTGCGCACTACTACAAGTAACACCAGAAAATGAACCGATGGCTCGAATGATCTTATGGATGGCACGGTCAAACATTAGCTTTGCTCAAACTGAAAGCCCGATTATCTACAGAAATCACTCCTTGGATTTCTGGAGATCAGCAGAGCTTATTGAAGACGGTAATGAAAGATGAATCTAGGTAACCGTGGCCAGACAGGAGATACAGATCACTGAAAGATTGATCAGAAGATGTTTAAGACTGAATGACAATGATCACAATCACATCAGCTTCGATACAAAACATCTGTTGAAGATTTTCAGAGAAACTATGGGGTATCAAGGAAATGTCCATGAGGGACAGTTTCAGAAGGGATTATTTCCAATGTTGTACAGATTTCTGATTCATCACATCATACATGGATTTGCTCCGAGAAAGGGATCATGGACTCTGATGAGTCTTGATCTAGCAAATGCCACCGTTGGAATAATCTATGATCTGCCATTTAATTTTTCCAAGATGATCTTTGATGGGCTAGTGGGGAATCTAAAGAAACCGGAAAGAAAAAGATTTTTACAGTACCCGAGATTCCTGTAGATCATATTCAATAGCACACTACAAGATTTGCCAACAATTGGAACCACCCATAAACTGCAAGATCCCGATGCCTACAAGAGAATAAAGAATCCTGGTGTTTCTAACAATTTTGATGCAAGTATTCCATTGGAAATTCTGCCTTGGTTATTAAACCATGATCTGGCCGTTATGCCTGTGCCTGAGCTGAGCTCAGAGGAGGAAGAAGGGAGTGATGATGAGAGTGCTGGAGGAGACTCTGATGATGATGTTGATGGTAATGACGGTGGAGATGGTTTGGAGATGGAGATGATGGCACCTGAACAGGGGGAGCAAAGGGAAGACATTGAACAACCAATCCCAACACTATCACACTCACCACCACCAACCTCACCACATCAAACACCACCTCAATCATTTAACTTAGACCAACCTGAAACCTCCACACAACACACACAATCCCCATCCATCACTGAACAATCCACTTAGGAACCATTCCCTACAACCCCACCCTCTTGCCAACAATATAACACACTTCAAAGAAATATTGAACTAATGTTGGAGAATGATAAGTTGAAGAGGAGAGTTGAGGAGGTTAGGGATGAAAATGTTGAGTTGAGTAGAAAGAATGAAGAGCTAACAAATGAAAATGAAATGTTGTTAAAAAGGTTAGCTGATGCTGAACTGATGATTCAACCCTGATGCAAGAGGTTGAGAAGACCTCAGCTGCCCCAAAACAGGGGGAGAATATAAATGATGATGTTGTGGGTATGACTAATGCAGAGAGTATTGATGATATTGATGGTTTGAGAATGATTATGAATGATTATGATGTTAGTGATGAATATGAAATGGAAGTGAGAGAATAAGTAATCAATGATGATGATGAAAATGTGCTAACAGAAGAGTTGACTGATATTGTGGATGAGGAATTGACTGTAGAGAATGTGAATGAGAATGCTACTACTGAGGAACTAATAAACACTGAACCTGAAGATGATCAAGAAGTTAGTTCCAAGAGAGCAGAGCATGATTCTGAATTAGATCAACTGTTCAAGGAAATTGATGAATATGAAACTTCTGATGAAGAGGAAGATGAAGAGCAGTTGAGAAAGAGAAAAGAAAAAGGTAAAGGGATAGCAACAGAGGATGAGCCTGCTGTGTATGTTGAAAAAGATGTATCCTTTGTAGATACTGCTGCTCCTGCTGCTCTTGCTGAGAAAGAAAGACTGATTAAAGAGTCAATGGAAAGGGAAGCAATTGCCCATTCCTTGACTGAAGAAGAGTTGGCACAGCAGGACCTATTGATCAATGAAGCCAATGTAGCAAAAGAAATATTTCAAGATGTGGCAGATCAAGAGGTTATTGAAATTCTGGTGAATATGAACAAAACTCAAGAGTTTGATGACTCTTTGAGAAAGGTGGTTAATAAGTTTCAGGAGCAACAAGAGCAGACTGTTGAACCATTAACCAATCTTAACACTGACATGATTATACCTGAAGAGATTGGGGAGTCAATTGCATCTACAGCTGCCAAGAAATGGGCAGAACAGGTTAAGGAGGATATGAAAAAGAACCCTGCTAGTAACTGGGGAGAAAGAAGATATGAAAAGACCTATCAAAGAAGAAAGAAATCTGATGAACAGACTGATGATGAACCAATCAGGGCAATCCCCTTGAAAACACTGAAACTAGGAGAAAAATTACCAGGGGTCCCTGATGTTGATGTCCCTGAGGTTGAGGTTCCTGATGTGAATGTTACTGAACCAGAGCATCCTGCCTCTGATGAACCCAAAATAGATGCCATGAATGACTTGTCAGATGATGAGGAGGATGACTCTGAGGAGACTGACGGAAAGGGTGATGATCACCCTGATCAAGGAGGTGAAAAAGTTGGCACAAGCTCTACTGCTGAGACCCCTCAAGCTGAAATGACTTATATTCAAAGTGGCATAATTGAAATAAATGCAGAGGAAGTCTAAAAGAAGGTTGAGAAAAGAAAGAAAAACACTGAGCACTATAAAAATTTTTTGAAAGTCAGAGGCTATCCTGAAGCTGCATTGGAAAAGTACACTGCTGAACAAATTCAAGATCTTTATAATAGTGAGAAAGAGATAGTTGCAGAAAAGTTTGTGAAACAAGATGATAAGATGGAATTGGAAGAATTAAAAAAGAAATATGATGGCATGTGTGGGTATTTGATTGAGAAAGGCATGAAGCCTGAGGTTGTGAGAAATCTGAGCAATGAAGCAGTATTTGACCAGTATTCCAAAAGAAAAGAGAAAAAGTTAAAGTGGGTCTATTCTGAGAGCACAATTCAAACAGAACTACCAAGTGAGCCTCCAAAGAAGAAAAGAAGAATTCAGACCTTAAGGGAGAAGGAAAAAGAGCAAGTCAAACCTGTTGAAATTCCTATCCCTCAAGATGATGCTAAACTTGAACAAGAAACTGAGCCATTATACCTTGGGAGAATGAGGAAATGATCAGCATCCTAAGAAACATAATGATAAACAAGAGAGAGATGACTGAAGAAGACTTTAATGTGTTGGAGAAAGAGGACTTGAAGACTCTTTTCTATCTGCAGAAGGATGAATGGGAAAAAGCATTAAGGGAGGGAGAAAATCCCAGATATTACTCTGATGGCAGATTTGTGCCTGCTGGACTAGCAAGAACTCCAGGAATGATCAAAATGTTAATTGAGCTGGAGGCAGCAGGGCATGACATAGTGGAGATTGCAAACCTTTCTACTAAGATGGTGGAATCAATATTTGTAAAGACATTCAACTTGGGACCTCAAAAGCCCAAGAAATCAATTCCATTCAGACCACCAATCCATCAAAGATTGCAAAGAGGAAGAGGCCAAGCAGGAAGAGGAGAATCAAGCGGCTCAGTACAACAAAGAACAAAACCACAGTCTGATGTGGATCTACCCAGAGAGCTGTACTATGATTCAGTTACTGATTCTATGAAAGTGATTATGGAGAGCAGAATGCTAAGGGAGATTGTGGTCAGAAGTGACTTCCGTGAATATAATGAAGATCAATTAAGAAGGATGGCCACACTTCACTTGTATGATTACAGGAACAGGGACAGATCAGCAGGAAGACAAATGAATGACTTATCTAAGTATCTGCAAGAACAGGCTGCTGATGGGTTCAAATTTTTGAAAGAAAAGAGAAGTTGGAGCCTGATCCAACTTCACAAGTCAAAGAGGTCAGAAAAACTGAAGAAAATGGACAGGGCTGAACTGAACTACCAGATGAGAGTCCGAGATCAAAATCCTCTGTCCAACATGGAGACTTGTATAAGCTTGGGAAGAAGGATGAGAAGGCCAAATTACACAGTGCAGAAGAATGGTGTCATTACAAAAGTTGAATACAAAGAAGACACTGGCCACTATGTGCTGAGGAACTTAGATGGGAAGGCCTTGGCAACAATCAAGAAGGATGCAGATCTGACATGCCTACATAATGATGATCTTACTGATATAAGAGACTTGGTGATACCAGAAGGACACACTCACTACCAAGTGCTCAATATATTCAGAGAAAGAGCAGCATCTGTGATCCAGCTGAGAAAACAAGCAGCCTACAATGAGAGGAAAAGACAAATGAGATAGAATAGGCTTTGCTTTGTAATGTCTTCGGACAAACCTTTGATTATGTAATTTTTTACTTATGTAATTCAATTATGAAATTTGATGTGTATTTTGCTAAGTGTAAGTAACCTTAGAGTGTTTTGGGTCAGCTGAGGTGTTCCAATCTAGGGGGAGATTGTTGGGTCAAGAGTTTGACCCAAATGAGGAGATTTGACCTAAATGAAGAATATTGAAGATTGGAATCTTCTCAACCTTCTCAGAAACTGCTAAGTATTGAACCCGGGTACACCTTGGACCTTCGAGTAAGCTTTTACTTAGCCGAGTACGAGATTTTGCCTTCCAGGCACGGTTTACTTCAAATAATCTTCTTAAGTGGATATCCGAGCAAGGTATGCCTTTTAGTGATTTCCGAGTAAGGTTCATTAATTTGGCATATCCGAGTAAGGTTCACTTTGTCAAGCAGGGTTGTTCTTCAAGACTAAGTATTTTACTCTTCCGAGTAAGGTTTGGTCAACCAAGTCCAAGAAGCCAAGTAATTGGAAGACTGGGCAAGGTATTCTTTAATAATTATGGTCCGAGTATACTTGATGAGTTGATGGAATATCTCTAAGTTATATCGAGTAAGGTTCTGCTCAAGCAAGGATCATAGAAGAACAAGGTTGCTCGTAAGGATTTGTCGAGCAAATTTTGATAAGTCCAAGAAGATTGAAGTCTACTCGGTGAATATTTTACTTAATTAAGAGAATATTTTGTGTGTGACGGCTGTCCTAGGATTCCTCAAACCCTAATCGACTATCCTTTTGTATGATTAATGTTATATAAATGGAAATCTTTTGAGTGAATCCTTCGTGTGTCTTCGTATTTTTGAATATTCACTGCAACCGTATGTTTGTTATTGATTCCGCCTTTAACAAACGGTCATCTTTCTAATCATAGTAACCCGTCATTAACTCGTTTGTCAACACGACTAATTTTGTGTGAGTTATGAGATGATTGATTAAGATCCGATCCGAAACGACCTGACAATTTTGGTGAGTCTTGGTTAGAGTTTAGTGATTATAAACGTTTTCACGTGTCTTCGAGTTCGATATCCGGACTTTCCTCATCTGTTCTATACGCAACCAGTACACTTGCCGTTTGAGTGAACTAGGATAGATTGTTTGGTTTTTAAAGCTTAGTTGCAACTTGTGTTTTATTTATATATATATTTTCGCACATCAAGTTTTTGGCGCCGTTGCCGGGGACACGGTTTGAGGCGTATTAAGAACGACTCGAGTTAGGACTTGCTTGTTTACTACTTGTCTTTCTTATTTGTTTTGTTTGTTAGTTTAAAATAGTTTAGCTAATTATAGTTTCTTTTATTTATTTCAATAGTTGTATGCGACGTACTCGATCTCTAGGACCACCAGAAAGTGAAGGATTTCCCGAACCAGAGAGAGAGCTTTTCGAGAGACGTCGTACAAAACCGTCTTCCATTGCATCTACATCCGCCGGTAATACATTCTCTTCTCCTACTTTTTCCGAACCCGTTATTAGGGATAGGATTATGGGCGACGCAAATCCACCACCGAGGAGGACAGTTGCAGACCGGGCCCGTCCGGTCGATGCTGGCACGAGATCCAGCATTGCTCCACCAGCTATAGGAGTTCAAACTACTTGGCAGATTCCATCTAATGTTCTGAACACGATTGCTCATTCTGCTCAATTTCACGGGTTACTCCATGAGAACCCACATGCTCATATCACTCGCATCACACGAATTTGCGACACGTTTCATCTTGCCGGCGTATCCGAAGACGCCATCAAACTCCGAATCTTTCCGTTCTCACTCGTTGATCATGCGAGTCTGTGGCTTGAGTCCCTCCCACAGGGATCCATTGCTACTTGGGCTGCCATGCAGACCCAATTTCTTGAAAAATACGATCCTCCGGCTAAGGCCGCTCGTTTGCGTAACCAAATTCATTCTTTCCAGATGGAGGACACCGAGAGCTTCTACGAGGCGTGGGAAAGGTTCAAAAATCTACTTGCGTTATGTCCAAATCACGGCCTACAAGACTGGGCGGTTGTTGAGAAGTTCTACAACGGAGTGACGTACGCAACTCAGAGTATGCTCGACACAGCTGCAGGAGGTAACCTACTGACAACGAAAGATACGGATGAGTGCATTTCCTTTTTTAACTGTTTAGCCATGAGTGGATACCAGCGACCACCAGTTAAGAGTACCAAAACCATCGATTCCCTATCACGCGGCATGCATTCGGTCGACACGAGCACCGCACTTGCGGCACAAGTTGAAGCGTTAGCAAAGATCGTGAAGGACTTGCAGGTGAAAAGTAAGTTATGCGAGATCTGTACAGGGGGACATGATACTGTTCAGTGCCCCGTAGGTTTCCAGGAGGAGGCAGTCGACTTCGTTAATATTCCAAACCGAAATCAACATTCTTTCAATTATTATAATTCGGGGTGGAGAGGTAACCAAAATTCCAACTGGAGGAACGGAAATCAGTCCGGCTTCCAGCAACGTCAGAGTTTATTCTAGGATTCCGGTGAGGGACCGAGTAGTGGGGAGAAGTAGCCCAGGTTAGAGGAGATGATGGCACAGCAGACACAGATGATGTCACAACTCATGACTCGAGAGGACTCCCGTCACAAAGAAACTCAAGAGAAATTCCGGGAGCACGAGTCATTCATGAGAAATCAAGGAGCGTCAATTCAAAATCTTGAGCTTCAGATGGGAGAGATAGCAAGTCGTCTAAATGAGAGGTCGCCAGGTACACTTCCAAGTAACAATGAACAAAATCCGAAGGCGTTTGCAAAGGCTGTGACAACAAGGAGTGGTGCAGGGGCACGTAGCGAGCCCGTGATTCAAGAGGCGACGAGAGGAGTCGTTAACGAGCCTGCGGTAGATGTAGAGCAGCAGGTAGATGAGGAGATTCAGTTGGAGTCTCCACCGGCAATGGTGCATCAGAGGCACAGCCCCGGAAGTTCAGCACAGGCCGAGAACCAACCATTATCCAGCACACCACCGAGAGTCTACAAACCTAGACTCCCATTTCCCGGGAGAGTCCGTAGGGATAGAGACGAGGAGCAGAACTCTAAATTTCTTGATCTTCTGAAGCAACTTCATCTTAATATTCCTTTCCTTGAGGCACTTACGCAAATGCCCAAATACGCAAAGTTTCTTAAGGATATTCTTTCGAACAAAGAGAAGTTAGCCGAAGTCTCTTCCATTCCTCTGAGTGCTGGTTGCTCTGCAGTCTTGCAAAGAAAGTTACCAGAAAAGATGTCCGAACCTTGGAGTTTCACAATTCCCTGCATCTTGAGTGATAATACGGTCGGCCATGCGCTGGCAGATCTTGGTGCCAGTATTAATCTCATCCCGTATTCCGTGTATCGCAAGTTGGGTCTAGGTGAACCGAGGCCTACCCGTACGAGTATCCAGCTTGCTGATCGTTCTGTGAAATACCCCCGAGGGGTGGTCGAGAACATGCTTGTTCGTGTCGACAAGTTCATCTTCCCGGTGAACTTTGTCATCCAGGACATGAACGATGACGATAGTGTCACACTCATCTTGGGCCAACCATTCCTTGCCACTGCACAGGCATTGATCGACGTCTGCGAGGGTAAATTAATCTTAAGAGTTGGGGATGAGAACGTCACCTTTGACGTTTGACAGTCTCTGAAACACCCCAAGTCTGCTGATGACTCCTTATACTTCATTGATACCATCATGGAGCATGTCGGGGAGTTTCTCAGTTAAATTTGTGGAGGATTTGTCTCCGACACCCAGATTCTCGATAAGGAGATTTCAGAGATTGAAATGGTTGCCGTAACCAATCAGTCCTTAAATGACGCACCGAGTCGCATACCCCTGAATCTGGCGTGTCTGCTGAGATCGTACGAGACGATCCGATGGACCGACCTTCGGTCGATAGTCCTCCTCTTTCCTTAGAGCTTAAGGATATACCTTACTATCTTGAGTATGTATTTTTAGATGAAGAGAGGAAGCTTCCGGTTATCATTGCATCTGCGTTGACCGAGGTAGAGAAGGAGAAGTTGTTGAGGGTGCTACGAGAGCACAAGGAGGCTATTGCTTGGAAGATTATCGACATCAAGGGTATCAACCCGTCGTTTTGCACTCATAAAATCCTCATGGAGGAAAATTTCAAAACTGTCATCCAGCCGCAACGGCGGCTTAATCCGAAAATGCAAGAGGTCGTAAAGAAGGAGATCATTAAACTCCTTGATGCGGGGATCATTTTCCCCATTTTTGATAGTGCTTGGGTGAGTCCAGTCCAAGTGGTTCCTAAAAAGGGTGGCATGACTGTCGTCACCAACGAGAGGAACGAGCTTATTCCCACGAGGACTGTGACGGGATGGCGAGTCTGCATTGACTATCGCCGATTGAATGATGCCACCAGGAAAGACCACTTTCCTCTCCTATTCATTGATCAGATGTTAGAGCGTTTAGCAGGTCAGCAGTACTACTGCTTCCTAGATGGTTTCTCCGGGTACTTCCAGGTTCCGATAGCTCCCGACGACCAGGAGAAAACCACTTTCACCTGCCCTTACGGAACGTTTGCTTACAAACGTATGCCGTTCGGACTTTGTAACGCTCCAGCCACATTCCAGAGGTGTATGGTGGCCATTTTTCATGATATGATCGAGGACTCCATGGAGGTGTTCATGGACGATTTTTCCGTATTTGGGATTTCCTTCGATCATTGTCTATCAAATCTCGAGAGGATGATGTCCCGCTGCGTTGACACCAACCTAGTCATTAACTGGGAAAAATGTCATTTCATGGTTCGCGAGGGCATTGTTCTAGGTCATCGAATCTCAAGTGCGGGGATAGAGGTTGACCGGGCAAAGGTCGAGACCATTTCTAATCTTCCCCCGCCTACTTCTGTGAGATCATTTCATAGCTTTCTAGGTCATGCCGGGTTCTACCGTCGGTTCATCAAAGATTTTTCTAAAATCGCGAGACCCATGACCAAACTTTTGGAGAAGGATGCTCCATTTGTTTTTTTCTGAGCAGTGTATCGAGGCGTTCGATCTTCTAAAAGACAAACTCGTTAACGCCCCAATCATGGTTGCTCCCGACTGGTCGTTACCATTCGAGTTGATGTGTGACGCGAGCGACTTCGCAGTCGGAGCGGTTCTTGGACAACGGAAGGATAAACATTTCCATCCGATCTACAATGCAAGCCGGACCTTAAATGGCGCACAGGAAAGCTATACCACCACCGAAAAAGAGCTTTTAGCTGTGGTGTTCGCTTTCGACAAATTTAGGTCCTATCTGGTTTTGTCTAAAACGATTGTTTATACGGATCATGCCGCTCTTAGGTATCTTTTCGGCAAGCAGGATGCTAAGCCTCGTCTTATCCGATGGATCATGTTGCTTCAAGAGTTCGATATAGAAATCCGTGATAAAAGGGGGCCAAGAATGTGGCGGTTGATCACCTTTCACGTCAAGAGGGAGTTGATTTAGGAGATTCGGGAGTTAGGATCGACGATCGTTTTCCGACGGAGAGTCTGATGTTTGTTACTGCACAAGAGGAAGGTTTTCCATGGTTTGCTGATTTCGCGAACTATCTTGCTGACGAATACCTCTCAAAGATGCCTTACCAGCAAAAGAAGAAATTCTTTACTGACATCAAATTTTACCTTTGGGACGATCCATATCTTTTCCGCATTGGTGCTGATCAGCTTATTAGAAGGTGCGTAGATGTCAAGGAAGGATGGCAAATTCTGAGCCATTGTCACGTGGGACCGACTGGAGGTCACCACAGTGTGAGTTCTACGGCAAAGAAAGTCTTTGATTCTGGTTTTTACTGGCCGTCTATCTTTAAGGATGCTCATCTGTTCGTTAAGAGTTGTGATCGTTGCCAGCGTGTCGGCAACATTTCTTCGCGAAATGAAATGCCCCAGAATGCCATTCAAGTTTGTGAGGTTTTTGATATTTGGAGTATTGATTTCATGGGACCGTTTCCATCTTCGCGTGGAAACAAATACATACTCGTGGCCGTCGATTACGTGTCAAAGTGGGTTGAGGCCAAAGCTCTACCCACCAATGATGCCCTAGTGGTAGTCCGTTTTCTAAAAAGTCTATTTGCTCGTTTTGGAGTCCCGAAATCCTTGATTAGTGATCGAGGTACTCACTTTTGCAACTCGCAGATGGATTAGGCGTTGAAGCGTTATGGGGTCACCCATCGGCTTGCGACCGCCTACCACCCACAGACTAGTGGGCAAGTAGAAGTGAGTAAACGGGGAATCAAACGTATTCTCGAGAAAACGGTTGGTTCAAATCGTCGGGATTGGTCTGACAAATTAGATGACGCTCTGTGGGCTTTCCGTACAGCCTACAAGACTCCGACTGGTTCCACACCATTTCGGATGATTTATGGGAAGGCCTGTCATCTTCCTGTTGAATTCGAACACCGCGCTTCATGGGCCCTTCAAAGGGTTAATCTTGATTTACCCGCCGCAGGGGGTAATTGTTTCCAACAATTACACGAATTAGAGGAGCTCCGGGATCACGCATATGACAATCATTTCGGTATAATGAGCATACGAAGAAACTGCATGACAAGAAATTGAAGGGTAATAGGCAGTTCAAGTGTGGGGATAAGGTTTTACTATATAACTCACGGTTGAGGTTATTCCCGGGAAAGTTGAAATCCCGATGGTCGGGACCGTTCACGATCACTGAGGTTTTCCCGTATGGCACGATTGAGATACAAGATCGAAGCTGGAGGTTTAAGGTGAACGGCCATAGATTGAAGCACTACATAGGAGAGCCAATAACTGATCAGACAGTCGAGGTGTTCTACCTTGACTCATTCACCGAGGAATAGGCGTGATGGATGTATCACTCGAGAGACAGCCGAGTTGTAGAGTTTGTATTATGATTCTCTTTATTCTCTGTTTGTATTTGTTTTATTTTTATTTATATTTAAATATATATATATATATAATAAATATTTAATAAAAATCATAAAAATTAAAAATTTCAAAAACACAAAAATATGTTTATTTCTTATGTTTCTGTTTTCTAGTTTGTACGCCGCTACATGCGAGCGAGTTTGAGTTGTTACAGGTATTATTATGCGCATGGTAGCTCTGATGGCATTTTGGAACTGGTTCATCCGAGGTTGCGGCCGCGAATGAAATGCTATACGGTCGTTCGTTCGAGTCATACACAGCTGATGAAGAATCTTCATCTAAACCAGGGGAGTAACCCGTTCTCTATTTTAATTCCTGTTCTTTCAAGTTTTAAATTTATGCTTTACGTTTTATTTTTATTTTATTTCTTTTCCTTGTTCTCATCGAGGACGATTTCGTTCTAAGTGTGGGGATGGGAATTTATTTTACTTAGTTGTAGAAAAAAAATTAATTTAAAAAAAAAATAAAAAGTTTTCACTTGTTTTTCGTTTTCGTACGTTGTTTAAGTTAAAAAAAATGTCCCTTGTTTTTAGTTTTCTTTTGCATTAAAGTGTGAGATGATGATATTTATCGGAAATCGGTTTTTCAAACTACTAATAATATGAGATAAATAAAAGAAAACGCACTTAACTTCGGATGTGTCGGTAGGCTCAACCTTGAAAATGAAAGGGCAAATTTGATAAAACGGTTAACGGAAATCTTTTGTGGGTAAAGCGTTTTCATGGAAAATAAACAATGAAAGGTCGGGCCATACTCAAGCCTCAAATTTTGGTATGAAAAAGTGGTAGTATCATGAGTTTTAAAAAAATTTGAATCCGTTATCATATGATGCTTGGGTAGGTTTAACGTTAGAGTATGCCGTGTAGCCTGTGATATAAATCTTAAACTGCTAGTTTAGTGTTTTACACCTCATTGGCGTATGGTTTTATAACCTTAAATCCTGTATTGATGGGATGCTTCGGGTCCTGAGACCATGGGTCTGTATGCAATCTATTTATCTGGGTATTCACAATTCCTAAGTGGGGTTGTAGATATTTAAAATAAAGCCAAAGAGCAAACCCTTGTAAGTCTATAAACATGATCACAAAAAGTACAAAAGTACAAATACACTACAGACTTGATCATCCACGCTGTTAGCCATGTGGGGTCCCCTTGCTCGCGTCTCATTACCATTAAGAAACAGACCACAAGGGACACGCTACATGTAAGCCCTACAGATGAAATTTTGCATACTCACCTATGGTGATTGATTTGGGGTATTGCTTGATAACGGGGATATGTCATGTTGTGGGGAGCACTAGCTATAAATTAATTGAACCTTAATCGTATATAATGGCTGCTTGGTAGACTTTGATGCTTAAGCTTAGGTGGATAAACAATACCCTTGATCGTCTTAACTATTCATAAATATTGAGCAACAAAGTTTTAAATCTACTAACTTTGAGGTTTAAGTCAAGTTGGGGTGGTTTAGTCCGGTAAAAGCTGAAAATAAGCGGGTCTTAATTGTGCAAACCACTAAGTAATATTATTGTCGGATCTTATTTGTCCCGGTAAAGATTAAGGTATGGGTTTAGGTGGACAACAATATCGATGATCGCGGTTTTTGTGTTTTTCTGAGCTTTAAAATCTAACCTATATGTTTGATTTAACTTTGATTTTCCGATTCTGATCCAACTGCAGTCAAATCTTTTTCAGGGACGAAAAAGTCTTAAGTGTGGGGATGTTTGATGTGTAGTTAAACACACTTACTTTCCTTATGATTTTATCATGGTTTTGTGTTTAATTGTTTATTTTATGAAAGTATTAGGGGTTAAGTGCAATAATTTACAAAGTTTAAATGTTAATTGTAGGTTTATAAAAGATGGTGAAAAAAGAGTTAATTTGGAAGATTCTAGAGGCCTTGTTGGTCAAGTTTTAAAGCTACAACTCAAGGCCCTACCCAAGCCCACAAGTTAGAAGCCTTGTATAATATTATATTAAGATAATTAATTGAGTTTTCAGCCAATATCCAGCAAAAAAACCCGAAATCAAAAAAACCCTAACTTTCTACAAAGTTCCGATCGGAACTGCAGCAGCCAAAAAGGAAAAAAAAAACTAAGTGGCGGCTGTTGTGGCGGCTGGAGAGGAAGAGGAACACCAAGGAGACTCTTGTGCAGCTGCTAGGCATCAAATACATCCATAATCTCAGCCCTATAACCTTAAGTAATCATCTTTAAACTTTGTTTATTGTTCAAGAACCCTAACTAGTTGAATTGATCTTTTTCTTTGGATTGTTTTGCAAGTAATTGATTGTTTGACTTTGATTTAGTTATTCTTGGATCTTGAATGAGTTTGATTATGTTTATGATGATGTTTATGATGTTTTACTTAAATTTTAATGGCTGTCCAAAATTAATGAGTAGCTAATCTTGTTTGTTCTACCTAGGTTTGATGAATATTGTTAGGTTTTGACTAGTAATATGGATTGTTAATGATCATGGCTTAAATTCTTAATTTAAAGTTTGATTTAACAATAAACTAGATTGTGTTTAGTGGCTGTGTTTTGTTTGATTATACCTAATAACCTCGTGCTTTAATTAATTGAATCGGTTTTGATTAGTTGTTGCATGTTTAAGGCTCTTTACTTTGTGTTTAGGGTTTGTTTGCGGGGTGTACAACCATAGGGATAAGTGGGTAAATTAATTAAATAAAATCAGTTGTGAAACACCTTCTTAGAGACCGAGAGGTGATAAGAAGTAAACTCGTCTCATTATTTTTACTTGTTAGAATTAAGATCGCGCGAGAGCGGGTTTTGTTCTTGTCGGGTTTGGGTGTTTGAGCGATTAGTTGGTCTAGTTTAAGTTAAGTTGAATTGTTCCTCTATCCTTGGTTGCGTAGTATTCGTTTCCATTAGGCTAGTGTGTCGGTGAGACCGAGAGGTGAGTCGGCATTAGAACACGTTAATAATTTGTTTTTCGTTTTGATCTTAAAATCAACTAAGATAAGTTAGAGTTTGTTAGTGAGACCGAGAGGTGATCTGATCTTCTTGAGCAAACCTTAGTTGTGTCATCCTTTAGAACCGGTGTCGTGAGAGTTTTCAATCCATTGTGTTGTCATCTCCTTCAATATGATTCTTACCTAGGTAGACGTTTTTATCATTGCAGTCAAAGTTTCCGAAGTTTTGTTAAAAGTTTTCATTTAGTTAAGTTAAGTAGTTAAATCAATTCTAAAATAAATCAATTAAATATTTTGGTGAGTCTTGGTTAGAGTTTAGTGATTATAAACGTTTTCACGTGTCTTCGAGTTCGTTATCCGGATTTTCCTCATCTGTGCTATACGCGACCGGTACACTTGCCGTTTGTGTGAACTAGGATAGATTGTTTGGTTTTTAAAGCTTAGTTGCGACTTGTGTTTTATTTATATATTTATTTTCGCACATCAATTATTGAATGCGGTAGCTTAAATACTAGTTAATAATTTAATATTAGTCTTGTACAAAAAAGCACATACTTAATCCGAGGCTATGCCTCATTCTCAAATTTGTTTTCAAACTTTAGAAAAAAAATGAGAAATTTCTTAAGAAATCTTTCCTTTTCACTCCCCTCTCCTTGAGGAAGATTCATGTGACGGATATGTAGTAAACTGTAAGAGTGACACACTTGTTTACCGAACTCTTGACACCAAGGCTTGCGAGCCTAAGGAAGTGCAATAAACATAAATCTCAATCAACCGCAAGATCCGGTTGCCTTCCTGGAGTGTTTAGTAAGGATGTGGAACTTATTAAGCCTAAGCATATCACACCAAACGTACTTGAATTTGCTACCAACATTGTATCAAATGTGGTCATGTGACAATCACACTCTTAAATCAACGATGAGACTTTGTTTTAATTTTTTTATTTTTAAGAATGAATATTTTCTCAAATTATCAATTTCATCAATACTCTAAGTTAAGGTTATTAAAATTTTATTTTGTATTCTCATGAATTTTCACGAAACTCGAAATTTCACGTAGTTATACAATTTTTTTCCAAAACATAATAATTTTTTTTTCACGTGTCGTCATTGTAGCATGTCTTCTTCCCGCCTTATCAACCGTAACCGTTACACTGGCAACTCGGGCCATAGCATGTCATCCCGCATCGCTAAGGGAATCATGGAAGCCCTCCCAACAATCATCTCTCAATTCCAAACTATGAATGCTCCTACATCATCCATAACTCCGAACCCAATTGCTTGCTCCATCAAACAGTTCAAGAGTGCCAACCCGCCCGAATACTTCGGTATCGACGGTGCTACTATTCTCATCCAATGGTTCAAAAAAATGGAGAGCGTGTTCCTCCACTATGAATGTCTCAAGGACAAGAAAACCACTTACGCCTCTAGCGTACTCAAGAAAAATGCCCTCAATTGGTGGAACGGTGAGAAGCGCACGCTTGGCGCTGAGCTTGCCATGGCCTTGCCATGGGATTAGCTCAAGAAGCTCTTGCTCAAGAAGTTTTTCTCGAAACATGAGTTTTGGAAGTTGGAAGAGGAGTTTTGGAATTTGAAACAAAAAAGTGGTAATGACATCATCTATAACGATCGTTTTAATGAACCGAGTCTTCTCATCCACCACATGGTCACTCCCCTTGAACGTTCAATCCACAATTACATCTCGGGTTTGCATATGCAAATCCGAGATTCCGTCCTTAGTTGTGACCCTCAAACCCTCCATGATTCCATCACCTTAGTCGACATCCTCACCGAAAACCACGTTAAGGTCGGGACCTTGATGCGGAAAATTTCCAAGAAGCCCAATGATAAGCGTGCATTCGAGCCCACCAAAGAACCCAAGCCCAAATCTCCCAAACCCGAGTCTTCAAATCCTGAATCCTTCAAGCATAACAACAACAACTCTCCCCACTACCGCAACAATAAAAGAAAGTCCAATTCCCAAAACTATGTCTTGGCTCAATCGCAAACCCAACCCACCAAGAAGCCATGTACAAGACCCCACCCATTATGTGATACGTGTAACTTTCACCATTAGCCTAATCTCAAGTGTCGACAATGCACCCATTGCAATCGATTTGGTCACCTCTTTACCACATGTCGTGAACGCATCCAACTCATGATGCAACCATTTATCTCACCACTTACCCAACCCCAAACTTTACCTTATGATCAACCGTTTACTCAAGCACCTTCAACTATTAAAGCTTGTTACAATTGTGGAGACCCTAGCCATTATCGCAATGCATACCCAAGACTCGCACACATGAACCAAATTCAATCCTACCCAACCCAAACCACTCAATATCAAGCTTACCAAGCCCAAGTAAATCAACTTCAACCAATCCAAGCTCAACCCATCCAAGCAATTCAAGCCCAATCCATTCAACCAATTCAAGTTAACCAAACCCCAATCAACTAATCAACCTCAAGTGACCAAGCTACTCAAGGTCAAGTGTGTTACATCAACGGTTCCCAAGTCTGAGCTTAACCCTTTATGAAGACATGCCACGCAAAAGTCGTTCCTTTTATTAAGTTATTTTCATCTAAATCTAATGTATTAACTTCATTAAATCTCCAGTTTGGTTATGCATGAGGATTATGGTTATTTATAATGGTATTCAATCTCTCATTTATTCCTATCTTGTCGTTTATTGCACTATTTATTGTTACATAATTTATTATCATGATTTAAGTGGTCTATGACCGGTTATTTACCGGGACTATGTGCATGGTGATGTGCATAGTTATCTAATAGTACCGTATTTGTATCATAAACTACATATGGCTGATTTCCTACAAACGTTTTGGAAATTGGGACTATGAACATGTGTTGTTCAAAGTTATCTAACAGGAGTCACATGTACAAATTTTATTTCGATATTTTAATACATGACTACCCAAACCTTCCAAACTCACCACATTCTCAAGGTACTCATACCTCATCTCATCAATTTTGTAATCTTGGTTTCAAACCTTATCTATTATTATATTCATAAGTCATGTGATTCGTTTGTTGTGTGAACCTATTTATGAATGTGTGAATTTTTTCGTCATCTCAAGTATTATCAAATACACCGAATTTGTAAGATAGTTATATAAATCCAAATTTTCCTCCCTCTATCTATTTAACTTTATTATTATTACTTTCGATGGTTAACTTCAACAACTTCGTCATATTTTTCCCAGGTACACTTTTGAGTTATTTATGAACATCAAATTTGATGCATTTACTTAGTTTCATTTCTCTTGATCAAACAATTTCTACTTAGTTATAAAAAAGGTTTTATTTTACATTGTTTTTGAACCCTCACAACGGGACGAACTATGTGCATCATTCGACGACCTAAATATATATGAGTGTACTCACAATTATCAAAGTCCTCGCATGGGACTCATAGTGAATACAATTGTGTGTCATAACTCAGAACCTAGAGTGATGTTGGGTAACAATACAAATATGAATGTGGTAAGTGCATGGTGGATACGCCGTTGGTACATCTTATATATAAGTGTCCTTATCACATTTTCCTATTGTAGCGTTATTTGGGTCACTTGAAGATGTGTGGTATTTTTATAATAAAACATATTTTTTCTTAACACTTATATACTGCAACATTCGTTATCTTTGAAACCCGAAAACCCAATCCAATTAATTTTTATTTACTCTTACTGTTTCGGATACTTGCTTGAATTATTATTTGTTGGTCCGGTATACGTTCATCTAAACCATTTGTTAAATGTTATAACTATCAAACTTGCGCAATTTAACCCCCTTTCACGTAGTTCTAACAACATCTTAAACTAACCCAAACCCTAGGGACTTAAATGCAATTTATTTAAAAGTTATTTTTTTTCTTTTCTTCTTTCCTTCTTCCCATCGAGCAGCCCCCCCCCCCCCCCTTTCTTGTTTCGCAAAACTCAGCATAATCAACGGAATTGACTTTGTACAAACGTTATGTGATCAAAAACGCATCAAAATCATACCTTAATTGTGTTAATCGACAACCATATGACAACCATTCTCACATTAACAAAAATGCGGATAGCATGATCAAATTACCCTATAAATACACAATCTTAATTCAATTAACTCGTACCACACACTCCTCTTATTGTCACGAACCTAACCCCTATAGATAATTAGATAAATTTGTTCATTCAGTAGTTCGTTTTTAAACACCTTGAGCTGGCCCTATTTTGATCTCGTTCACCCTCGTCTGATCCTTGTTTGGGGTAATTGATTACACGATTTAAATCGCAATTATTTGGTCTTCGTTAACCATTTGATCCAGTATAACGGATTGGATCAATTTTATTTCTTGGGTTTGTTTAATCAAATCTCTTATGAACTGATAGTGTATTTAATTAAAGAAAATAAGATCTGTTTGCAAGTGTTGGTCAGCCCAGCTGGTTAAACACTTGAGCTATGGGGGCAGAGGTCACGGTTTCGACCCCCTGCCACCCCATTTTTTTTTTGGTATTTGTTTATATCGATCAATTCTAATGGTTTTAAACCTTAATAAATGATAAATAATTTATATTTTATTAAAACCAACATATTAACTCGTTGTTTTCCGTATCTTGGTTAGAACTAGATATATATACAAATACATATATATATATATATATATATATATATATATATATATGTTTGTATGTATAAAAATTATTAAAGTGTAAGGGTTTTTGTAATAAATATTTAAAAAGATTGTGTTTAATTATTATACGTAAATTAAGGTATATAATATTATTTTACATAATAATTTGGCTAAGTAATTTATAAACTAATAACATGTTTATAAATATATATATCTTGTTACCGCTTTAATAATATAAGTACTAATATTATATAAACAATTATATTTTATACAATATTAATTTATAAGTAATCTTTATTAATCATAAACCTTAAATAAAATATGTTATACTCTCTATATCCATTCATATCTCGTTTCTCTCTTAGTTCATTTGTTAATTTGTAGTATTTTCCCCGTTATTACATTTGTTAGGATTTGACTTTGCTACCTCTCGAGCGCGACGCTTATTCTCCTACCTATCTTAACGTATTTATTCATTTGCTTATTCTCTAAGGTGAATTTACATATCCCCCTTTTTCATCTTTTAAATTTTGGGAGTTGCATGTATACCCTATTTAAATAATTTATGTTTATTTACTTTTCTATTCATAACACAATTCAATATATGTTTATGTGTGATTATTGCATGCTCTATGATAATGATTTATGTGCTTAATTGTTTATTTTATGTTCGATGGTTGGTATCTCATCCTCATCTATACTCATCTAGTATGATCATACATTTACCCAGTACATTGATTTTATATCAATAGGAACGGGTCCACATCTATTTTGTTGTTTACATTTTCATAGCAATTGTAATGCTCAACATTAATATATGAATTTTGGTTTTTATCTATGTATATACCTCAACTAAAACTTATGTACTCTCACCAATATTTGTGTTGACAAACTTTATTTTTATACATGCTACAGGTACAAGTAACTTATATTGATCAAGATTGAAGATATTAGTATTTACCTTGGGATATTTATTCTAAACCCAAAAAGTATGATGTATTTATTATGTATTCTGAATTTGTGTACTTGATTTAATGTTAATAAAATTAAATAATTATTTTCGCTTTAATTAGTGTCTTTTGAGCCACTGTCCAATCAATACGTTACGGCCCTGCATGTTCCGCCTTTGGCCGGGGTGTGACAGCTATAGGTTGGACAATTGCCGACTTAAAAGGCATTAGTCCGTCTATAGTCATGCACAAAATCATCACCAAAGAGGATGCAAAACCAACCCGAGAGACTCAAAGAAGGTTGAATCCAAATTTGAGAGAAATTGTGAAAAAGGAGGTAATAAAGTGGTTAGATGCAGGAATTATCTATCCCATCTCGGATAGTGCGTGGGTAAGTCCTACACAGGTGGTATCGAAAAAAGCAGGTATACAGGTAATTAAATATGAAAGCGGTGAAAAAATCGCTACCCGACCGGTCGCTGGGTGGCGAGTTTGCATTGATTATCGTAAATTAAATGCCGCTACATCTAAAGGCCATTTTCCATTACCTTTTATTCACCAAATTATTGAAAAATTATCGAGTCAAAAGTATTACTATTTTTGATGGGTATTCGGGATATAATCAAATTGCTATCCACCCGGATGACCAACACAAGACCACCTTCACGTGTCCGTATGGCACTTTTGCTTTTCGGCGAATGCCATTCGGATTGTGTAATGCTCCGGCCACATTTCAACGTTGTATGATGAGTATTTTTTCGGACATGATTGGGGATTCACTTGAGGTGTTTATGGATGACTTTTCCATTTTTGGTCCAACTTATGAAACTTGTCTCAATGAATTCGAAAAAGTTTTAAAAAGGTGTATTGAGACAAATTTGGTTCTAAGTTGGGAGAAAAGTCATTTCATGGTTCAAGAGGGTATTGTGTTGGGTCATGTTATTTCATAAAGGGGAATGGAGGTGGATAAGGCAAAAGTCCTGGTAATATCATCTTTACCTCCACCTAAAAACATTAAAGGGGTAAGGTCAATTTTGGGGCTTGCGTGTTTTCATAGAAGATTTATTAAAGGTTTTAGTGTGATCACAAAACCTTTATGTAATTTGTTGTTGAAAGATGCCCCTTTTTATTTTACTAATAAGTGTTTGCAAGCGTTTAGTGTTTTGAAGGAACAATTGGTGAAAGCTCTTATTTTTCAACTGCCGGATTGGTCAAAGCCGTTTGAGATTATGTGTGATGCTAGTGATAATACTATCGGAGCGTTTTTGGGTCAACGAATTGATAAAAAGCCCGTGGTAATTTTGTTGGGTTTTAACAAGATTATCAAAGCCATATAAACCCATTTATATGAAAAACGCAGCGGATAAATTAGTTTTAAATTTTGTTATTTAGATTAATATAAAACCCATTTTATATGTAAAACCCAAGCCCAGGATCCATATACGAATTTACATGCATATCAAAACAACATTCATAGGGGGTTTATGTAATACAACCTTTCAAGATGTAAGAAAGATGAAGGAGATGACGGTTTGAACAGCTAGTCTTCAATGGAGAAGAGCCTCAAGCTTGTATACCCTCCAAGCCTTCAACAAACACCTTGTATGCTAGGATTTGTACTTAGATAAAATCCTCCTTGTTCTTGTTCTTCCTTTGTCCAAAAAATGGAAGAGAGACATGAGAGACTTTACTTGTGTGTGAGAGAGAGAGAGAAAGTGAGAGTGAATAATAGCTTATCAACCAGCTAGAGAGGATGCACGTCATAGATAATAACAAAACATAAAAGCAAGAGAGAGGGGCGAAAATGGCCGTCCCCCCCCCCCCCCCCCGCTTGTGTTTCCCACTCCAAATTTGAAATCTCAACCTTTGTTATTATTTTGTTACCTATTTTGTACATGTAACATTTTTAATGTAACATGTCATGGCAAGGTAACATGTATTATGTGACATGCCTTCCATATTTGTTATTTAACCAACTTAAATAAAAACATGAAATGTCTTCTCTCATAATATAAATTAACCATATAATTTATATACATATGACACAAGTGAAAATATCCATAAATATCAACACTTAGAATATTTAGAAACATATCCTTAGTCCTTCTAAGGTATTTCAATATGCTCTTAACCGCCATCCAATGGCTACTTCCCGGATTTTGTTGGTATCGACGTGTCATGCTCAAAGCGCATGACACATCCGGTCTAGTGCATATCATGGCATACATGATGGATCCTACATCCGAAGCATATGGGACTCCTTTCATTTTCTCTTGCTCATCCTTTGAGATTGGACATTGAGTCTCACTCAATATCGTTCCTCTTTGAATAGGTACCAAACCTTTCTTAGAGTTCTCCATCTTGAACCTTTTCAAGATTTTATCAATGTATGCACTTTGGTTTTAACCTATCAACCGCCTTGATCTATCCTTATAGATCTTTATTCCCAAAATACAGGCGGCTTCACCAAGATCTTTGATGGAAAAACAACTCCCAAGCCAGGCCTTTACACCTTCTATGGTTGGAATGTCATTCCCAAACAAAAGTATGCCATCAACATACAATACTAGGAAAGTAATGATGCTCCCACTAGCTTTCTTATACACACAAGCCTCATCAGCGTTCTTGATGAATATGAATTTATTGACCTCTTCATCAAAACGGTGATTCCAACTTCTAGATGCTTGTTTCAATCCATAGATTGATTTCTTTAACTTGCATACTTTATTAGGATGTTGTGGATCGACAAAACCTTCGGGCTGAACCATATAAACATCTTCTTCAAGATGTCCATTTAGAAAAGCGGTTTTGCCATCCATTTGCCAAATCTCATAGTCATAATATGCGGCTATGGCAAATAAGATCCTAATAGACTTTAGCATTTCCACAGGCGAAAAGGTTTCATCATAATCAACCCCTTGAGTTTGAGTAAAACCTTTTGCTACAAGTCTTGCTTTATAAGTATCCAAGTTTCCATGCATATCGATTTTCCTTTTGAAAACCCACTTACTTCCAACCGGTTTGGAGTGAAGAGGTGGTACAACTAAATCCCATACTTGGTTGTCATGCATGGATTGCATCTCAACGTTCATAGCTTCAAACCATTTGTCACAATTGGATTGTGACATTGCATCATAGTATGTGGTGGCTTCACCCGAATCTACCACATAGCATCCATCCATGAAAAATCCATATATTTTGGGTGGACTACTAATTCTACCAGATTTTCGAACGTTTTGTGTGTCTTGATCAACCATTTGATCATTCTCAACAACCTCTTGTTGAGTGCTAGTATCAACCAAATGTGTATCGGCTTGTGGTTCTCGATCCTCCTCGAGTTCCACCGTTCTGCTAGTTCCTTCCATAAGGAACTTAGTTTCCAAGAACTCGGCCTTTCGAGCAATGAACACCTTTTGCTCGGTTGGGTTGTAGAAATAATATCTCGTAGAGTCTTTGGGATACCCTACAAAGATACACTTAGTGGATCGGCTTTCAAGTTTTTTTTGGGTGTTGTGCTTAACATAAGCCTCACAACCCCATACCTTTAAATATGATAATGATGGAACCCTTCCTTGATATATTTCAAAAGGTGACTTGTCCACTTTCTTGTTTGGTACCATATTTAGAATACGGGCTGCCGAGAGCAATGCAAAACCCTAAAATGATAGAGGCAATGTGCTTCTAGCCATCATAGATCGAACCATATCCAATAGAGTTCAATTCCTCCTTTCGAACACACCATTATGTTGTGGTGCTCCGGGTGGAGTGAGTTGTGAGATGATTCCACAACTCCTAAGATGATCTTGAAAAGCATCACTAAGGTATACACCTCCTCTATCCGAACGAAGTACTTTGATGATTTTATTGAGTTGATTATCTACTTAATTTTGGAAGACTTTGAACATTTCAAAGGCTTCATCTTTGTGTCGTAACAAGTACACATACCCATAACGACTATAATAATAGATAAAGGTAATGAAATATCTTTCATCATTCCTTGTCATTACCTTAAAAGGTCCACAAACATCTGAATTATGATACCTAATAACTCTTTAGCCCTTTCATTAGTTTCACTAAAGGGTTCCTTGGTCATTTTTTCTTTGTAAACAAGTTTCACACTTATCAAATGAATCATCATTTGATTCCAAAAGACCATTCTTTTGAAGTATATGAATGCGACCCTTGTTTATGTGACCAAGGCGACAATGCCAAAGATTAGTCTTACTCAAATCCACTTTGAGTTTCTTGGTGTTTGATTGATACAACATGTTATAAAAGGATGTGTTATCAAGAACCAATTCATAAATGCCATTAGAAGGCATCGCTTTAAAATAAAAGACATCATTCATGAAAACACAAATACCATTTTCTACAAACTTTAAATCATAACCATGTTGTCTTAAAAGAGAAACGGAGATAATGTTCCTAGTCAAACTAGGAGCATACAAAATGTTTTTCAAACCTACTTCCAAACCATTTGGAAGCTTCAAAATATAGTCTCCTTGGGCTTCGACATCAACCTTTGCTCCGTTGCCCATGAAGAGACTTGTATATCCTTTCTTGTAATGCTTATTTCTTTTGAACTCCTACAACAAATTGCAAATATGAGTTCCACATCCGGTATCCAATACCCATGTGTTAGAAGAAATAACATTAAGATAAATATGGATCATGAAAGTCGTACCCGAGGTTTGCCCCGCATCCCTCTTTACTTTCAACTCTTTGAGATAGGTTGGACAATTCCTCATCCAATGTCCTTTCTCATCACAACCAAAGCACGGGTCCTCTGAGCTAACCTTTAGTTTCTTCTCCTTTGGTTTGGTTGGTTCCGCTTTAGCCTTTCCTTTGAACTTACCCTTGACGTGTCCCTTACCTTTGGCAACCTTTGCCTTAGGTTCCGGGTGATGCCTTTTCTTATTGCCACCTTCATTGATCATGAGAACCGGTAAAATCTTTTTACCCATTCCCTCTTCGGCCGTTTTGAGCATTGCGTCAAGCTCACCAATGCTCTTGTCCCAACCATTCATGTTGTAATTCATGACAAAAGTCTCAAACCTTTTAGGTAGGCCATTAAGGCTCAAATCCGTGGCTAACTCTTTTGAGACGGGACAATTAAGCCATTCAAGTCGATCAATGTGGCTTTTCATCTTAAACACGTAAGATGAAACCGATTGAGTTTCTTCCATATGACATGCATGAAGCGCTCGAACCGTTTCGAAGCGTTCCACCCTAGCTTGATTAAGGAACATTTCCTTAAGTTGGGTGATCATGTCATATGCCCCATGATGTTCAAAATCCTTTTGAATTTCGGGAATCATAGTTCCCAACATGAGGCAAGAAACGTGCACTGAATCCTCGGTGTATTTCAACCAATCGTTATAGGCATCTAAATCGTCAATGTTTGGTTCATCGGGAATAGGATCGTCCAATATGTAGGATTTATTTTCTTGTTTGAGAACAATTCTCAAATTTTGATACAAATCCATAAAATTGTTATAGTTAAGGCGATCCTTATCAAGTATACCTCTTAGTGATAGGTTATGCACGGGTGGGATAACTGTGTTAGGTGGATTGTTGATTGCAACCATCTACATAATTTAACAAAGCTCAATTTTAGTATTTTCGATATCAATTAAACTAATTTTAATCTTTAATACCCTTTATGTCTTTAAGGCAATTAATGATTAAAATCTAGAACCCAACGTTACTTCACATAGTAGTTAGGTGACCTTTATCCTACTATTGAATTAACAATGTAGTCAACGTTTGACGATTGCAACCCTTTGCAACTTCTAGTTTTATGGGATCGGTTAAACATCATATGTTTAGTTGGCATGTTTAATCCCATCAACACCTTTGTACGCCATGTTTCGGTGACCCTATTCACATGGTTTCCAAATCAAGTTGTCCTACTTACACATACATGTGAATTTGACATACAAGTGGTTAGGTTACCTTTATCCCACAAATATGACAACCTCACCTCAAACTCGCAAGGTTTCACCAATGTGGTTAGGTGACCTTTATCCCACATCAAGTTTCCAAGTAATTCAAGTGTTGTATAAAAGGATGGTGTTTAACTTGTTTTAAAAGGGATTTAAGTTTTCTAAATTCTAGATTGGAAAACTATTTATGTACCTTTCATTTGCATGCATTCAAATGTATGGTACTTTGTTTGAAAAACCAATTTTCAAAATTCCTTTTAATAAAACCCATTTTATTGTAAAATCATTAACCTTTAATAAAACCAATTTTATTACCTAATGATTTCTAAGGAACCAATTTTATGCAAGTTATTAATATTAAGTTTGTTAATTATCCTTATCCAAATAAGATAAAACAAATGTATAAATCAACCATGCAAGCATAAATAAACAACCACAAGTTCATAACCATAGCCTCCTAATCTTGGCCACACTTGTTGACCGAAACAAATGTGCTAAAAGCCTCTCTAGTGACCAAATGAACAAAGGCATGTCCAAGTGAACAAATGCGTGCCCAATTGAACAAAGTCCTGTCCAAGTGAACAAAGGGCTGTGTCGGTGAACTCCCACTTGACTCCGCATCCAAATGCCTCAAGTGTCCACCATTTGTGTTGTGACTTCTCCACTTTATTTGGGCTTCCTCTTAGGCTCCAACTTCAGCTCCTAGCTTTATGGGCTCCAAGTTTGGGCTTTGGTTATTGGGCTAGAATCCCATCTTGGACTATGAGGTCCATTAAGGCCCAAAACCAAAAACCTTAACTTTGTTGCTTCTTCTTTTACAAAAAATATATCCTTATACATTTTTCTCTAGTAAAAGAAATACAGCTAATCTACTTATTATTACAAACCAATATGAATGAATAAGTAGATTACAAACCCAAATAAATGAATATTACAACCAAATTGAATATTAAATAAATCACAACACAAACACACAAGGTCTTGGCTAGGTTATGAACATCCAAATGCACATCCAAATATGCAAGTATTACATCTTTAAATGGTTCCCCTTTTGAACCTCAAACTTTCGGCCAAGGATAAGTAAAACCGAAAGTTTCAGGTTTTGTCCAAACAAAACAACCAATCATCCAAATGACTTAATTCTTTAAGATTACAACATGCATGTAAAGTATAATCTTGAAGAACCAAGGGGTAATCAAAGACCGCAAAAATTTCGGCCGTATGGTGAACCACTCCATAAAACCCGAAAAATTTTTAGATCTATTGAAGCATGTATCCGTATAAGCGGCTCTTGATACCATTGTTGGGTTTTAAAAAGATTATCAAAGCTATATAAACCCATTTATATGAAAAACGCAGCGGGTAAATTAGTTTTAAATCTTGTTATTTAGATTAATATAAAACCTATTTTATATGTAAAACCCAAGCCCTGGATCCATATACGAATTTACATGCATATCAAAACAACATCCATAGGGGGTTTATGTAATACAACCTTTCAAGATGTAGGAAAGATGAAGGAGATGACGGTTTGAACAGCTATCCTTCAATGGAGAAGAGCATCAAGCTTGTATACCCTCCAAGCCTTCAACAAACAACTTGTATGCTAGGATTTGTACTTAGATAAACTCCTCCTTGTTCTTGTTCTTCCTTTGGCCGAAATATGGAAGAGAGAAATGAGAGAGTTTACTTGTGTGTGTGTGTGTGAGAGAGAAAGTGAGAGTGAATAATAACTCATCAACCAACTAGAGAGGATGCATGTCATAGATAATAACAAAACATAAAGGCAAGAGAGAGAAGGGGAAAATCCCCCCCCCCCCCCCCTTTTGTTTCCCACTCAAAATTTGAAATCTCAACCTTTGTTATTATTTTGTTACCCTATGTTGTACATGTAACATTTTTATGTAACATGTCATGGCAAGGTAACATGTAATATGTGACATGCCTTCCTTATTTGTTATTTAACCAACTTAAATAAAAACATGAAATGTCTTCTCTCATAATATAAATTAACCATATAATTTATATATATATATATATATATATATATCACACAAGTGCAAATATCCAGAAACCCATTTCTAAATATTCTAAGTGTTGATATTTATTTATTAGATCATATCTTAAACAAATATCATGGTGTTTGTCTAGCTTGTTATTGGGTATGACCCGACTTGGATCATAACGTACTAGCTACATCAACTCTAATATGTGTCTTGGGCAGACCGATTCCTACAAATTTATTATTCGAGTAAAACATTATCCGAAGCGCAAATTAATTATACAACCACCGAAAAGGAATTGCTTATGGTGGTGTATGCTTTGGATAATTTTCGCTCGTATATTTGGGGGAGTAAGGTGATCGTTTATTCGGACCATAGTGAGGTTCGATATTTGATGGAGAAGACAGATGCAAATGCGCGTTTAATTCGGTGGGTATTGCTTTTACAAGAGTTTGATTTGGAGGTTCGGGATAAAAAACGGTGTGAAAATGTAGTGGCGGATCACTTATCCAGAATTCCATTGGAGGGTGTTGATGACCCAATGGAGATAAACGAACGGTTTCCCGTTGAACAATTGTAAGTCGTGTCGACCACACCGTGGTATGCCCATTTTGTGAATTATATAGCCACGGGGTCTATTCCGAGTCACTGGGTGAAGAAAAGAAATAATTATCTTTGGGATGAACCGGATTTGTTCAAGATTGGTTCGGATCAAGTGATAAGGACGTGTATTCCCGATTCTGTGGTGTTGGAGGTTTTGACTCATGCACATGTATCGGCGTGCGGGGGTCATTTTAACGGACAGAAAACGGGCTACCGGGTGCTTAAATGTGAGTTTTATTGGCCCACCATTTTCAAAGATGCAAGTGAGTATGCCCGACATTGCTTAAGTTGTCAAAAAATGGGTAGTATTTCAAAGAGGGATGAAATGCCATTGCAACCTATTTTGGTATTAGAGATTTTTAATGAATGGGGCATTGACTTCATGGGCCCGTTTCCAAACTCAAATGGATTTTTATATATTTTTGTTGCGCTTGATTATGTGTCCAAGTGGGGAGAAGAGGTAGCAACGAGAACTAACGATCATTCGGTGGTTTGAAAATTCGTTCAAGCAAACATCTTTGCTCGATTTGGTATTCTTCAGGTCATTATTAGTGATGGCGGGTCGCATTTCAAGAATTTCAACTTTGGGAATCTCTTAAAAAGGTACAATGTGAATCACCGAATTCTTACTCCTTATCATCAACAAACGAGTGGACAAGTTGAAGTTTCCAACCGACAAATTAAAGAAATTTTGATGAAAACGGTGCGGGTCGATAGGAAGGATTGTCCATCCAAGTTAGATGATGCGTTGTGGGTATATCGGACCGCCTACAAAACTCCAATTGGTACTACTCCTTATCGGTTAGTATATGGAAAGGGGTGTCAATTACCAATGGAGTTGGCACATCGGGCATCTTGGGCGATCAAGAATGTGAATGTGGATTACAAGGAAGCGGGTGAATTAAAAAGTGGAAATTGAATAAGATTGAGGAAATCTGGGATGAAGCATATGACTGTGCTTCCGCATATAAAGATAAACTAAAAAAGGTTCATGATGCAAAGTTGAGAAAAAGGACTTTTTGAAGTGGGTCAAAAGGTGTGGTTGTATAATTCAATGTTAAAGTTGTTTCCGGGTAAGCTAAAAATTAAATGAATGGTCCATATATCATCATAAGAGTGGGTCGGTTTGGTGATGTTGAGATAGAAGACGTTAAAGACCAAACGAAACAAGTGGTGAATGGTCAAAGACTTAAACCTTACTTAGAAGGAAAGGACATCAATATGCTCGATGTGGATAAGGTGAGTTACTTGTTAAGCTCACCGGATGAGGAAACGAATTAAGAGGCCAAGGTATATTGTATATTTTAGTAGAGGTTAATTTAGTTTTTATTCAATTTGGTTGTAAAAATTACCGTTCTCGTCTTGAAGTAATTTCGACTTAAGTGTGGGGAAATTTTAACAAATTTCTTTACCGTGTTGGGGACAACTCGGATTTTTCAAGGGGGTAGGGTAATTTTTGATTTTTGTAGATATCCATTTTTATTTTATTTTTTAATGCTTTTACTTAAAAAAAATTGAAAAACCTACAGGTACGACCGTAGCCTACAGTACCCACCGTAAGCTACGGTGGGGAATAAAAACTCTACGGCGATCTTAAACTGCCTTACAACAGCTTTTTTTGGTCCAAGGCCACCACCGTAGCTTACGGTGGGACCTGGGCAGCTGGGCATCGGAATTATTAAAAAAAATTTACAATTATTCTACACCATACAAAACGGGTTTATCATCTTTTCACCATTCATTCCACCAACATACTTCTTATTATTCCCAAATCTTCAAACCCTAAACTCCTACTTCAATCTACCATAATTTTCTCATCTCTCAACCAAATAAATCAATTTTTGGGTCTATTTTGGCTAAAATTTCACAAGGGTTTCAATTATCATTATATTTGAAAGAATCTCTTGTTTTTCTGGTCGATTTTGGACAATTGAGTCCGAAAATTTGTCGGTTTTGGTTTATTTTGAAGCTTTGGTCATCTTCATCTTCTACAACACTAAGGTATGTAATTTATTTTCATTCTTGATGGTGTATTGCATTAGAATTGTAAGTTGTTCATAATTGTTTCTATATCCACACTTACTTGAATTGTTGAATAATGTGAATAGTGATTTTGAATGGGTTATGGTTGAAGATAATTAGTATGAATTGAAACATAATTATGGGCAAATTGTTGGTCATATAATGGATATAATGCTAAAATCGTTTGAAATTTTTTGACAAATTGAATAATGTGTCTAATTAGCATCTTCAATCATAATGTTAAGCAAGTGTGGGGATGTTTACGAATGAAAAGTGAGTAACTTGCTCTTTTGTTGTTGCTTGTTGTGTTCAGAATGGGTCGAAAAGGAAAGTAACCGGTTGGGTCTTCAAGAAATCGCGCTGAAAAACAAAAAAGAAGATGGTTAGTACTTCAAGCGGATATGAAAGAGGAGGAAGAAGACCAAAGAGGTGAAAAGCCAAATTTGAATTCGGGGTTTTTGGCAGACCAACTTCGAGAATGGCAAGCGGAATTATTCCATGATCAAATGAACTCATTAATGTAGTGAAAATAAGCATATATTTGTGAATAGGAAGTGAGGGAAGTGGATTTTCATCCGTTTGGGGTCACCGAGAAGTTCCAAGCATTGGGTTGGGAAGCGGCCTTGAAGTGTTGAAATGAGGAGTCAACTAACTTATTTGATACAGAGATACAAGAATGGGTGGCTACCTTAAGACGAGTTACAGTAATCATCCATCAAAAAATAAGTTAATTGGTACCGTGAATGGGATTGAGGTGGAAATGTCATTCGATAGTTTGAGACGGGTGGCGAGATTTGCTAGTATTCCGAACAACCGGTATTCATGCCTGGATTTGAACGATTTGTATTTTGCACCTGAAAAGCACCCAACGTGGAACACCATGTTGGATTATCTGTTTTTTCCCGAGACATATGTCGGGAAGCTGTATCGGATAAATTTGAGGATGGAAGCGAAGTTGATGTTGATGATAAGCATCCAAAATATAATTCCACTTCGGGGTGATAGAATTGAGGTACGGTACCCTAAGTACCAAATTTATACATGTTGTTACATGGATCACCGCTTATTCCATACCGTTTCTTGGTAATGAGTAATATATGGATAAGCCAAAACAGTGTGGATAGGAAAATCATACCTCATTGTCGATTGATCACGGCATTGTTAAAGATGTATGGGGCAATTGATGAAGGTGATAAGGGTTCTTATAAGAAGTTTAAACCATTTGACCATTTGGGGTCCGGTTGGGTATACTCACAATCTGAATGGTACCATAAGTTGAAAAGTGATTGAAGGAGATGGAGGGTATTGAAAGATGATATGTAACAGCCCAGCTACCACCGCACCATAATATTGTTTGATTTGGCCGAGACGTACCACCATCGCCTCACGAATTTGATTTTGGCTGCCCAGGTGGTCACCCATCCTCATACTACTCCCACCTGAGCATGCTTAACTGTGGAATTCTCCTCTTATCCACTACCACTAAGCGCCCAAAACGCGTTATGATGGGGAAGGTATCCACCTCCTTACAAATAAGGCTTTGTTATCTTTCCCAACCGATGTGGGACGTCACAATACTTGTAACATCCTAAATTTATAATAACTAATAAAAGAAAGTTTATGTTTTGAAACGTGTATTAATATTTAATTAAGATTAAATAAAAGAAAGAAGTATGGACTTGGATAATTAAGATGGAATAAAGGATGGGATGGGCTTTAGGTCCATGGGCTTTAGAGAGTATAAATACTCCCTTAAACCTCCCAAAACCCTAAATCCTCATTCCATCTTACCATATTTATCTACACACTCAAAACACACACAAACAACACACCACCTTCGTCCGTGAGAGAGGGAGAGAGAGATCCAAGGCCAAAGCGGTGAGGGGAAACGAAGACGTAAAGGTATGTTCTTGATCTTAAAGTTTAGGTTTTAATGAACGGTTGGCCTCGAAACTAAACTCTAGAGTAGATCGGGTATAAACAAAACATAAAGTAGCAAACTTGATGATAAACTGAACTTAACGAACCTACGGTTATGAACATCTCGTTTAAAGAAACCCTAGATCTAGTTTGAACGTTTTATGCTAAAAGGTTCAAACTTTATATATATACAGGTCAAGATATGGACGAAAAAGGCTAGGGACTCGTTCATGGGCTAAAACCGAACCATAAGAGTGTATTAAGGACACGGGGTGTAGGTTAATGATGATAAAATGAACCAAAGACATTCGGCCGTTTGAATATAACAAGAAAACAGCAGCTCGGTCGATTAATTTTAAGTAATCGATTACTTTTGTGAAATCGATCACAATATCAAACTCGATTACTTTGACAATTCGATCACAATAACCTTATTCGATTACTTTTATGATCGATCACTTTATATTCGATTACATTTGGAATTCGATCACTCTTGCCTCAACCCGATTACAAAGAGCCAACTCGCATACAACTTGTATATTCGCTTACTTTAGACAAATCGATCACTTTGACAACTCATTTACAATTTAAACTCGCATACAGTGCCTAACTCGATTACAAAGGCGTAATCGATCACAATGTTAACTCACTTACATTGATCAGATCGCTTACAATCACTTAGTCGTTTACAATGCCCTATTTCACTTACAAATTGGGATTTTGATTACATTGGACTGGTCGCTTACAAAGAACCAGTCGCTTAAATATGAAACTTGGTTACAATTTTAACCCGTATACAATCCTATACTCTCTTACAACGGGGCATATCGCTTACATGTATGTAACCTCATCGCATACATATACATTCGATTACAATGCCTAGGTTGGATTATAATGGGCTAATCTGTATACATAGTACACTCGCGTACCATAGACTCGATTACAACTACTTAGCTCGAATACAAGACGAGGGTTCACATGTATCATATGTATCTGAATACATTGGCATACATGAAACACATGCATGCATACGCATGCATGTATGCACCCTCTTGCATGCAACAGATGATGCACAGTGTAACCCGGGAGATATGTATATATATATATATATATATATATATTTACATATACAAATATATACATAGGATGGTAGGCATTGATGGATCAAAAAGAAAGAAAAATAGAAGTAAATGAAAACCCTAATATATTATGGTTGAGGAATAAAATCTTCTGTGTTAAATGTAATCTAGAACAAGCCCATTGGAATAGACCAGACTTAGCCAATTTGGCCGGGATACAAATAGGACAAGTATTGATACGTGTGACTTATATACAGTTAGCAGAGCTCAATTAAAGAAAGGATAAACAATTAACGGAGAAAGAAACAGGATTCAGGTGAGTTTCAAGCCTCATTCCTTGTTATGTTTTCGGGGCTGTGGGCATACTCGATGTGATTAGTTAATACACTTACCTTAAGTGGTAAGTATACGCCTTATATGATTATGTATGAATGATGTTTGCCGGTGCGTGAACGATCTTCGGATATTGCATGTATCGTCGGGTGATAGTTGATGATATGAATGATATATATATATATATATATATACACACACACATATATATAAAGCATGAACGATATATAAATGCATGTATGAAAGTTATGATTATGAATGCATAGACAGGTATGGTATTGTTGTATACAAGAAAGGAAACCGGGACCTAATAATACTCGAGGCAAAAAGAGGACCGAGCCCTAATAATTTTCGAGGCAGAAAGGGAACCGAGCCCTATTAATTATCAAGGCAGAAAAGGGAACCGAGCCCTGATAATATTCGAGGCAGAAAAGGGAACCGAGCCCTTATAATTCTCGAAGCAGAATAGAATAATGTAAGGTAGGGTTTAATATAAAGTATGAAGTAAAGGAAAGAATGAAAGAAATAGAGAAAGTATATGATAATGTATGTATGAGAGAAAGGTAAGGAGATAATATAATATGTATCTTCGGATGCGTATGTAAGAATATGCGAATGTATTGTACGATTACCTGATTAACTAGAACTCACTCAGCGTAGCTGACTTTTAGTATGCACGCAGGTGAGTAGGATGAGGCAGCTCGCTTGAGGGGAAACACATGGCATGGAATTGAAGATACTTGCATATCAAGGAAATTTTATGTTATTTTAAAGACTAAGTTTTATGTTTAAACTACTTTGAATGTTTGTTATGACATGATTTGAAAGCTGTGTAATATAATTTGGTTGAAGTTTTAATTAACTCTGATGTGTAGAACTGTGTTTATGAGTAAATCCAACGCCCAAAGTGAGGCACCGGTAACGGGGCCTTAAATTTGGTATCAGAGTAAATTTCGATAGATTTAAGCATCCTACATGCTTAGAAGCGAACAGAGAATGGGATTTAAGTAAGAAAAGAAAGAAGATGCCAGTTCAAGAATGCCATGTGTCACTCAAGCAAGCTCAATAAAGGTAAATGTATGATTGAATAATGTACCTTAATGTTAACTTAATTTTTAAGGAAAGGATATGTGAATGTTAGAGATAGGATTAATTGATTATCTGATTGATTAACTGTTTGAAAGTAGAACTTAGCACAAATAGACTCATAAAGGGAAGTGTATAGGACACGGAAAGTAATGTTGTCACACCCTCAAAATCCACTAACGGAGTTTTACCGTCAGAGGATGTGAACTAACAGGATCAGAATCATTAGTTATAATCAAACCATAAAAACGTTTAAATGAAAATAAGTGCGGAAGCGTAAAAACCAAAAGACAAAAGTTACATCACGCAGGACGACTTAAAAACCCAAGTAATAATAGTTAAAAACATGTTTGCATATCAGAATGTTCAAAAACCATGCATGATCCTATCCCGCGCGCCCGCCTCGGCTACCTGAGAATAACATACTAAAAGTGTCAACACGAGGTTGGTGAGTTCACAAGTTTATATAAAATTAAGCGTTTAGCGTTTTGCGTTCAGCATTTTGCGTTCAGCGTTTTACGTTACCAGATAGTGTTAAATCAATTATATATCGATAGGTAGCTAGCCTATACAACAATTATTACTAATTGTTCGACACCGAAGCTGACTGTTTATCAAGTGCCTTGTCACCAGGTCATCCAGACCATGGTACGTGTTAGCCAAAATTACACCTGCTCGACCTCCAGTCGAGTTTAGCGTTGGGTGGGGTTTGTCAAACCCAGTAGTACTACTCAACAGTGACTCGCTATTCCAAATATTAAACGTTTCGATGTGTAGGACTTCAAATGTTTCGTTTGCCACTTAGCCTTTACAAGTGATATATAATTTACTAACAAAATCTTAAATGCGTTTTTCGGAGTATGTTATCTCCCCCAAGTGAAAAGCGTTTAAAACAGTTTAAAGGGGTAAGTGAAACTCACTGTTTGCGAAGAATTCCCAAATTAAATCACCAAAGGATGCGCGTCACAGAAAAACTCTCTCTAGCGTTCTAAAACAACAAAGAGATTTTTCTAAGTGTCGGAACTATTATCGAGTCTCTAGACTCGGCACATAATACCTATGCACACAATATGTTTCGTGTTTCGTTTGTGAATCGTGTGTGACATTAACAAGTACATTTGTGATACATTACATGTGTGAGCAATTATTTACGTGTCATGTATTAATAATGTACATCACTAGCAATTACTCCCCGTAAGGGCAATTTGGTCACACATAACAATTATCTAACAATTATTCCCAGCAAGGTCAATTTGGTCAAAACACGACAACTATTTAGCAAGTATTCCCCGCCGGGGCAATTTGGTCAAAACATAACAATTAACTAGCAATTATCATGTTTCATTCATTTTCACAAAATTCAGCAGCTAGTTTCACCGAGACAGAAATTCTACTTGAAAGATTGTACTATTCCACTGATCATAGCATCTCAATTAATTTAACAAAAATCATCACAAAAGCATGCATGCGTTAGGTTTCCAGAACATATTTTATTTTATTTTTATTCCACATAGATTTCTCATAATGATTAAAACATTACAGCAAGCTCATAACAGTCAAATTCATGCGCAACAGAATTTTATTTGAAATTCCCGTTAATTGAAAAATCCAACAAATTCAAGACCACTTGGGTTAGGTTTCTAACTCAACAAGTAAACTTCCAGAAGTGGAATCAACCCAATTGGTCTCGTAATTCATGAGATATAATATTTACAAAACAACCTAACAGCAGGTCTAACAACTCAGCTTTGCACAACGTTTTTGTAAAATCATAAAGGTTAACTTTTACACGTCCAAAAATTGCAAATTTATATTCTTTAGAAACTAGACTCAACCTAGTTTACTGTAGTATCAATAATCTCAACCAATTTTCAAATTTACACCCCGATACAGTCAATTGAACATCAACAACACAATCTGTCCAGAAACTGTTTGCAACAAAACTCAACATATTAACCATCTATAGACCACAATTCATTCATATAACATTCTAGACCCCATAACCACTATCCATGCATATCAATTACACCATTCATACATGGTTAGGGTTTTATTTGATCTCAAAATCAAAGACACAACAATTAACATGTAACAATATCAATTCTAGTCATCAAATCATCATCAATACATCATCAAATCAAAATAAAACCTACGAACACATATACATATGAAAAATCGGACCTAGGTTTTATAATTAACCCATTCAAAATCAAGATTAAGCATAGAGGATGCATAGGATAGATGTTTAAACCTTCCTAGCACCTTAATCTCCAATAAACTTGAACGATTCTTGTATGTATGTGATTGACGGCAGCCAAGAACAAGGGAGAAGGGGGGCTGGCCGATCGGTTTTGAGAGAGAAAGAGAGGCTAAGGTTTTAGCTTAATATTATTTAATAACAATCATGTTACATCTAGGTCCCTCCACTTTCAAATGTTACTTTTCTAGCTTAATTAACTAGTTCTAGCACATTTAGTTAACGTTTATAACAATGTTATCACATAACACATAAGTCTAACACATAATTATCACATAATTATTGTTTTGGCGTTTTTCGTTTATTCACCAATCGTTTACGTCAACTCGTTTGCGTTTCGGTGCAAATCCCGAAAGACTACACATGTAGTAAGTGTCAAGCGTCATTTAAATCCTAGTTTAAATGTAATGAGGTATGCGTTATAGATCCAATGATCTTTAATTTTGAATTAACGGAGTTGAGTTAACGGAGTTAACCTGAAATTGACGATTGTCACAAATGTGATCAGCTAGCCACTGTTATTACGTGTTAGCCTTACTATCCTTGTACTAAATAGTTCCTTGAGTGATGACGTTTGTGTTTTCCTTTCTAGAATACGATGACTGGAGCTAGAGAAGTTGTAAGAGCTGGAGGTCGCAATAGACGTCGAGGCAGGACACGTACTATCCGACAACCTTCTGTAGAGACAGCTTCCAACACAGGAGATGAAAGAAGCGCAGCTGGGCGAAACCCAAGCAACAACGAAGGTTTCAACTTGACCCCGCAATTCAAGAAACTACCGTTCAAGCTGCAGCCACTTCTGTGAAGAATTTGACTCCTTAAGGGTCTGCTAAAAGCCAGGAAAGAGTTGAGAAGTCTGGGGAGAAGAGTAGGAAAGATGATGAAAGAGAGAAGGAGGCCTCGAATGTGGGTAATTCAGCGAAGGTTGATGATAGGAGGAGAGGCCGAGGTGGGTGCAACTACAAGTCATTCAAAAGTTGCGATCCGCCGAATCTGACTGGTTTGGGAGACGCAATCGCTACTCTCCAGTGGATAACCACTATGGACAAGGTTATCCGCATTAGCAAGTGCCATCTCAACCAAGCTGTGTGTTATGCTACCCAATCTTTTGGATATGAAGCAATGTACTGGTGGGAGTCGATTGAGTAGAGGAAGAGCCCAGAGGTGATTAAGGCAATGAGGTGGGAGGATCTAAAAGAGTTGGTGATGAAGAGGTTCTGTGCTGACCCAAAGTTGAGAGGGCGGAGATGAACTTTCTGAACTTGAAGGCAGGAAAGATGGCACACCGTGAGTATACCACAGAGTTCAACCGAATGTCTAGGTTGGTGCCCAATATGGTTAACACTAAGGCTAAAAGAATCAAGTGCTATGTGAGAGGATTGCCACAAAACGTTCGCACACTAGTCAGGGAGAACAACCTGATACTTTTGACTCTGTTGTCGAGCTCACGGGGATGGTTTATGAAGACCTGGCTGTGGATGATGTTGTGGTGGGAAAGAGAAGAAAGATAAGAAGTGGGTCGCCCCTGTTAAACGACCCGGAACTCAGTTGTGGAACCCTAGGGACAAGAAGCAGAAGGTATGGGAGAGGAAGATATGTAAAACTTGTGGCAAGATGCACGGTGGTGAGTGCCGATAGATTAAGGGTTCAGAAGTTTGTTACAAGTGTGGAAAGAGTCATGCTGGTGAGTGCAAGTTTGGTACAAACGCCTGTTACAACAGCGGGAAGGTGGGGCATTATGCTCCAGATTGTACAACATAGTTCGCATGTTATAAGTGCGGTAAGATGGGTCATTTTGCAAGGGAGTGCACCGAGAGGGAAGCTGGGGGAAGTGAGAAAAAGGATGGAGATCAAGTTAGGCCAATGACGAGAGCCAACATGCTGACCCAAGAGCAGGCCAAGCAGATTCCAGATGTCGTGATAGGTACGTTTCTATTAAACGGTATTTCCGCTTCTGTATTATTTAATTCAGGTGCGAACAAAAGTTTTGTAACCACCCCATTTAGTAAAATAGCTAAAATGAAGTGTTTCCGAGTGTCTGAAACCTTTATAGTAGAAACCGATAGTGACACTTCGTATAAAATAATGAAAATGGTTAAAGACTATAAGATAGAGCTAGAGGGACATGAGTTCCCTGTTACTCTATATGTTAAGACCTTAGGAGGGTTCGATGTGGTTTTGGGAATGAATTGGTTATCAGAGTATGAAGCTCAGATAGTGTGTAAGAGTAGGATAATAAGGTTAAAGTCCTTGGATGGTAGTGCCGTGACGGTGTATGGTGATAAGGAAAGTTCTGGGCTTAATGTCATTTTGATGATAAAAGTCGAGGGTTTGTTAAGGCGAGGGTGCGGTGCCTACCTGGCGTATGTTGTCAACGGTTCGGCCGAGACAAAAGAAATGAAATATGTTCCTATCGTGTGCGACTACCCAGAAGTATTCCTTGAGGATCTTCCGAGGTTTCCACCGGAGCGTGAGATAGAATTCCAAATAGGTTTAGTACCAGGAGCTCAACCCATCGCGAAAGCGCCTTATCGTCTAGCAATGTCCGAGATGAAAGAGTTGATGTCCCAGCTGCAGGAACTCCTCGACAAGGGTTTTATTAGACCAAGTGTTCCTCGTGGGGCGCACCAGTGTTATTCGTGAAGAAAAATGATGGAAGTATGAGAATGTGAATAGACTATCGCGAGTTGAATAAGCTTATGGTAAAGAACAGATATCCTTTTCCAAGGATTGATGATCTGTTTGACCAACTGTAAGGTTCAAGTTGGTTCTCACGGATAGATCTCAGATCAGGCTATCACCAGCTGAAAGTAAAAGAGGCAGACATCCCTAAACAATGTTCCGGACGCGATATGGACACTACGAGTTCCTCGTGATGTCATTCGGTCTAACGAATGCTACCGCAACATTTATGGACATGATGAATAGGGTGTGTCAGCCGATGTTGGATAAGTCAGTAATCGTCTTTATTGAGATATATTGATCTATTCCAAGAGCGAGTCTCATCATGATGAGCATCTAAGAGAAGTATTGGAGACTCTGAAGAAAGAGAAGTTGTACGCTAAGTTTTCGAAGTGCGCGTTCTGGTTACGAGAAGTGCAATTCCCAGGTCACGTGATTAATCCGGAAGGAATTATCGTGGACCCAGCTAAGATTGAGGTGATAACGAATTGGAAGACTCCACAGAATCCGACTGATATACGAAGCTTCTTGGGGTTAGTTGGCTACTATAAGAGATTCATCGAAGGTTTCTCCAAGATAGCCGCACCGTTGACCGGTATGACCCGAAAGTCGGTAGTATTCGGTTGGGGAAAGTTCCAAGAAGAAGCTTTCGAGAAATTAAAGAAAAGACTCACGCAAGCTCTAATCCTTGCTTTACCCGATGGTGACGAGGATCTGGTTGTTTGTGCTGATGCTTCACATCGTGGGTTAGGTTGCGTGTTGATGCAACAAGGGAAAGTGATAGCTTACGCATCTAGACAGTTGAAAGTCCATGAGAGTACTTATCCGACGCATGATTTAGAGCTAGCATCAATAGTGCATGCTCTCAAGATATGGAGGCATTATCAATATGGTACTAAGTGTACCATTTACACAGATCATAAGAGTTTTAAGTACTTCTTCGAGCAGAATGAATTGAACATGAGACAGAGAAGGTGGTTGGAGTTGATTAAAGATTACGACTGCGATATTAAATACTATCCTGGTAAATCTAATGTGGTCGCCGACGCGCTAAGTCGTAAGAACGAGGAAGTCATTGCAACAGTGAACTCCTACCAGTTGATTGTGAACTCAAGCTTATTTGAAGAAATCATCAAAGTGCAATCAGAAGTACTAGTAAATGAAGGGCTAATAAAGAAAGAAAGGATTTTCGGTCAGCAAGATGAGTTGACAGAAAACACGCATGGTGTGAAGACTAGGTTTGACCGTATGTGGATTCCACGTCATGAAAATATTAGAGGTTGAATCTTAGATGAAGCTCATAAGTCAAGATACTCAATCCATCCAGGATCCAACAAAATGTACCAAGATTTCAAAATAGATTACTAGTGGCCAGGAATGAAAAATGATGTGGTGGATTATGCTAGTAAGTGCTTAAATTGTTTACAAGTCAAAGCCGAACATTAGAAGCCTTATGGGAAAATGCAACCGCTTGAGATACCTGAATAGAAATGGGAACACATCACCATGGATTTCATAACTAAGCTACCTCGTACAGCTAAGCATCATGATACCATCTGGGTGATCGTGGACCGTTTGACCAAGAGTGCTCACTTTCTGCCTATACGAGAGGCTATCTCGTCAGAAACGTTAGCAAACTTGTTCATAAAAGAGGTTGTGACTAAGCATGGAGTACCGTTATTGATCGTGTCTGATAGGGATACTCAGTTTACTTCGAGATTTTGGAAGAAGTTTCATGAAGCTATGGGAACGAGATTGAACATCAGTACGGCGTATCATCCTCAAACAGATGGACAATATGAAAGGACGATCCAAACCCTTGAGGATATGCTATGTGCGTGTGTTTTAAATTTTGGAGGAAGTTGGGATGATCATCTGCACCTGGCAGAGTTCTCCTATAACAACATTTACCATTCAAGTATTTGTATGCCACTGTTTGAAATGCTTTATGGTAGACGATGTAGAACCCCGGTTTGTTGGGGTGAGATTAGTCAGAAAGAAATGGGGAGTTTAGAAGTGGTTCAAGAAACATCTTCAAAGTTCGATCAGATTAAGGCTACAATGAAAGTTGCTCAAGACAGACAGAAGTCGTATGCTGATAAGAGGCGGCGACCAATTGAGTTTAACGTTGGTGACAATGTGATGCTCAAGGTCTCGCCTTGGAAAGGGATTATCCGATTTAGGAAAAGAAGAAAGTTGAGTCCAAGATACGTTGGACCATTTAAGATTACGGATCATGTAGGTGAAGTGGCTTACAAGCTGGATTTATCCAATGAGTTAGAAGGAATTCATTCAACCTTCCATGTTTCTCATCTGAGAAAATTTCTAGCAGATGACATATCTCACGTGCCATTGATGGACATTGAGGTTGATGAACAGTTGAACTACATTGAGCAACCGATTGAGATTGTTGATCGCAAGGAGAAACAACTTCGTCATAAGGTCATAACTTAGTGAAAGTGATATGGAAGCATGGCAAGGCATCATATGCCACTTGGGAAGCTGAGGATGAGATGCGCAAGTTTTACCCTAATCTGTGTAAGTAATAGTTAGGTTTCGGAGACGAAACCTCTTTAAGGAGGGAAGACTTGTAACATCCTAAATTTATGATAATTAATAAAAGAAAGTTTATGTTTTGAAACGTGTGTTAATATTTAATTAAGATTAAATAAAAAAAGAAGTACGGACTTGGATAATTAAGATGAAATAAAGGATGGGATGGGCCTTAGGTCCATGGGCTTAAGAGAGTATAAATACTCCCTTAAACCTCCCTAAAACCCTAAATCCTCATTCCATCTTTCCATATATATCTACACACAAAACACACACAAACAACACACCGCCATGAGAGAGAGAGATCCAAGGCCAAACAAACGTTGATTCTTGATAGATCTTCAATACACAAGATAGATACAAGATTTAAGGTTCATAACCAAGCTAACCGAGACCCAACGAACACGTAAAGGTATGTTCTTGATCTTAAAGTTTATGTTTTAATGAACGGTTGGCCTCGAAACTAAACTCTAGAGTAGATCGGGTATAAACTAAACATAAAGTACCAAACGTGATGTTAAAATGAACTTAACAAACCTACAGTTATGATCGGATCGTTTAAAGAAACCCAAGATCTAGTTTAAACGTTTTATGCTAAAACGTTCAAACTTTATATATATATATATATATATATATATATATATATATATATATATATATATATATGGGTCAAGATATGGACAAAACGGCTAGGGAAACGTTCATGGGCTAAAACCGAACCATAATAGTGTATTAAGGTCACGGGATGTAGGTTAATGATGATAAAATGAACCAAAGATATCCGGCTGTTTAAATATAACAAGAAAACAATAGCTCCGTTGATTACTTTTAAGTAATCGATTACTTTTGTGAAATCGATCACAATATCAAACCGGATTACTTTGACAATTCGATCACAATAACCTTATTAGATTGCTTTTATGATCGATCACTTTATATTCGATTACAATTGGAATTTGATCACTCTTGCCTTAACCCGATTACAAAGAGCCAACTCGCATACAACTTGTATATTCGCTTACTTTAGACAAATCCAACACTTTGACAACTGCTTACAACTTAAACTCACATACATTGCCCAACTCGATTACAGAGGCGTAATCTATCACAATGCTAACTCACTTACATTGATCAGATTGCTTACAATCACATAATCGCTTACGATACCCTATTTCGCTTACAAATTGGGATTTCGATTACATTGGACTGGTCACTTACAAAGAACCAGTCGCTTACATATGAAACTCGGTTATAATTATAACCCGCATACGATCCTATACTCGCTTACAACGGGGCATATCGCTTACATGTATGTAACCTCATCGCATACATATACATTCGATTACAATGCCTAGGTTAGATTACAATGGGCAAATCTGTATACATAGTACACTCACGTACATAGACTTGATTACAACTACTTAGCTTGAATACAAGAAGAGGGTTCACATGTATCATATGTATCTGAATACATTGGCATACATGAAACACATGCATGCATACGCATGCATGTATGCATCCTCGTGCATGCAACAGATGATGCACAGTGTAACCCGTGAGATATGTATATATTTATATATATATATATATATATACATATACAAATATATACATAGGATGGTAGGCATTGATGGATCAAAAAGAAAGAAAAATAGAAGTAAATAAAAACGCTAATGTATTAGGGTTGAGGAATAAAATATTCTAAGTTAAATGTAATCCAAAACAAGCCCATTGGATTCGATCAGACTTAGCCATTTTGGCTGGGATACAAACAGGACAAGTATTAATACGTTTAACTTATATACAGTTAGCAGAGCTCAATTAAAGAAGGGATTAACAATTAATGGAGAAAGAAACAGAATGTAGGTGAGGTTCTAGCCCCATTCCTTATTATGTTTTCGGGGTTGTATGCATACTCGATGTGTGAGACACTCGTCAATTTCAGGTTAACTCCGTTAATTCAAACTCCGTCAATTCAAACTTAAGATCACTTAATCTATAACGCACATCTCATTACATTTAAACTAGGGTTTTAAATGACACTTGACAATCACTACATATGTAGTCTTTCGGGATTGCACCGAAACGCAAACGTGTTGACGCAAACCATTGGTGAATAAACGACAACATCAAAACAATAATTATTTGATAATTATGTGTTAGGCTTACGTGTTATTTGATAATATTGTATAGAACATTAACTCAAGATGCAAACAAGTTACTTTATGCTAGAAAAGTAATATTTAAAAGTTGAGGGGCCATTGTGTAATATCATTATTATTAAATAATATTAACAAAACCCTAACTCCCTCCCTCTCCCTACAACCCGATCGGCCCCCCTCACCTCCCCCCCCTTGCGACGGCAGCCATCACCAACACCATATCACCTCTGTTTTGACCTTGTGTTTCATAATCGGAGCATCCCGCACTTGTTTCTAGTCATCTCTCACCTTCCTCTTGGTTGTTTCTGCGTTTTTAAGGTATAAATATGAAACCCTAATTCTTGAATATCATGTGTTAAGTGTTCTTATGCTTTGTATGGATTAGATGATGCTTGATTATGTTTCAATTATTGATTTAAATGATCATGTGTGATTTTGAACGGTGAAAGATTTTTAGATCATTGATTGTTCGTAAACCCTAGAGGGTTTACTACTGATTTCTATGGATAATTATGTTTATTGCATGTTTGGGGACATGTCGTATGCTTAGGATGCATGCTAGATGTTTGTGTGTGCTTGCTGAATTTTGACAGCAGAGATAGTTAAACTTGAACGAGGTGTAACTTATTAAATATAAAACCAAACTGGATTAATTATGAGTCTAAAAGGTATTTCTCTGAGTCTAGTTTTCAGAAAACCCAACCACTCCTGATTTGGAGGTGTTTTGGTTGCTCAAATGATTTAAATGTGATTAAAGGTCAAAACTGGTACTGGACAGATTGTAAGTTATGTTTAGACAACTGTAACTAAATGTTAATGTGGTAATTGGTTGAGATTGTTACCACTACAGTGTACTAGGTTGAGTCTAGTTTTTATAAAGTCTAAGTTTGTAAATTTTGGACGGTAAAACTTAACTTTTATTATTTTACAAAACTGAAGTGCAAATCTGAATTGTGAGACCTGCTGTTAAGCTGTTTTGTAATTATCATATCTCATAAACTACAAAACCAAATGGGTTGGTTCCACTTCTGGAAGTTAACATGTTGAATTAAGAATTGCCATTTAACGGTAATAACAAATACAATTCTGTTGCGCATGATTTTGACTACTGTGAGTTTACTGTAATGTTTTGATCATTGTGAGAAATCTATGTGGAATAAAAATACAATAAAAATAGTTCTGGAAACCTAACTCATGTGTGTTTTTGTGACAATTTTTTATGAATTAATTGATATGTTATGATCTATTGAATAGAGAAATATTTCAAGTAGAAATCTGTCTTGATAAAACTAGTTGCTGAACTATATGAGAATACATGAAACGTGCTTGTTGCTAGATAATTACTATGTTTTTGACTAAATTGCCCTTGTGGGAAATAATTTCTAGTAATGTACAATATTAATACTTGACACGTAAGTAGTTGTTCACACATGTAACGTATCACCAATGTGTTTGTTGAGACACACAATTCACAAACGAAACACGAAACGTATCTTATGCATAGGTATTATGTTCCGAGTCTAGAGACTCAATAATAGTTCCAACACTTAGAAAATCTCATTCTTGTTTTAGAACGCTAGTGAGGATTTCCGGTGACGCGCATCTCTTGGTTGACTTGTTTTTGAATTCTTCGCACACAGTGAGTTTCACGTTCCCCTTTTACTCTTTTAAACGCTTTTACTTGGGGGAGAATACATACTCCGAAACGCTTTAGATTTTGTTATTAGATTATATATCACTTGTAAAGGCTAAGTGGCAAACGAACCAACTAAAGTCCTTCATAACATCAAACCGTTTAATATTAGGATAATAGCGAGTCATTGTTGAGTAGTACTACAGGGTTTGACAAACCCCAACCAACGCTAAACACGACTGGAGGTCGAGTGGGTGTAATCTTGGCTAACACATTTTCCATGGTCAGGATAGACATGGTGGCAAGGCAATTGATAAACAGTCAGCTTCGGTGTCGAACACTTAGTAATACTTGTTTTATAGGCTAGCTACCTATAGATATATAATTGATTTAACATTATCTGGTAACGCAAAACGCAAACGCATAACGCAAACACTTAAACGCAAAGATTTTCTTTATTTATATATGTGAACTCACCAACCCCGTATTGACACTTTTAGTATGTTATTCTCAGGTAGCCGAGGCGGGCGCGCGGTATAGGAACATGCATTACATTGAACTCTATCGTTTTTTGCAAACTCGTTTTTAAAATGTTATTAATTGGGTTTTAAGTCGTCCTGCGTGACGCAACACTTGGTTTATGATTTTACGCTTCCGCACTTATTTACACTTAAATGTTTTCTTGGTTTGAAAACTTTACTTATGGTTTGATTATAACTAATGATCCCGATCCTGTTAGTTCACACCCTCTGACGGTAAAACTCCGTTAGTGGATTTTGAGGGTGTGACAATGTGATTAGTTAATACACTTACCATAACTGGTAAGTGTATGCCTTATATGATTATGTATGAATGATGTTTGACGGTGCGTGAACGATCTTCGGATATTGCGTGTACCGGCGGGTGATAGTTGATGATATGAATGATATATATATAAAGCATGAATGATTTATAAATGCATGTATGAAAGTTATGATTATGAATGCATAGACAGGTATGGTATGGTTGTATAGATGAAAGGGAACCAGGACCTAATAATACTCAAGGCAGAAAGGGAACCGAGCCCTAATAATTCTCGAGGTAGAAAGGGAATCGAGCCCTAATAATTCTCGAGGCAGAAAGGGAACCGAGCCTAATAATACTCGAGGCAGAAAAGGGAACCGAGCCCTTATAATTCTTGAGGCAGAATAGAATAATGTAAGGTAGGTTTAATAAGTATGAAAGTAAAGGAAAGAATGAAAGAAATAAAGAAAGTATATGATAATGTATGTATGAGAGAAAGGTAAGCAGATAATATAATATGTATCTTCATATGCGTATGTAAGAATATGCGAATGTATTGTACGATTACCTGATTAACTAGAACTCACTCAGCGTAGCTGACTTTTAGTATGCACGCAGGTGAGTAGGATGAAGCAGCTCGCTTGAGGGGAAACACATGGCATGGAATTGAAGATACTGGCATCTCAAGGAAATGTTGTGTTATTTTAAAGACTAAGTTTTATGTTTAAACTACTTTGAATGTTTGTTATGACAAGATTTGAAAGTTATGTAATATAATTTGGTTGAAGTTTTAATACTCCGCGAATGTTTTAATTAACTCTGATGTGCAGAACTATGTTTATGAGTAAATCCAATGCCTAAAGTGAGGCACCGGTAATGGGGCCTTACATGAGCAAGACCATTGAATGCGGATGAAGAGGATGACCCGAAAAGTGGAGATGAAGTAAGTGGTGATGTTGCTTATCAAGAGTATCCGAATGTAGCTCACATGGATGCGGATCAAGAGGGACCGAGTTGGGATGGAAGGCAACTGGGTATGCAATCGCGTTATGTGGTAAGTGCATTTGACTATGCACAAAGACCATTTGATTCAAATTGGACCTATCAAGGGACTATGCAAGAGGTGGTAGAACGACAAAAACCACATACGTTTGGGAATTGGTCCGAATCTTCCCAAACCATATTTGATCAACAAACTTTCATGGGTGCGAGTATGGAAAGGGCGTTAAAGCAAAACTATGATCGCCAAGAGCAATGGAACCAAACTCATGCTTATGCCTTTGAGAACGAGATAAACAGCCGGTTTATTGATGATCGTAATAGACGGATGCACGATGCGTGGCATGCGGGGCAACCAGTTGTGGCTGATCTGCCATTCGTGGACTACACTACTTTGCCACCATATGATTTTAGTGTGTAATACCCGACGCCACCATTGCATCACTCTATGTGGGTGGATCCCAATCAAGGTTCAAGTCAAGGTGCCTCGCAACAACAAGGAGGCGAAAAAGGTGGTGATGACCAAGGTACATGTGGATTTGGTGAATTTTCGGATTTGATGACATATATATTCGGGCCAGCTCGGCCACGTCACTTTTAACCAGGTGCTTTCTTGCCTCAGTTTGTATATTGGTGAGTAATTATTTTTGCATTATTTTTTGTTTGGGTGGTAGAGTGGTGTATGTGCTACATTGATTAAAGAGTTGTGGCCCGATGGGGGTGTGATCTAAAATAAAAAGAAAATAAATAAATAAATATAATAAAAAGCTGTGCCAAAACCATACATTGGGGACAATGTATCCCAAGTGTGGGAACGTGGAGAAATTTTTCAAAAACTTCAAAAATAAAAATTTTCCATTTTTGGTGTGTGGTTCAAAAGATGTGTTGAGATAAAGATCCCTTGTCATGGTCATAATTTTCGTGTGTGAGTATTGCCAAGTTTTAAAGGAAATGGTAATAGATTTTCAGCCAAGAGTAACATGTTTTTTGTTATTTATTTCGCGTAACATGTCGGTAACAAATTTTGGGTTGGAACTTTATACCACGGGTTTTCATGGTTGGAATTATTTGAATATAAGCAGTGTGACCCTTCTTGTTAGAACTTGTGTAATGAAAGCATTCCGAGACATTTGCTTGGCATTAGCGCAAAAATGATAGAGGCATTTAGGTATAGCCTCGTCTGGATGAGTGAGAGTGCGGATTTTTATGGTTGGGCCTCATACATCATACATATGAGTGTGGTTAACGAGAGGGGCGGGGGTGGTTTCTTTAGAAAAAAATTTTGGACTTATTCTTTCTACTCAATCAACCGTGATATAAATTTGCGAGACAATCCGGATTAGTAGGTTTTTATTTGTATTTGTAATTGTTTTAGTACTCATCAATAGAAAGTAGAAAATATAATGTTATTTGCATTATCGGAAAAAAAAAAGTTGTTGGAGATTCAATGTTCAAGGTATTATGTATCCAAAAAAAATTGGAGAAAAAGAAAAAGAAAAAAATTAGTCGTGTATGTAGTTGTTATTTTATTTCTTAGGTTTGTTTAGAATTTATGTAATAAGCCGGATCGAATCGTTGAGCTACTTTCAATATTCCCATTCCGTACCCGAACACTTGGCCCCGTTACAACCCTTAATAAGCCCTCTTGATTTGTGCGAGTGTTTATGCATTCATTAGGTGGAGGTTTGATAGTTACACAAGCTTATTATAGTAGATTGGCACACGTGCATTTGGGTGTACTAGCACATTATGCTAGCTTTGAGAAAAGTATTGAGTGGAAAGTTCAAAAGGGGCGTGTTGCGTGAAAGAAAAACATGAAACATGTTAGGTTTGGTTGAATTTCTAGATTTGATAAGTAAATGGTTAATTGTGCAATTACGAAACATGTGGGAAAAGGGTATGACTTGGGACCTTAATCGAAATGCATTTTGTTGAATAAGTTAATGTTTAACTTTGAATGATTGAGTTGCTTTAGGGCAAGCAACGGGTAAGTGTGGGAATGTGACGGGTGGTCCATTGGACAACCTTAAGTGATTTAAGACCGTTGATAATCATGCATTTAATCGATCTATCTTGTGGAATTAGATAATTATGTTTACTCGTATAATTGCAGTTAGGAGATGTTAGATGATGAAATTACGAGAACGTGGGCGAAAACGGTGAAAAAAACGGGCTTGGAACGAAGAAGTTATGGCGAAAACAAAAAGGCATTGTTAAAAGCCACCGTAGCTTACGGTAACCACCGTAAGCTACGATGGAATCTGAAGAAAAAACCCACCGTAGGGCAGTTAAGACCCACCGTAGAAGGTTTGGAAGCCACTGTAAGCTACGGTGGCCACCATAGCCTACGGTGGGCGCGTCGTAGAAAGTTGTAACTGCCATATTGACTCGTATATTGGACGGCTTGTTACATTCTAATCTTTATGTTTCAATTGTGGATGACCTAAGGGAGATTTTGAGGTGTTTTTAGATCAATTGTGAGTTGTGTAACCATAAAACACTTGTTTTCAATTCGTATAACTACTATAATTGAAGGAATGATGAACCGAATCATGCTTGGCTAAATCCCTTTTTGTTTTCCCTTGGATTGTAAGTTTTACTTATGAATGTTTGGTTGAATGTTTATGCATTTTCTGAGATAATAGTTTGATCTTTTTTATTTCATTATTATGGTGTTTATGCATTGATTGATAGATTGTTAGTTTATTGAATTCGTGTTCTAAACCGTCAGTTCTTGGTTCTTTAATCAGTCGAGATTAATCGGGAGGGATTCGGGGTTGGATAAACTAATTGGTGTTTGAGAGATTACCTTGCGTTACTTGATCCTCAATTATCGCAATCGTTTAAATAAGCACGAACTTTATTTATTGTTCATCTCAGTTTAAACATTAACTTTGACATCCATAGAAACCTGAAACCGAGGGAAGGCATATTTTCTCTTATTGTTTTAAAACTCGTTAAATTGCTTTCAGTTCTTTTCGTTAATCAAATCAACCAACAACATACTTGAGTTTATTTAATGCATTTAGTTTAATATAGATTAATTACAAAGCTACTTAGTAACACATTTTCCATAAAATCTCTATGTTCGAAACCCGTTTACCACTATCTATTTAGTTGTATTCAGTTTATTTTTGAGTGTTTCTTTGACCTCACGTAAATTACCATTAATTCTGAAATGAACCGAGTTTAGGTGAGTTTCTAGCCCCATTTTCTTGTTATGTTTTCGGGGATGTGTGCATACTCGATGTGATTAGTTAATACACTTACCTTAAGTGGTAAGTGTATGATATGTGATTGTTTTATAAATGAGGTATGAACGATATTTGAATGCTATCGAAAAGATTAAGAGTATGTATGAAAGTATATAAATGTAAATATAAATAAAAGTATGTACGGTTGTATGGTACGAGGGTGGCATACCCTAATAATATATGTGAAGTAGGGTGACAGGCCCTAATAATATCTATGAAGGAAGATGGCAGGCCCTAATAATATCTGTGAAGGAGGGTGGCAGACCCTAATAATATATGTCAGGTTATAGGGCGAAAGACTCTTTAAAACGTATAAGTATGTATGTATGTATGTTGACGAGTGGTCCATTGGACAACCCTTAAGTGATATAAGATCGTTAATAACCATGCATACAATCAGTTTATTTTGTGGAATTATTTAACTATAGTTACTCATATAATTTCAGGTATGAGATGATATAGGATGTAATTACGAGAACGTGGGCGAAAACGGTGAAGAAAACGGAGTTGAAACGAGAAAGTTATGAAGAAAACAAGGAGGCAAGAATGGAAGCCACCGTAGCTACGGTGGCCCCTGAAGAAAATGGTTATCGTAAGGCAGTTTTAAGCCACCGTGGTTAATTTGGAAGCCACTGTAAGCTACGATGGCCACCGTAGCTTACGGTGGTCCTGACGCTGAAACTTGTAACAGCCTTATAAACTCGTTTTAGGGACGGCTTTTGACATTCTTATCCTATCTTTTCATCCTAAAGCGACCTAGAGGCGATTTTGGAGTGCAAGAACATTAATTGTGAGTGTGGCAATTATTAGAGACTTGATTTTGATTCATATGCAAACTTTAATTCAAGGAATGATGAATCGAATCATGCTCGGCTAAATTTCTTTGTGTTTTCCCTCGTATTATAAGGTTTATTAATGAATGTTTGGTTGAATGTTTATGAAATTTCTGAGATAATAGTTTAATATTATTGATTTCATTATTATGGTATTTATACATTGATTGACAGATTGTTAGTTTATTGAGTTCATGTTCTAAACCGTCAGTTCTTGGTGTTTTAAGAAACGAAATTAATCGGAAGGTATTCGGGATTGGATAAACTAATTGGCATTTGAATGATTACCTTGCGTTATATAATCCAAGTACTTGATCTTCAATTATCGATATCGTTTACATAAGACGAACTTTATTTATTGTTCATCTCAGTTTAAACATTAACTTTGACATTCGTAGAAACCTAAAACTGAGGGAAGGCATATTTCTCATATTGATTTTAAACTTGTTAAATTGTTTTTAGTTTTTATTGTTAATTCAAACCAAACAACCAAATCATTGAATTTATTTTCTGCACTTAGTTTATTATATATTAACTACAAGACTACTTAGTAACACATTTTCAAAAACTCTCTGTGTTCGACACCCTCTTATCTCTATCTAATTAGTTATAATCGGTTTATTTTTGAGTGAGTCTTCGACCTCACGTCAAATTTTGGCGTCGTTGCCGGAGAGTAGTGTGCAACGTGTACTAGCTTTAGTAGTTCTTGTTTTTTATTATCGGGTTTACGCTGGTTGTGTTAGTTTGAAGGTACTTACAGGTGTATGCATACTAGAGGCTCTAACAGGTCATCACCACGAGATATCGATCCTGAGATTGAACAAACACTTCGAAGAAACCGAGTCCTACTTAGGGAGAACAAGCTTCTTGGTTCTCCAACTGCATCAAATAGCACCATGGATTCACCAGTTCCCACTACAAGTCAAACAATACCAACCACACCTCCACCACTTTCATCACCAATCACTACTACCATATCTACTTCATCAAGTGAGTTGAAACCAACTCACACAACCGAACCCATAACTGCTCAATACACCTACTCATCATCATCAACATTGCCACCTATTACCAACCTTTTTCCAAACTTAGGTGCATCATCATCTCAACAAAACCAACAACCACCCTTTCAACAACCACAATCAAGACACCAATATTAACCCCCACCTTTAATGCAATATTTAAGAACACAAGGTGATGGTTATAGGTATGGCTTTGACGGTGAATTTGAGGGGTATGAAGTGGAAGGTTACCACATGGGAGTTGATGGAAGTCAAAGGGTAAATCCGGGAAATATTGCTTATGGTCAAGGGCAACAAACGGAACCGGTGCAAGAACTTAATAGACAACCACCGCTAGTTTCCCCACAAAAAGTTCAACCGCCACCGGTTATTCAACAACAACAAGCTCCACCACAAGTGCTTCCACAAGGGCAACAACAAGATCAACAATTTCAACAACAAATGCCCCAACCATAGTTTCAACAATTTGCACCTCCAAGGCTCGTTTATAGGCAAATGGGTCAACCAAGAGTACCAATGGGCGTGCCAAGAAGGCATGCAAGAGAGATGGTAAGGGGATTGAAGCTCATTTTCGACCGATAATCACTAATAATCCGTCTCCGGTGGTTATTCCTCACAATCAACAAGGAAGGACATTTGAGGTGAGGACCAATTCTTTCCAAAGTCTACCAAAGTATAAGGGTCTAGCAACGGAGGAACCTTAGTTTCACTTGGAGTCATATGACTCAATTTGCAACATGATTGGGGGTCAAGGGTTTTCGTCGGATGAGGTTAAGTTGGTCTTGTTTCAATTTTCTTTGGAAGATAAGGCAAAGAGATGGTTTTACACATTACCTTCCGCATCCATTTATACTTGGGCCGAGATGCAACAAAGATTCTTGGAAGAATTTTACACGGCCCAAAAGACCAATGATGCAAGAAGGAGTTTGAGAACTTTCCGACAACAATCGGGTGAGATGTTTCATGAAGCATTCGAGCGGTTTAACATGATGATTGAAAATTGTCCTCATTATGGTATTGCTCTTTGGGAATTGTTGAATGCTTTTCATGAGGGGTTGAGTATAGAAGATGAGAGGGATTTGAGATCGATCACAAATGGTACATTTGGTACTAATTATGAACAAGATGATTGGGCATATTTGGAGCAAATGGCGGTCACATCAAAGAGAAAGGCTCAAACCGGAAGAAAAGCAAGGCCGAAAATTGGAAGACCACAAGTACAAGCCGTGGAAGAAGGAGGGGTACAAGCTACTAATCAGGTACTCGATGTTTGTACATACAGTAATGAGTTGGGCCATGCTTCGGAGGTGTGTACGGTGGGAGAAGTACAAGTGGAGGAGGTGAATGCACTTCAAGGGGGAGGTGGTATAAATTACAACATGAACTCCAACACTTACCACCCCGAGTTGAGAAACCATCTGAATTTTCGTTATGGAAATCTGGCTACTCAATCAAACCCTAATTTCCAAGGGAATCAAGGAAATTGTGTTCCTCGCCAACAATATAACAATCAAGGTAATTTTCATGGCGGGAACAATCAAGGGTTTCAAGGTCAAGGGGGTGGCGGACAAAGTGGGCCCACGGGTCAAAGTTCATCAAGTGGGAATGAAGTCAGGTACATGTTAAAGATGATTCAACAAGATATGCAATGGAGAAATCAACTTGATGAAGTGCGCATGCAAAAGGATGAAATCCGTGACAAAGCCATCCAATTTTTGACCACTCAAATGGGTCAACTTGCAACCGATGTGGCGAAATTGAAGAAAAAGAACTCGAGCTTAAAGAAGGAGAACAACATGCATATCAACGCGGTAAGTCTTTTACCTAATATTAAAATTTCTAGTGTTCAAAGTGATCCTACACCACAGTTTGTTGAGAGGGTGGTGGAAGATAATAGTGATGAGATTGAAAATGTGGGTAATTATGAAACATTTTTTTCAAAATAACTCTGAATTACAACCGAATGACACGTCTTTTTGTGAAAATTGTTCTTGTGATAAATGTTTAACTGACAAATTAACCAAAATAAGGGATAAGAGGGTTGATAATAATATTATCCCGAGTAAACTTCAAGACCCAGGGTTGCCCCTTTTATCAATCCAGATTGGTGAATTTAAAACTGATCGGGCACTGCTAGATCTTGGAGCTTGTGTTAGTATCATGCCCGGTAGTTTATATGATCAGTATGAGTTTGGTCCGCTACAAAAAGTAAACACTACTGTGGTATTAGTGGATCAAACCCATACACTTCCCCGAGGCATGGTATATAATGTGATGGTACATGTGGAGAATTTATGTTACCTAGTTGACTTTTTAGTGCTTGATTATGCTAAAAATGTAACTAACACGCAACCCACGGTCATATTGGGTAGACCCTTCCTTGACACTTCACTTGCAGTGATTGAATGTGCTAAAGGGACATTGGGAATTAAATTTGGGAATCGTGATAAACGGTTATTATTATTATTTGAAAATATTACTGACACTCTTGTTGACAAGGAAAGCCTGAAGGCGGATTTTTTTAACAAGTGTGTATCCTTGAGCAAGGATCACACGAAAGTGGAGTGTTTTGTGATTGACAGGTTAGATGAGAAGAAAGAAGTTGAGCATCAACAGACTGAGAAGGTGGCAGAAAAAGGTGGCCGACCAAGGAAGACGAAAGTGAGACATCCACCTAACCTAAATGATCTAGGGTGGAGATTGAGGATGTTCGGGCCCGACCCTGTTTTGCCGGAAGACTGGAAACAGTTGCTTGAAAAAGAGCGTGCTGATAACGAGAAGGCTGCACGGGACTAGGCCAGTCACCCACCTTGAATGTCATAAAGTTTCAAAAAGGTGGTACTTGTACATTTTGTATATTTTTATTTTTATTTTGCATTATAACTTCTAGTTTGTTTGTTATTAACTGTTAATTTAAGCATACCATCTTAGCAAAAACCAAGTGTGGGGAAATTCTTATGGATTTCTCTTCGACACTGTGTTTGGTGTAGGGTAATTTTCATGTTAAAAAAATTAAAAAAAATGTGCCAAAACCATACATTGGGAACAATGTATCCCAAGTGTGGGGATGTGGAGGTATTTTTGAGAAAATTTCAAAAATTTTGAGAAATTTTTTGTTTGTGGTTCAAAAGATGTGTTGAGATAAAGGCCCTTTTCATGGTCATAATTCCCGTGAGCCAAGAGTGACATGTTTTTGTTATTTATTTCACGTAACATGCCGGTAACAAATTTTGGGTTGGAACTTTATACCACGGGTTTTCATGGTTGGCATTATTTGAAGATAGCAGTGTGACCCTTCTTGTTAGAACTTGTGTAATGAATGCGTTCTGAGAAATTAGCTTGGCATTAGTGCAAAAATGATAGAGGCATTTAGGTATAGCCTCGTCTGGATGAGTGCGAGTGTGGGTTTTGGGGGTTGGGCCTCACACGTTATACATATGAGCGTGCTTAACGAGAGGGGCGGGGGGTTGGTTCCTTTAGAAGCCATTTCTTGGACTTGATATTTTTCAATCAACCTCGTTGTTACATTTGCGAGACGATCCTGCTTAGTTGTATATTTCTTGTAATTGTATTGTTGTTTGGTAATTGATATGAGAATTTAGTATTATGTTTATTAGACTGTTGAATATATGCAAAAAAAAAATTGAGATTCATTATTCAAAGTATCGAGATTAAAAAAAAAAAGAGAGAGAGAGAGAGAAAAAGTTAGTGGTGTTTGTAGTTGTTAATTTTATTTCTTAGGTTTTCTTATAATGTATGTAATAAGCCGGATCGGATCGCCTGAGCTACTTTCAATATTCCCATTCCGTACCCGAACACTTGGGGCGTTACAACCCATAATAAGCCCTCTTGATTTGTGCGAGTGTATATGCATTCATTAGGTGGAGGTTCGATAGTTACACAAGCTTATTATAATAGATTGGCACACTGGGTGGACTAGCGCATCATGCTAGCTTTGAGAAAAGTATTGAGTGGAAAGTTTGATAGGGGTGTGTTGCGTGAAAGAAAAACAGGAAACGTGTTAGGTTTGGTTGAATTTCTAGGTTTGATAAATAAACGCATTAATAGTGCAATACGAAACATGTGGGAATAGGGTACGACTTGGGACCTTAATCGAGATGTGGTTTGTTGAATGAGTTAATGTTTAACTTTAAATGATTGAGTTTCTTGAGGGCAAGCAACGTTTAAGTGTGGAAATGTGACGGGTGATCCCTTGGACAACCCTTAAGTGATATAAGATCGTTAATAACCATGCATACAATCGGTTTATTTTGTGGAATTAGTTAACTATGGTTACTCATATAATTTCAGGTATGAGAAGATAGAGGATGTAATTACGAGAACGTGGGCAAAAACGATGAAGAAAACGGAGTTGAAATGAGAAAGTTATGAAGAAAACAAGGAGGCAAGAATGGAAGACGGTGGCCCATGAAGAAAATGGTCACCGTAAGGCAATTTTAAGCCACCATGGTTAATTTGGAAGCCACCGTAAGCTATGATGGCCACCGTAGCTTACGGTGGGCCTGACGTTGAAACTTGTAACAGCGTTATAAACTTGTTTTAGGGACGGCTTTTGACATTCTTATCATATCTTTTCATCCTAGAGCGACCTAGAGGCGATTTTGGAGTGCAAGAACAATAATTGTGAGTGTGGCAATCATTAGAGACTCGATTTTGATTCATATGCAAACTTTTATTGAAGGAATGATGAACCAAATCATGCTCGGCTATATTCCTTTATGTTTTCTCTCGGATTGTAAGGTTTATTTATGAATGTTTGGTTGAATGTTTATGCAATTTCTGAGATAAAAGTTTAATCTTATTTATTTCATTATTATGGTGTTTATGCATTGATTGATAGATTGTTAGTTTATTGAGTTCGTGTTCTAAACCGTTAGTTCTTTGTGTTTTAAGCAATCGATATTAATCAGAAGGGATTCGGGGTTGGATAAATTAATTGGTTTTTGAATGGTTACCTTGTGTTATATAATCCAAGTACTTGATCTTCAATTGTCGCAATCGTTTACATAAACCCGAACTTTATTTATTGTTCATCTCGGTTTAAACATTAACTTTGATATTCGTAGAAACCTGAAACTGAGGGAAGGCATATTTTCTCATATTGATTTTAAACTTTTTAAATTGTTTTTAGTTTTTATTGTTAAATCAAACCAAACAACCAAATCATTTAATTTACTTTTTGCACTTAGTTGATATAGATAAATTACATAGCTACTTAGAAACACATTTTTCATAAACTCCCTGTGTTCGATACCCGCTTATCGCTATCTAATTAGTTATAATCGGTTTATTTTTGAGCGAGTCTTCGGCTTCACGTCATATATAAAGCAAGATAAGATATGCAAGTGTGAAAGAAAATAAATAAAGTATATACTTATGTATGTACGAAAGAAAAATAATCAGGTTAAGTAAGTAATACGTATCTACGGATACGTATGAGTAAGTATGTGAATGTAATGTATTTACATGTTTTAACTAGAACTCACTCAGCGTAGCTGGCCCTTAGTATGCACGCATGTTAATAGACTGAAGCAACTAGCTTGGGGGAGACACATGGCATGATCTGAAAACGCTGGCATCTGCAAAAAGATTTGTCATGATGTTAAATAAGATGTTTTATGTTATGTTTTTAAAGACAAGTTTGAATGTTTGTAACGAATTATTGAAGTTTATTTATTCCGTGAAAGTTTTAATTAACTCTGATATTTAAAACTGTGTTTATGAGTAAATCCAATGCCAACGTAGGGTACCGATTACGGGGCCTTACATTTGTAATCCAACGCACTGAAAGGTCGCGTACATAATGTACGATAAACATGAAAGCAAAAAATCATTGAGAGTGAGAAAAAATACCATAAAGTATATTACTTAGAGCATTCTCATCCGGATCTCTATCCCCATCTTTATAATTACACTACAAAACATTACATTTCTCTTTCATGTTTAATTAAATAATATTACTTTATACATTTATTATTACAGTTTTCTCTCTCCTCTACTCACAACCAATTCAACAAATATTAAAAAATAAATAGGAACAAACAAAGTTTCCCCAAATTTTTAAAAAATTACTACATTTTTTCTCTACACCCTATAATTTACACTCACAACCACTCAAAATCTCACCCTGTAATTTACAAACTCTCCTCACAATAACACAGGGAATAAGTTGGAAATGCTCTTAGATATCTTGATATCCCGCAAAAGGAAGATAATGTCTCGCGTAACCTTATATTACAAATGCAGAAACACAATATCATTATAGTGTCCTCTGTTGAAAATAGTTTCAAATACCAATAAAAAGTAACATTAAATTAACCAGGCGATCAACTAAACTATGTAAGTTATAAATATTATAAAGTACTAAAATTTAATACGTTAATCATGAACGTCGAGTTACCAAGGTCCAGGATACAAAGTAGGGGTATTCTTCGGATAAAACTTTTGGGCTTCGGGTTTTACAAGTCAGGTTTCTCTGGTTTTTGAAAGGAAAAAAAAAACTCGATAATCGACCCATGTAAATTCAGGTTATTCGGGTTCAAGTTAGTGTGGGTCGAATTGTTCGATTTTCAAATTTAAATGTAAATTATAAAAACAAATGTTTTATTTACAAAATATCATCATACTGCTAAATAAATATCATAAAAATTCAAATATCATATGATAATCTTCAAATGTCCCGAAACAAACTATAAAGCATAATATATCAAATGCCAAAGACTTCAAACCAAAACGAATCTATATAGAAAAGACTACACATGTTCGAGTTCTTTTTTGGTTTCGTGTTTTGACTTTTTCAAGTCGAGTTGTTCGGTTATTGAGAAACAATGACCCTATAACCGAACCGCTTAAGTTTCTGGTTTTTCAGGTATTTTCTAATTCAGGTTCTGTTCAATATTCGAGTATGGTTAAAAAACAAACCCCTAGTGAAAGTTTTATTGTGTATATGATTACTAGTTTTAGAGCTCGTGTAACACACCGGATGATCTAATTAATTAAGTTACAAATAAAGCAACACATAATGTATATAGGATATTGTATTACATATACACTTGTATCATTATACATAATTGATTTTATTTATATCACAAAATGTTTTTTTCCAAAAAAAATGAACTTAATAAAAAACATAATGCACGTGCAAAAACATAAATAAGAACACTCCATCTATTGAAAATTTATTCTCAGTATCATATATTTATAATTATAATTGAAAGAAATTTGGATATGAACCAATCTCGAAGAATACTTCTCATTAGGTTGTTCACGGTCCGGTTTTCGCGGTTTTTTTATCAAACAGTAAACCAAATGTTAGTAACGGTTTTTGATTATTGTAAACCAAAACCAAACCGTAGAACTTTCAAACCGAACCAAACCAAACCGTTAGTTACGGTTTAGTTCTGGTTTGGTTTCATGGTTTGAGCATGTTGAGTTTTTATACAGAATGTTCAAATTAAGATATGATAAATTTATAGTGAATTTGTGAATAATTTGCAAAAGTTAACATATTTAAATACAATTCATTCGGTTCACAGTCACATTTAGTAATTTAATAGTAATTTAATAATGAGATGTGTATTTATTTAGGGTGAGAAGTAGGTAACGGGTATTCGTCATGCAATTTATATTGATTTAGCAATTTATATTGATTTAGGATGTAAGAATATAATAATATAAATCTACAAATCTAAAGGTCAAATAATTGCATACTGTTATTGCCTTTTGGATTTTGGATCAGCACATATTAGTATTTAGTTAGTAATTTAATATGAACATTATATACGCTATCAGTCTATATTTAAAACAAATATTGAAACATATATATAATATGAACTATTTAGAAAAATTAAATATAGTTAAACTATATGGTCCGGTCCGGTTTTGTACGGTTGGTTTTTGGTACAAACCGTAAACCAAACCGTTTGCTACGGTTTGAAATTTTTGAAACCGACCGACCGAAATTTGAAAAAATAGACCAACCGTGAAACCGAACCAATGGCCGGTTTGGACGGTTTCACGGTTTCGAACCAAACCGTGAACACCCCTACTTCTCATATAATAATAGTTTTGAGTTACACCATAAAAAAGATTAGGATAAGTTTGAGGGGCTTCTCGACTCTGTCAATTTACAAAAAAAAAATTAACAGGTTAATCCATTCAATTTTGGGAATGTTTTGCTTCACTTGAGCATAATTTTGTATGACATGATTCACATACAACATTCTGATCACTATTAAAGGAAAAGTCAATGCTAACACAAATGTTTCTAATTTTAGAAAAGTTAGAAGCATTAATAGGCCTGAAAGTGGCATGTCGGAAGTGTTTATCATTTTTTGTTAAATTTTAATAGTCATGGAAAAAATACTCAATGTGCAAAATCCTGAATCTTTTGACAATTTCAAGAAATGTCCTTAAAAAATAAATTTGAAATTCAATCACATTAAAAGTTATAACTTTCATTTGTTTTACATTTATAAGTCAAAACTTTAAACCCGTAACATGTTTGACGACAAATCTATTTGCATTCTCAAATTTTTAAAAATATTCAGATTACCAATTTTTTACCCGTAACAAATTTGAGTCAAATGTAGTTAATTTGTACCAAACGATCTACTTACCAACTTTTAACACGTAACAATCAAATTTAAGTTCCGCAAAAATCCCGTAGCAATCCTTGAAAATTGTCACACCCTCAAAATCCACTAACGGAGTTTTACCGTCAGAGGGTGTGAACTAACAGGATCGGAATCATTAGTTATAATCAAACCATAAGTAAAGTTTTCAAACCACGAAAACATTTAAGTGTAAATAAGTGCGGAAGCGTAAAATCATAAACCAAGTGTTGCGTCACGCAGGACGACTTAAAACCCAATTAATAACAGTTTAAAAACGAGTTTGCAAAAAACGATAGAGTTCAATGTAATGCATGTTCCTATACCGCGCGCCCGCCTCGGCTACATGAGAATAACATACTAAAAGTGTCAACACGGGGTTGGTGAGTTCACATATATAAATAAAGAAAATGTTTGTGTTTAAGTGTTGCGTTATGCGTTTGCGTTTTGCGTTACCAGAAAATGTTAAATCAATTATATATCTATAGGTAGCTAGCCTATAAAACAAGTATTACTAAGTGTTCGACACCGAAGCTGACTGTTTATCAATTGCCTTGCCACCATGTCTATCCCGACCATGGAAAATGTGTTAGCCAAGATTATACCCACTCGACCTCCAGTCGAGTTTAGCGTTGGGTGGGGTTTGTCAAACCCAGTAGTACTACTCAACAATGACTCGCTATTATACAAATACTAAACGGTTCGATGTTATGAAGGACTTTAGTTGGTTCGTTTGCCACTTATCCTTTACAAGTGATATATAATCTAATAACAAAATCTAAAGCGTTTCGGAGTATGTATTCTCCCCCAAGTAAAAGCGTTTAAAAGAGTAAAAGGGGAACGTGAAACTCACTGTGTGCGAAGAATTCAAAAACAAGTCAACCAAGAGATGCGCGTCACAGAAAATCCTCACTAGCGTTCTAAAACAAGAATGACATTTTCTAAGTGTTGGAACTATTATTGAGTCTCTAGACTCGGCACATAATACCTATGCATAAGATACTTTTCGTGTTTCGTGTTTCGTTTGTGAATTGTGTGTGTCTCAACAAACACATTGGTGATACGTTACATGTGTGAACAACTACTTACGTGTCAAGTATTAATGTTGTACATTACTAGCAATTATTCCCCATAAGGGCAATTTAGTCAAAAACATAGCAATTATCTAGCAACAAGCAAGTTTCATGGATTCTCATATAGTTCAGCAGCTAGTTTTATCAAGACAGATTTCTACTTGAATATTACTCTATTCAATAGATCATAACATATCAATTAGTTCATCAAAAATCGTCACAAAAGCACACATGAGTTAGGTTTCCAAAACTATTTTTATTGTATTTTTATTCCATATAGATTTCTCAAAATAGTCAAAACATTACAGTAAACTCACAGCAGTCAAAATCATGCGCAACAGAATGGTATTTGTTATTCCCGTTAAATGGTAATTCCAATTAATGCAAGACCAATTGGATTAGGTTCTTAATTCAACATGTTAACTTCCAGAAGTGGAACCAACCCATTTGGTCTTGTAGTTTATGAGATATGATAATTACAAAACAGCCTAACAGCAGACCTCACAATTCAGACTTGCACTTCAGTTTTGTAAAATAATAAAAGTTAACTTTTACCCGTCCAAAAATTACAAACTTGGACTTTATAAAAACTAGACTCAACCTAGTACACTGTAGTATTAACAATCTAGACCAATTACCACATTAACATTCAGTTACATTTGTCTAAACATAACTTACAATCTGTCCAGTACCAGTTTTGACCTTTAATCACATTTAAATCGTTTGAGCAAACCAAAACACCTCCAAATCAGGCGTGGTTGGGTTTTCTGAAAACTAGACTCAGAGCACTACCTTTTAGACTCATAACTAATCCAGTTTGGTTTTATATTTAATAAGTTACACCTCGTTCGAGTTTAACTATCTCTGCTGTCAAAATTCAGCAAGCACACACAAACATCTAGCATGCATCCTAAGCATACGACATATCCCCAAACATGCAATAAACATAGTTATCCATAGAAATCAGTAGTAAACCCTATAGGGTTTACGAACAATCAATGATCTAAAAATCTTTCACCGTTCAAAATCACACATGATCATTTAAATCAGTAACTGAAACATAATCAAGCATCATCTAATCCATACAAAGCATAAGAACACTTAACACATGATATTCAAGAATTAGGGTTTCATATTTATGCCGTAAAAATGCAGAAACAACCAAGAGGAAGGTGAGAGATGACTAGAAACAAGTGCGGGATACTCCGATTATGAAAAACAAGGTCAAAACGGAGGTGATATGGTGTTGGTGATGGCTGCCGTCGCAAGGGGAGGTGAGGGGGGCCGATCGGGTTGTAGGGAGAGGGAGGGAGTTAGGGTTTTGTTAATATTATTTAATAATAATGAAATTACACAAAGGCCCCTCAACTTTTAAATATTACTTTTCTAGCATAAAGTAACTTGTTTGCATCTTGAGTAAATGTTCTATACAATATTATCAACTAACACATAAGCCTAACACATAATTATCAAATAATTATTGTTTTGATGTTGTCGTTTATTCACCAATGGTTTGCGTCAACTCGTTTGCGTTTCGGTGCAATCCCGAAAGACTACATATGTAGTGATTGTCAAGCGTCATTTAAAACCATAGTTTAAATGTAATGAGAGGTGCGTTATAGATCAAGTGATCTTAAGTTTGAATTGACGGAGTTTTAATTAACAGAGTTAACCTGAAATTGACGAGTGTCACATCATTCCCATGTTGAAAGAATTTTCGTCATGAAAATTTGAGTTAAGTCGTGATAGGTGTTTGAAAAAGCAAGAAAAATTTTCAGTTTGTCATATCATCCCCTAGTAGAAAGAAATTTCGTCCCGAAATTTAATTTATACCTCCGGTGATTTCTGACGGTTTGACGGCTTTCGCGGTTTTCGGTGTTTGGTCAACCCTTCAAAAAGGTGAGGATACTTTTTCATCATTTGGTCCTCGCGTTCCCACGTGAACTCCGGTCCCCGTCTCGAGTTCGAACGAACCTTAACGATTGGAATTTTGCTGTGCTTGAGTGTTTTGGTTTCCCAATCCAAAACTTCAACTGGTTCTTCGATGAAGCGTAGCTGTTCAACAACTTGCAACTCGTCCAAAGGGACTGCTTGGGTTTCATCGGAAAGGCATTTCTTTAAATTGGATACGTGGAATAAATTGTGTACGCTACTGAGTTCCGTTGGTAGATCCAGTCGGTACGCCACCGGACCAATGCGCTAAGTTATCCGGTAGGGGCCAACGTATCGTGGATTGAGTTTGTTTAGCTTTCCGAAGCGAACCACACCTTTCCAAGGTGAGACTTTGAGTAATACTTGGTCGTTCACTTGAAATTCAAGAGGCTTTCGGTGCTTGTCGGCGTAACTCTTTTGGCGATCTTGTGCTGCTGCCATGCAGTTTCGGATTTGAACAATCTTTTCAGAGGTTTCAAGTACTAGTTCTGGACCAGTGATTTGGCTATCACCCACCTCTGCCCAGTAGAGAGGTGATCGACACTTCCGTCCGTGCAACGCTTCAAACGGCGCTGCTTTAATGCTTGCGTGGTAGCTGTTATTATACGAAAACTCTACCAAAGGTAAGTGAGGTTCCCAACCTTTTCCGAAATCCAACACGCATGCACGCAACATGTCCTCCAAGGTTTGAATGGTGCGCTAACTTTGCCCATCCGTCTGAGGATGGTATGCTGTGCTCATATCAAGGCGGGTGCCTAGTGCACTCTGTAGTGACTTCAAAACGTGCGAAGTGAAACGGGAATCTCGATCAGATTTGATTGAGACAGGCACTCCGTGTCTAGACACTACTTCTTTCATGTAGACGCGAGTCAGTCTTTCCATTTTGTCCGATTCTTTGATTGCTAAGAAGTGTGCAGACTTAGTCAATCGGTCAACGATCACCCAGATGGTATCGCATCCCGTCGGTGTTTTGGGTAATCCCGTGATAAAATCCATTGAAATGTGTTCCCATTTCCACGTTGGAAGTTCCGGTTGCTGTAGCAGACCAGATGGTTTCGGATATTCTATTTTGGCTCTCGCACAAGTCAAGCATTTGCTCACGTAGGTGGCAATGTCGGCTTTCATGTTTGGCCACCAGTAAAGTGCCTTTAGGTCATGGTACATTTTATCTGAGCCAGGGTGGATGGAATATCGGGACTTGTGTGCTTCGTCCATCACTAGAGTTCTCAACTCTCCGTATCGAGGGACCCAGATCCGGTTTTCGAAATATCAGACCCCGTCCGATTTGGTTTCAAGTTGCTTTTTCATGCCCCGCATAAGTTCTGATGGGAGATTATCGTCTTTCAAGGCTTCGAGTTGCGCATCGCGAATCTGATCGGGTAAGTTGGCGTGAATCGTGAGTTGTAATGCTCGCACACGCCTAGGTTTATCGGTTTCTTTCCTGCTGAGAGCATCGGCCACTACATTGGCCTTGCCAGGGTGGTACTTGATTGCACAATCATAATCCTTAAGCAGCTCGACCCAACGACGTTGTCGCATGTTCAGCTCCTTCTGATCGTAGATATGTTGGAGACTCTTGTGGTCGGTGTAAATGGTAAACTTGGTACCGTACAAGTAATGTCTCCATATCTTAAGAGCAAACACCACAGCTCCGAGCTCCAATTCATGGGTCGTGTAGTTCTTCTCGTGAATCCGTAGTTGTCGAGAGGCATAGGCTATAACCTTCTCGAGTTGCATCAGCACGCAACCGAGACCTTGTATCGATGCGTCACAATGTACCTCAAAATTTTCTGTTCCCTCGGGAAGGGCTAGGATAGGGGCGCTACAGAGTTTGGTTTTCAACAGTTGGAAAGCGGATTCTTACGCGTCACCCCAATTGTACTTAGTACCCTTGTGAGTCAAAGCGGTGAGGGGTTGAGCAATCTTTGAAAATCCCTCGATAAAACGCCGGTAGTAGCCAGCCAGTCCTAGGAATTGTCGCACCTCAGTCGGAGTCTTAGGTGCTACCCAGTTTTTAATGGCCTCTACTTTGCCGGGATCGAAATGGATACCATTCTCATTGATCACATGTCCTAAGAAGTGAACCTCACGAAGCCAAAATTCGCATTTCGAGAGTTTAGCGTACAGTTGTTCCTTCTTCAGCAATTATAGGATCAACTTCTGGTGTTCTTCGTGGTCGGCCTTGTTCTTGGAGTAGACGAGGATATCATCAATAAAAACGATCACAAACTTGTTGAGGTACGCCTTGCATACTCGATTCATGAGATCCATAAATACGGCTGGTGCGTTGGTTAAGCCAAAAGGCATAACCGAAAACTCGTAGTGACCGTACCGAGTTCTGAAGGCCGTCTTTGAAATATCTTCTTCGCGCACTCTTAATTAATGGTAACCAGATCTCAGATCGATCTTCGAGTAGTAACTCGATCCTTGCAGCTGGTCGAACAGATCATCAATTCGGGGTAAGGGATAACGGTTCTTGATCGTCACCTTGTTCAGCTCTCGGTAGTCGATGCACATGCGGAAAGTCCCGTCCTTCTTTTGGACAAATAAGACAGGGACTCCCCATGGTGATGAGCTAGGTCGGATAAAACCTTTATCCAACAAATCTTGCAATTGAGTAGACAACTCCTGAAGCTCTGCCGGTGCGAGCCGATACGGGGCTCGTGCTATGGGTGCTGCACCGGGGGTCAATTCGATTTGGAATTCGACTTGCCGAATAGGTGGGAGTCCAGGAAAATCCTCCGGGAAGACTTCCGGAAAATCTCGCACAATCGGTATGTCTTCGATTCGCTTCTCCTCCGCGGATTTCTCAACAATATTGGCTAAAATTTCCGGATGACCCTTTCGTAGATATTTATGCGCCTTCATGAGGGTGATGACGCTGGTGGTCATGCCGCTCTTCTCGCCCTGGATCGAAATGATCTCGCCGGAAGGGGTAGTGATATGGACTATCTTGTCGTGACATATAATCTCCGCTCGGTTCTCGGATAGCCAGTCCATGCCGACAACGACATCGAAACTACCAAGTGTAAAAGGTATGAGGTCGATATCAAAAGTATGACCCGACAGTTTCAACTTACATCCCGCAAGTACATGAGTTCTTTCTATAGACTTACCGTCAGCTAATTCAACAGGAAACTTAGCATCTAACGGGGTTGGAGTTAAGTCTAAAAGTTTACTAAAGGCTTTCGATACAAAACTCTTATCAGCTCCAGTGTCAAACAAAACAGAAGCAAAACAGTCGTTCACAGGAAACTTACCGGTCACCACATTCGGATCGTTGCGGGCCTGGCCCTACGTAATGACGAAAGCTCTACCTTTACCACTGCTTCCGCCACCGCTGCTGCCTCCATTGTTCTCATTATGCTTTAGTTTGGGACAATCCTTCTTGAAATGACCCTCTTGACCACAATCGAAACACCCTTTAGTCTCCGTAGGTTGTTTAGGAGCACCCTTGGTCGCTAGGTCTCCCCTACAGTCTTTGGCCTGATGACCCATTTTTTCGCATCTCAGACACTTGATACGGTCGCATGAGCCAGCATGGTGATAGTTGCACTTGTTGCATTTCGGTCATTTCCCAGCATAGCCACTCGAACCATGTCCGCCACCGTTGTTGTTATTGTTGGAACCCTGATTATTGAAGCTTCGAGTGAGTTCGGGCTTAAGGTAGTATTGTTGCTGTGGGAGGTTCGAGGATGAGGACCTGGTGTTGTCGAATTTCCTCTTTCCATTGCTCAGGTTGTTGTTGTTGTCAGTGCTCAAGTTGTCACGGGTTTTAGAGGTTGAACCTCTAGGTGGTAACGCACCTTGGGTCACTGCCTGATCCGTCAGTTTGAGCTAACCGGATCGCTTGTTGAATTGTAGCTGGTTTGGAAGACGTCACCATACCCTGAATTTGTGGTACCAGCCCATCGATATACATCTCGATTCTCTTACTTGGAGGGTCTACCATCCGTGGACACATTACTGCTAGCTCGTGGGAACGGGTGGTGTAGGCTTCAATCTCGGAACCCACCATTTTCAACGACCAAACTCAGATTCCAACTTCGTGATTTTCTCTCTAGGACAATACTCTTATCGCATCATATTCTTGAACTCTTCCCAGTTCATAGCGTTCGCCAATTACAATCCAAGAATTTGCACATTGGAGTTCCATCAAGTGTAAGCAGAATCTTCCAGTGTTCCAGCAGCAAATTTGACCCTACTGGCAGGCAGGTGGACAGTTACACATCTCGAAAGCTGACTCGGCCTTCTCAGCCCAACGCAGGAAACCTATGGCTCCCTCAGTGCCCTTAAACGAATTGGGCTTGCAATCCAGGTAGTTCTTGAAAGTACACGCTCCAGCTGGACCTCCGGCTTGATTCTGAACATGTGCGGCTAGAGCTGCCGCCGCAAGGTCATTCAATAGGGTTTGGAGTTCTGCTGCGGTTAAGTTGATGTTACCTCGACCGTGCCCAGCGTTTCTTCCAGCCATTTCCTAGAATCACAGCATAAAATGTTAGACATGAATTATCGGTTTCATATGCAACACACTATACATGTAATAAAAAGATAGGTAAGAAAGAAATATAAAAGAAGTAAACATCACATCACAACCATATAATAATCCAAATAATAATTCATGATTAAAACCATTGTATTCGCTACAAAGTATTTAAAACCAATCCTTAAAATCATAGAAAATAATAGTTTGGATGGAGACAACCCCTCCATCTAGGTGTTATCATCCTTAGATGTCATCTTCTGAGGACACCTCTGAGTGTGCCTCTGGCTCAGCAGGTTCTTCCTCCGGTTCCTCTTCGGGTTCCTCCTCGGGATCTTCCTCGGGTTCTTCCTCAGGTTCTTCCTCAGGTTCTGCTGTGTTCTGAGCAATTTGTGTCTGTAAGATATCGCATCGCTCTAGGACTATCTCTGTCCGGGATTTCGCCACAAATAGTTGCTCTTGCAAATCGATCATCTCTGCTTGCATTTTTCTCATAATCTTCATCTGCTGATCATTAGTATCCTGCATTTCCTTCATAGCTGTTGTCAGGCGAGAAATTTCCTCCCTAGCCTCGGTTCCATCTCTTAATAATCCGGAAACGTTCGCTCTTGCCGAGCGCATAAAACCCGCGTCACGCTCTAAAAAGGAAACAACAGCTGCGAGAACTCGCTCTATAGGTTTGGTTATGGGTGGTAGGGTGTTGGCGTAAGCAGGGAGACTCGGGTGAGGTAGTGGGGGAACTTGCTCGCGATAAACCATACGCCTGATCAGACTCGGGTACCAATCCCAGCTAACGTCGTCGTCGTACATGCCTCCAGATAAGCGATACCTCTTTGGTGCAGGGGCTTCTAGTTCCGGGGCTACTCGGGGTGGCGATGAGGTAGGTAGCTGCGGTTCCTTTCCATGAGCATGAGTCATCTGGTCGGATGATGATGATGGTGGCGTCGACATCCCTACAGGATAAGTCGTGTATGCGCGCGTATGAGTGAATAAGGTAAAGAGATAGAGATAATGAAAGACTAAATAAAATATATACAGTGCGTACAAATTATAACTAATGGGTCGTTGCGGTTATAGTCTAGTATGCATGCAATTCTAGTTCGCTATAACCAATGGCTCTGATACCAATCTGTCACACCCTCAAAATCCACTAACGGAGTTTTACCGTCAGAGGGTGTGAACTAATAGGATCGGAATCATTAGTTATAATCAAACCATAAGTAAATTTTTCAAACCACGAAAACATTTAAGTGTAAATAAGTGCGGAAGCGTAAAATCATAAACCAAGTGTTGCGTCACGCAGGATGACATAAAACCCAATTAATAACAGTTTAAAAACGATAGAGTTCAATGTAATGCATGTTCCTATACCGCACGCCCGCCTCGGCTACCTGAGAATAACATACTAAAAGTGTCAACACGGGGTTGGTGAGTTCACATATATAAATAAAGAAAATGTTTGCATTTAAGTGTTTGCGTTATGCGTTTGCATTTTGCGTTTGCGTTACCGGATAATGTTAAATCAATTATATATCTATAGGTAGCTAGCCTATAAAACAAGTATTACCAAGTGTTCGACACCGAAGCTGACTGTTTATCAATTGCCTTGCCACCATGTCTATCCCGACCATGGAAAATGTGTTAGCCAAGATTACACCCACTCGACCTCCAGTGGAGTTTAGCGTTGGGTGGGGTTTGTCAAACCCAGTAGTACTACTCAACAATGACTCGCTATTATACAAATACTAAACGGTTCGATGTTTTGAAGGACTTTAGTTGGTTCGTTTGCCACTTAGCCTTTACAAGTGATATATAATCTAATAACAAAATCTAAAGCGTTTCGGAGTATGTATTCTCCCCCAAGTAAAAGCGTTTAAAAGAGTAAAAGGGGAACGTGAAACTCACTGTGTGCGAAGAATTCAAAAACAAGTCAACCAAGAGATGCGCGTCACAGAAAATCCTCATTAGCGTTCTAAAACAAGAATGAGATTTTCTAAGTGTTGGAACTATTATTGAGTCTCTAGACTCGGCACATAATACCTATGCATAGGATACGTTTCGTGTTTCGTTTGTGAATTGTGTGTGTCTCAACAAACACATTGGTGATACGTTACATGTGTGAACAACTACTTACGTGTCAAGTATTAATATTGTACATTACTAGCAATTATTCCCCACAAGGGCAATTTAGTCAAAAACATAGCAATTATCTAGCAACAAGCACGTTTCATGGATTCTCATATAGTTCAGCAGCTAGTTTTATCAAGACAGATTTCTACTTGAAAGATTACTCTATTAAATAGATCATAACATATCAATTAATTCATCAAAAATCGTCACAAAAGCACACATGAGTTAGGTTTCCAGAACTATTTTTATTGTATTTTTATTCCACATAGATTTCTCACAATGATCAAAACATTACAGTAAACTCACAGCAGTCAAAATCATGCGCAACAGAATGGTATTTGTTATTCCCGTTAAATAGTAATTCCTATTAATGCAAGACCAATTGGGTTAGGTTCTTAATTCAACATGTTAACTTCCAGAAGTGGAACAACCAATTTGGTCTTGTAGTTTATGAGATATGATAATTACAAAATAGCCTAACAGCAGACCTCACAATTCAGACTTGCACTTCAGTTTTGTAAAATAATAAAAGTTAACTTTTACCCGTCCAAAAATTACAAACTTGGACTTTATAAAAACTAGACTCAACCTAGTACACTGTGGTGTTAACAATCTAGACCAATTACCAAATTAACATTCAGTTACATTTGTCTAAACATAACTTACAATCTGTCCAGTACCAGTTTTGATCTTTAATAACATTTAAATCGTTTGAGCAAACCAAAACACCTCCAAATCAGGCGTGGTTGGGTTTTCTGAAAACTAGACTCAGAGCACTACCTTTTAGACTCATAACTAATCCAGTTTGGTTTTATATTTAATAAGTTACACCTCGTTCAAGTTTAACTATCTCTGCTGTCAAAATTCAGCAAGCACACACAAACATCTAGCATGCATCCTAAGCATACGACATATCCCCAAACATGCAATAAACATAGTTATCCATAGAAATCAGTAGTAAACCCTCTAGGGTTTACGAACAATCAATGATCTAAAAATCTTTCACCGTTCAAAATCACACATGATCATTTAAATCAATAACTGAAACATAATCAAGCATCATCTAATCCATACAAAGCATAAGAACACTTAACACATGATATTCAAGAATTAGGGTTTCATATTTATGCCTTAAAAACGCAGAAACAACCAAGAGGAAGGTGAGAGATGACTAGAAACAAGTGCGGGATGCTCTGATTATGAAAAACAAGGTCAAAACGGAGGTGATATGGTGTTGGTGATGGCTGCCGTCGCAAAGGGGGTTGTGAGGGGGGCCGATCGGGTTGTAGGGAGAGGGAGGGAGTTAGGGTTTTGTTAATATTATTTAATAATAATGATATTACACAAAGGCCCCTCAACTTTTAAAGGTTACTTTTCTAGCATAAAGTAACTTGTTTGCATCTTGAGTTAATGTTCTATACAATATTATCAAATAACACATAAGCCTAACACATAATTATCAAATAATTATTGTTTTGATGTTGTTGTTTATTCACCAATGGTTTGCGTCAACTCGTTTGTGTTTCGGTGCAATCCCGAAAGACTACATATGTAGTGATTGTCAAGCGTCATTTAAAACCCTATTTTAAATGTAATGAGAGGTGCGTTATAGATCAAGTGATCTTAAGTTTGAATTAACGGAGTTTTAATTAACGGAGTTAACCTGAAATTGACGAGTGTCACAAAAATAAACCCAAGAAACTAATATGATAAACTTTATTATATACGAAAGTGACTGGTATATAATATCCTTACAATTTAACACATATATGTATAGTTTACTAATTACCGAAAAAAATAAATAGATAGATTTAAATCATATATTTATAATTTATCAATTTATATGACAATGTAAAAAAAAACACATAGATAAATGTATTTATTTTTAGAAAATAGATCAACTTTTAAACATTTATTTATAATTTAATGATTAAAAAAGTTACTTCGTAAATTGAAAGCATATTAGAGTTTTTTTTTTATAATCTTCAACAATATACATTGTATGATATATTAATGATAATATTTAAAATTATATTTTTTTCAATTTTTAACAAACACGGTTTGTTGTTAATTTTTGGATTTTACCAAGTATGTTGTAAAATATATTCTAACAATATATAGTAGTATAATATGTAAATATTTATTTTTATAAAAGTGTATAGATATAATAAAATATTGTTTAAAGAAAAGTGAATAATTCAATCATATTATGGATATAATATAAATGAAGTGTAAATGTAAAGTGAATAATTAATTATCTATGACATATATTAGTTTTAGAGGGCAAAATTGTAAGGATTAATCACAAACCGACACACATCTACAATTATTTTATTTTATTAGAATAACTAAATATATACATAGATGCACCAAATCCCGCCACCAAACTAAAACAAAAATATCTAAACAAGTCATTTAATCCATAGCTTTAAACCATACCGTTATACAAAACTTTCTTAGAGAACCACAGCAAGTCTATAGCTAGCAGCAATGTTTTAAAAAGCGGTTCAAACCGGCCGGTTGAAACGGTTAAACCGGATTTCGCATTTTGAGTCCGGTATTTATGACCGGTTTGCTATAATATCGTACCGGCGGTTTTTGTATAAAATACCGGTTTTTACTGGTAAACCAGTTTTAAGCCCGAGAAATTTTTGATATTTGTGGCCCATATTTTTTCAAAATTACTTTTAACCTAAAAATTAACATTCAAACGTGTAAACTTTAGGACTATTTTTTTAAAATTGAGTGCTTTGGCATTATTTTTTAATATGGATTAACTTATGGATTATTTTTTGTTATAGATATCATTTAGTTTTAGGTTATATTTGGATTAAAGTTACATCTATAATCAATTATAAGGTAAACTATTCAACCGGTTGAACCGCGGTTATACCATTTTTAGTCCAATCCGGCATAAGTAAAATACCGGTTTTTAAAACATTAGCTAGCAGGCTAACTGTACCAACCATGCATTTTAGTGTGCATCCTGTTAATGAATTTGTAATTTGTTTGGAATTAATATTGAGATACATTGGAGGGGCTTGATTACATATTTTAAGAGACGAGAAATCAATTTGTTTCATCTAGAGCTGCTTGTGAAAAATTCTATTGTCGAACTTTATTTTTAAAATTTTTATGTTCAAACTCAATCTTGGTACTAGCCCTAACAATTAAACATGCCTCTCATTCACAAATTCATTAGTCAATAACGAGCTAATGAGCCAAGCCCTTCGCTGAACTCATTTTTTATATCATTTTGAAAATTTAACAAGATATTTATTGATTGAGTATTTGAGTTTATGTCAAAAATCACGCAAAAGAATAACATGTATACATAACATAAGGTAATTGGAATTGTCTTTCATTCAATTAGAAACGACGGCGTGAGGAAAATGGAAGATGACAATAGTGTAACAATCTCGTGTAACAAGAAAAGTAATATGTCTTTGTCAAAGCAAGATCAATGAAATATGTTGAAACGTGCACATTTAGGTGTTGTTTGTTTTTCTTAAAGTATGTGCATGCTCTTTTGTCTTCGTTGCGCAGACTACACGCAGACATTATTTTCTGCAGATTGTTAGTTTTTTCGAATGCGTTTCATTAAAAACGTCTGCACGAACTCTTCTTGGTGCAGACTTGGTTCATTCACTTCTAATATCCGCAGATGGCTAAACACCACCGCCTACCAACACCCACTGTTCACCACCACCACCACGACTCACCACCCATTGTCTGACATCATCACCAACCACCACTTTTGTCTACCACCGTCCACCACCACCACCACAGCCCATCACCCACCATTCGCCACCACCATCGTCCATCACCACCACCACCCTCTGTCTGCCACCATGTCACAGCCCCCGACCCCTATACCCTGGGAGAAGTCATGAACATTGATTGGTGGTATCGGTGTTTATTAAATTATTTTGCAGCGGAATATTTCATCAGAACCGTAGTTAGGAAAAGTGATCAGAGTTATAAAAAAACACCATGTTTATTTTTATTATAAATTGGGAGTTTAACCCAGTTTGATACAAACATAAACTTTATAGGGATAAACTCTAATTTACAAAACACGTTTCTTTATTCTGATGACAAGCCACTTATTTAAGCTGGAAGCCCATAGGCATTATTCTTTTGTCTCTAACAAGTCACCTGAAACATGTTTAAAATATTTGATCAGCAAGAAATACTGGTGAGTACATTCATTTGTAAATGACACATTTTACAGTTACAGCATTAAGATGTTTTTACACTTGTCTGCTTACAAATTACCGAAAGGTACTTGTCACTCGACCGTATCTATGACTGTGGTCATATTACTTATTGGCTAACACTTGTCCAATAAGTAACGTATAATAGCCCAGTAGGCAAACCTTGTATACAAAACCCTACAATACCAGTAGTAATCATCCCATAAGTCTACAGATACTTAATCACTGTAATGTATTTAAAATACTTTTAAAAATATATATTTGAAAACATTTAGACCATCTGCCATGACTTTTATAGGTTTTGAAATCATCATGACAGTATCGGAAAAGTAGTTGTCTCACACAAATGTAAGTGGTATAAAAACTCGAATGTCTCACCTTGCACGTTTACATTTAAAGAAAACTCCTCTTGGTATTAAGCACCTAGGATAAACACAATGTAGTATATCTAGATTAGTATAAAACCAATAATCATAACGATAATCACGAAAGTAGAAACTTTACACTATGGCACAATGTCTTACCTTAATAGGCAGAGCTTTTGGATTCGCATAAGTTTCTTTCGATCGGATAGGATATGTAACAACGCGATTTTTCCAAATTATTTACCCGGCCCGCTTTTATGTTTGGGTTATTTTATCAAATAAAACATCGCATTTATCGAGTTAAATTAATTGTTATAATAGTATTTTAATTATTTATTAAAACATATTTATAACTTTCAATTTATAACTAATATAACCATAAACATAAGTTTTAACCCATTTAGAATCCACATCCAAGCTTGAGGGACCAAATAGCAAACCTGATCCAAATTATATTATAATCCTTCACCCCTCTTACCCAAACCCATATTTGACCCGTTTTTGCCCAACCCGAGACCCGTTTAAGTATCTTGGAGCTTAATTCTCGTTCTAATCAAGGAATGGATCTATGATTATGATACCACATGCCTTTAACAACCCTATCAACATATTAATTTGGGAATAACAATCAAATATTATACGAATTCCTTATTTTACCTAAACTTCCCTAAACCCTAAATCAATATACGTATAATCGTTTGTGTTAATGCAATTAAACTTCCAGATACCATCCCTTAACCATCGCTGTCCATAACCCTCAACCCAATTAAGCTCTCAGCCGTTTGCTTGTGTCTTCGTCACCTCGATGTGCCGGCTGTTGCGCGACTTGTTTACCATCAAATCGTCTTGGTTTCTGGTAATTAAACTACGTTCTAGGATCGTTTTTAATCTTACATCAATAGCCCTATCATTAATTTGGTTAGCGAACATCGAATTAATGGATTGTAGATCTAGGGTTTATAAGCAATTGGGGTGTAATCTTACTCCTGCTATTAAAATTTGTTTTGCGTTTGGATACCACGGAGCACCCCAGCGCAGCTGGTTGGTGCATCTGGGCTCACATACTGTGCCGGCCAGGGGCGCAGGTTCGAGCCCGGCCAGCACAGTTTTATGTATTTGCTTATTTATCTTTTTGTTATTTAAGTGTTTTTTTTTGTTAATTGATATAAATATTTAATAAACATTATCTTATCAAAACTGACATCTTAGAGTTACGTTCTTGTCTAGATAATCTATTTTTCGTTACATGTGTCGTAATATATATATATATATATATATATATATATATATATAAATGTATATACTATGAGTAATTTTTAATAACAAATTAATATTATTTTAACTATAAACCGACGCCATTATTGACGGTTCTCGTCCTTAAACGTTTTTATAAAATTTGTGTATATATATTGTTTTCTTTATATAAAAGTATTATAATTATTAATATATTTTCATCATGTATTGTCGTTAGGGGATTTAAAATAAACTATTTATTTATATATTATGATATACTTATTTAGATAATATTATAACATATATAGTAACTCGTTGAATAATTATTTATTTATACTTATACATACGTTTATATTAATACAACTAGTTACGTATTATTATTATTATTATTATTATTATTATTATTATTATTATTATTATTATTATTATTATTATTATTATCCATTTACTTATATTCATATTATCGTAATTACATCTTGGGTAATATTTAAACTAATTATTTATAAGTTCAATTTCATGAAGCATAAGTAACGAATTCTTTACTAATAACGATAACCGTAGAAATTAACTACCGATCGTTCAATCAATAATATCTTAATCCCAATCATAACACAAATCACATCGAAATATTAATTTATTAAATTATGTTATATCTTTATGATTAATCTTATTATCATTAATAACTAGGAACACTTGTCATCGCATCTCGAGAAGCTCGGACTCGTTTAACTTAGTTTCTATCAGCGTTTCGTTATCGCTTGTTCTACTTTATCAGGTGAGTAATCACTCCCCTGTTTTACTTGTTTTCAAATGTTTTGGGGACACTTGCGTATCATTTATCAAATTATTTATCTATCATCTATTATTTAAAACCGCAACTGTTTAATCCTTGTGTGTATATCAGTTTATGCCTAACTTGTTATTTGCTTACTTGCTTACTTGAATCGCATTCGGAGAGGTCCAACATATTCTCAGTCTAGGATCATACGACCGTCGTAGTGGCCGGCATCCGACGCATTGACAATGGCTTCACCGACTCCTCATTTTTGGTAACCAATGCCCATTCGCATGGCAACGGTTTAGCCCTTTCTTTATGTTTGATTGTTTGTGTATGTGCTATGGTTTAACTGTTTATCCCACAGAATTAGTTTGCATCTTTCTTTAGGAGAGTTGCTAGCTTGCTTACAGCACTTCTCAGATCAGGCGAGGCCTCTCCAGCGATTGTCAGCCTGTTCAGCTGACCTCAAAGGATTCCAGTCACCCGGGCTCGTATGGAAAGCGGCCGGGGCTATCTAGGTGGACGAAGTATTGGGTTTCGATAATTAGTCAGTAGGGGGACCCTGTCGGGCTCCTCCCCCCTCTGCTCTCTCGCGACTTCTTTCTAGCGAACTGTCACACCCTCAAAATCCACTAACGGAGTTTTACCGTCAGAGGGTGTGAACTGGCAGGATCGGAATCATTAGTTATAACCAAACCAAAGAAAAACGTTTAAATGAAAGTAAGTGCGGAAGCGTAAAACCTTAATTCAAAAGTTGCGTCACGCAGGACGACTTAAAACCAAATGTAACTGTTAAAATTAAGTTTGCAGAATAAAAGTGTTTTCATTAATGCATGCTCCTAAACCGCGCGCCCGCCTCGGCTACCTGAGAATAACATACTAAAAGTGTCAACACAAGGTTGGTGAGTTCACAAGTAAAATAAGATAAATCGTTTAGCGTTTTGCGTAACCTCGTTACGACGTTTAAATGTTGCGTAACCCCGTTACGACGTTTGAGTGTGCAACCACGTTACAGCGTTTGAGTGTGTAACCACGTTACAGCGTTTAAGTGTGTAACCACGTTACAGCGTTTAAGTGTTTTGCATTACCAGATAGTGTTATGTCAAATTATATATCGATAGGTAGCTAATCTATACAACAAGTATCGCTAAGTGGTTCGCGACCGAAGCTGACTGTTTATCAAGTGCCCGTCACCAGGTCCTCCAGACCATGGTAAGTGTTAGCCAAAATTTACACCCACTCAACCTCCAGTTGAGCTTAGCGTCGGGTGGGGTTTGTCAAACCCAGTAGTACTACCCAAAAGTGACTCGCTATTCCAAATATTAACCGTTCCGATGTGTGGGACTTCAAATGTTACGTATGCCGCTTAGCCTTTACAAGTGATATATAATTTATAACAAAATCTTTCATATGCGTTTATCTCAGAAAATATGTTTATCGGAGTATGTTATCTCCCCCAAGTGAAAAACGTTTGAAAACAGTTTAAGAGTGGGGTAAGTGAACTCACTGTTTGCGAAGAATATCCGATCTAGATCACCGAGTGATGCGCGTCGTAGAAAACTCTCTAGCGTTCTAAAATAACAAAGAGATTTTCTAAGTATCGGAATGTTTAACGAGTCTCTAGACTCGGCACATAATACCTATGCACGTAACATGTTTCGTGTTTCGTTTGTGAATCGTGTGTGACTTAAACAAGTAAAATTGTGATACGATACATGAGTGAGCAATTACTTTCGTGTCACGTATTAATAACATACTTATTAGCAATTATTCCCGTAGGGGCATTTTGGTCAACAAACAAAGACTAACTAACCATTATTCCCCATAAGGGCAATTTGGTCAATTCATGGCAATCAACTAGCAACTATTCCCCGCAAGGGTATTTTGGTCAAAATACAACAATTATATAAAAACTATCATATTTCATGCATTCCTATACAACTCAGCAGCTAGTTTCGTTATGACAGAATTTCTACTTGAAAGATTGCACTAGTTTACCGATTATAACGTCTCAATTAATTTACCAAAAATTACCACAGGAGCATACATATCTTAGGTTTCCAGAACATCTTTTATCTTATTTTTATTCCATATAGATTGTTCATAATGATCAAAACATTACAGCTAACTTATATCAGTCAGATTCATGCACATCAGAATGTTATTTGCAATTCCCGTTAAACGAAAAATCCAATAAATGCAAGACCACTTGGGTTTGGTTCCTAACTCAGTGAGTCAACCTCCAGAAGTGGAACCAACCCAATTGGTCTCGTAGTTCATGAGATATAACATTTACAACATAACCTAACAGCAGGTCTAACAGCTCAGCTTTGCATCACGTTTTTGTAAAATCATAAAAGTATACTTCCACTTATCCAAAAATTACGAATTTATACTTCATAGAAACTAGACTCAACCTAGTTTACTGCAGTACCCACAATCTCAATCAATTTTCACGTTTACACTTCGTTACAGTCAGTTAAACATCGTATATACGTTCTGTCCAGAATCTGTTCACATCAAAACTCATCATAATAACAATCTATGAACTATCATGCATCCATATAACCCTCTAGACACTATAACTACTATCCATGCATATCAATCACACCATACATACAAGATTAGGGTTTGTGTTTTAATTCAAATCAAGAACAACAATCAATCATGTATCAATATCAATCTAGTTATCAATCTATTATCCAACTAACAAGAATCATAACAATCACATACATACAAGATCGGCCGATTTAGGGTTTTCACACAACCCATCAAACATCAAAATTAAACAACAAAGAGATAAGAGATGATCAAGTATACCTTCCTAGCACCTAGTTCTTGGATTAATCTCTTGATTTGATGTGTATATGTGTGTGATGGTGGACGGCAGCCGTGGGTCAAGAGAGGGAGAGAGAGCCGATCGGTGGTGTTGTAGGTTTAGAATAATAGGTTAGGGTTTGTTTATTAGTGATATATTTATAAACAAACAAGTTACACTCTAGTCCTTCTACTTTCAAGTGTTGTTTTTCTAGAACATTCTATCCTAACTTGCACATAATCATGACAATAATATAACACATAATCCTAACACATAGTTATCACATCATTAGTGTTTTAGTGTGCTTCGTTTATTCCTCAATCGTTTGCGTTTCGGTGCAAATCCCGAAAGACTACTACACATGTAGTAAGTGTTAAGCGTCATTTAAACCCTAGTTTAAATGTAATGAAGTATGCGTTATAGATTCAACGATCTTAAAGTTTGAATTAACGGAGTTGAGTTAACGAGGTTAACCTGAAATTGACGATTGTCACACGAACAGCGGAAAAACCATCAAAAAACGACGATTGAAGGTTTGTGTAACATCCCGAAATTTCCAAAATAATACTAATTGTATTACTTAATAATAGAGGGAAAGTTTACTCGGGTTATCGGGAAATAAATAAATAGAGTAGGAGTTGGTATGGGTCGGGCTAGTGTTGGGTAATGGATATGGGTTATGGACTTGGGTTATGAAAGAAGGAAGGAGAGTCCATGGGCTTAAGCCCATGATCCCTAAATATAAATACCATTAATCACCCTTTAATCCTCATCCTCACATATTCCATACACCACCAAAACACACACAACACCATCTTATAACCCGAACCAAGATCCGAAGGCGAAAACCCGAGCTTGCTGGTGCTGGAACGTCGTGACGGACCAAAACAACATCAAGGCTTAACCGTGTTCGTAGTTCGACTCGTTCAAGGTACGTTTATAGTTAGAAATCGTTCGTATAGGTTCGGTTTGATTTTGAGAAATGATAGATCTGAGTTTGTATGGTAAAAACGAATCCAACAAAGCTAATCTTACTGAAAATGGTTATGATTTGATGGGTTAATCGATTGATAAAAAGAACCCGTAACCTATATGCCTAAATCGCACCCTTTAAACATCGATGTTAGGTCGATTTGATGGTTGGGGTTTGTAGGCGCTGGTCAGACGATTCCGTGGGTACCTAAATCGAGTTATTTGGTTAAGAAACGAAGGTGATTAAGGGATTTAAGAACGAACAGTAGCTGCAGACGACAACTTCGCTTGTAAGCTAAGTTCGCCTGATGAACTTCGCCTGTAAAGCTAAGTTCTCCTGATGACAACTTCACCTAAGCTAAGTTCGCCTGATGACAACTTCGCCTAAAGCCAAGTTCGCCTGATGACAACTTCGCCTAAAGCCAAGTTCGCCTGATGACAACTTCGCCTAAAGCCAAGTTCGCCTGATGACAACTTCGCCTAAAGCCAAGTTCGCCTGATGACAACTTCGCCTAAAGCTAAGTTCGCCTAAGGTTTAACTTCGCCTAAAGCTAAGTTCGCCTAAGGTTTAACTTCGCCTAAAGTCAAGTTCGATTAAAGAATAGATTAAAGCAATAAGTAAAAGTAAGCTAATACTAGGCCACCAGATTAGATCAGACGAGTATTGATACGTGTAACTTATACAGTCAGCCGAGCACAGTTAAAGAAGGGATTTACAACTATCAGAGGAAGAAGCAGAGTTCAGGTGAGTTTCTAGCCTCATTCCTTGTTATGTTTTCGGGGCTGTGTGCATACTTGATGTGTTGTTAATACATTTATCCTAAGTGATAAGTGTATGCCATATGTGATATATGTGATGGATATGAATGATTGCTTGTCGGTACGCGAACGATCTTCGGATATTGCGCATACTGTCAGGTTAAAAATAAAGGTACGAATATTATATATCGAAGATGTATGAATATTACAAATGAATACTTGTCGGGGCGTGAACAATCTTCGGATATTGCACGTAACGACAAGGGGTATGGTTGTTAAATGAAGGATGTAAAGAACGCCTAGAGTGTTCTTATGCTATAATGTAATTATTGTATATGTGAAGTATGTGTATACAGGTACACGAATGGTATGTGAGTTCTACGTTCGACATAGTAAGTTAGGATGGCAAATTCCTCTAGCTTCTGTCGGACATAGACTCGGCTGGTGATGGCGTAGTTAAGGACTGCGGGCCTTATACGTAATGTAGATGATAGATGTAAACGTAGATAGGGACGGTGGGCCTTATACGTGTTACAGATAATAGACGACAACGTAGTTAAGGACTGCGGACCTTATACGTATTATAGATAGGCATCAGCATAGGGAAGGACTGTGGACCTTATACGTGCTGTGGTAGCATAGGGGAGGACTGCGGACCTCGTACGTGCTATGAATTAGGTTGCAACATAGGGAAGGACTGTAACACCCCGTAACCGCAGCGGAAACGTAAACGGGATGCAACAGACACATCTGATATCAACAGCATTGCTTATAAAAAAAACACCACTACATTAATTTAAACGTATTACATTGTTCCGAGTTTCGTTACCGTCTAGGCGTTATCACATAAGTTTTACCGATAGTACGTTAACATGTTTAATACAAAATATAGACCCTTAAGCTTCCACAAAATAGCACACATCATCAAGCATGTATCACTCATTCCAATTTGGGTGTACCTAGAAAGCATGTAAAGAAAACGGGTCAACTACGAATAGTTGGTGAGTTTCACTAATTTAAATAAACCATGACAATTCATTATAGTAATCATAAATTAGCGATGTAATTATGCTGAGCCTACAAGTGAAACCTCTGTTAACCCAAAAACACATCTAACAACCTCTGGGGACACTGTTAACCCAGAAACATATTTAATAACCTCTGGGGACACTGTTAACCCAGAAACACATTTAATAACCTCTGGGGACGCTGTTAACCCAGAAACACATTTAATAACCTCTGGGGACACTGTTAACCCAGAAATACATTTAATAACCTCTGGGGACACTGTTAACCCAGAAATACATTTAATAACCTCTGGGGACACTGTTAACCCAGAACACTGTTTCGGGCCTTACAATATTAGCAACTCAGACAATTACCATCTTAATACATTACCGTACGATTCCCGTACAATAAACATTATATAAATACATTCATTTCCATGCGATCGGCATGTACTTAAACACTTTGATAAAAACATGCTTTCCACCCCGGGAAAATATTTAAAACAGTTCAGTAAAAAGGGGCTCGTGAAACTCACCTTTTCGTGAGTAAAGATGTAATACTTCGCGCGGCTACCGGTCCGGATCTGTAATACGATCCTTAAGTCGTTACTACACAATTTCTATTAATATAACTTAAATTCGTGTTAACCGGTACGTCTGGGGACACTGTTAACCCAGTACCGTACACGATCCGGGAACAATGTTAACCCCGAAACACTTCTCAGGACTTAGATTGTGATATCACTTAGAGTTCTTTAGTCAAAACTACCATTAGTTTGTTTTTTCGTTTTGCGTGCCTAGCACGGTTATCCGTCTTTATGTTTTCAAAAATGAGTTTGGTCACATACGACCCGAAAATAGTTGTTACTGATATTTTAATTAAAGTAGTGAAATTAGAGCTCGGTTTAGACACCCCGTTTGGCCGCGGGGCCCGTTTCCGTCTTTTATTACCGGAAACTGCTAAGTCGGGTAAAAATACCCAAATCATCCGAATTATTTTCGGATGATTTATTTTTACTTGATTAACTTAGTTTCATGAAAATAGTCCATTTTTTAGGTTTTTATACACCGGTCAGCTCGCTTAGGCGAACTTTACCGGTTTACGCGTTTTAAGCTTTAAAAGCTTGTTTTTATGTTCTTTTTAGCACAAATAAATATCCGCTTAGTCTCGGATCTTGAAATTTTGCACAAATCAGTTTTTGACAGTAAGGAATTTTATAAAAATATTTCCAGAATTAATTTCTATATTTAACATTTATTTATCTAGTTTTAAACGTCATTTAAACACCAAATATGTCGAAAATACCAAACAACCTTAGAAAAATCCCAAATTTTTCTGGGATGACCCCTGCCATCCACATAGTTCCCTGTAATTTTCCCAGAACCAAAATCTCATTTTTCATGCCATTTTCACCAAAACCGAGCTAGAAAACCCTAGAACTCGTTTTACCGAAAAGCCTACTTAGACTTCTCCAATGGACCTGAAATTTTGTGTGTGACTTTTATATGTTATAAAATGCTTATCTGAATTTTTCCAGAATTTTTCATGATGTTTAGCTATTTTTCACCATTTTTAACCAAAACCGAGCATTAAATTCACCAAATATTCATCCTTTATCCAAAAATTACCAAATTTTCACAGATCTCTAATTTTCATGTGTAGATCATCTCTGTGAAATTTCATGACCCAACTCTAAGTCTACCACAATCTGCCCAAATCATACAAATCATACGAAAAACCGAACTACCTTGTGTTTCTAGCTTTAGATTGCAAAGATCTTGCTTTCTAGCCTTTGCTAGCAACTAGATATAACACCTACAAGCACAACAACACCACAGCAAGCAAGTTATACCCACAATCAAGCCATTTCTTTCATGGTTTCGGTTAAGACATCAAAACAAAGATTTTAACCGTAAAAATTCGTTTTTGACTCTTTTAACTCCTTTCTTGGACCAAGATCCCTTGTATAACTTGTATACATCACTTGATCATGCAAGAATCGGTTTCATCTCGGGTTTTCACCCATTTTTCATTTGAAACCTCATTTTCTTGTAAATGACTCGAGAAAAGAAGATGAACACGACTATAATCCGATCTTTTACCTCGGTTTCTTGGTATAAATCAAAGGTTCTTGGATGAAGATTGAAGAGAGTGGAGGATCAAGAGTTTGTTGTTTGTAGAAAAAAGAAAATGAAAGCCAAGGGTTGTAACCCTTGGCCGATCGGTCCAAATAAGGGGGGTGGGGTGGGGCCCACTCCTTTATTCTTGGCCACACATTCGAATTGTGTAATCTGGATAATGTTGTGGATAATCTGGTTCAGTTCGTCTTTCGGTTAAACGTTTAATTCGGCTTAAAACGAGGCCTAAACGGTCGTTTTTTCGGCTTAAAAATAAAATTTATATAAAACCGATTTAAAAACTTTAAAAACTTAAACCATGACATTTATTGACTTAAAACATCATACTATTAATAACCGCACATCTTTTTCGGCTTGATTGATCATCTCTTGCTTGGTTTGGTATTAAAGGTTTCGTTTAACGTACCGACGTACCATTAAATCGAAATTCTTTTTCCGTGCTATAATTCACTTATCCTGAAGCTTTAATGCTTCGCAAACATTACTAAACATCATATATTTTGTCTATAACGTAATCTCCGATTCATTCGGGTTTCAATAATTGTCAATCGGTTAACCGTACTTCCAATACGATTAACGGTATACTCGAGTATAATTCGTACCGTGAATCATACATACTCGTATATACACATTATAATTCATATATTCAGTATTAAATAACACGTAAATAGTATATACCGGCTAGGGTATACCAGAATTTGCCGGAATCGTTACATTCTCCCCCCGTTACAAAAATTTCGTTCTCGAAATTTTACGCGTCAACCACTTCCTTTTGAGGAAATAGGTGGGGGTATTTCTTCCGAAATTCGTCCTTTCGTTCCCATGTATATTCTGGGCCTCGTTGCGAATTCCATCTAACTTTGACCAACGAGATCTTATTGTGTCTAAGTTGCTTGATTTTCCCGTCCACTATTTCTATGGGTTCCTCTACGAAATTAAGCTTATCACTAATTTGGACACCCTCTAAGGGTAACACCGATGTCTCATCCGACAGACACCTTTTCAAGTTCGACACGTGAAACACATTGTGAACTGCACTCAGTTCATCAGGAAGTTCTAATCGGTATGCTACAGGACCGATTTTTGCAGTAATGTCGAATGGTCCAATGTATATAGGGGCTAACTTCCCCGCCTTTCCAAATCTGACTACTCCTTTCCAAGGTGATACTTTCAAATACACTTTATCACCTTTCTCAAATGATAACGGTTTTCTACGGGTATCGGCATAACTCTTCTGCCGATCCCGTGCGGCCTTCAGATTGTTCTTAATTTCAAGGATTTTGCTGGTCGTTTCCTGGACCAGATCTGATCTAATAACCTGTGTGTCGCCCACTTCAGTCCAGCAGAGTGGTGATCGGCACTTCCGTCCATACAATGCTTCATAAGGTGCTGCTTTTATACTGCTATGGTAACTGTTATTATAGGAAAATTCAACGAGCGGGAGATGTTGATCCCAATTTCCCTTAAAATCCAGTACGCATGCACGAAGCAAATCCTCCAGTGTTTTAATGGTCCTCTCAGACTGACCGTCGGTCTGAGGGTGGTAAGCTATGCTTAGATCAATACGCGTTCCCAGCGCTTCTTGTACAGCTTGCCAAACATTGGAGGTGAAATGGCTATCTCGATCGGAGATGATTGATATGGGTATTCCATAACGAGACACAATTTCATTTATATAAATCTGCGCAAGTCTCTCAGTGTTATAATTATTTATAATCGGAATAAAATGTGCCGACTTGGTTAATCGATCCACGATTACCCAAATTGCATTGTGTCCACGGGACGTCTTAGGGAGATGTGTCACAAAATCCATCGTGATTTGCTCCCATTTCCATTCGGGAATTTCCGGTTGTTGTAACATCCCCGAGGGTTTCTGGTGCTCCGCCTTAACCCTCGCACACGTCGTACACTTGCCAACGTATGTGGCTATATCCTTTTTCATACCCGGCCACCAGTAGAACTCATTCACATCCTTGTACATCTTATCCGATCCCGGATGTATGGAATATTTTGATTTATGCGCTTCATCCATGATTAATTCTCGAAGGTCATGGAGGGTCGGGATCCAAATCCGATTTTTGAAATAGAGAATTTCGTCCACGCGCTGTTCGAAATTCTTCTCGTTATCGTAAAGTCCCACTTTTTCCAATTGTTCCTCTTTCAACGCCTCGCGTTGAGCGACTCGAACCAGGTCCGAAAGGTTCGACTGGACTATCATTTCCAGTGCTCGCACTCGCAATGGCTTAACCCGATCCTTCCTACTCAAGGCATCGGCTACGACGTTAGCCTTGCCGGGGTGATAACGGATGTCACAGTCATAGTCGCTTAACAACTCGACCCATCTTCGTTGCCTCATATTCAGTTCTTTCTGATCGAATATGTGTTGCAAAATTTTATGATCGGTGAAGATGGTGCACTTTGTACCGTAGAGATAATGTCTCTAGGTTTTAAGTGCGAAGATAACTGCTCCCAGTTCTAAGTCATGAGTAGTGTAATTTTTCTCGTGTATTTTTAACTGTCGAGAAGCATAGGCTATAACCTTATTATTTTGCATCAACACGCATCCTAACCCTCTCCGGGATGCGTCACAATACACGACAAAACCATCGTCCCCGTCGGGGAGACTTAAGATCGGCGCTTGGCACAATCTTTGTTTTAGCGTTTGAAACGCCGTTTCCTGCTCTTCACCCCTTTCATACTTTCGATCCTTTTGGGTCAGAAGGGTTAAAGGTTGGGCGATGCTGGAAAAGTTCTCTATAAATCGACGATAATATCCAGCTAAGCCTTAAGAATTGGCGGATTTCCTTTGGTGATTTAGGCGCTTGCCAATTCTTAACTGCTTCAACCTTACTTGGATCAACGTGTATTCCTTGATGGTTTATAACGTGACCAAGGAATTGCACTTCTTGTAACCAGAAGTTACACTTGGAGAATTTTGCATACAACTTCTCCTGATTTAGAAGCTCTAAAATTAATCTTAAGTGTTGCTCGTGCTCTTCTTTACTCTTCGAGTATATCAAAATATCGTCAATAAACACGATGACGAATTTATCGAGGTAGGGTTTACAGACTCGATTCTTGAGATCCATGAACACTGCTGGCGCATTTGTTAGCCCAAAAGGCATAACTAAGAACTCGTAATGGCCGTAGCGAGTCAAGAATGCGGTTTTTGGGATATCCTCCTCCTGAATTCTAACCTGATGGTATCCCGATCTAAGATCTATTTTTGAGAAGTAGCTCGCACCTTGTAGTTGGTCGAACAGGTCATCGATTTGGGGGAGAGGATACCTATTTTTGATTGTCAACTTGTTCAATTCCCTGTAATCAATGCACATTCTAAGGCTCCCGTCCTTCTTTTTCACGAATAGTACAGGTGCACCCCACGGGGAATAACTGGGACGTATAAATCCTTTATCCAACAATTCTTGCAACTGGTTGGATAATTCTTGCATCTCGGATGGTGCAAGTCGGTAGGGCGCCTTAGCAACAGGGCCAGCTTGAGGTAATAAGTCGATTCTGAATTCGACCTGTCGGGTTGGCGGTAATCCAGGAAGTTCTTCTGGGAAGACTTGTGGAAATTCGCGTACCACTGGAATATCATCCATCCGTTTCTCCTCGGAATCAGTGGCCGTCAAGCTTGCTAGATACGCCACGCATCCTTGGCGTATGTATTTTAACACCTTGAGGTGGGATATAAATGGTATCATGGTGCCTGACTTTTCTCCTTGCACTAATATCTCTTCGTCATCCGACACCCGGATCTTGACGATTTTCTTTTCACAGTTTATTTCTACTTTGTTGCGTGCTAACCAATCCATTCCCACTATCACGTCAAAACTACCCAATTCTACCGGTAACAAGTCAATCGGAAGGGATTGATCGTTCAGAATAAAAGGGCAATTCCGAACTATTCGATTAACTATCATGGTTTTACCGTTAGCGACTTCTACGGTATAAGGTTCTATGGTCTCACCAATTGGAAGGTTTGCTATCGACAGGAATTTAACGGAAACAAAACTTCTATCGGCGCCTGTATCAAATAATACAGAAGCGTAATGATCAGAGACGAGGAATGTACCTGTCACTACACTGGGGTCCTGGCGTGCTTCGTTCGCCCCCATCACGAATGCTCGGCCTCGCGCCGGATTGGACGACGATGCCTGACGTGTGGGTTGCCTCCCGTTTCCTCCCTGGTTCAGTTTCGGACAGTGTCTTTTGAAGTGATCCGTGCTGCCGCATTTATAGCAAGCACGGCTGGTGGTCACCATTTGGTTTCCTTGCGGGTTTTGCTGTCGGGCTGGTTGGGTCTTAAATGGCTGCGCACGGATAGGTTGCGGTTGTCGGTTCAGGTTGTTCAGGTTTGTCCTACAACTCGGTGCGTAGTGCCCAATCCTGCCACACCGGTGGCACACCACCTCTTTGCACACGCCACCATGGTGGTAACCGCATTTCCCACACCTAGGAAACGTTCCCTTCTGCGGTTCTTGTCTTCCGCCTGAACTAGTCATGGCGTAGTTTTGGGCAGTGGGCCTAGCACGTTTATTTTGCTGCTTTTCCTGGATCCTATAGTCATGTGTACCCCGCTTTCCCCCAGCGGATTCTCCTGCCACCTTCAGTGAACCGCTCCTTACGAAATCATATGTGACGATACCAGCCTGCGTCACCACACCCTCATACGTCTGGTGTCCCCCAGAATTGACTATACTCCTTACAACTGGAGTTAGCCCCCAAATATAACGCTCAACCCTCTTCGACTCTAGGGTGACCAGCCATGGCACCAATCGCGACAACTCATTAAACCGGTTCGTATAACCCAAATGGTCTGCCCCCTGCATTTCCAGGTTCCACAATTCATTTTCTAATTTCTGCAATTCGTTTTTCGGGCAGAAATGTTCCAGTACAAGAGCCTTGAGCTCTGTCCAGGTCATGCGGTTTGTCGCCGCCTGACCCCGGGTCTGCACTATCGTGTTCCACCATGTCAAGGCATGGTCTGTGAATGTGCAGGTGGCGTACTTTACAACACAGTCCTGAGGGCAGTTGCTGATGTTCACAACTGATTCTATTTTCTCGATCCACTTAACCAACCCATTTGGTCCTTCAGACCCGCTAAACTCTAGAGGTTTGCACAACATAAAGTCTTTGATCGAACATCCCCTGGATGCAGGAATCGGTTCAGTACGGTTCGTCTCTACAGTTGGTATAGGGCCATTACTGTCCGTAACGACCACCCTAGGCGGTGCGTCATTACTCGGAATCGTGTTATCATTCTGTGGAGGATTAACATTTTGTTCCCCGTAATTATTGGTGGTCGTTTGATTGCTCGGAGGGGTTGGATTGGTCGAATTGTTAATACTGGCGGCGATGCGCGATACTATATCCGGTATCGCCGCCTCTAACTGTTGAGCAATCAAACGGCTCACATCTACTTCCGACATTTGAGCTGATCGTTTTGGTGCCATTCTACACATCATCAAGAAAATACATATAATTAATACAAGTTCTAATCATAAAACACAACAAACCTTCCATTCATTAACAAACATTAGTACATATTACATCCATGTCAGTTCACATACTTTCCTGTCATCATTACATAAGTTAAGTTTTCCTACATAGGGCCTATGTCGGCATCATCTCGACATAACCCGCAATGGGTCAGTGCTTGAATGATACCCAAAAGTATCTATAATGATATACCCCAAAAGAGACCCCCTAAGGGCCAGTGGTTGTATTATAACTACACAAGATTCACTCTATGTTAGCATCACCACTTAACTGCTTACACAGAGTATCAAAAAGCGGTCCATGACTTCTACCATCCTAACATCACTAAACACGGTGGTATACCAACCCCACCAACACAGCCACCAACACCACCATCACAGCCAGCATAACCCGGATCCGCGTCTCCATCCGGCCGATCATCCACTGGGAGTATGAGCACTCCCTCTTCAGCTGCGCAATCGCATACTGGTGGTCCAGTATGCAGTCCCCCAGATACATCCGCCTCTGCACTCCCACTGTCAAGGCGGCGGAGTGCTCATTCACCTGCTCGGTGAGCACTCGAAGCCATGTCGCCGCGTCCCTTTCCTGCCTAGGGAGACCCCACACAGGTGGAGTCACAGGCTCGGGCTGGGAGCGGGAGGATACGACCCGTCTTTATGTTTTCCGTCTTTATGTTTTCAAAAATGAGTTTGGTCACATACGACCCGAAAATAGTTGTTACTGATATTTTAATTAAAGTAGTGAAATTAGAGCTCGGTTTAGACACCCCGTTTGGCCGCGGGGCCCGTTTCCGTCTTTTATTACCGGAAACTGCTAAGTCGGGTAAAAATACCCAAATCATCCGAATTATTTTCGGATGATTTATTTTTACTTGATTAACTTAGTTTCATGAAAATAGTCCATTTTTAAGGTTTTTATACACCGGTCAGCTCGCTTAGGCGAACTTTACCGGTTTACGCGTTTTAAGCTTTAAAAGCTTGTTTTTATGTTCTTTTTAGCACAAATAAATATCCGCTTAGTCTCGGATCTTGAAATTTTTCACAAATCAGTTTTTGACAGTAATGAATTTTATAAAAATATTTCCAGAATTAATTTTTATATTTAACATTTATTTATCTAGTTTTAAACGTCATTTAAACACCAAATATGTCGAAAATACCAAACGACCTTAGAAAAATCCCAAATTTTTCTGGGATGACCCCTGCCATCCACATAGTTCCCTGTAATTTTCCCAGAACCAAAATCTCATTTTTCATGCCATTTTCACCAAAACCGAGCAAGAAAACCCTAGAACTCGTTTAACCGAAAAGCCTACTTAGACTTCTCCAATGGACCTGAAATTTTTTGTGTGACTTTTATATGTTATAAAAAGCTTATCTGAATTTTTCCAGAATTTTTCATGATGTTTAGCTATTTTTCACTATTTTTAGCCAAAACCGAGCATTAAATTCACCAAATATTCATCCTTTACCCAAAAATTACCAAATTTTCACAGATCTCATATTTTCATGTGTAGATCATCTCTGTGAAATTTCATGACCCAACTCTAAGTCTACCACAATCTGTCCAAATCATACAAATCATACGAAAAACCGAACTACCTTGTGTTTCTAGCTTTAGATTGCAAAGATCTTGCTTTCTAGCCTTTGCTAGCAACTAGATATAACACCTACAAGCACAAAAACACCACACCAAGCAAGTTATACCCACAATCAAGCCATTTCTTTCATGGTTTCGGTTAAGACATCAAAACAAAGATTTTAACCGTAAAAATTCGTTTTTGACTCTTTTAACTCCTTTCTTGGACCAAGATCCCTTGTATAACTTGTATACATCACTTGATCATGCAAGAATCGGTTTCATCTCGGGTTTTCACCCATTTTTCATTTGAAACCTCATTTTCTTGTAAATGACTCGAGAAAATAAGATGAACACGACTATAATCCGATCTTTTACCTCGGTTTCTTGGTATAAATCAAAGGTTCTTGGATGAAGATTGAAGAGAGTGGAGGATCAAGAGTTTGTTGTTTGTAGAAAAAAGAAAATGAAAGCCAAGGGTTGTAACTCTTGGCCGATCGGTCCAAATAAGGGGGGTGGGGTGCGGCCCACTCCTTTATTCTTGGCCACACATTCGGATTGTGTAATCTGGATAATGTTGTGGATAATCTGGTTCAGTTCGTTTTTCGGTTAAACGTTTAATTCGGCTTAAAACGAGGCCTAAACGGTCGTTTTTCGGCTTAAAAATAAAATTTATATAAAACCGATTTAAAAACTTTAATAACTTAAACCATGACATTTATTGACTTAAAACATCATACTATTAATAACCGCACATCTTTTTCGGCTTGATTGATCATCTCTTGCTTGGTTTGGTATTAAAGGTTTCGTTTAACGTACCACGTACCATTAAATCGAAATTCTTTTTCCGTGCTATAATTCACTTATCCCGAAGCTTTAATGCTTCGCAAACATTACTAAACATCATATATTTCGTCTATAACGTAATCTCCGATTCATTCGGGTTTCAATAATTGTCAATCGGTTAACCGTACTTCCAATACGATTAACGGTATACTCGAGTATAATTCGTACCGTGAATCATACATACTCGTATATACACATTATAATTCATATATTCAGTATTAAATAACACGTAAATAGTATATACCGGCTAGGGTATACCTGAATTTGTCGGAATCGTTACAAGGACTGTGGACCTTGTACGTGTTGTGGAAGTGGGATGGTATAGGGAAGGACCGCGGACCTTGCACGTACCATGAATGGTGAACATAGGTAAGGACTGCGGACCTTTTACGTGTTCACGACCTTGAGTACAGGTATAGACGGCGGACTATGAACGTACTCTCGGTAGACTGAGGTTAGTGATTGTAGATATGTATGTATGTATGGTAGTAAGTATGTATGAAGAACAGAAGGGTAATTAGTTAAGTATGGATATGTATCTTCGGATATGTATGTATGTGTATGTATTGTATGGCGTCCGATTAACTAGAACTCACTCAGTGTAGCTGACTTTTAGTATGCACGCAGGTGATCAGACCAAAGAACTAGCATGAGGATGGCACATGGCATGGATTGAACGGCTGGCATCTTAAGATGGAAGAAAAGATGTTTTAAATATAATGATTTGTTTTATAATATCAAAGAAGAGATTGAATGTTTTGTAACGAATGCTTCAAGTAAACGTTTCCGCGAAAGTTTTAATGAACTCTGATTTGTAAGAACTGTGTTTATGAGTAAATCCGACGCTAAAGTAAGGCTACCGGGTTCGGGGCCTTACAGTTTGTGACTCCTTCTTCTTTAGTAGCCTACCCACTTTGATCAATTAGCCAAGATTTATATTATATATATACTATTACTGTTGTGTCTGAAACTGGTGTTTTACTCACTCAACATGTGTTGTTGACAAAAATATATTTTATACGCATTTGCAGGTTATCAGCTTGGTTGTTTAGCAAGATGGAGATCACGTAGAGATGCCCTTTTAGGATACAAATAATTAATCATGTTGTAGTTTATTTATATTTGATGTACTTAACTGTAATTGTTTTATTTAAATAAATTAAATAGATATTGTTATTTATTAATCTTGCTTGATAGTAACCTTTGAAAAGCTGTGAGCAATCAGTTCGCATCGGCATTTCCGCCATAGGTTGGGGTGTGACAGGATATCGCTACAATAACTCGGGTATTATATTATTTCTTAATATATATACAGAAATTTCAGAGAGAAAGTGTTGTGGGACGAAGAATGAATGTGCAGTTCTCATCCTATTTATAGCCGATTTTGGACCCCATCGCGATACGCGATGGCCATAAATAAAAAGGCGTCGCGTATCGCGAAGAATCTTGTAGCTTCGCCTAGTCAGCCCTAGGCATGCTACGTGGCATGCGACGTGTCTCGTCTGCGTAGCTTCCACGTCGGGATAATCTTAATTCGCCTAGTCAGCCCTAGGCATGCTACGTGGCATGCGACGTGTCTCATCTGCGTAGCTTCCATGTCGGGATAATCTTAATTTTCCACAAAAATACTAAGGCAGCCCTTAAGCGTTAATTTTCCACAAAAATACTAAGGCGGCCCTTGAGCGGCTCGCGGCGATGCGAGCGTGCAAAATGCGCCCATCGCCGAGCCCGTGCGCGTTCGGGTGCTTCACACCCTCCGCTAGGACCACTTGGTGTGATTTGTCTTATAAGAACATTAACATATGAAATTTTTTTCTTTTAAAGAACTCACTAGTTTTATAATCTAACGATGTGGGACAAGGACTTACACTCCTATTTATACCATGGCGGAAGCTTCTCATTTTCTTTCCTCCACCAATGTGGGATGGAAATTTTCTCTCCTTTCATTTCTTTACTTTTTCCTTTTATTTTTGTGGTTTGTTATACACCACCACCCACTACCACAGTTATACACCATCACCAGTTTATTTTAACAGTCTATATATGTTAAAAACAAAAGTATACTTTTTGCATACTACAGAGGTTTTGGTCCACCTCTTCTTCTACAGATTTATACAGATGTGGTCCGCACACTGCAGACATCAAGGGCGAAGCTTCATTGAGGTCCGGGGTGGCCCCGGTCTCCCCCTGTTTTTTTACGCAGTAGTGTAAATTTACCTGTTTTTGGCCGAAAATTTTTATACGTAGTGTAAGTTTTAGCCTTTTTTCGGCCGAAAATTTGAGCCCGGCCCTCCCTCGTTTGTGAAATTTTGTATACATTTTGAACTCGGCCCCCGTTGCCTCAGTCCAAGTTTCTCCACTAGCAGACATTTTACCTTTGAAAAACAAGCAACACCTTAGATTTTTCTTAAAGTGTGTTATCTTGACTTTCAGTTGATCGACATGCTTGAGGTTCATCGACTTTATCTCTCATAATACGGCAATAGTACACACTTTCGAAGACACAAGTAGAATATATTCATGAACAAAACTGTTCATTTACTTGAAAATTGCCGCACATTGCGTCATACCTTATGGCACCACATTTGTCGTTTTCTCGGTCATGATAAAAGCTCTTGCAATCGTATGTTGCAACAACTGTCAAGTTGTATTGCATCAAAACCATGGATGCCAATTTGCCATATGCCGCCATTGAGTATTCATATATCTTTTTTTTTTCTTAAGTTTCGAGGTTTGTTTTCGACCTTCTTTTACGCATATGCCTTTATTCTTTTCCACTCAAGATTGAGTATCCAACATCCTCTCGCTCCATTAAGAGGCTAGTCTAACATGAAATAAACTAGTCACCCGTTACTAAGTTTGATTTCTTAAATAGTATTTTACTTATTTGTAAACTACAAGAATACAAGTTTTGATTTATATATGCTTTAGAAAACACCTAATACTGTAATGTATGGTGTATTATCCATCCATATATGAGTCCAAAGCAACAACCCCAAAACTCTTTTCAAAGTCGTCTCTTTGTGTGACATGCATCATCCTTTTTCCACATAATGGGACAAAATGTGAACCATTTCTTTTTCTTTGCCTCATTTATATTATGTTCAACAATTCATGATTGCTTCTTCTTTTAAATACTTGAAATCAGCTTTAGAGACAAGGTCATATAACTTTCAATCAAGATAATACATTCACAAAAACTTAAATAACAAAGTTAGTTTTATATAATCATAGGTTAAGTTATTTGTTTTAATTACTTTATTAAGTGTATATTTATACATTACTTTTATCGTGTACCGACTTCTTTTTTTTTGCCGTATTTGCATGGTTGTTTTTAAAGGTGAGTCTACATAATTTGTATACACTACATTTTTTATATAAATACGTGACGATAGAATAAATATATAATATGTGTTTACATACTTATGGTTGTACAGATACAGTTTAACCTAATAATATATACCCATACAATAAAATGCACAAATACACGTATGTAGGAGGGACAGGGCACCGCGTGAGAAGCCCACCATCACCGATGGCTCTTAGCACACCGCCGTCGGTTCTTTTGTCAAGCGTGAGGATGAGTGTGGCGTGATGGCCATCACGCAAGTAATGGGGTGAAAATCTAGGAGGGAGCCGTTGGAAATCAAGTGATGGAGTGGAAATCCATCACACCACCACCCCTAGTAAAAATCCATCACATGTGATGGATTTGAGGTTGGTGATGTGGCACACCACCATTGGAGGTGGTGTGTGATGAGCTTTGCACCACCCCCTCCCCCGTAGTAGAGTGAGTATTTGACTAATGTATCATTTTAATTAAATTTGACATATATGTACATGTATTTGACTTAAGGCTGCCAATTGGGTACCTATTAAGGACACGATAAGACTTGTTAATCAAAAAAGTGCGGTATGTGATTTTTTTATTTTCTTAAATAATTGAAATTAGTATGCTAGACTCCCTCATTATCTCTTATTGGTACACAAAACATAAAACTGTCTTATAGTCATGACATATAAAGTATTTAAACGAGTCGTATTCAAGTTTGATATTTGTGTTACGCGCGTCGCCTCTTATCTGTTAAACCTGTTAAGACTGTCTATATCTAATGAAATACAACTATATCATAAGGTTTCTCAATTATGTTTATTAAATTAAATGCGTTTTACAGATATTAAGTTCGACATTTGCACATGGAATTAAGAATCACTATTTCTTTTCTATAAATGATTTTATCATTGTAGAATAATATACAGAAAAAAAAAATCATCTAGAAATTAATATACTTTTTAGGGGGGGAAATTATTAGAAACAATATCATTTCATCTCCAAACTTCTATAGTCCAAGGCAACATTTTTCAAACCTAAAAAATCATAACCAGTGCTGTTACTACTTAGGCTGGTGGTACAACTACATTCTTTGCTGTTTTGTATACCCATGCTGCATGCAAAACATATAAATGCACCGCCGGTCATCAATGTTTTATGATGATACTCAACAGATTGTTGATGTTGTGGTATGTATGATGATGATACGATGTTGGGTTCATCATGTGGTGGGCCAATTCTTAGCTCCAAATTTAAATCCGGGCATCTTTCTTGATTTTCCGGCGAGGTTTTCCGGCGAGGGGAATATTCATCATGATTGATTTTAACATCTTCTAGTTCGTTTTTAATTGTGGTTGCAAAGGATATGGTGGTTGTCTTCCGAATGTCCGGCGAAGAATTAACATTATGGTTGGGGGCCGAGGCCGAGGCGGTGGCGGGAATGCTATTAATTTGGTGGTTGTCACTATCGGTTATTGACCGATGGGTCGCCGGATCAATTCCACGGTTCAAAAGCTTTCGTCTGATATGGGTGTTCCAATAATTCTTTATCTCGTTATCGGTTCTTCCTGGCATCCTTCCGGCTATCAAAGACCACCTATTTTTTTTCCAAAATAGGATATTAATAAAAATGCATATAAAACTTGTTTTGGAATATTTAAATATAACTAATATAATATTTGTGATATGGGTATTGTTTCTCTATTACAAAAGTTAAGAATTTGAAAAAATTGTGAAAAATAAAAGAAATTTGTTTTTTTCTAAAAAAAAATTAAAGTTGTTTTGGAAAATTGTAAAATATAAAGTTTTAGACATGGGTATTGTTATTCTACAAAAATAATTTAGAATTTGAAAAAGTCTTGAAAAATAGAAGGAATTGCACGTTTTGCAGAATTAAAAAAAAAATATGTATATAATTTGAGATATGGGTATTTTTCAATATTTTTTCTCTACAAACAAAAGTCTATAATTTGAAGAAATCTTGAAAAAAGAAAAAAGTTAAAAGTTAAAAGGTGAATGAACCTACTTATTGCCGAGGAGGCTATGGAGTTTGATGATGAGTTCATCTTCTTCCTCGGAGAAGTTGCCACGTTTGAGATCAGGGCGGAGGTAATTGATCCACCGGAGGCGGCAGCTTTTGCCGCAGCGGAGGAGCCCGGCGGCTTTGGGTAGAGACCGCCAGCAGCCTTCACCATGAGCTCTTATGTATGCAATAAGCCGATCATCTTCTTCTTTGGTCCATGCACCTTTGTTTGTGTGTGCTTTCTCACAACAAGGAGACCTTCCCATTGTTTGATTATTTATTGTTGAGTAGTAATTTTGAGTACTTGATATGGGTTTTTATAAGCTTTTGAGTTTTGACTATATAGGGCCATGGGTTGAGAGAGAGAGAGAGAGAGAGATATACATATGTATAATGTATATAAAATATAATTGCTTCTAGATGCGAGTTGGTGAGACAGGTTTAAGGGAGTGGTGGATGGTGGGCTTGCGTTGATGATGATATTACCATATCCTGTTATATAAAAACAAAAGATATTTAGTGAGTGTTGTTACTTACATATGATTAAGATATTTATTCCAAAATAATACATAAGGCTGAAAGGGCTTATTTTCCTCTTTCAAAAAGATGATTTAATTAATCTATAAAGTGACATGATGAGATTTTGAGACTTGGATCTCTTTATAGAGATATAAGGTAAAGGTAAAGGTAAATAATACTCATAAAACATAAAAAATAAGATGATATTTGTAACACAAACTTTTATCGGGATGGCTACACATAGTAAGCCATCATGTATTTAGATTTCAAGGATATTATTATAAATAATTTAACACAATCTTGGTTCAACCTATATATACTTAGTTGTGTAATACTAATTTATTTTAAATGATCATTTTGCATGATCAAAATGATCCATATTTATATATCTTAAAGAATTGGCTTTATTGGTCATTTAAAAAAGAAGAAGAAGAAAGATATCTTATAAAGAACATTAAGGCAATGATGATCAAAGTCTCACATTTAGACCTAAGAAAGCCAGTCAAATAACATTATTTTGCAAGGCATAATGCATTTAGCATTCTTAATTTTAGAACCATGTTTTAAAATATCCATTAACGGAATATGAATGTAAAACTTATTTGTATGTAAACTTCTACAAATAGAAAAAGTCACATGCATTGACTTTCATGATTTGTATAGTCAAGATATGTACAAACTACGTCTAAACATATACGGTAAATATACGAACTTACGTAGGGTACGGGACAATATACATCTTGCATTTGTATATACGGTAGGAATTTAAAAAAAAAGTAGGATGAGGGAGGTTCAAATAGGTGTAAAGTGAGGTGTAGGTAAGAGGTGAATAGATGGCACAAAAGTGTGATCCTTTTGAACAACTTTTAGGTCAATAATCATAAAAGAGTAATTAGCTAACCTTCCTAAATTCTTCAACAGCATTTGCATTAAATTACTACCCATATGATATCCATATTTATTTAATTATGTTGTTGGAACTAACATCCCACATTGTGTTTCTGGTGAACCTTTCTTTTGTCGTGCACTTTTTCTTTTATCATGGAAGCAAGTTTATATTTTTAAAGTAATATATGAGTTATGTATAAGTAATAACAACTGTTAAAATACAAAGGGTACTTATCCTACCAAGTGTAGCAAAGGTTTTGGACCTCCACATCATGAAACCAATGAACGAGATAAATGAAGACAGTCACATCACCAATTTCAAACGTTAAAATGCTTGAATGGGTAAAATAGAGAGATCCGGTAATTGTTGACATTTTTTCCCTAAAGTTCTTCCTTTTATCAAAACGCATATAACTTTTTTTGTACAAAATAATTTTTTTTTAAATATTGATAGTATCGAGCATTCTATTATCGTTAATTTGAGTATAATATTGCTATACTTTTAAAAAATTATCTTCTTGTTAAAAACATATATGTTGCGTGCAGTTATATATATGCGGAATCATAAACATAAGTTGCATTCTTATCAATAAGTTGCGTAATTATTTATGTAAGTTGAAGAATTATGTATGTGTGAAATTATACAAATCGGTTGCATGAATATTTAACTATGTGCGTAATTGTTGTGCAAACAAACTTACCCCTCGACCCAATGACATGCATTGCCTCTTGATGACTTCAAGTGCTAATTTCAAACGTTAAATCAAGGGACCTTTCTACAATAACCCGCCTCTAACTATTTTTACATTATTTATATATTTATATTTATATTTATATTGGTGATTGTAGGAGTGTTTCTAGAAGGTATGAGTAGGAAGCTGGTTAAAAATGGAAAAGAAAAAGTTAAGAGAAAAATGGAGTGTAGGTGGGTTGTGGGCTTTGGTTTACCTTCCACTTTCTCATCCCCAACCTTGTGGTCCAAGTTTAGGCACAAGTAGGATCCCCAATTGCATTGAGAGGTTGGCTCACCATCTTCTTATTATATTCATCTCAATTTGTACATCCCTTGTCAAACCCCACATAACATCACATACCATATACGTACGTACGTACGTATCTATGTATATGTTTAAACCACCTTAATTTCTCAAATCTGATTGGATCAAAAACCACACATTGAGTACATTTGATCCGTCTTCATTTGTGTCGGTCACTTACGGGCTTAGACTAGTTAACCAATAAACTAGATTGCTGTTGGATAGAATTTTTCAGATTTTTCTTTTACTAATTTATTTACCGTCTTAGGCTATTTATTTTGTTTATTACAGACTTTATATTTTATTAACTAGTAGATTCACACCAAATGCACATATAATTATAATTTTGATTACCTCAAAGTCTTTTCCAAAACAATATGAACGCTTTATGAAATTGATGGTTTGAACATAAACTTTTCAATTTTGTTTCGATGTAAATAACCGGATAATCTTTTAGCAATTGAATCTAAAACACGAATTGAATCTTTACCCTTATTAATACCTCATGGACATCGCACGTCAGCGCGAAATTGACACATGGATGTTAAATACACACATCTTAAAAGGTCAAAAAGTTTGGGTTGATTTTGAAACAGTACTTCCACATTTGCATGTTTATATACACTGTACACACACTTACTAGAGCAAGGGTCTCGGTGGCCAGTCGGTAGGAGCGACTCTCTATCTTTTGTGTAAGAGAAAAGACTTGTTTACATACCACCGTCCTTTTTCCCTACTATATGAGTGAGATTTTACTAGACACGTTTGTTTGATAAATTATCTATAATTCAAAGGTAAATGTACAAATACTTTAAATTTACCATACTTGGCTTCTTTTAATCTATATAAACACAACGTTCTCTTATGGACATGCCAAAATACACCTTAGTTTCTAGCACTTGTGAATGTAGAACAAGCGTCAACTATTTGCTATGGTTTTCTTGTTTACATTTGCTTGATTACTTTTGCTCTCAAATAAGCTGTTCATTTCATACAAAGCTTAATGTTTGACAAATATTTAACCACATAAGTTAACAAAGTCTTAATACTACTTGTCAAACATGTGATTGTAACTTTTTAACGTTTACTTCACTTTTGTTTCAAAAGATTTTGGGTGTCAAAATTCTAAAATAAAGCAATAATCGTTTTTTTAGATAAACCGAAATATAGAAGTTAGGTTTTGAAAATGTAGATAGCGAACAAGTCTACATTAATTCATGAGTTGATTGCTAGTTGAACCAAACACTCTTTCCATTTTTAATCAACAAGAACATGCTGCAAAGTTTGGTAGCATTAAATTGCAAAGAGTTGGTATTGCAATAATTTAGCCACATAGCCCTACAATCAATAAACCAACAAATAAGCTATTAGCACTTGAAATATGGGCAGCTTCACAATAAAGGGAATTAAACTTAGGTAATAGCGTATGACAAGAGTTATGATCTTTTGAGAGAGACGCGTTACCACTACGACACACACCTTTACAAAAACCAACAAATATTCAATAGAAAGGGATAAATGGCCCATGCTAATTGTTACTTAGATTGTGCCTGATTCTATGAAATAAGAAAATTAATCCTGATTTTAACTAAAAAAGAATTATTCTTTTCATAATGAAGGGACGTCATTTGAGATCTTTATCTTTTAAATCTTAACCCTGTTTTCAGAATATTAAAATCTACATAATTTTTTATAGTGTTTTCGTTTCTATAAGCACAAGATCAAATGATAGAATTGTGTTGACGATAGAAGACAATACTAAAATATTATATTCTCGAATACTAGTTGTATGAAAAACTTAAGAAAGTTGTGATGAGTTGAAGAGACCAATAAGCAAGAGTATATCCAACCTCATACTTAAGTATCGTTAGACTGTTCTTTGTGGAGGGGCTTCATCGCCCATCCACGTCATCGCTACGTAGGAAATGGGGTTTCGAAGCCCCTCTCCATAATGTCATATTGTGGTTTAAAGTCCCTTTACCACCCCATTATATATATATGTGTGTGTGTGTGAGAGAGAGAGAGAGAGAGAGAAAGAAAGAAAATAAGAGTAAAAAATAGGATGGCCCCATCAAAATCCTCAAGCCGTCCGTCTTCGCATTTGCCACCCTCCTAAGATGCCCCCAAAGCTCACAAAGTAATGGTCTTAGAGTGATACCAACTTCTGTCACACCTCGAAAACCATAATTTAATACAGCGGAAACGTTGACTAAGTCATTCGGGTGGTGACGGACGCCGTTTAGCCAATCATAATAAAGCAATTATTTTCAACCCCAAAAGTTGGACTTTTACTCAACGATCAGAGTTTACATGTGTCAAAGACACGATTTTATTATTACAAGTCCAATTTATTATTTTACTCCTATTCAAACACACCACATCCACTTTCCCGCGCCCTCCACGAAGCTTCAATACTTTATTTACCTGAAAGGCATATTAAAAAAAACGGTCAACATGAATGTTGGTTAGTTTCTCTTTATTGAAAATAACATATATATATATATATAAAGGATCCAATACAATAATGGTTTATCATACAATACGTACGCGACTCGTATCTCCGTCTATTTTCAATTTAAAGCGGTGGCAGTATTGTAATTTTCATCAAATCTGATCCACTGCTCCCATCGATTCCGTCCACCTTCATCGTCACCATTCAGCAATCTTCATCGTACAACGATTTCGTCCACTGTCGAAGCCACCATCCACAATCATAATGCATCGTCGTCTATTATTTTTTCACAGGTTTGTTAATATTTTGATAAAATTGAAATTGAAATTGAAATTGATGAACCTAATTCATCAATTAACCTTTAAATTGATCTAATTAATCATCAATTTGAAGATTCGATTGATTAATTTTTTCAGTTTTTAGTGGGTTATGCCTGAACGTTTAAACTCTTTTGCCTGAACGTTTAAACTTTTTTGCCTGAGCGTTTAAAGGTTTAACATTTGAAGTTCTGTTTAGAAGTTCTGAACTTCTGGTGTTTAATTTTTTTTTGTTAGTTTAGAAGTTCTGTTTAGAAGTTCTATTTGGAAGTTCAGAACTTCTAAACTTTTTTAAATACCCAGAACTTCTTAGAACATTTAAAGATGTCCATTTTTTTTTAACACCCAGAACTTCATTGAAAGTATTAGAACGTTTAAGGATCTTCATTTTTTTTGAACATCCAGAACTTCATTGAACGTATCAGAACGTTTATAGGTATTCAGTTTTGTTTCAGAACGTTTAAACATAATATTTTGAACCCTAATCAGAGCTCGATTGAGTGAGTTATTTCTGCAATTCCATAATTGATTGATGAATCTAAATGCTTCTACACATCAATTCGATTGATTAAATCATCATTTTGGTGTTTATTTTGGTCAGAACGTTTAAACTTTGAGCAGAACGTTTAAACATGAATCATAATCAGAGCTCAATTAAGTGTGTTAATATGTATTTTCATAATCGATTGATGATTCTAAAGCCTCTTACACATCAATTCGACTGATTAAATAATCAATTTTTTATCAATTTGAAGATTTTTAATGTTCAGTGACGTTCTTTTCAATTTTGGGTTTTGACTTCTGAGATTTCATACTGTAAGTTGTGATTAGAGTTTAGAAATTGGATGAGATAGATTAAGGAGTTCTGAATTTGGATCGGAATCGATTTTAAATCGATGAATTTGATCGCGAACTACTGTTTGGGTTATTTACCAAATTGCCACCGCGTGAAATTGAAATCGATGACCAGCAGTGTCACATATGTAATGTACGATAAGTCATTATTGTACAATAACTCAGCTCTATATATATATAAGTACATATATTATAATAGAATGAAAATAGTGCAAACGAAACGTCCATATAATTTGTCATGAAAAGACAATAAATCAAGTAACATTATAGCAATTTCATATCATATATATATATATATATATATATATATATATATATATAAACTAAGTAGGTTGTGAGATGTTATGACAAATCTTGTGAGATAGTTTTCCTCTTTCTTTCATGTGAAAATCTTTATTCCAAGAATTCCACTCCATTGATTCTTATTGGATCTTGATCCATATATCTACGTTTATTGGTTCAACTTATTTCCTATTTCACCAATGATTAATATGCTAATAATATGTTTTTTCTTGTTTTGAATATTATAGCCATACCAAAATAAGGTTGGCCTCCCTAACTCACATGCAGTGTTTTAAAAACCGGTTTAAACCGGCCGGTTGAACCGGTTAAACCGGATTTCTCCCAGTAAGCCGGTATTTTGAATCCGATATTTTTGACCGGTTTGCTAGAACATTGTACCGGTGGTTTTTGTCTAAAATACCGGTTTTTACCGGCAAACCGGTTTTAAGTCCGAGAAATTTTTAATATTTGTGGCCCATATTTTTTCAAAATTATTTTCAACTCAACAGTTAACATTCAAACGTGTAAACTTTATGACTATTTTTTTAAAATTGAATGTTTTTGCATTATTTTTTTTAATATGAATTAACTTTTAGATTATATTTTGTTATATGAATCATTTAGTTTTGGGTTACTTATGGATTGAAGTTACATTTATAAGAAATTATAAGGTAAACTATTCAACCGGTTGTACCATTTCTTAGCCTAATCCGGTACAAGTAAAATACCGGTTTTTAAAACATTGCTCACATGGCATTTCTCAAGGTTCCTACATCGTGTTTTCACTACCCAAATTATCTACCACTAGAGCATCCACAACAACAAACATCAGCAAACCGCCACGTTAGCACCACATCAGATTTCAAACTTTTATAGAAAAACTCAGACTTTCTTCCACAACAACAAACATTCACAAACCAATACATCATCACCTACTACTTTATTATAAAACTTTATTATTTATAATTAATCAAATAATAATAGTTTTATAATATGTTAATTATCAAGTTTTATATTTACTCACCTACTTCAAATCATCACAAACAGACAAAGTTCACCACCCCATTTTTTCCTTTTCCATAATTAGATCTGAACATCAAGAGAAAGAACACCCCATCGGCATCTCACCGGAGATTCGGAATTGAATGACTCAAACCGTTGGCCGGCGAATAGAAGTCGATCTCCCCGGACAACAGTCTCCTTCTTCTAACAGTTAGTCCTGCAATTAATCGTCCTTCAAATTAAACGGCAATCAACTTGGCAGTTGCAATAGATTTTGATGAGGTTCTGTTGATCCATTTGTTAAAAATCAAGAATGTTTAAAATTGTTAAGGGGCCACATCTACTCGTTCTTTTCACGTCTGCAGAGCCGGACTTGTTCACCGGACTTTGGAGCTACAACGGTAAAGTCCGCTTGATTCTAGTCCGCCCCTTGCCACATGTATCTGGATCTCGGGTAAACCACCCCATTGTGGATGCTTTTATAATAAACAAAAAACCATAGTTGTGCCACATAGCACCTAATTGTTCAATTTTTTTTACCAAGTGGCATCATTATTGTTCAACTTTAAAAGTCATAAGTATCTAACTAATACAATTAATAAATAATTTAAACATTCCATATTAATGATCTATCTATAATTTCATAGTAGTAATAAAGTAAAGTAAAATAAAATAGAATTAAAAGAACCTATGTAGAACTTTTGAAACTCATTTTAGTGTGTGTAAATTTGTGTTGTATGTTTTTAGTTTATTAATGACCGATTCAGAAGATGTCAAGATTCGCCTTTACTCTGAGCAATATGAAAATTGTTCATCTCATTTGATTATTTTATACTATTAATTCTATATAATAAACCTTTTTATATGTATTGATAATTTTTGCTAAAATGACATAGTTCAGCACTCAAGGAGAATAGCTTATTGATGATGATGCACATAGTACTTTTTCTTTCAGATCTAATAATTATGTGCATTTATTTTGTCACATGCTAACTGGTAGTGAAATTCATTGTGCTTATTCATTGGCAAAAACTTGCATCATCTAGAGTTTCGGGCCAAACAGATATAGAAAATGAGTTGTTTTGTTCCCTAAAATACAGTGGTGTCATGGTGAGTTTTGCTTCCTTGATGACATCCATTTATATTCATGAAGCAAAATTCATATCTTTTTGAAAGAGTATCCTAGTGGTGATGACATTGTGTTGTATGTTATAGGTACAACACTCATTTTTTTTTTAATTTTACAAGTTAAGACCATAAAATATACTTGACTATTATAAATGATAGGAAAATGGTTGTATTTATCGGTGTTGCAAGCCCATTTTATACAAAAATCATTGTAATGAGTAAGATAATGAGTAGGGTGTTCGAAATACTAATATGTTTCTTATAAGTTGGTTGTTTATTATTTTGATTTGTTTGTGTTCTATATTTTATACAAAAATCTCAAAATTGATTGATATATGGGAGGAATGATGGTTTAGTTTTCAATGAGATATTTATTTGTTGCGAATAAAATCTTTGCAACAGTCTTTTTACTCTGATTTACTTAATGGGTCTTAACAAGTTTCACTTGAAACAGACCCACCATTAGTATGACTTGGAACATTTCGGGAAAGATCAACTTGTATTCGACACTTTAAGTAAATGTGACAAATTTGTTACTTGTGTTCTCTTATAGCAAAAGGGATGCGTCGTGTCAGTAGGCGCAACACATAAGAACCGGTTTGGTCGGTACAAATTAGGGTCAAAACTGATTATTTTAAGAAAAATATTAATTTCGGTTCCGAACATGTTTTCTTTACATAGTTTTTTTTACATTTACACACAAATATAAAACTCATTATGTAACACCTCATTTATGATTATAAAAGAAAGAAAAACATATAAAAATTTCTATTTCAAGTATTACTGAGCAAGTAATGGATAAAATAACTAATTGAGATATGATATATAATAACATGTCGTTAAATAACAATAATAATAATAATAATAATATCTAAACAATAAGAATATAATAACGATAATAGTAATAAAAAAGATAAATAACGTTTTCATAAAAGTAAAATGAAAGTGTGCTGAAGAAAATGTAAACAATATTTACTATAATAATAATTTTAAACAAAAGGAATTATCATTATATATTAAAATAAACCATCATCCATAGCAACCGACTCATGAAAGTCGGTCAACATCTCTTATATAAACCATTTTTTTTTGGTTCACAAGCACACACACAAGGCCTTTCCAACTTCTTTTCATGTACATATCTCTTGTTTAAGTTTAGTTTATAATTTTAATATTTCTGTAATGTTAGGAATAGGCTTTAGGGTTATAACTAGGGTAGGTGTAACTTGACCATGGTTTAGGCATGGACTGATCACCATGTTTATACTAGGTCATGTTGTTCAAAACCGATCACGGTTATGACTAGTCATGCATAACATTATTTAACCTGAAGTTACCTTAACTTGTAACAGGATTAAAGGAAAATACCTGATATATTTGTATTGGTATAATACCTTAGAGTAGCTACAACGATACCTTGTCCGATTGATCGAGACTTTAGTACACGAATCCAAAGCTCGGCCTGAACAAGGTGAGACTTTGTGCCATCATGTAAAGTTTTCGATCTCGTGATTGTCGTTAAAGCTTATCGGTTTATACTAATACATATATGTACTACACTAGGTGTTTAATACCAGGAAGCTCATAAACAATAAACTTGCAAGGTGAGACATTCGAGTTTTTGTACCACTCACATTTGTGTGAGACAACTATTTTTCTGACACTGTCATGATAATTTCAAAACCTATTAAACTCATGGCAGATGGTCTAAATGGTTTTAAATATATTTTTAAAGTGTTTTAAATACATTACAGTGATTAAGTCTCTGTAGACTTACGGGATGGATACTACTGGTATTGTGGGGTTTTGTACACAAGGCTTGCCTACTGGGCTATTACACGTTACTTATTGGACAAGTGTTAGCCAATAAGTAATATGACCACAGTCATAGATACGGTCGAGTGACAAGTACCTTTCGTTAATTTATAAGCAGGCAGGTGTAAAAACATCTTAATGCTGTAACTGTAAAAATGTGTCATTTACAAATGAATGTACTCACCTGTATTTCGTGCTGATAAAATATTTTTAAAACATGTTTCAGGTGAGATATTAAAGACAAATGAATGATGTCTGCGGGCCTTCCAGCTTAAATAAGTGGCTTATCACCAGAATAAAGAAACATGTTTTGTAAATTAGGGTTATCCATATAAAATATTTGTACATAAAAATATGAATTTTATCCTAGTTTATGAAATGAAAATCATGGTGTTTTACACTCTGATGATTTTCCCTAACTACGTTCCTGATGAATCTTTCTGCTGTTACATAATAAACACCGATACCACCGCTCGTGTTCACGGCTCCCCTCCCAGGGTATGGGGTCGGGGGCTGTGACACATTATAACTGTTTAGTTTCTTGTATGTCATTGGAGTTAAGTAAAATGTGTCAAGATCATCTAAAATTAAAAGTTTAATAAGATGATATGTTTGAAACCGAAAAAAAGTGTGATAAAATTCATATAATAAGTTTATTAGTATTACACTTTATTTGCCGATATTACCAAATATGCAGTTACTCTTGCTTGTAGTTTTATAACATAAGGCATGAATTAGAAAAAAAAAGACATGAAGTAAACAACACAAGTTTATTTTTTGTTGGTTATAGATGGTTTATAATTTAATATCATTAGACCATCAATTTGAATTCTTTGGTACTTTTTTTTACCGGTAGAAACTCTTACAACTGTTAGTTCGGTAGCAATATATGTTGAAACTAATACAACAATATATTTAGGAGCAATTTTTTTTTTTACATATTTTCAGTTCTTGAAACTTTTCAACGGTTTTGATGTGATTTTTCTACATAATTATTGCAATTTGAAGAACCGAAATCGTATAATAAGATAGTGAATGAGACTTTAATTTTAAAACCCGTGTATTAACCTAGTACGACAATATAACAATACGATATACTTTGGTTCAAGTTTTGTTTATTATTACCAGGGTATAATTCTTTTTCATTTTGTCTTGATATCTGGCCATTTCACCTTTGATAACTGTAGTACAATGTTTGCCTTTTGGAATGTAAATTATTTTAAAATTTGTGTTTGTATTCGAAGGATGATTTTTTTTTTTTTTTTTTTGTTAGGCCAATTTTTTTAAAACCAACAGATAGACAACTTACAAGATAAAAGTAGGCACAAAATAAACAACAACAAAAAACCAGAAACAAAAGCAAAACATGCAACTTATTAAATTGGAAAATTCACGAAGTTGAACCGGCTCAATTTTTCCCACTCTAAGTATGATTTTAGCTGTATCAATATATCTGTTAAAAGATCAAATTTAGTTTTATTGTATCACGTTCAATCAGAAGTTCGACAATTTCATTTTTCCATATTTAATATTTGTATCTGGTTTAATCGTAACGTTTTTCTTCCTCGTTTAATATTGGTGATGTATTTATATAAAGAACCGTTAAAAGTATAAACTAAGGAATGTTCCAACCAAGAAACGTGGAATTTGACCTTTACATGTCTATTTGATAAAATGTTTCTAGTGCATTTCCGATATGCCCAACGACTCATTTGAGGACACCCAGAGTGAATCTTAAACAACTAATTACAAACAAACAAGAAAATTCAGTCAGCAACAGCAACACATAAGCCATAGGACTATATTTTACACCTTGCACAAACCAAAAATCTCTAATTGTATAACATGCGCTTGATTTTAGGATATCAGTTATAAAAAAATCATACTTTACTTAAAGTTGGTATCATGTTATTTTTTATATTTATTTTTAAAACACTTAATTTATCTATTATAATAAAAGTCTACTAATTTTGCCACTTGTCAACACCATAGCCCTCCTCACATTTTTTCAATCAATTTTCATATATGGTCCTTATTTTTAAGTCATTTCATTATATGACATTAAAATTATATGTTTATTTCAACTAAATCCCTTACTACATATAATAAGTATTCTTCATATGGATTGACAAGATACGATTAGTGAATTTCAAAGTGTTAATTAAAGTGTTTATTATGGTTTATATTAAAATAATAAACATTCGATTCATAATATGTGGAATGAGAAAAATCGACTTAGACTAAATTCCGATAACGTCTGCGGCTAAGGCTTAGCCTTTAATACCTAAAAATACATATGATTTTAAAATAAAAAATTTTCGGGTTGACCCGAAACCTAGAATTCGGACCCAAAGAACCAACCCGAATTACTTCGGTTCAGGTTCAGGTTAGTACTTTCTTGGGTTCGAGATTATCGGGTCAGGTTAGTTTGGGTTCAGGTACGGGTTTTCTTGAATTGGGTTTTATGTTACGTGTAACAGTGGCAGCCATACTTTCAAATATTATAAATAAGAATCACTACATTCATTTTATGCAACTTTAAATATTCTAATATTCTTTTAACTTAGAATAATCACTATTATTTGAATATGGTTTTAATGTTATTATGTATTTTTTATTTTCCTGGCAATTACATTCATATGAAATAAACAAATCATTTTGTTATATTTAAATTTTCGGTTTTTATTTTGCTTGATTATACAATTTTTAATTGTAAAATATAAAGTTAATTAAAAATTTGTAAATATTCTAAGGATAATTATATCATCAAAGTTTAGGTATATGGTTTTTGGGATAATCATGGTTTTTTTTTATAAACTGAGGAGATGTTCTCAAATGACATCATATTAATTGATTAAAAGCTATGGCATTGTATTTGTATGAATTTTTCTTTTATTAGTATCATGGATATATATTATAATTTATCTAGAGTTTGTATGTACTTGGAGAACCATATTTGTCACACGCACAACTATATATAGCTATATCAAGAGTTATAAGCAGGTCTATATGTTACTTTATTAAGAGTTACAGGCAGACATGGACTAAAATTTTGATTTTTGATAAACAATGTATACCTGCTAATACAATAACAAATGTAGTGTAAAAGGAAGTTTTTACCTATTTGTAACATATTTGTGTAATCTTAGTTATGTAATTTTTTGTAATTTTAGTTTAATTTTAATTGTATTAACAATATATGATTAATTTGTTGACTGTGTTTCACTTAATGGCCAAAGTTTAAAATTTTCAACAATTACCCGTGTAATACACGGGCCTCAAACTAGTTAATAATAATCAAATAAAGCTATTTTATTAAAACCGACTATGTAATACTTGTTTTCTCACGTCTTGAGTCCGTGTATGTATGTATTTATGTATATGTAAACATATACGTATATATACATAGGATTGATTTCTTTTGAGAACCGCTTTGAGTTTTAAGAACTCGAAAGAACTCAACGTAAAAAAAAATTTTAATTTTTTTTACACATGTGTAATACGTAAGTGTAAGTAATGTACAAAAAATTACATCATTTTTTTACACAACGAATCGACTTATTGCACATGTGTAACTAACATTTAAACTTGTGTAATTATCAAAAATATTTATTCTCTCTCATGATTATATATATATATATTTATAAAACTAATAATATTTTTAAAGGATATGTTTTCTTTTATATACGATTAACAAACTAATTATTTGATATAGTATATCTTTATATATAATACTATATTAATTATGATTAAAAAAGGAGTATAATATTAATTCAATAATAATTATAATTATCGAGTTTTCATAATCAATCTTGTACATTTAGTTAGCGTATTCGTACTTCTCTTTTTCTTATTAGGTTTTATCGTCAACACATGATTTCCGCATATCATTAATATTCTCATTCACCTTTGTTCGTCTATTGAGGTGAGTACCACATTCCACTAATTTACTTCTTTTTCCACGTTTTGGGGGCATATGCTTAAATATACTTCTCATATATACTTATACACAAAACTGCAACTATTGTCTTATGTGTTTAACAATTTATACCTTACTTGTTTATGTGCTTACATGCTTTACGTGAACCGCATTCGGAGAGGTCCAACATAATCTCGGAATAGTATGATCATACGCTAGTCGTTATAGCTTTGTGCTTCTCGACATCTCATTTATACTTTCTCATTTGGTTAATTTGTTATTCTCATGTGACTTGTTGCAACTACTTATTTTTATATATACTATATGTACATTTACTCTGGTGTGTTGCTCATTCAACCTTGTGTTGACAAAACTATTTTATTTTCAACGCATATGGAGGTCATCGTGTGATGTGAAGTAATTGAAGTTAGAAGATCACTTAAGGACTTATGCTAGAAGAAATTTAAATGAGACAATATTATTTATGAATTTAGATTGTTGATGCACTATTGTTCTTTTTGGTTTGGATATTGTATGGATTTTGTTTTATTTGGAATTTACTTAATAGATATTGAAACTAATATTATTACATGATAGTAACCTTGAGAGCTGTAGGCAATCAGCTCACGCCCCGGCATTTCTGTCGTAGGTTGGGGTATGACACATCTTCACTCATTTCCTAACCACCACTACCAAAACCGTCATCACCACCACCTAGCCGAAAAATATTTCACCGGGAATTTTGACCGGAAAGTCTCCGGAATTTTTTTGCCAAAAAATTGGTCGGGAAAGTTGCTGGAAAATTTCACTGGAAAGTCGCTAGAAAACAGTCGTCGGAAAGGTCGCCTGAAAAGGCATAATGGAAAACACTAATAAAACACAATGTAAAAAACACAATGAAAAACATAATTTGATGAAATATAATTTGTAAAAAAACCCACTATTTTTTTTTAATTTTTATATAGAATTATGGTACTCATATAAAAGATAAAAAAAATTGATCATTACTGTGGTGTTTTTGTTTATATTTTAGAAGATGTCGAATAAAAGACTTATGAACTTTATAAAATGATGGGAAAAAATAACATGTGAAGAGAGAAAGTTAACAAATGTGTTATCTTTATTATGTCATTTCCCTTATTTAACACTTGATTTCACCCATAAACTAATCTCAATCATCTATTTTCAAAATCAATAAATTAGATAACTTTTTATATCATTACTACCTTATTATACACATCAATCTAGATTTTAGTAGCATCTGCATTCAAGAAAACTCACATAAAAAGGTTTATACGCTTTATACACATCAATCTAGATTTTAAGCATTTTTGGCAATTTCTTGTGTTGCGCTTATTTTTTTATACGCTTACAACATCGAGCAGTTTGCACATTTCATCTTCATGCTTTCTATGTAAAGTTTCACACATATAAGGGATTATTCGATCACATTTATTTTATTTTATTTTATTTTTCTGACTTTTCTCAAAGCTCTCATGTCAAAACACGGACGAGAATTGAGAGAACAAATGAGATATCTCTTAGGCGTTTATCCGTTAGTAAACCAAAACACAAGTTGAAAGATCATTTACCACACATTTAAAATTCCTAACTTTTGATGATATTAAACTGCTTTCCTTTAATTAGGTGGTGCATCGATCGAAATGGGGCTTAATCACTGGGTAAGGGTGGTATGATAATCTACTTGCTAATTTCTAATATCTGTATAGTAGTTTCAGTTGTGTTGAGCCATTGAGATTCAACTCAACTGATATTATAGAGGAAGTGAAGACTTGGGCTGGATGGTGTAAGGCCTCAAGTTCAAATTCGATATCAACTGAGTTTACCGCAGTGGGTCTTCGAACGGAGGGAGGAGTCACCTGTGTTGTGTTCTTTTTTTTTTAACAACTTCACCCAAAATCGACATAATTTATAGCATAATTCTATTTTAATTATCCAAAATCGAATTAGCGAACTTTATTTTATTTAATTAAAATCAAAATCCTATCTGTGGTTGACCTCTCGTACAAATTACCCCCCTATTATATTCTTTCACTATCTGGTCTATTTACTTACTTATAATTTCAATGCTCTGTATACTCACCTTTGGATTGTGAGTTGTTAGTTTGTTATCCTCACCACCACTACACGTCTATATGTCACATGTCACATAACTTCTTGATTTTCTATTTTGATTAAAAGTAATTGACACTTTCGGCCATATGACCAAATATAACTGAAAGATAAGAATCATGTTGAGTGGTTCGTGAAAGGAATTATGCCGGTATTGAATGCGAGAATTAAACTCGATTGTCTTTCTATAACAAGGTTTGATGTCACATGTAACAAGAAAGGACCACTTGCGTGTCTTAGAAATGCAATGAATTTTGGCATGATACACAATTTGAAACCTTTTATTTTTAAAGGTTCTAATTTTCTTTTTTGGTGGATTAAATATGACAAATGCTTATAAAGGTAAACTGAAAGTACCAAACACACATTGCCAAATGCGAACCTAAGAAAGACAAAAAGCATGAGTTTAGGGGAGTTAGGTAGATGACGGAGGGAAGTTGGCAGATTCAATTATTTGCACATGCCACAATCAAAATATATTCATCTTACACATGTTTAGTAACTTCTTACTTACACATAAACAGGTGTATAGCTTGTACCTTATGCACTAACGATTGCAAATTGTTCTTAACAACCTGAACCTTGTAGCATGTGTAAATAGAGGCGTGTATAACCTTGTACATTTAGACGGCGATCATAATTATTGACTTATTGTGCTTTTTAAATTAAAAGTTCAGGCTTCACTTAAATAATTCTGATATTAAGTTAGCGAGTCATGTATTACACAGGTAACAGGTTGAATAAATCCAACCTATTAGAAACCAACACGTCTGCATAAAAATTTGTATTCCGTATTCTATCATTTGTGAAATAAGAAATAATGTAGATTTAATGATTTAAGAATTGTAAATAACACAGAATGATCAACCAAGAAATATAAATATATATTTTAAGATAAGATAAGACATAACTAAAATCTTATGATTTAGTAAGTTTTAGTAAATTATTAAAATAAAATTCAAATACTTTTACTTTTTAGAACGACAACTTTCTTTTTTGTGTTTAGGCTACCGCACTTTTTAAATTTGAGAGCTCCGTTGCCCCACTCTGGCCATATTATGTTATCTTAATCGGGCTCATGATGACTTCAAAGTTTCGCTTGGGCGTTCCCACAGGAAACCATACCGCCACATGTCACATGATAGTCGTCGTGTCGCCACACGAACATAACTCTCTGGCGTAACACACGGTAGGACGAAAACACGGGTAGGCTTGGGATTCGAACTGACAAACTCACAAGACCTAACTCAAAATTTTCATTGCCATAATTTACAAAAAGTGACACTGTGAGGATTCAACTTGGATCTCTACTAGAGAATCCATACCTTCCTATCACCGGGCCTCAATTGCTTAATTAAAAATTTTAAATATTTAATTTAGTTATTGAACATCATTATTATTTAACATGAGCTAGAGTTATTTGACAAAATAAAGAAACGAGAAACCAAAATTTACACTTTACTAGAAATCAACACGTGTCAACCAAGTTATTTTTTGTAACTAGAGAGTTGTCCGGGCAATGCGTTGGGAACACAAACGATGTCAATCACGTAACATGATAACAATACAATAGTCTACTAAAAATAATAAAATACTCGTTTCTATAGCGTGACTTTATTTTTTAAAAATATTAACATATGAAAAAATTATTGTTGATTAAAAATCGTGGGGGTGGATGAGTTGGTTTAAAATAAAATAAAAAAGAAATTTATAGATAAAGATGAGGGGACGAAGATAAGTCGTCTTAAGATAACCAAAACTTACAACTTCCAGGAATTTGAGATCAAAAGCTAAACATCAATGGTAACCATTTATGTAATTAACTCATAGATTAATTAAACCCACGTGTAATCACTTTTAAGACTCGATTATTTATATAAACGAAACACAAAGGAGTTTTAAGTATATATATTGTGTAGGAGCCCATTGATTAATCAAACCCAAAGTCCATTTGTCTGGAGTTTTGAACTTAAAAATAATGGTACTACAACAACTTGTATCCCTTGACCTTGCTTCAGATATCACATATTTAATCACTTGGTCTTCTTGTGGGCTTCATACAGGTAACTGATAATCACCACAGCAGCAGTAACCAAAACGCCAACCGCACTCTGGGCCAATACGACACCGTCCTTAACAACCGTATTGGAACTTGGTGTAAAGCCTAATTCAGAGAGTTTCTTGTGTGACACTGCATAGTCATTAAAGAATGCATCTTCATCCTAAAAAATTAAAAATTCAATTATTAAACATAACATGGAAAAAACGTAAAATCAAATCAATATATTTAATATGAAAAGAAAAGGACGCCTACCAACTCATAAAATACCATGTTAGTCCATACCATATAATAATAATGAATGAATTTGGAAAAAGATGTGTTAACCAATCAAATAAAAAAGTCAAATGAGATCAATTGCAGCATTAACAGATTGTACTGTACAAGTATCTGTTTGAGAAGAACACAGGCTCTGCAAAGGTTGTTGGGTGTGGTTAATGGGTGCAGACCAGTAGTCAGACTCCAGAGTGGGTCCCAACTGTCAAAACCAAACACACAACTCACTGTATTTGGCTTCAATGTTTGTTTGGTTTGGTTATGAGTTCCTATTTTAGTCGTTAAGGTAGGTTCCTACCCTAGTAGTATTAAAGGATGGATATATATATATATATATATATCTGTTGGGACGGTTGTCTAATAATATAAGTTTCTAGTTAGGTTTGCACGACATATTCTAAAAGCTTCTAGTTAGGTTTACACGACTGAAAAATATTCAAAATAGACATGTGTCAACGAACCTATTTTTCAAAACAGTTAAGAATTTCTGGATTAAAAACAATAATCGTATTAGAAAAAGCCAATCACCTCTTGACACATTAGCACATTCCGCTCACTAGGCTCCTTTTGAGCCGACACAGAATATCATGGAAAAATAAATGGCATGATATCAACCATCATGCGACACGTGCCAGTATCTGGCTAGCTGGAAGAGGCATTCCATTACCATGACTATAGAGGAACCGATTGTGCTTCGACTCATCTAGTCCAGCGCGCAGGTTCCTTTATAGCCATGGTAGGTCGGCTATAAATGGAGGAGCATGGGTGTTGGCGCTTTGGCTAAGCGAAAGCCGAAGCACTGTGTAGCCAGTAGCCGCCGTACTCCTCTTCCGGCTCCTTTGTAGCCGGATCATGACACGTTAGTTTTCTGGATGATGACACATCAATTTTTCATGATATTCAGTGCCGGCTCAAAAGGAGCCTAGTGAGCCGAATCTGCTGATGTGTTTAAATGTCATTGGCTCTTCTCGTATGTGCTTACAATTATTTTACAAAACCAAAAAATCTAACAAAAGTTAACCGAGTCGATAAAAACTTGCATCATAAAACAAGTCAAAAGTCAGAGACACAAGAATACTGTATACCTTGGCATACAGGTCAACATATCGGTGGAATACTGGATCCTCCACCAATGCAAGGTCTGTAGGAAGTTTCAATAGTCCCTCGGATTCCCCTTTCAAAAGTTCACTGGTTTCATAAATCACAATATTAGTGTCATTTCAGTTTTAAAAGTTCATTATTTTAGTATAAAGAGAAAATAGTAATAATAGTTTTACACAAAATATGAGTTATCAAATTTCAGTGGCTCCCTAGTCCAAGGGCCTTCAAAGCCTGATCTGTCTGCATGTGCTCTTCCCTACAACATTAAAACAAGCAAAATCATTCGCATAAGATGCCTGCCTACAAGATATTAATCTAACAAGTAACTTACAAGAGTGTGTCCTCCAGATAGGGCTACAATATCCTTGTCGGATAAACCCATGCGATAAAATATGTCCCTCAAGTGTTGTGCACCTAAATTAGTATATCTTCAGCACAGTAATATAATTGATTGCAGAAAGTAATACCAAATGAAGATCGATAGTGGCAAATAAGTAACAACATTTGTATAACTTTAGCATATAACAAGTGTTCATTTTTTCAAAATTCAACTTGTCTTCATATATTAGGTAAAAGGATCCAATTACAATAGAGAGGTGGGTAAGCGGGCAACAAGCTGCGCCGCCACTTGAATCATTGGGTATTTAAATCAGCTCACTTGATTATGTGCCGTGTGTGTTGTAAAATACATCTGCATCTAGAAGATGCAGTACAAGGTTCAAGAAGATTGGAGTGTGTTTAATAATTGTTTCGATACAGACATGAAGATAAGGACAAACTTTTGTTTGTTGAGAAGATAAGATAGATTAGTAGCACACCAAAATGCCCCAAACACCCTTGTTGAAACATTAAGGGAAACTGCATCATTTTCCAAGATTATGATATTTGCCAATGACTGACTGGCAAATCTAGCATTGATGGGCGATGAACTGAAAACATCCTTCGATTATAGTGATGTCACTACAATAACAAATTATAAACTTCTGCATCGTGTCAATGAAATAACTGGATTGGCTAATAATTAAGAACACTGTATGAAGATCATTATTCGGTTAAAAGAAATACAACTGTTTGTCAACCAGGGAAGGGAGCACACATGCAAATATTTTTCTTTTCATTCTCATTTAAAATGAGTCAAGTCCATAAAGATCATTATTCGGCTCATAATTAAGTCTATTTATAGGGTCATGGTTTTGTTTACTCTTAAAACTTCAATCATTTAGCTGATAATTCAGGAGTTTTAAATAAAACAATTAATGAAAACTTTCAGTAACAGGTAATGAAAACTTCAAAGATGATCCAGGAATCATCTTTTAAGTTGTAACTACCTACAAGTTATTTAAAATAGGCCTCATTTCTTACATAAGATTTTAATAAAGATATAATAGAAGGATTAAAAACCTTTGGTAGCATTTGGGAGTCTGCCTTCCTTAGGAGAATTCGTTGAATCCTATTAAAAAAAAAACAGAATTCGTTAAAGAAAAGTAAACTTATTACAAAAAATAATTCCCATAGAATTCTTGTATATGTGGTTTTTTTCCAAAGTGTAACATTTAATAAAGAACTTGACAGAAAACTTGAAAAAAATGTGATGAAGCAAGATACCTTTCTACCCGGAACAAAGTCAACAGTAGGGCCGTGAAGAAACACTAAGTGACCCAGGGCAGATTACGGATAATCTGGGGGTTAAGTAATGTTTCCCACTAGGATGAGGTCCAGCAAAGAAGGTTGTTCTTCAGGTGACCTGCAAAACAGACACCGTAAGCTCGTCACTGAGAAAGGGGGGGGGGGTTCCTCCTTGTGACCACCCTCCGGCGTGAGAATCAGACTAGATTGCTCTGAATATAAGTATATTAAGAGATTGCTAGGTAAGATAAGATAATGAGATATCAGATGATGTCCTTACCATTCCAAGGTGTTGGAGTATTTATAGCCGAAGGTAGGTTTCCAAGAAGGTACAGCCGGCTGAATAGTATTCCTGTTCTACCAACAGTGGGCTACGCACAAGCCATGCTGGTTGGTGGGTAGGCTGCGGCCGACAGTGACAAGGTCGGTTGTATACTGTTCCTTTACTGCCGGCTATGCACTGTTCCACCAACTATAGGCTGCGCACGTCCCATAGTAAGGGTTGGTAAGTAGGCAGCGGCTAATAGTGACAAACAGTACTAGAGGGTGCTCCTCCTCGTACTGTTGTCGGTGAGCTGTCTGTGACACCCGGTAATTTCCCAATCCTATAAACTAAGTAATCAACCTAATAATTAGGTGATTGTGAATATTATGCGCGCTAAATTAGAATCAGCGTGGGCATGTTATGTGCGCCCTGCGCGAGCGCGCTATATTAGAATCAGCGTGGGCATGTTATGTGCGCCCTGCGCGAGCGCGCTATATTAAAATCAGCGTGGGTATGTTATGTGCGCCCTGCGCGAGCGCACTATGTTAGAATCAGCGCGGGCAATTGTTATGTACGCCCTGCGCGAGCGCGCGATGTAAGAACCAGCGTGGGCATATGTTATGTGCGCCATGCGCGAATGTTTTGGCTTTATGTTTTCATGTAACTTAACTTTATGTTGTCTGATGGGTTGACCGTCCCGCATGATGCTAAGGCGGGTGCATCCTAAATCGTTTATGCGCGTGCGGAAGGAGAACTAACCTCCCCGCATGGCGGGAACATTGAGAGTTAGTTTGACTGAAGCTCCAAGATGGAATTGACTTCAACATAACTGATCACTATGTTGAAATACCAAGACCACCTGGAGAATCTACAAATGAAACTCAATGTCCCTGACTGCGAGAAGGTTACGTACCTACCCGCAGCAAAGAAATGTCCTTCACGCAGAAAGCTATGCGCACAAAGCTATACGCGCAGAACACTTAGCCTAATCTCCAGATATAAGGGGATTATTCCCGCCCAAAAAGGAAACAGTTGCGTGTTTCAGAGATTTCTACTTTTTAACTGTACACTGACAAAAGCACCTGAAAAAGCATACTGTAACATGAAAAGTCAACTGTCAGCCACCCTACTCTCACCAACCACAGACCTGCATGTCCTGTCCAAATCAAATCAGAATCTTTTATCCACTCCTCCACTTTTAAATAAATAATAATAATTTCCATACTTTATCATCATTACACCTAGATATGAAAAGATTACAATCCCCTAAAGCAAGGGATTGTGTTCCCTAAATCTTGCCTATAAATATGTAACCCAAATTATCACCCAAACACACTTCAAACTTCTCTCTTAAAACTGCAAATTGCACTAATCATCGTCCAAGCATCCGTTTGATTTTCAATTCCGTTCCTGTTACTAGACCTTCAATTCCGAGGCCAACACCAAGAAAACCCGAATCTCGATTAATCCCTTAACAAGAACCACAGGTGAGTCTCACAGCCCCTATTTTCACTGTTTTCACTATTTTTAAACTGTTTTCGGGGCGAGGGACACGTACTGAAATAATGTTTTATCATGGTATACTTACAAGCTATGCAAGCGATTATGTGTTTAAATTATGTTTCATGATGAGCAATGCAAACGGTTATCTATGGTTTTCGATGTTAGTGCACCAGATTCGAGTAAGTGATCACTTTACCATTGGAACTCAAAGGGTAGGGACTGCTGGTTTGATCCGCCCGCTCTTAGGGGTCGCACCTCTTACACAGACGAGTGCCTAGCATGTCACGGGGCAGTACTATGGGATTGAGCCCGCTCGTAGAGGTCGCTCCTCTTACGCAGACGAGCGCCTTGTTTTCCGGCACAACGTCCGCGCGTAACCCGCGGGACGGTATTATTCGCTCGTAGTGGCAGCGCCACTTACACAGACGAGCACGGTTCTCAGAAATGTTCGCGCGTAACCCGCGGGACGGATTTATCAAAGTAAACGTTATCAGAACTATGTCTTACTAAGCATGTGTTTCAATGATGCTATCAGAATTATGTTTTAGAATGATTTTTATCAAGACTATGATGCAATACGATTTATCAAGTTACTAAAATTTGTGAACTCACTCAGTTTATACTGATTCAAATGTTTACGTGTCTTTCAGGAGATAACTAGGTAGCGCATGGAGTCACACTTAGAGCACTTCACGCTGAACATCTAAAACTAGCTTTTTGGAAGATTTTAGTTCTATCCCTTCGATGCGCGCGGTTGTTCCCGCCACGCAAAGGGGATATGGCGTGGAAATCTTCAACAGTTTTATACTTGGATGTTTTTATGTAATCTTTAAACAATGTAATGTATTTGTATTAAACATTTTCATGCGCAATGAAAATCCTACTTTGAATGTTTGCAATGGCCCTTGCTTAATTATCAATCCCCACGCGCGCGCCCGGCTGTTTCCGCCGTTCAGGGCCGGGTGTGACAGATTGGTATCAGAGCACTGGTTATAGCGAACTAGGAAAAGAAGTTTTAACCTAGACTATAACCGTCGGGGAATCGCATGAAGTATTTTTCAAGGAAAATATTTTCAAATGAAAAACCACATACACTTAGGAACACGGGTCACACAATGTCTAGTGAACATTAAGGATAAAAACACTATGTGCTCATGGTACATGCGCTAAGTTTGTTATATTTTCTTTTTTTTTTTAAGAACGAGGATGCCTCCAACCAGAGCCAAGGGAATTACCATGACACCCGAGGAACTCTCGGAAATAATCGCGCAGGCGATCGCGACACATGAGGCCAGCAAGGCCGAATCTAGTCAGGGTCGTCAGGAGAACGAGACCCCCGAACCCGAATCAGGAGCCTTGGACAAAGGTTGCTCCTATAAGACATTTATGGCCTGTTGGCCTTGGCCATTCAAGGGTACCGAAGGGGCCATTGGACTCTACAACTGGATTGACAAGATGGAGACAGTTCTCTCCATTAGCAGATGTAGTGAGAACCAGAAGGTCCTTTACGCGACCTGCATGTTCCAAGAAGCAGCTTCGTCTTGGTGGAAGCTTCAAGTGAAGACTTTGGGGCGAGAAGTTGCTCTTCACAAGACCTGGGAGGAACTGAAGGAAATGTTGATGAGAAAGTTCTGCTCTCGCGCAGAAATTCAGAGTCTGCAACAGGAATTCTGGAACCACACCATGATAGGAACGGATATCGACGCCTACAACAACCGGTTCAACGAGCTTTGCCAGTTGGTGCCAGACATGGCAAACACGGAGGAAAAGAAGATCGAGAGGTATATCTTTGGGTTACCTCATGTTGTTAGGATTCCACTCAACGCCGCAGCGCCCCCAACCTTTGATGAGGCGGTAGCGCGGGCCATCACCCTTACAAGGGATACGGTCCGTGCGGGTATGTTGACTACGCGCGGAAACGAGCAGCGAACCTCTGACTCCAAGAGGAAATGGAACTCTCACCACCGAGGGTCCGACTCCAAGCAGCCACCGTTCAAGAAGCAGGAAAGCGCAAGGGTTTACGCGATCCAAGCCGCGGAGCCATCAAGGAAAGGATACAGCGGGCCTTACCCATGGTGCAACAAATGCAAGTTTCACCATGAGGGTGAATGCGCGAGCGTCATGTGCGCCAAATGTAACAGGCCAGGGCACAAGACGGTGAATTGCTGTGCTAAGGAAGCTGGAGCCAGTGACAACTGCTACGCATGCGGGAAACCAGGGCATTTCAGTCGGGATTGCCCACAAAAGGGAAACCAAGCTCGCGGGAGAGCTTTTGTGATCGGCGCAGGCGAAGCAAAAGAAGAGCCGAATGTGGTAACCGGTACGTTTTTACTTAACGGCCATCTTGCATCTGTCTTATTTGATACTGGCGCTGACCTAAGTTTTATATCCGCTGAGTTTAAAGACTCCCTAGGCTTAGCAACCAGTAGGCTAGACACACCTTATACTATAGAACTAGCCAATGGTAGGCAGCTATGCGCGAACGAAAGAACTGAACAATGTGTAATAGTCATGGGAGGTCACGGGTTCAATATTAACTTGTTGCCAATAGACTTGGGAAGTTTTGACATTGTGGTAGGTATGGATTGGTTAGTCGAGAACCACGCGGAGGTTATTTGCCATGAGAAGCAGGTTCGGATCCTACTGTTGAACGAAGAAACCTTGGTGATTCAAGGGGAAAGAAGGGGAGTTGCGACGAAACTGATTTCGTGCCTAAAGGCGCGCAAGTGCCTAAGGAAAGGGTGCTACGCCTTCCTGGCGCATGTAGTAGAGAAGGAAGGAGATGAGCAAAGAATTGAAGACTTACCAGTAGTGCGCGAATTTCCAGAAGTTTTTCCTGAAGATTTGCCCGGATTACCGCCGCCGCGACAAGTCGAATTTCGTATTGATTTAGTCCCAGGAGCTGCGCCAGTAGCTCGAGCGCCTTATCGATTAGCTCCATCCGAGATGCAAGAGCTATCCAATCAGCTACAGGAACTATTGGATAAGGGCTACATACGCCCAAGCTTCTCACCTTGGGGAGCTCCAGTACTGTTTGTAAAGAAGAAGGATGGTTCCTTCCGGATGTGTATTGACTACAGGGAGCTGAACAAGCTGACAGTCAAGAATCGGTACCCCTTACCGAGGATTGACGACTTATTTGACCAGTTGCAGGGATCCAGTTATTATTCGAAGATAGATCTACGGTCAGGATACCACCAACTTAGGGTCCATGAGGAAGATGTGCCGAAAACAGCCTTCCGAACTAGATACGGCCATTATGAGTTCTTAGTGATGCCTTTCGGGCTAACTAATGCGCCGGCTGTATTCATGGATCTGATGAACCGCGTGTGCAAACCATACTTGGATAAGTTTGTGATTGTATTTATAGATGACATTCTGATTTACTCTCGGACCAAGGCCGAGCATGAGCGACACCTGAGATTGATTTTGGAATTGTTGAGGAAGGAAAAGTTGTATGCGAAGTTTTCCAAGTGTGAGTTTTGGCTTAGAGAAGTTCACTTTCTCGGTCACGTTGTAAACGAGAAAGGAATACACGTTGATCCTTCCAAAGTCAAGGCCATCGAAAACTGGGAAGCGCCAAAAACCCCAACTGAGGTGAGGCAATTCCTAGGACTAGCTGGCTACTATCGACGCTTCATTGAGAACTTCTCCAAGATAGCTCTACCTCTGACCGCGCTAACTCAGAAAGACAAGAAGTTTGTTTGGGGCGAAAATCAGGAAGCGGCATTTCAAATGTTGAAACAGAAGTTATGTAGTGCGCCAATTTTGTCTCTGCCCGAGGGGACGGATGACATCGTCGTTTACTGCGACGCTTCACATCAGGGACTCGGATGTGTCCTTATGCAGCGAGACAAAGTCATAGCGTATGCCTCGCGCCAACTCAAGGCCAATGAAAAGAACTACACAACGCATGATCTGGAACTTGGAGCGGTTGTCTTCGCGTTAAAGATTTGGCGCCATTACCTCTATGGTACAAAGTGTATAATCTTTACGGATCACAAGAGCCTTCAACATATATTTGATCAAAAGGATTTAAACATGAGGCAACGAAGATGGGTGGAATTGTTGAATGATTATGATTGTGAAATTAAGTACCACCCTGGAAAGGCGAACGTGGTAGCAGACGCGCTAAGTAGGAAGGAGCGAATAAAAACGCTACGAGTCAAGGCTCTAAGGTTGACCATTCGCGCAGATCTCTCTACCCGCATCCGAGACGCTCAGCAAAAAGCCTTGAAACCAGAGTTTGTTAAAAACGAATCCCTTGGGGGTATGATTAAGAATTTGGAGATCAAGGAAAACGACACTCGATATTTTGCTAACCGCATATGGGTCCCTCTCAAGGGAGGATTGCGCGAGCAAGTATTAAACGAAGCTCACAAGACGCGGTATTCCGTACATCCTGGCGCAGACAAGATGTACCAAGATGTTAAAGTGCTGTATTGGTGGCCCAATCTTAAAGGCGCCATCGCGACGTATGTCAGTAAGTGCCTGACGTGTTCGAAGGTAAAGGCTGAATACCAGAAGCCGTCGGGGTTACTTCAGCAGCCAGAAATTCCCATGTGGAAGTGGGAACAAATCTCTATGGACTTCATCACCAAACTGCCAAGGACACCTGGGGGTTACGACACGATCTGGGTTATTGTAGATCGGCTAACTAAGTCAGCGCACTTCCTGCCGATCAAGGAAACCGATAAGATGGAAAAGTTAGCTCGATTGTATATTCGAGAAGTAGTTTCAAAACATGGAGTCCCAGTGTCCATCATTTCTGATAGAGATAGTCGGTTCACCTCAAGGTTTTGGAGATCGTTACAAGGGGCTTTAGGTACTCGTCTTGACATGAGTACGGCATATCATCCCCAAACGGATGGACAAAGCGAGCGAACAATCCAGACATTGGAAGATATGCTGCGCGCGTGCGCAATCGATTTCGGAGGTAGCTGGGATACTCATCTCCCATTGGTTGAATTTTCTTACAACAACAGTTATCACACAAGCCTCAAGGCTGCGCCGTTTGAAGCTTTGTATGGGCGCAAGTGTAGATCCCCACTGTGCTGGGCTGAAGTGGGTGACAAGCAAATGACTGGTCCAGAATTGATCCAAGAAACAACAGACAAGATTTTTCAGATACGGGATCGCCTTAAGATAGCGCGCGACAGACAGAAGAGCTACGCAGATGTGCGAAGGAAACCGTTGGAGTTTCAAGTAGGGGATAGAGTACTTTTGAAAGTCTCTCCATGGAAAGGAGTCCCCCGTTTCGGCAAGCGAGGAAAGTTGAATCCGCGCTACATTGGACCATTTGAGATCCTGGAAAGGATCGGTCCGGTTGCTTATAAACTCCGTTTACCCGCCGAACTCAGTGGAGTTCATGATACGTTTCATGTGTCCAACCTCAAAAAGTGTTTATCTGACGAAACGTTGATTTTACCGTTGGAAGAGATTCACATCGACAAACAACTGCACTTCGTAGAAGAACCTATAGCAGTAACCGATTGGAAAGAACAAAAGTTACGCAGAAGCAGAATCAAGTTAGTAAAGGTTCAATGGAACTCAAGGCGTGGGCCTGAATTCACTTGGGAAAGAGAAGATCAAATACGCAAGAAATACCCACACCTCTTTCAGAGCATGGCTTCTGCCAGCGACGTCTCCTAAATTTCGGGACGAAATTCTCTTAACAGGGGGAAAATGTGACACCCGGTAATTTCCCAACCCTATAAACTAAGTAATCAACCTAATAATTAGGTGATTGTGAATATTATGCGCGCTAAATTAGAATCAGCGTGGGCACGTTATGTGCGCCCTGCGCGAGCGCGCTATATTAGAATCAGCGTGGGCATGTTATGCGCGCCCTGCGCGAGCGCGCTATATTAGAATCAGCGCGGGTATGTTATGTGCGCCCTGTGCGAGCGCGCTATGTTAGAATCAGCGCGGGCAATTGTCATGTACGCCCTGCGCGAGCGCGCGATGTAAGAACCAGCGTTGGCATATGTTATGTGCGCCATGCGCGAATGTTTTGGCTTTATGTTTTCATGTAACTTAACTTTATGTTGTCTGATGGGTTGACCGTCCCGCATGATGCTAAGGCGGGTGCATCCTAAATCGTTTATGCGCGTGCGGAAGGAGAACTAACCTCCCCGCATGGCGGGAACATTGAGAGTTAGTTTGACTGAAGCTCCAAGATGGAATTGACTTCAACATAACTGATCACTATGTTGAAATACCAAGACCACCTGGAGAATCTACAAATGAAACTCAATGTCCCTGACTGCGAGAAGGTTACGTACCTACCCGCAGCAAAGAAATGTCCTTCACGCAGAAAGCTATGCGCACAAAGCTATACGCGCAGAACACTTAGCCTAATCTCCAGATATAAGGGGATTATTCCCGCCCAAAAAGGAAACAGTTGCGTGTTTCAGAGATTTCTACTTTTTAACTGTACACTGACAAAAGCACCTGAAAAAGCATACTGTAACATGAAAAGTCAACTGTCAGCCACCCTACTCTCACCAACCACAGACCTGCATGTCCTGTCCAAATCAAATCAGAATCTTTTATCCACTCCTCCACTTTTAAATAAATAATAATAATTTCCATACTTTATCATCATTACACCTAGATATGAAAAGATTACAATCCCCTAAAGCAAGGGATTGTGTTCCCTAAATCTTGCCTATAAATATGTAACCCAAATTATCACCCAAACACACTTCAAACTTCTCTCTTAAAACTGCAAATTGCACTAATCATCGTCCAAGCATCCGTTTGATTTTCAATTCCGTTCCTGTTACTAGACCTTCAATTCCGAGGCCAACACCAAGAAAACCCGAATCTCGATTAATCCCTTAACAAGAACCACAGGTGAGTCTCACAGCCCCTATTTTCACTGTTTTCACTATTTTTAAACTGTTTTCGGGGCGAGGGACACGTACTGAAATAATGTTTTATCATGGTATACTTACAAGCTATGCAAGCGATTATGTGTTTAAATTATGTTTCATGATGAGCAATGCAAACGGTTATCTATGGTTTTCGATGTTAGTGCACCAGATTCGAGTAAGTGATCACTTTACCATTGGAACTCAAAGGGTAGGGACTGCTGGTTTGATCCGCCCGCTCGTAGGGGTCGCACCTCTTACACAGACGAGTGCCTAGCATGTCACGGGGCAGTACTATGGGATTGAGCCCGCTCGTAGAGGTCGCTCCTCTTACGCAGACGAGCGCCTTGTTTTCCGGCACAACGTCCGCGCGTAACCCGCGGGACGGTATTATTCGCTCGTAGTGGCAGCGCCACTTACACAGACGAGCACGGTTCTCAGAAATGTTCGCGCGTAACCCGCGGGACGGATTTATCAAAGTAAACGTTATCAGAACTATGTCTTACTAAGCATGTGTTTCAATGATGCTATCAGAATTATGTTTTAGAATGATTTTTATCAAGACTATGATGCAATACGATTTATCAAGTTACTAAAATTTGTGAACTCACTCAGTTTATACTGATTCAAATGTTTACGTGTCTTTCAGGAGATAACTAGGTAGCGCATGGAGTCACACTTAGAGCACTTCACGCTGAACATCTAAAACTAGCTTTTTGGAAGATTTTAGTTCTATCCCTTCGATGCGCGCGGTTGTTCCCGCCACGCAAAGGGGATATGGCGTGGAAATCTTCAACAGTTTTATACTTGGATGTTTTTATGTAATCTTTAAACAATGTAATGTATTTGTATTAAACATTTTCATGCGCAATGAAAATCCTACTTTGAATGTTTGCAATGGCCCTTGCTTAATTATCAATCCCCACGCGCGCGCCCGGCTGTTTCCGCCGTTCAGGGCCGGGTGTGACACTGTCACCCTGTGATTGGTTCATGGGCTATTCTGGTCAGATCGTCTGTTTTGCCCATACCTTGGTAGGTATAGTACAAAAGATCTTCCAGAAGCATACGGACTGGCTCATTTGGGCGGGAGTATTCCCGCCTTGCTCATTCCTTCAGGTGACTACTGAAGTAGCAAGAGTTAGTGCCTTGTGCGTGTAGCCTTGCTATTAGTGCGGGTAGCCTTCCCTGATGGCTTGTATCCGCAACTGCGGGAACAAGCGGGGTACTTCACCATTGGGAGGCTTTCCCTGCGGGTACAGCTGGCGTACTGCGCGTAAGGTCTTCTCTGAGCATGGTGGGTCCTGCGGAAGCAGTTGGTCGTTGCGCAGACGTCCCTCTTCAAGGTGAGTCTTGCGGGTCCAACTGGGCTCTGCTGGGACCTACCTCTTCATAAAAGCTAGAACTAATTCTTAGTTTTTTCAAAATTTCTGAAGAAATGGTTAACGTTACTCCGGTCCCAAGGCCAGTAAGTGACCAAGAAACCCCGGTGACCACAACCCCAGCAACTGGGGGGAACACCGTCGGTTATACAAATTTTACGAACACTACCCCGGTTACCCAAGCCGGGACAAGTGCAGTAAACAACATTTCACTGGGGTTCACTGATGCCCAGTTGGAGAAACGGACGAGGGTCTCTCGCCAAACACTAGATCAAGTTAAGGCATGGGCCGAAGCACGTCAGAAAGAGTTCCAAGCTGAGTTGGATGAACGCTTGCGTTCACTTCAACAGGCTGACGAATTCGGCAGTACTCGCCAACATCTTAACATGAACAGTGAGTGCGAGTACTTAGACGATGAGCGGGAAGAATCCGATACCGACGCAAACCCTCGCCATAAGGCAAAAGGGAAGCGTAAGGAAACGGACTTCCAACCGACAAGGAATTTTGGAGAAACCTTTAAACCAACGAACGCGGGGAGAAACCCGCGTGACTTCTCCAAAACCTTTAGACCAACTGCTGCAAATGCAGGAAAGTCTAAGTTTGCAAGGGACATTGCGGAAGCAATCGCCCCGAGAAGTGCCAAACAAATGTCCAACATCGGCATTTATGATGGTCTATCCGACCCAGATGACCACTTGAACAGATTCATTGCGGGGGCAACCGTCAGTAACTGGACGGAACCCACGTGGTGTTATATGTTCCAGATGACTCTGGTTGGAGCGGCCAGGGCATGGTTCGATCGTTTACTCTGTCGAAAGTTTGAAATTTTGTCAATTTAAGTCAGTTTTTTTTCTATAACCCTAGAGAGCATTATCCAAGCCCAAAACAAGTCTGCATTTACTCTGTCGACAACAGTAATCATACCCCCTCCTCTCGTATTTAGTTTCTAAACGGTTCCTAAACTCTCCCCCATGGTGGAATTCAATGGTAAAGTGGTCAAAGCAATTCTGTGAAACCGAATTGTAAGGAAAAAACTAAAAATCGTTTCTTTGATGAATGCATAATATTTAGGGTTTAGAGATTAACATATCATAACGAAAATTTGGGTCGTAATCAACTATTATACATTAATCAACAAAACAATTTTTAGTTTTTTCTGTATAATTCGGTTTCAGGGAATTACCTTGACCACTTTACCATTGAATTCCACCATGGAGAAGATTTTAGGAAATGTCGAGAAACTAAATATAAGGGGGGGGGGGTATGATTACTGTTGTCAACAGAGTAAATGCATACCATTATTTGAGGTTGCTCGATGGTTTTGGACTTGAATTATGCTCTTCAGGGTTATAAACAAAAAACATAAAAAATAAAAAAAACTGAATTAAACTGAACATTAAATTGACAAAATTTCAAACTTTGGACTGAATTGGCAAAAGTATCAAACCACAGGGACGAAAATGACCAACAACTCAAAATAAAAAGGAGAAAGACAAAAATACCCTTGAACTAACGGCATAGCTGGATGCCGTTAGACGGATGGGACGTAATTGGCTGATATTTAAAACTATGAGGACTAAATTGACAAAAATACAAATTTTGGACTGAAGTGGCGAAAGTAGCAAACTACAGGGACGAAAATGGCTATTAACTCTATATAATAATAAAGAGAGGCTAAAATTATTATGTGTTCGTGTGTGGTAGACTTTTATTTCATTTCATTACAACCTCCTCCACACGTCATATATACGTTACTTGAATTTCTTTCTCTTTCTTTCATCTATGGTCCAAGTCCAAGCTCTTGTAATTATTTTACTTCTAACAAGATTCTACCGTAAATTATTTGACATAGTATAATATTCTACTGAAGCTTAAATAAATAGGACTATACGTTTATTTATTCTACTCTCGTTTTCTTTGTTTCATTATATTAGTCAAATAATCAATCTAAAAAAAACTCGTGAGAACTAGCATTTGAATCCTTTAATTAAAGAAAACTAAAACTGAAGTCGCATATGGTCATATGACTCGTATACTTAGTTACAACTAGTATGGATGTCATACGAGTCATATGAAACCGGTCAACGACTTCTAACAAAAGCCGACACTCATACAAGTCCTATGATCCTATACTACTCGTTTGGGACTGGGCGTCTGAATAATGGGCTAGAGTGTTTGACTTTCTGTATTGATATTTGATGAAAACTGTAAAAAAAAAACACATCTAGCTGTTGGAAGTAATTTCCAACTTAATAGGTCTGTCACGTGTAGGTGATCAGGCTGTACCTATTAGGGTTTGAGGTTCGTAATAAGTTTTTTGAGTGAGATGTTCTGATTAACATAAACGAGAGTTGGTCGCTTAGTTCATGTTTGATTATCGATGCGGGACTTGACTAGCATCATCAAACTTGAATGGTCCTGATTGACGTGTGAACATGTGGGATTTAACAAACTCATTATTTTTGTCTAAATACTTGTAATATATTTGTTTGATGTACAAAGGATGTGTTTATACCGGTTGAAGTTTTTAAACTTTACACACCTTTGGGTATTTATACTCGTTGAAAGCTACTCCCAACTAATTGATGATTGATGCAATAATAAAGAAATTAGAATAGTAGTTTTATCATTGATGCAGTATAGTAATTCCTATAAACATAAGGAAATTTGAATTTAGTGAAGTACATGCTTAGTGCATCCCCAAGGAATAGATCAAGAAAATTCCATCCCAACGTCTAAACCAACGTCATAACCTTTGGTCATAGATTTCTTCCACATTGATTGATCCACATAGACTGACACCATCACAGATGGCCAAAAGAGTCCCTACAGGAGATTTTACAACTTTAGTCTAAAATAAAAAGTTTCTTTTTTGCATTTGGGTTTGGAGTATTTTAAATAGAGAACAAGACTAAACCCAAATCATCACCATCTTCAAATTGAGTTTTCCTATGCAGATCCAATTGCAGGTACAAAAGGTTGAATTTGGGTTTGGAGGAACGAGATATCCACACCCGGACCTCATCCCATTCACCACACACCCATCCGATCGATTTACTCTTTATGCCTGCTGCAACAGTGACTGTCTTACCCGGCAACTGTCGTCTTCGCTTCAATTGCAAAACCATCGCAACTTATTAGGTTAGAAAAACAAGCCGGATCCTCTTACTCAGATCAGGCTTGGAGGCTGGGTAAACTTTCTCCACCATTGAAGTTTTTGATGTCAATCGATCTAATGTACTTACGGAAAATTGGTAGCAATGATATTTCTTATAAACTTACTCATACGATACCATTGTTAGCAATGAAGTTTAAGATACCACAATATTCCAACTAAAGTTCATATAAACTTATACCAATGATATTTCTAATACAGGTACCACTTATAACTTATAAACATGAAGATATAACATAAAACAAGTTAATTCATGAACATAAAACTCACACCGCACTCTACTAAAACAAAATTCTCATCATTGAAACTCATACCAAGTTCAAAAACGACTGCATAACACATGTAAAAACATGAATTAGTTATTAAAAGGAACCAGCAAGTATCTTAAAAGTATTATAAATGAGGCAACTTCTAGTCCTCTTTCTACCACTCCTTATGAGCTTCTTTCCGGCCTTCACCCCGGCCTCATGAGCTTCTTCGTTCTCTTGACAATCTCCCTCAACTTCTGGTCCTTCCATGAATGTTACGTGGCCACCCAGGGCCGTCTCCGAGGATTTAAATACCTCAGCCGAAGTAAAAAGGCCCATAGTCCTAACGAGTAACGAAATATATAATCTAATTTTTTAAACGACGCTAATAAACATAGAAAAATATATTATTAAAATCAAATCTTTAATAACTAACGGTTAACCGTTGATTCGTGAAGCTCTCCTAATATTGGAAAAAAAAAAGTCAACCACGGAAGAGCCTGGTGGTCAACGACGAACCAGCTGTGAAGGTCGGCTAGGTTGGTCGTTGTTCAAGTTTTGTTCATAATTCACAAAGAATGAATGAACAAATGAGGAATTTCAATCGGGCGCTATTTCTTTTATTTTGCGTATGGTTTTTATTTTATTTTTTTAAGTTTTTAGTTTTAGTTTGGGCCTAATAACTTATACTTGATTAAGTGGATTACGACCATATAATTATAAGATGGTAAAAATAAAGTCATATTTTATAAGTTTTATATTTTCAAATGTATATATCAACAATATATATATATATATATATATATATATATATATATATATATATATATATATATATATATATATATAAGTATTTTTTACCCCTAAATATTACGTGCCTCGGCCGACGGTCTGACTGACACTACCCTCCAGCCGGCCCTGATAGGTTCCTTCTATTTCTTGGCTCTCTCCAATTCTTTCAGTTTCCAAGTCTTCTTTGCATTCTTACTGATTTGCTATTGTTACAATCTGCTTGATTTATTGACGATTGCGGCGGGACTTTTTGATGTTTTGGCGTGTTTGTTGTTTGAGAGAGGCTTTTTTTGAGTTTGATAAGGCCTTGATACCAGGGTTTGGAATCTTCATCGACTGGGAGGATTAGTTCGACTAGTTTATCGAAGAGCTGAGCGCGGTTGTGGATTAGGGTTTTAAGGTCGATGGTGGTGTTGTGGTGGTAACGGCGGTGGGAACTGCCGGCGTTTGTATTTTCTTCTTCATTGTGTACCGGCGGCGGGTGTCACACCCGGGCCAGGGGCTTGTCATGACCAACTAGTATCAATCATGAGCAGCGGAAAAAAATAAACTTAATGGAAATTAATAGCATGCTAGGAGATTTCAAATTCAAAGGTACAACTAAATCAAATTGGTCAACCATGACCCTTAAATTGTCTTAGGTGCATAGCACCATTAATTAATCTAAGATGTCATCTAATGTTTGCATCTTTATTTATCAAGTAGTCTTCCATGACTACATTACTTATTCTTGAGAACCAAGGCTTCTACGGTTCACTAAGGCGACTAGGGCATGACCTGATCCCTCTCCCCAATAGTTAAGTTACCTGAGAAGTACATACTAAAATACATCAACATAATGTTGGAGGAGGTAATTGTTTTCGTTAATTGAAAATGTGATACGTGTTATGTGTTTACTTTTGATTAGTTAAGTGATAAGCATCGTGCTTGTTAGTTAGCTAAGGAATGAAACCATTAGAGTGTGAGAACTACACCTTAAGAAAATTTTGAGAACGAAATTTCTTATAATCATGGGAGATTGTGACAACCCAATATGTAGGGCTGACGGGTGCATCGGAGTATGACCCGTAAGTGTGCTTAGTTGATATAAAAATCCATGCATTAAGTGTTAATTTCGTGGGAAATGGATAACTACTGTTGTGTGGTTAATTGAAGGTTAAAAGGAGGTTCCGGATCTATAATGGTGTATAACGAGGCAACCGAAGGAACATGAGATTCGAGAGATGTTAGAATAAGTGAAATATTGAGTTTGTGGCTGAAGTCCACCGTGGCCCACGGTCCAGACCGTGAGCCACGGTCCAAATCACCATATGGAACAGAAGCCACCGTACCGTGGAGGCCACCGTGGCTCACGGTGTGAACCGTGGGCCATGGTTCAATTTTTCAAGAACAACACCATGACCCACGGTGTGAACCGTGGGCCACGGTCCGAGCCGTAACTGCCAATTTTTCTTTGTTTTTAATTCGTTTTTCATTCTCTTTCCATATATCTCTCATGCTAGAATACCTTAAGGACGATTTTGAGAGTGCAAGAACAATAGTTGGTGGATTGTAATTATTAGTTTGGGTTTGTGATTCGTACAATTACCCTAATTGATGTGAGGATGAATCAAACCATGTGTGGCTAGTCCTCTTTATGTTCTCTTCCGAATTGTAAGGTTTCAGTTGACTATTTGTGAATTGTTTATGTTATTTGTGGGATAGTAATTTGATCATATGATTGTATTGCTATGGTGATTGTGAGTTTGTTTTGTAATTATGAGTATAGTATAAATTCGTGTTCTTGACTATACGTTCTTGGTGCCATAGGCAATCGAGATTTATTAGAAGAGAATTAGGGTTAACTATATTAAACTGCTTATGGAGTGACAACCTTGCAATTTTATAATCCAAGTACTTGGTCCTGTTTTATCACTTTCAAACGCATTCTCATGAAATATGTCTATGTAATTCATCCCAAAAGTAAATGTTAACATTATCAATACTGAAAACCTGAAATCGGGGGAGAGCATTGTTTCTCATATTGTTTTAAAACTTGTTTATTTGTTTCAGTTATATTCGTTAATCAAAACCAACAAACCAAATACCTGAATTTACTTTTTGCACTTAGTTTAATATAGATAAATTCATAGCTACTTAATAACGCATTTTCCACAAACTCTCTATGTTCGACACCCGCTTACCGCTATCTGATTAGTTATAATCGGTTTATTTCTGAGTGAATCTTCGACCTCACATCAAATTTTGGCGCCGTTGCCGGGGAGTAGTGCGCAACGTGTGTTAGTTTTTGTAGTTATTATTTGTTATTTTTTGGGTTTACGCTGGTTGTGTTAGTGTGCAGGTACCTACAGGTGTATGCATACCAGAAGATGTAACAGGTCATCGCCACTAGTTATCGACCCTGATATTGACCGAACACTTCGAAGAAACCGAGTCCTACTTAGGGAGAACAAGCTTCTTGGCTCTGCAACTGCATTGAACAACACCATGGAATCACCAATTCCCACTTCGGGTCAAACATTGCCATCCACACCTTCGCCTATTCCACCTCCACCGATCACTACTACCATACCTACTACATCAAGTGAATTGAGACCAACTCACACAACCGAACCCATTACTGCTCAGTACACCTACTTAACATCATCCACATTACCATCTATTTCCATCCTTTTTCCCACCTTTGGTGCATCATCATCTCAGCAAAACCAACAACCCACCTTTCAACAACCACAATCAAGTTACCAATATCAACCCCAACCTTTCATGCAACATTCAAGAACACAAGGTGACGGTTACGGGTATGGGTTTGACCATGAGTTTGGGGGGTATGAAGTAGAAGGTTACTACGTGGGATGTGATGGAAGTCAAAGGGTAAATTCGGAAAATTTTGGTTATGGTCAATGGCAACAATCGGAACCGTTGCAAGAGCTTAATAGACAACCACCACCGGTTGTTCAACAACAACCGGTTGTTGTTCAACAACAAGTTCAACCGACACCTATTATTCAACAACCACAAGCTCCACAACAAGGGCAACCACAAGGGCAACAACAAGATCAACAATTTCAACAACAAATGACCCAACCACAGTTTCAACAATTTACACCTCCAAGGCCCATTTATAGGCAAATGGGTCAACCAAGAGTACCAATGGGGGTACCGAAAAGACATGAAAGAGAGATGGTAAGGGGTATTGAAGCTCATTTCCAACCCATAATTACTAATAATCCGTCTCCGGTGGTTATTCCTCATAATCAACAAGGGATGACATTTGAGGTGAGAACCAGTTCCCTCAAAAGTCTACCAAAGTATAAGTGTCTAGCAATGGAGGAACCGTACTTTCATTTGGAGGCATATGAATCTATTTGCAACACGATTTGGGGTCAAGGTTTTACATCATATGAGGTTAAGTTGGTCTTATTTCAATTTTCGTTGGAAGATAAGGAAAAGAGATGGTTTTACACTTTGCCTTCAACATCTATTTATACTTGGGTTGAAATGCAACAAAGATTCTTGGAAGAATTCTACACGGCCCAAAAAACCAATCATGCAAGAAGGAGTTTGAGAACCTTCCAACAACAATCGGGTGAGATGTTTCATGAAGCATTCGAGAGGTTTAACACGATGATTAAAAATTGTCCTCATCACGGTATTGCTCTTTGGGAGTTGTTGAATGCTTTTCATGAGGGGTTGAGTTTGGAAGATGAACGGGATTTGAGATCAATCCCAAATGGCACATTTGGTACTAAATATGAACAAGATAATTGGGCATATTTGGAACAAATGGCGGTTACATCAAAGAGAAAAGCTCAAACCGGAAGAAGAGCAATACCGGCAGTCGAGAGACCACAAGTACAAGCCGTGGAAGGAGGGGTACAAACCGCTAATCAAGTAATTGATGTTTGTACGAATTGTAATGAGTTGGGTCATGCTTCGAAGGTATGTGCGGTAGGTCAAGTACAAGTAGAAGAGATGAATGCACTTCAAGGGGGAGGTGGGAATTACAACATGAACTCCAATACTTACCACCCGGGGTTGAGAAATCATCCGAATTTTCGTTATGAAAATTTGGCTAGTCAATCCAACCTGAACTTTCAAGGAAATCAAGGAAATTATGTTCCTCGCCAACAATATAATAACCAAGGTAATTTTCATGGTGGGAATAATCAAGGGTTCCAAGGTCAAGGGGGTGGTGGTCAAAGTGGGTCCGCGGGTCAAGGTTTATCAAGTGGAAATGAAGTTATGGACATGTTGAAGATGATGCAATAAGATATGCAACGGAGAAATCAACTTGATGAAGCTCGAATGCAAAAGGATGAAGTTCTAGATAAAGCCATCCAATCGTTGACCACACAAATGGGTCAGCAACTGAAGTGTCAGAATTGAAGAAAAATAAAGGCCAACTGCCAAGCGACACTAAGGTAAACCCGTCCCATAGTTCATATCGTAACGTTCCTATTAACCATGTAAGTGTTTTGAGAATTGGTAAAGAGTATAAAGCTGATTTGTCACCGGGCGTGGTTGATGGGGACGTCGAGGACATTACGAGTAATGAAAGTGACGATGAAATTGAAACCAATAAACCCACTAAACATGTCACTTTTGAAAAAGCGTTACAAAATCCGGGTCAAACTTCAAATTTAAAAGATAAAAACAAGGAAGTCGAAGGGTTCCATTTCCTTCAGCTTTGCTTGATCCGGGTAAGAAAAATGTAATTGTTAAAAGGGGTCCTCAAAAAGAGGAGATGTGGGAAGTGTTTAAACAGGTAAAAGTGAATTTACCTCTACTTTAGGCAATAAAACAAGTGCCCGCTTATGCTAAATTTTTGAAAGAATTGTGCACCCAAAAGAGGCAAAAAAAAGTGCCTAAGCAGGTGGATTTAACCAAGCAGGTAAGTGCGGTTTTAAAAGGAGATCTTCGTCCTAAGCTCCAAGATCCGGGAACGCCCTTAATTAATATTCAAGTTGGTGATTTTCAAATGTCTTGGGTGTTACTAGATCTTGGGGCCGGAGTAAGCATTCTCCGCGGGGGCGGGGGGGGGGGGGGGGGTATATGACCAATATGAATTTGGTCTTTTGAAATGTGTTGAGATCACGGTTGTATTGGCGGATTTTTCCCATAAACTCCCCCGTGGAATCGTGCGGGATGTAATTGTGAAAGGTGGAGGATTTTTATTATCCTGTGGACTTTCTGGTGTTAGATTATTCATCAGGTGACCCAAGTCAACAACAAAATGTTATTTTGGGACGACCACGTTTGAACACTGCCCATGCAATCATTGATTGTATATTTGGTACCGTTGATATGACGTTTGGTAATCGAAAAAAGCGCATTAATGTTTTTACTAGCGTTGCTAATTCTTTGAGTGGTGAAGAATGTTTTATGGCAGATTTGGTGGATCACGGTATTCCTCATGAATATGAAGAAGATTGTGTGGAAGCTTGTATCTGTGATGATTTTGAACAGGTACACGTTTATGCTTTGCGGATGGAAGAACAAAAACAAGTTGCTTTAGCTGTGTAAGAGGGAAGACCACCGTGGACTCATCAATTCGAGAATTTACCAACGGAGATCAATTCGGACAAAAAGCCATCTTTTGAGTGTCCATGAAAGGTTGAATTGAAGGAAATTCCAAGTCATTTGAAGTATGCATTTTTTGGAGATAATGAAACCCTTCCGGCTATCATTGCTTCTAATTTGGAGGAAGATCAAGAGAAGGCATTGGTAAAGGTATTGGGAGCATATAAGGCTGCCATTGGATGGACACTTGCAGATTTATAGGGTATTAGTCCTTCGATTGTTATGAATACAATAATTACTGATGAGGAGGCTAAACCAACAAGGGAAACTCAAAGAAGATTAAATTCGAATTTGCGAGAAGTGGTGAAAAATGAGGTGATTAAGTGGTTGGATGCGGGGATCATTTATCCCATTTCAGACAGTACATGGGTGAGCCCGACATAGGTAGTACCCAAGAAAAGCCGGCATCCAGGTAATTAAATATGATAATGGTGAACAAATCGCCACCCAACCGGTAACCGGGTGGCGAGTGTGCATTGATTATAGAAAATTAAATAATGCAACCTCAAAAGACCATTTTCCGTTACCATTCATTGATCAAATAATTGAAAAACTTTCTGGTCAAAAATATTATTGTTTCTTGGATGGATATTTGGGTTACAATCAAATTTCAATTCATCCCGATGACCAACACAAGACCACCTTCACTTGTCCATATGGTACTTTTGCCTTTAGGCGAATGCCATTTGGACTGTGTAATGCTCGACCACTTTTCAAAGATGTATGATGAGCATCTTTTCTGACATGGTCGGGGAGTCACTTGAAGTTTAAGGACGATTTTTACATTTTTGGCTAAACTTTCGAGTTTTGTCTTAATGATTTAGAAAAGGTTTTAAAACGTTGTGTTGAGACAAACTTGGTGTTGAGTTGGGAAAAAAGTCACTTCATGGTGCAAGAGGGCATTGTGTTGGGTCATGTGGTTTCAAGTTGGGGAATGGAAGTTGACCAAGCTAAAATAAAAGTAATTTTTTCTTTACCACCCCCGAAAAATGTCAAAGGGGTGAGGTCATTTTTGGGACATGCCGGATTCTATAGGAGATTCATTAAGGGTTTTAGTGCAATTTCAAAACCTTTATGTAATCTCTTATTGAAGGATGTCCCCTTTGAGTTTACTGATAAATATTTACAAGCTTTTGACAGTTTGAAGGAAAAGTTACTGGAGGCACCCATTTTACAATCACCGGATTGGTCAAATCCGTTTGAGATCATGTGTGATGCTAGTGATAGCACAGTTGGAGCGGGTTTGGGTCAAAGAGTGGAGAAAAAACCGGTGGTGATATATTATGCGAGCAAAACTTTATCCGAGGCGAAATTGAATTACGCCACTACCGAAAAAGAGTTACTTGCGGTGGGGTATGCCTTGGATAAATTTCGGTCGTATATTTTGGGAAGTAAAGTTGTGGTGTACTCGGATCATAACGCGGTCCGATATTTGATGGAAAAGAAAGATGCGAAACCGCGGTTGATTCGATGGGTGTTATTGTTGCAAGAATTTGATCTTGAAATCCGGGACAAGAAGGGTTGTGAGAATGGAGTGGCGGATCACTTGTCTTGGATTCCACTTGAAGGTGTTGATGACCCGATGGAAATAAATGAAAAGTTTCCGGATGAACAGTTGCTCGCCATCTCAACTGCACCGTGGTATGCCCATTATGTTAATTGTTTAGCCACGGGTGCGATTCCGGAACATTGGTCAAAGAAACGGAGGCAACCGTTCATGTCCCAAGTCAAACAAACTCTTTAAGGTTGGAGCGGATCAAGTTCTTAAAAGATGTATACCCGACAATGAAGTGCAAGAGAATTTGACACATGCTCATTCATTAGGATGTGGGGGTCATTTTAGTGGATCAAAAACGGGGTATAAAGTACTTACCTACGGGTTCTACTGGTCAACATTGTTCAAAGATGCTAATGAATATGCCCGACATTGCTTGAATTGTCAACGAATGGGGGGTATATCAAAGAGGAATGATATGCCTTTATGTAACATCATGAAAATATCGGATTCAAATTATCAACTTTCCAAAGTCAAAGGACCAAAAATGTCAAAATCCAAACTCGGGGTTAAAAATAAAAAATATGTTTTCCTGACCCATAGCGATACGCGATGGATCAGAAGGGAAACCCATCGCGTATCGTGAAGGGTTGTCTGACAAACGAGGCACGTGGCGTGCCACGTGTCACCATGTGGCAGAACGCCCACCGCGTGTCGCCACGTGTCAACACGTGGCACAACGCCTGCCACGTGGAGCCATGTGGCAGGTCTACGTAGTGACTGGCCAAGCCTACATCGCGATACGTGATGAGCTTAGCCAAAGGGCCATCGCGTATCGCGATGGGCCTCTGAATTGCCTACAAATAGTGGGTTACGGATTCTTCACAACTCACACTCAAATCAGCTCTCCTCTCTATCACTAAACATCTCTCTAAGCCCCAAGTGTCATACCCTCGATCCACCTCGAAGTTCGTGCCTCGATTCCCAGATTTCCATGCCCGTTTCCTCGTAGTACGTGCCACTTTCAACCGACGTCCCAATCAAGAACGAGATTTCCATCCCCAACATCATGCCGATTAGCCTCGTAAAGCGTGCTGACGAGTGGTGAAGTATTGGTGTACATCGTTTTGCGTGCCAAGAAAAGAGTGACGAGAAGAAGAGTTTTGAGCAAGAAGATAAAAAAGGTAAAGCGGCATTGGAGTGCTGATTGAGTGTTTAGGGTGTTCTTAAGCCAACGAAGGTAGGCATAATGCTCGAATAAGAATAATAATAAAATTTTATAAAAGACTTACAACCCTAAGTCGAGGTTATATTCGATGCCTCGATAAAATAAAAGAAAATATAACAAAGAAAAGTAAAGAAAGAAATTAAGAATATATATATATATATATATATGTGTGTGTGTGTGTGTGTGTGATTATATATATATGTGATTCTTTGTTAAAAATATTATTTAAGTAATAAATAACTATTCATAAATAATAAAAAAAAGAAAAGAATACGTTTCTTAGAGAAAAAGAAACGTAGGGTTTTATGAAATAAACTAAAGGTTTATAATATAAATTAAAAGAAAGACTTTTGATTTATAAAAGAAAAGAATACTTTTTAACCAAAGGTTTTAAAGTAAAGAAAAAAGATTTGAACTAAAGGTTCACATAATCGAGGTAAAGATTATAAAAGACTAAAGGTTTTAAGCCGGATTGTATATCCGACTACAAAAGGTTATACTCGTACTATAGGTGCGAGATAGCAACGAGAAAGACCATCAGACGGTGTTTGAAGCCGATCCAAATCGAAAATGTGAATACACCTCAACTTTACAAATGAGTCAACGTGTTAAATGAAAAAGGTTTACATGAGACTAAGTGTCTCTAAAACATTTATAAACAAGGGTATAAACACTGTCCTCAGGCTATCGTGTACGTTTGTCTGGATCCTTACATATGTGATGGGCACATCACACCTGGTCACAATTACGATGCCTGTGGGGAGTATGACCTTGTGTATACGCATAGGTACTCAACTAGTCGGACGCTGCGGCGTCTGTTGGGATTTCGAGTGTAGAGACTTGAGTTTATGAATTGTGTTATTTTAACTTGGTTATTCCTAAGACACGATGGTCCGAGACCTACGTAGTCTCGAGGGGTGATTAAGTTAAAGAAAATATTTTTAGCATCATCATATTCACAGCATTCGTTGCTAACGTATTTTCTAACATTTTGCAGGTGATCAAAGTTAGGGCTTGGAAATGAGGAAGTGCTCAAGATATCCGATGGCTCGGATCTTTTTGTTAAACTCGATATAATATTAATGGTGGTTTTGTAAACTAAAACAAGTAATATTTGAAACATTAAACGGGAACTTTTAAATCCCGTCTTTTTTTATATACATATTATATTTAAATCCACATGTTTATAAAAAGACTTCCGCTATTAAACCGTAACTCTGATTTATTTACAAATGTGGTACCAACATATGTGTCAAACACTTAGGCCGCGGTTTGGGGTGTGACAAGTGTTGGTATTAGAGCCATCGATCTTAGCGAATTAGGTATTACAAGATAATATTTAAGCTTCGATCCAAGTATAGGAAAAATATTTTCATTACTTGTTTGACTTGAAATAGGGATAAGATAGGCTGGTAACCTTTTCTTTCCCTCCTCATTCTAAACCACCCAACATATTAAATATCGTTCAAGAAGATGATGGATAGCTATGTACGAAAAGCAAAGGAGGCTGGAATTGCTTAACCCCTACCCAAGGATAACATGAGCGAGGACTACTATGAGGCTTTCTTCAACCAATACCAATACATTGACCGAACCAAGATGATATATTTCCCAGGAACTGAGCGTTGTCCAATAAACTTACCCGATAGTCCACCTACGCCAAGAGATGATTCCCCAAGACATTCAAGCTATCACCCGTCAAGCATACCCATGTACCACCGATCCAAAGTTCCAACATATTAACCATCCGAGATCCCGCCATACTACCCATTTGGTGCTCCGACATACCTACCTCCAAATCCTCACCCCTCATACGCTTTCCTCTCTAACCGACCGATCAAGGAGAAACCTTTGTCCGACTCATCTGATTGGATGCAATGCCATTCTGACCAACGTAGATGGCACACCGGAAGCTCTTCCTTTGACTCTATCGACTCTCGTCCCAACAATGGTGAAGGACCATCCCGCAAGCCCAAGATGAGAGTTATTATGCCATATGAAAGTTTTCGTATGCCTTCGATAGTGAAGGAGACTGCCCCACTTATGGAGGAAGAGGAACCTGAGGAAGAAGAGGATCCGGATGAAGAATCCGAAAAAGACTCAGAAGAGGAATACCCTGAGAACCCTAATAAAGTATCGACACCAATGGAGGAATCGTTCTCTCCCACAAACCCGAGTTATGGCTATGTTGATCCTTATGTGTAATATCTTGAGGAACTCCGAAACAAATCGTCATCAAGTTTTCGATCCTATCAAGGCACGATCCCAACGGAGGAAGAACAAGCGGACGAAATCCGCCAAGATAACGAAGCTGCCGAGGCGTTCTTCAACTACTCATTTGATGTGACCGTATCTCCATATCCGAACCCGAAGAACCACTATGATGTAGTAATGATGGGTTACTGTGACCCACCACCAAGATATGGATATCCTAACGAGATCCCTCAGTCACAGGCGGTGCATTTGGATCGAGCCTTGCATGAAACAGATGACATGAGAAAGAAGATAGAAGTGGATGGAAAGAAGAAAAAGAATATTGGAGAAAAACTTCTAAGGAAATGCAACTAAATGACAAAGATGGTCAAGAAGTTTATTAAAGACTGACGAGAGGAAAGAAAAACAAGTGTGAAAAAGTTGTGTACTTGTTGTAATCTTGTTAAGTTATGTGTAATATATATGTATAATAAGGAACGTTGAGATGTTCTTGAGTAAGTATAGGTTCATCGATATATATATATATGTTGTAAAATAAATATATATATCATTTTATGATATATATATCTTTGTGAAATAAATGTGTATTTTAAGAAAAGAAATTTGTTAAATTTCATATAAAGAAAAGTTAAAAATATAAAGAAAAATGTCACAACAAATCAATAATATTGAAAAAGCTCAAAAGGAAACGGATAACAGAAAAGAAAAGGGGAAAGACCCCGGGAAAAAACAAGATGAACAAATTCCCGATAAATACATGAATCAAATTCAATGCATGATAAAAGAATCCGTTAGGGCTGAATCAGAAGCTAGATCTCAATCCAAACAATCTAAACATTCTTAATCCGTTGAACTCTCCCGTAAATCCGGTAAATCCCGTCCGAAACCATCCCATGTTGAGGAGAGTGTTCACGAGTCAAATGCTAATGGTGGAATTCGTCAAGAGTTTAAGAAATTGAATATTGGAGGCTGCTCGTTCAAAGACTTTAAATATTTTGTACCCAAAGAATTTCATGGAGACAAGGGAGCTATCAAGACTGTTAGATGGCTCGAGGAGATGGAATCTATTGTTATCATAAGCAAGTACACTAATCAAGAGAAAATACAATACTCAGCTCAGATGTTCAAAGGTGAGGCGTTGGAATGGTGGAACACGCTGATATTAAGCAAAGGACGTCAAGTACTGTACAATCTTTCATGGGAAGAATTCAAAGCGATGATAATGGCGAAGTTTTGTCCTATGCATGAAACCGACCAAATCCAAACCGAATTTATAAACCATAAGGTCGTAGGGACAAATCTTCGTGAGTACAATACGAAGTTTCATGAGTACTGTCGCCTTGTTCCCCAGCTGGTTAACCCTGAGTCCAACAAAGTAACACGATACATATGGGGATTTCCGCGGGAAATCCGCGACATGGTGAGGTCTCATCTTCCTCAAACGGCTGATTCTGCGATGGAGTTGGCTGGATATTTTATGGGCGGCCTTGTCCGCAACAAAGAGGAAGAAAAGAAGGCTGTGACGACTAACAACCAAGGGAAAGCTGGAGGAAGCACCTACGTCAAGGGTAAAGGTACAAACCGATCTGGATTTAATTCAAATACTCCATTTTGCAAGATCTGCAGAAAGCGCCACTGAGGGTAATGCCGACATTTCTCATCTTCTACCACAACTGTCTATGAATCATGTCATAGACCTGGCCAAGCAACAGCCGATTGTTGGAAGAAGAAAATGACCTGCTACAATTGCAAAGAATTGGGACATTTAAGCTTTGAGTGCCCTAAGAACAAACCCGCGACTGGTGGTGCGGGTGGAAGTAGTCAAGCCAAGAAGGGCAATGCAAGAGTCTTTGTTTTGGATACGAAACAGGCTGCTGACATGCCGGAAACCATCACCGGTACGTTTCTAGTCAATGACACCTATGCTGGAGTTTTGTTTTATTCGGGTGCCAATTTAAGTTTTATAGATTATAACTTTTGTAGTATATTAAAAGAACCTTTAACAAAACTAAATAAAACTCTAAGCGTCGAGACTGCTAGCGGCAAAATAGTTAAAATCTCTGAAGCTCTTGAAACGGAAAACTTATGTTAGGTGGTCACATTCTGCCTATTCAATTATTTCCAATGACTCTTGCTGGTTTTGAAATTGTACTTGGTATGGACTGGTTATCCAACAATCATGCTCGTATCATTTTCAATAGTAAAACCGTCGAACTTCAAGCCCCTAATAAACGAACCATTCGAATTTAAGGGGATAAAGACGCTGGCCGAGTTAGCATAATTTCCATGATTAGGGCTAACAAATGTTTAAATCAAGGATGCTTAGCATTCATGACCTACGTTACTGAAGAATCCAAACCGAAGGAGATCAAGGACGTACCTATTGTCTCCGACTTTGCTGATATTTTTCCCGACAAACTTCTTGGAATCCCTCCTGAAGGTGAAGTAGAGTTTATGATTGATCTCATTCTGGGTACTGCTCCGATCGCCAAGGCACCGTATCGCTTAGCGCCAACTGAGATGAAGGAGTTAAAGAAACAACTCGACGAACTGCTTGAGAAGGGTTTTATCCGACTGAGTTCATCACCTTGAGGAGCACCGATACTTTTCGTCAAGAAGAAGGATGGATCTATGAGGATGTGTATTGATTATCGAGCGTTGAGAAAAGTCACAATCAAGAACCGTTATCCACTCCCTCGAATCGATGATCTATTTGACCAACTCCAACGCGCAAGTTTCTTTTCCAAAATCGATCTTCGTTCCGGTTACCCTCAACTCAAAGTTTAATCCGAAGATATTCCAAAAACCGCATTCCGAACAAGATATGGCCATTATGAGTTCACCGTTATGCCATTTAGACTTACTAATGCGCCGACCGCATTTATGGATATGATGAATCGAATCTGCAAGCCTTACTTGGATAAATTTGTTATCGTATTCATCGAAGACATACTTATTTATTCTAAGTCTAAGGTTGATCATGAAAATCACCTCCGAACCTTGCTTGAAATAATTAGAACCGAGAAATTGTACACCAAATTCTCAAATGCGAGTTCTGGTTGCACGAAGTGCAATTTCTTGGTCACATCATCAATGTCAATGGTATTCAAGTGGACCCCGCTAAGATTGAAGCTATCTCTAAGTGGGAGATTCCAAAGTCGCCAACCGAGATTCAAAGTTTCTTAGGTTGGCCGGCTATTATCGTAGGTTCATCGAAAAATTTTCTCGTATAGCCGTTCCCCTAACTTCTTTGACTCGCAAAAACATTAAGTATGAATGGGGATCTAAACAACAAGAGGCGTTCGATATACTTAAACAAAAACTCACCCAAGCACCTATACTGGCCTTTCCAGAAGGTACTGAGGACTTTGTTGTCATTAGTGACGCGTCTCATTCCTGTTTGGGATGCGTACTAATGCAACGAAAGAAAGTGATCGCTTATGCCTCTCGTCAACTCAAGGTACATGAAAAGAACTATACAACTCAGGACCTAGAGTTAGGCGTCATAATCTTTGCATTATAGATATGGAGGCACTACCTTTACGGAGTAAAATTTATCGTGTACACTGATCATAAAATTTTGAAACACATCCTCGAGAAAAAATAACTCAACATGCGTCAACGACGATGGATGGAAACTCTAAATGACTACGACTGCGAAATCGTCTATCATGAAGGCAAAGCCAACGTTGTGGCCGATGCCTTAAGTCATAAGGAGCATGAAAAGCCAAAGAGAGTTCGAGCATTAAGACTAGAACTTCAAGTAGATCTTCTCGAACAAATCAAATCCGCTCAACTCCAAGCTATCAATGAAAATAAGATATCCGATGAAAAACGCAACGACAACATTGACTCACTAAAAAGGATGACGATGGTATCCTTAGACTCGGTAATAGGATTTGGGTACCAATCGTTGGAGACTTGCGTGAAAGAATAATGAACGAAGCTCATAGTCCAAGTATATGATACACCCCTGTAGTGACAAAATGTATCAAAATCTCAAACCAAACTACTTGTGGAATGGGATGAAAAAGGACATCGCTTCGCATGTGACGAAATGTTTAACTTGTTTGAAGGTCAAGGCTGAACACCAAAAGCCTTCGGGACTGCTTCAGCAACCCGAACTTCCCGTATGGAAGTGGGAGTTAATAACCATGGATTTCATCACAAAACTCCCGAAGACAACTCGACAACATAATGCTATCTGTGTTATCTTGGATCGACTAACAAAATCTGCGCACTTCATACCCATCAATGAATCATACTTAATGGATAGATTAGCGCGTATCTATGTAAACAATATCGTTGCTTTGCATGGAGTACCGTTGTCTATAATATCTGATCGAGACAGTCGTTTTACGTCTCACTTCTGGAAAAGCTTCCAATAAGCCTTATGCACAAAGCTAAACCTTAGCACCGCCTATCACCCACAAACTGATGGGCAAAGCGAAAGGATAATTAAAACGTTGGAAGATATGCTCTGCGCTTGTGTGATTGACTTAGGTGGAAGTTGGGATGACCACTTACCCCTAATGAAATTCTCATATAACAATAGCTATCACACGAGTATTCAAGCCGCACCATTCGAGGCGTTTATGGTCGAAAATGTAGAACTCCTGTGTGCTGGTCTGAAACCGGAGATAATCAACTATCTGGACCCGAAATAGTCCAAGAAACCACCGACAAGATTCTTCAAATTTGAGAACGAATTAAGACGGCACGTGATCACCAAAACAGTTACGCCGATGTCCCTCGTAAGCCGTTGGAATTCAATGTTGGTGACAAAGTGTTATTAAAAGTCTCACCATGGAAGGCATCATTCGCTTCGCAAAGAAAGGAAAGCTAAGTCCTACATTCGTTGGACCCTTTGAGGTACTCGAACGAATTGGTACTGTCGCATACCGCTTGCGAATACCCGAGGAAATGCAAGGGATACAAGACGTGTTCCATGTCTCAAATCTACGAAAGTGTTTAGCCAATGAATCTCTATCTATGCCATGAAAAGATGTCGAAATAAATGAAAACTTAAAATTTGTGGAAAGACCAATTCAAATAGAAGATTCAAAACAAAGAAATTGAAAAAGACGAACGTTGAAAATTGTTAAGGTCAAATGGGACTCACGAAGAGGCCCTGAATACACTTGGGAACTTGAGTCTGAAATGAGAAAGAAATACCCACATCTATTCAAGGTGGGGAGGATGTAACATCGTGAATATATAGGATTCAAATTATCAAGTTTCCAAAGTTAAAGGACCAAAAATGTCAAAATCCAAACCTCGGGGTTAAAAATGAAAAATCTGTTTTCCTGACCCATCGCGTTACGCGACGGATCAGAAGGGAAACCCATCGCGTATCGCGATGGGTTGTCTGACAAACGAGGCACGTGGCATGCCACATGTCAACACATGGCACAACGTCCGGCACGTGTCACCACATGGCAGCACGTCCGCCGCGTGTCGCCATGTGTAAACAAGTGGCATAACACCTGCCACGTGGCGTCACGTGGCAGGTCTACGTAGTGACTGGCCAAGCCTACAATGCGATACACGATGGGCTTAGCCAAAGGGCCATCGCGTATCGCGATGGGCTCTGAATTTGCCTATAAATAGTGGGTTATGGGTTCTTCACAACTCACACTCAAATCAGCTCTCCTCTCTCTCTCTAAACATCTCTCTAAGCCTCAAGTTTCTTACCCTCGATCCACCTCGAAGTTATTGCCTCGATCCTTGATTTCCGTGCCTGTTTCCTCGTAGTACGTGCCACTTTCCACCGACGTCCCAATCAAGAAGGAGATTGCCATCCCCAACATCATGACGACTAGCCTCGTAAAGCGTGCTGACGAGTGGTGAAGTAATGGTGTACATCGTTTTGCGTGCCAAGGAAAGAGTGACGAGAAGAAGAGTTTTGAGCAAGAAGATAAAGAAGGTAAAGCGGCATTGGAGTGTTTCTCGAGTGTTTAGGGTGTTCTTAAGCCAACGAAGGTAGGCATAATGCCCGAATAAGAATAAGAATAATAATAAAATATTATAAAAGGCTTAACACCCTAACTCGATGTTATACTCGATACCTAGATAAAATAAAAGAAAATATAACAAAGAAAAGTAAAGAAAGAAATTAAGAATATTTGTATATATATGTGTGATTATATATACGTGTGATTCTTTGTTATAAATATTATTTAAGTAATAAATAACTATTCTTAATTAATAAAGAAAAGAAAAGAATAGAATACGTTTCTTAGAGAAAAAGAAACGTAGGATTTTATGTAATAAACTAAAGGTTTATAGTATAAATTAAAAGAAAGACTTTTGATTTAAAAAGAAAAGAATACTTTTTAACCAAAGGTTTTAAAGTAAAGAAAAATATTTGATCTAAAGGTTCACATAATCGAGGTAAAGATTATAAAAGACTAAAGGTCTTAAGTTGGATTGTATATCCCACTAACAAAAGGTTATACTCGTATTATAGGTGCGAGATAGCAATGGGAAAGACCCTCGGACGGTGTTTGCAGCCGATCCAAATCGAAAAGATGAATACGCCCCAACTTTACAAACTTGTTTTCAAACGAGTCAACGTGTTAAATGAAAAAGGTTTTCATGAGACTAAGTGTCTCTAAAACATTTATAAACAAGGGTATAAACACTGGCCTCAGGCTATCGTGTACGTTTGTCTGGGTCCTTACATATGTGATGGGCACATCACACCTGGTCACAATTACGCTGCCTACGGGGAGTATGACCTTGTGTATACGCATATGTACTCAACTAGTCAGACGCTGCGGTGTCTGCTGGGGCTTCGAGTGTAGAGACTTGAGTTTATGAATTGTTTTATTTTAACTTGGTTATTCCTAAGACACGATGGGCCGAGACCTAAGTAGTCTCGAGGGGTGACTAAGTAAAATAAAATATTTTTAGCGTCAGCATATTCACCAGCATTCGTTGCTGACCTATTTTCTAACATTTTGCAGGTGATCAAGGTTAGGGCTTGGAAATGAGGAAGTGCTCAAGATATCCAATGGCTCGGATCTTTTTGTTAAACTCGATATAATATTAATGGTGGTTTTGTAAACTAAAACAAGTAATATTTGAAACATTAAACGGGAACATTTAAATCCCGTCTTTTGTTTATATACATATTATATGTAAATCCACATGTTTATAAAAAGACTTCCGCTATTAAACCCTAACTCTGATTTATTTACAAATGTGGTACCAACATATGTGTCATACACCTAGGCCGCGGTTTGGGGTGTGACAAGTGTTGGTATTAGAGCCATCGATCTTAGCGAATTAGGTATTACAAGATAATACCTAAGCTTCAATCCAAGTATAGGAAAAATATTTTCATTACTTGTTTTATTTGAAATAGGGATAAGATAGGCTGGTAACCTTTTCTTTCCATCCTCACTCTAAACCACCCAACATATTAGATGTCATTCAAGAAGATATGCAAAGTGGATGGGTCTGTATGTCTTCACAAGAGTAGGGAGGTCCGGTGATGTGGAGATTGAGGATATGCAAAATCAAATCAAACAAGTTGTGAATGGACATTGACTCAAACCATACCTAGAAGGCAAAGATCTAAATATGCTTGAAGATGATAAGGTGAGTTTCATCCTAAGCTCACCGGATGTTGCCACTTCGTAAGGTCTAGGTATGTTGTATAAGTTAGTTTAGCTTTTTCTTCAAAGTTGGTTTTGAAAATTACCTTTCTCGTTGTGGGGAAGTTTTTATGAATTTCTTTACCGTGTTGGGGACAACTCGGGTTTTTTCATGGGCGTAGGGTAATTTTAATTTTAATTTTAGTTTTTAGATTTTGATTTGGCAAGTAATTTTTTGTTCTTTTTTGTTATATTGGTTCTTTTTCTTGTTAAAAAAAATAAACAAATAAAAAAATAAAAAATTGAGAGAACCGTGGACCACAGAGTAGACCGTGGCCCATGGTGATGTGATCATGACGTACGGTGGAAGCTCGAACCGCGGTACGGTGCCTTCTGCCCAATTTGACACATTCACGCTGTGACCCACGGTGTGAACCCTGGGTCACGGTCCACCGTCGACGAGCAAACATAATTAACAATACCGTGGACCACGAAGTCCACCGTGGCCCAAGGTCCGGTCGGGACTGCATGTGGGGAGCCGTGTTTTGGGGTTAACAAACAAGATAAATTTAATTTTAAACCAATTCAACACCACATATTTCACCTACCATCATTATTTACTTCAATTTTCACCATCTTCTTCTTCTCAATTCATCTCTATAAACCCTAACCTTGACGTCCTAACTTCTTCATATCACCATCAAACACTTGTTAGAACCTCAGATCTTAGATCTAATATTATTAAACACGGATCTAGTTCGTTGATTACTCTTAATTGATATTCGTTATATATATATATATGTGATATATTATTTGTATTATGTGTATCATGTAATAGATTAAACCAAGTTTGGATCCAGAGAGAATTGGACAGAGTATTGTTACGTTAATCCCAAAACTTAAATTACTCTGAGGTATAAACCTCTATATACAGACGATGGATCTAATTCGTTACACATTCTGTAACGAATTAGACTCCACTTCATTACATTACATATCACAAACAAATACTTAACGAACTACATCCCATTTGTTAAACATCCTTAACGAACGGGAGGTACAATAACTTAACTGTCTAGTTCGTTTAACATTCTTAACGAACTAGACCGACTTTAATGAACTAGACTATAATATTAATAACTTTTCATTATAATTTAATAAAGACAAAACAATAAATACAAAGACTTGAGACGCAAAACCGTGCACTAACAATCTCAAAGATTTTTGACCCTATTTTCATTGGATTTTCGTGAGGATTAACAATAACAAGCTTAATTAAACTCATTGTTCAGTGTTAATACATTTGTTGAGCAAAAGGATTGAAGAATTTCTTAAGAAATTTTGGGGGTTTTTGTTATTGTGTGAAGAAAGAGTTAGTGTTCATCCTATTCAACTCTTAAGGTATGTTCTTTGTCAATTTTCTTGTACAAATTGAAAAATTGTTAAGGTAGAATTGATTTTAATGATATACCCACTTGCTTATTTGAGTAATTAGTATAATGGTTGTACATTATGGTTGTGGATAGTGGATAAATGTTACAAAAATATGGTTGTTCTATTGATAAGTTGGAAATCATGTGTTGAAGCAATTCTTGAAATTTTTGGTAAATTGATTAACGAGTGATTATCCACAACCATAGTAACAAGCAAGTGTGGGGAGGTATATGTTGACTTAACTTGGTTTGTTTGGGTTGTTTGTTGTGGGTAGATGGGTAGAAGCTCGGATAAGGGAAAGGAAAAGGCACCATCTTCTAGCGGCCGAGCAGCCCAAGCAAAAAGGCAAAGACTGCATGAAGAGCAAGCGAGAGTGCTGATACCAACTGAAAAACCCACTTACAGAGGTGGGGTGTTGTCAAAGTATGCATTGGAATGGAAAGTTGAGTTATTCACTGATAAAATGGCCACTTTGAAAAATCGGATCGAGGGGTATATGTGTGAGATAGAGGTAATGGATCCCGGGTTTGAGGCATTCGGGTTAATTGAAAGATTTAAGGACTTAGGATGGGAAGAAACTTTTAAGTGTTACGATGGAGAGAGTAACACTTTGTATGATAGAAAAATTGAGGAGTGGGTGTCCACGTTGAGATGTCCTGCATACAAGAAGGGGTCCGACATGAAATTGATTGGAACGGTGGGTGGACATGAAGTGGTGATGTCATTTGATACCTTCAATCAGATAGCTTTATTTGATAGTAAACCGAGAAATTAATATGTGTACCCTTCTTCCAAAGAGTTGGTTGAAAGTCCTGATAAGCATCCCCAATGGCACAACATGTTAGCTAAAGTCCTTAAAGGGGGTTGAGGTTGGAGTAATCAGATTAGGAGAAATTACCTAAAGGTTGAGGCAAAGTTGTTGATGTCTATTTGCTTATACAATGTGGTGCCCCGCCGGGGGGACATTTCGGTAGTGAGAAACAGTGACATTCCCGTGTTGTACGCATTAATGAGCGGGAACCTATATGGCCCCGTACCCGGTAGCCCTACTTTAACGTCGGATTTACTCATAAACGCAGTTCTTACAATCTGAGTTAATTAAAACTTTCGCGGAAACGTTATTTTAAAGCATTCGTTACAAAACATTAAATCTTTTCTTTAAAACCATAACATAAAACATCATATTTAAAACATCGTTTATTCTATCTTCAGATGCCAGCAGTTCAATCAATGCCATGTGCCATCCTCATTCTAGCTCTCCAGTCTGATCACCTGCGTGCATACTAAAAGTCAGCTACGCTGAGTGAGTTCTAGTTAATCAAGCAACTTACCATACAACCACTACATGCATTTATATACGTATCCGAAGACACATAGTCCACTATCTGACCTGCTCACCTTACCACTTAACCTCTTATTTACCCCTACCGCTTTGCCACTTTAATAACGAATAACTTTATGCCACTTTAATAACGAATCACGTTAAGCAACTTTAATAACAAATAACGTTATACCACTTTGCCACTTTAATAACGAATAACGTTATGCCACTTTTCCACTCTAACACTCTTACTAGACCCCTAACCACTTCTATCACAATCTACTTCTACTTGTCTACAACACCACACTTTAAATCAGTTTAACATTTACATAATAACCAAGTTACATTACAACATTTACACACGCTCATAACCACTTGGGGATCATTCCCAAATAACGGTACGCACAATATCCGAAGATCGTTTGCACACCTACTAACGTTACCTTCCCTGTCTACACGTACAATATCCGAAGATCGTTCACGCACCAACATACATCCATTCATAACATATACAAATATATCCCATCAAACATTATAACATACACTTACCACTTAAGGTAAGTGTATTCATACTTCACATCGAGTATGCACACAGCCCCGAAAACATAACAAGGAAGTGGGGCTAGAAACTCACCTGAATTCGGTTACTTCTTCTGCTATTGGTTATTCCTTCTCGAGCTGTGCGCGACTAACTGTTAAATAATTGAAATATTAAATACTACTCTAGCCACTCTTATTGCTACTTAATTAGTCTTAAGCGTCTAAGCCGGTTTCACTTCGTTGAATCTTTACCGGTTAGTTAATCGTTACTTGTTAACCTTTAAAGGTATCATTCATAAATTATCAAAGTCCAAGGGCTAATATGTAATTATCTCATTCTTTTCTGAGTCCAGGGACTGTTCTCTCATTCTGCCAAACTTCTAGTTCGTTATCCAGTCCTTAAGGAATTGGATTATATAACGAACCAGTCCCCATAACGAAGTGGACCTTGTATCGAACTGGTGGTCATCATAACGAATTGGAACTCATTCGTATGGTTTGGTTAACAAATTGAACTTCATAGCGAACTGAACCCTTAAACGAACTGTGGTTCATTCGTCAGTTCTCCCTTAAGGAACTGTTTAACGAATTGGACTTAGTTCGTCATCCATTCCCTAAACGAACTACCTCTAGTTCGTTATCCAATCTTAACGAAATGTTTCTAATTCGTCATCTCGGCTTAGCGAATAGGAATAACGAATTACTTTCTAATTCGTTATGTCTTCGTTAACGAATCAGAGTTAGTTCGTTAGGCTTCCGCTAACGAACAAGGGTTACGTCAGAACATTCCCTAACACTACTTAACCTCGTACCAGAATCTCCGGCACCGCCTTTCTGGCGCCACCATTGCCGGAATAACAGGATCTCGCCGGAAAAGCGAGATCTCGTTGATTTCACCATCTTTTTCACCGTTTTTCGTCCCGTTCGATCCAGAACTGAGCTAGGGTGATCCCTAAGCGCATTTTAGATTTTGTTTATTCCCGATTTCACCCGGATCTCATGACTTTAACGGTTTAACGGTGTCGGCTCGTCGTTTCATGACTAAATCTAACGGGTTTGAGTTCAAACAACATCAATCTATTATTACCTCGGGCCGGGATCGGTTCTTCTTGGTGATTTCGGCTAGAGAGAGAAAGTAGGATGAGAGAGAGCTAAGTGTGTGTTTTGGGTGGTGTATGGAATATGTGTAAATGAATTATTTAGGCATAATGAAGGTATTTATATGATGGGTCATGGGCTTGAGCCCATGGTCTATCTTCCTTCCATTTTCACCCAATTCGGTTACCCATATTACTTAACCCAATACAAGCCCGACTCGTATTAACCCCTACTCAATGTTATTATTTTCCCACTAACCCGAGTAAACCTTTCCCACCAATATTAAATAATATAATTAATATTACTTTTGAAATTTTGGGATGTTAGAAGTCTTCCTTCCTTAAAGAGGTTTCGGGGCTTGTAAAAGGAGCACTTCTTAAATTCGCACACTTTATTGAATCGCCTTCTCGCTTTCTGGGCTATCCTTCTTACTCCCGACTTGCAGTCATCGAGCGGTGATCATGTGTTTTAGCTATTAAGGTAGCTTGTCCATGAGGCCCTCGATGTATCAAGTCTCTTCTCATCCTTCCAAGGAACCTTGTTTTATATAATAACGCTAACTCCTAAGGCGTCGCTTTACCATCACACAACTATTTATCATAACCAACATGCATTCAAGATAATTCATAAGCCATTCATACAAAATCACAAGAAAACACAACTCATTCATAAAATCAAACATAAGAAGGAAATCATTCAAGCTTTCCAGACAAACATAGGTTCATACTGTAACATAAAACACTAACATAAAAAAACTGTGACAAGCCACTTATTCTTCTGCAACCTTCTTAGTGACTTACAAACCTTCCTGTTATGCGTCTCCCTTTCTTCCCTCCACTGCCACGGCTTCTCCACATTCCCTGGCTATATGACTTGACTTACCACACTGTAACACTTCTGGTCCTTAGTGCATTCACGAGAGATATGTCCCTTCTTCCCGCATCGGTAGCACTGGTTTGGACCAGCCTTGCATTCTCCTAAGTGCATCTTCCCGCACACATTGCATGTTTCCCTGTCTGCCATCTTTTGTGTCTTCTTCCCCGCATACTCCACGACATCTGCAGACCGTTTGTTTCCTTTCCCTCCTTCCTTATCTTTCACTTCCACATCATCCGCCGCCAGATCATCATAAACCATCTCTGCTAACTCAACTGTAGACTCAAAGGTAGCAGGTTTGTTAGCCTTGAATAACATGCGGACCTTCTGGGGAAGTTTCCTGATGTAGCACTTAATCCGTTTCGCCTCAGTATTCAGCATGTCAGGCACCATCCTAGACATACGGTTGAGTTCAGTGGAGTACTCACGGTGTGTTATCTTGCCGGCCTTCAGATTAAGAAACTTCATCTCGGCTCTCTCAACCTCAGCATCAGCACAAAACCATTTCATCACTAACTCCTTCAGGTTATCCCACCTCATTGCCTTAATCTCTTCTCGAGTCTTCCTTTGTTCCACAGTTTCCCACAAGTACATAGCCTCATCTCCAAATGACTGAGTGGCATATCCCACTGCTTGGTCGGGACGACACTCGCTAATTCGGATAATCTTTTCCATAGTGGTTATCCATTGGAGAGTAGCTATTGTGTCTCCTATACCAGTCAGCTTTGGCGGGTCACACCCTTTGAAGGACTTGTAGTTGCACCCACCTCGGCCCCTCTTGGTCATCAACCTTCACAGATTGGCCTTCGCTCGAGTCACCCTTCTCCCCCTCATCATCTTTCTTACCATTCTCTCCTGATCTCCTGGCAGTTATTTCATGGCTTCTAGCAGACTTCTCAGGATTCCAATCCTTCATGGCAGTTGCCACTGCTTGGGCAACGACAGCTTGAACAACAGGGTCAAGTTGATGTCCCTCGTTGTTACTCGAATTTCGATCAGCCGCACTTTCTTCTCCCCCAGCGTTAGCAGCTGATTCAACAGAGGGTTCTTGGACCACTCGTGGCCTACCACGACGTCCCGTACGCCCTCCCGTTCCAGCAATCTCTCTTGCTCCAGCCATCGTATTCTAAAAGGGAAAACATAAACGTCATCACTCAAGGAATTATTTAGCACGTGATTTGTAAAGTAAGTAGCTAATGACATTGATCAAGTGTAATTAACTATTTTCATTACTCCTCAGGTTCTACATACTTCCCTTCGTGATTTCACTTGTGTTAGTTTATACTTTTAAGCAGTTAATCAATCAAACAATTAAGAAATCCTATCCCTAACCTGCTTATATCCTTCCTTTAACAATTAAGCGAACATCTTTATAAATTATATAACAAACTTTACCGTTACTGAGCATGCTTGAGTGACACATGGCTATCTTGAACTGGCATCTTCTTTCTTTTCTTACTAAAATCCCATTCTCTGTTCGAGTCTAAGCATGTAGGATGCTTAAATCTCTCAAACTTTGCTTTGATACCAACTTTCAAGGCCCCGTACCCGGTAGCCCTACATTAACGTCGGATTTACTCATAAACGCAGTTCTTACAATCTTAGTTAATTAAAACTTTCGTGAAAACGTTATCTTAAAGCATTCGTTACAAAACATTAAATCTTTTCTTTAAAACCATAACATAAGACATCATTTTTAAAACATCATTTGTTCTATCTTCAGATGCCAGCCGTTCAATCCATGCCATGTGCCATCCTCATTCTAGCTCTTCAGTCTGATCACCTACGTGCATACTAAAAGTCAGCTACGCTGAGTGAGTTCTAGTTAATCAAGCAACTTACCATACGACCACTACATGCATTTATATACGTATCCGAAGACATATAGTCCACTATCTGACCTGCTCACCTTACCACTTAACCTCTTATTTACCCATACCGCGTAGCCACTTTAATAACGAATAACGTTATGCTACTTTAATAACGAATCACGTTATGCCACTTTAATAACGAATAACGTTATGCCACTTTAATAACGAATAATGTTATGCCACTTTTCCACTCTAACACTCTCACTATACCCCAAACCACTTTTATCACACTCTACTTCTACTTGTCTACAACACACTTTATATCAGTTTAACATTTATATAATAACCAAGTTACATCACAACATTTACACACGCTCATAACCATTTGGGGATCATTCCCAAATGATGGTACGCGCAATATCCGAAGATCGTTCGCACACCTACTAACGTTACCTTCCCTGTCTACACATGCAATATCCGAAGATCGTTCATGCACAAACAGACATCCATTCATAACATATACAAATATATCCCATCAAACATTATAGCATACACTTACCACTTAAGGTAAGTGTATTCACACTTCACATCGAGTATGCACACAGCCCCGAAAACATAATAAGAAAGTGGGGCTAGAAACTCACCTGAATTCAGTTACTTCTTCTGCTATTGGTTATTCCTTCTCGAGCTATGCGCAACTAACTGTTTAATAATTGCAATATTAAATACTACTTTAGCCACTCTTATTGCTACTTAATTAGTCTTACGCGTCTAAGCCGGTTTTACTTCGTTGAATCTTTACCGGTTAGTTAATCGTTACTCGTTAACCTTTAAAGGTATCGTTCATAAATTATCAAAGTGCAAGGGCTAATATGTAATTATCTCAATCTTTTCTAAGTCCAGGGACTGTTCTCTCATTATGCCAAACTTCTAGTTCGTTATCCAGTCCTTAACGAATTGGACTATATAACGAACCAGTCCCCATAACGAAGTGGACCTTGTAGCGAACTGATCATCATAACGAATTGGACCTCATTCGTATGGTTTAGTAAACGAATTGAACTTCATAGCGAACTGAACCCTTAAACGAACTGGGGTTCATTCGTCAGTTCTCCCTTAACGAACTGCTTAACGAATTGGACTTAGTTCGCCATCCATTCCCTTAACGAACTACCTCTAGTTCGTTATCCAATCTTAATGAAATGTTTCCAATTCGTCATCTCGGCTTAGCGAATAGGCATAAAGAATTACCTTCTAATTCGTTATGTCTTCGTTTACAAATCAGAGTTAGTTCGTTAGGCCCGCTAACGAACTAGGGTTACGTCAGAACATTCCCTGACACTACTTAACCTCGTACCATAATCTCCGGCGCTGCCATTGCTGAAATAACGGGATCTTGCTGGAAAAGCAAGATCTCGCTTATTTCACCACCGTTTTTTGTCCCGTTCGATCCAGATCTAACCTAGGGTGATCCCTAAGCGCATATTAGGTTCGGTTTATACTCGATTCCACCCGGATATCATGACTTTAACAGTTTAACGGTGTCGGCTCGTCGTTTTGTGACTAAATCTAACGAGTTTGAGTTCAAACTACATCATACTATCATTACCTCGGGTCGGGATCTGTTCTTCTTGGTGATTTCGGCTAGAGAGAGAACGTAGGATGAGAGAGAGCTAAGTGTGTGTTTTGGGTGATGTATGGAATATGTGTAAATGAATTATTTAGGCATAATTGTAACGATTCCGGCAAATTCAGGTATAACCTAGCCGGTATATACTATTTACGTGTTATTAAATATTGAATATATGAATTATAATGCATTTATACGAGTATATATGATTCACAGTACGAATTATACTCGATTATACAGTGAATCGTATTGGAATTACGATTAACCGATGGACGATTATTGAAACCCGAACGAATCGGGGATTACATTTAGACGAAATATATAATATTTAGTGATGTTACGAAGTATTAAAGCTTCGGGATAAGTGAAATAAAGCACAGAAAAGAATTTCGATTTAATGGTACGTTGGTACGTTAAACGAAATCTTTTATACCAAACCAAGCAAGAGATGATCGATCAAGCCGAAAAAGATGCACAATTATTAATAATATGATGTTTCAAGTTAATAAATGTCATGGTTTAAGTTTTTAAAGTTTTTAAATCGGTTTTATATAAATTTTATTTTTAAGCCGAAAAACGACCGTTTAGGCCTCGTTTTGAGCGGAATTAAACGTTTAACCGAAAAACGAACTGAACCAGATTATCCACAACATTATCCAGATTACACAATCCGAATGTGTGGCCAAGAATGAAGGTGTGGGCCCCACCCCACACCCTTTAATGGACCGATAGGAATTGGGGATTAATACCCCATTCCTTCGTTATTTTTGTTAGATCACAAACCACCATCTTCATCACTTTCTCTCAATTCCTTGAACAAAAACCCAAGTCTTTAAGCAAGAAAACGAGGTAAAGACCGAGTTATATGCGTGTTCACCTTCATTTCTCGAGTTATTTTCAAGAAAATGAGGTTCCAAGTGAAAAATGGGTGAAAACCCGAGATGGAACCGATTCTTGCATGACCAAGTGATTTACACAAGTTATACAAAGGATCTTGGTCCAAGAAAGGAGTTAAAAGAGTCAAAAACGAATTTTTACGGTTAAAATCTTTGTTTCTTTATCATAACCGAAACCATGAAAGAAATGGCTTGATTGTGGGTGTAACTTGCTTGGTGTGGTGTTGTTGTGCTTGTAGGTGTTTTATCTAGTTGCTAGCAAAGGCTAGAAAGCGAGATCCTCGCGGTTTAAAGCTAGAAACACAAGGTAGTTCGGTTTTTCGTATGATTTATATGATTTGGACAGATTGTGATAGACTTAGAGTTGGGTCATGAAATTTCACAGAGATGATCTACACATGAAAATATGAGATCTCTGAAAATTTGGTAATTTTTGGACAAAGGATGAATATTTGGTGAATTTAATGCTCGGTTTTGGCTAAAAATGATGAAAAATAGTTAAACATCATGAAAAATTCTGGAAAATTCCAGATAAGCGTTTTATAACATATAAAAGTCACACACAAAATTTCAGATCCGTTGGAGAAGTCTAAGTAGGCTTTTCGGTAAAACGAGTTCTAGGGTTTTCTAGCTCGGTTTTGGTGAAAATGGCATGAAAAATGAGATTTTGGTTCTGGAAAAATTACAGGGAACTATGTGGATGGCAGGGGTCATCCCAGAAAAATTTGGGATTTTTCTAAGGTCGTTTGGTATTTTCGACATATTTGGTGTTTAAATGATGTTTAAAAATAGATAAATAAATGTTAAATATAAAAATTAATTCTGGAAATATTTTTTATAAAATTTCTTACTGTCAAAAAGTGTTTTGTGCAAAATTTCAAGATCCGAGACTAAACGGATAATTATTTGTGCTAAAAAGAACATAAAAACAAACTTTTAAAGCTTAAAACGCGTAAACCGGCAAAGTTCGCCTAAGCGAGCTGACTGGTGTATAAAAACCTTAAAAATGAACCATTTTCATGAAACTAAGTTAATCAAGTAAAAATAAATCATCCGAAAATAATTCGGATGATTTGGGTATTTTTATCCGAAATAACAGTTTCCGGCACCCTAAAGACGGAAACGGGGTCCCGCGGCCAAACGGGGCGTCTAAACCGAGCTCTAAATTCACGGCTTTAACTAAAATATCAGTCAAACACTATTTTTGGGTCGTGTGTGACCAAACTCATTTTTGAAACATAAAAACGGATAACCGTGCTAGCCACGCAAAACGAGGAAAACAAAATAATAATAATTTTGACGGTCAAACTCTAACGATATCACAATCTAAGTCCTGAAAAGTGTTTCGGGGTTAACATTGTCCCCGGATCGTGTACAGTACTGGGTTAACAGTGTCCCCAGACGTACCGGTTAACACGAATTTAAGTTATATTAATAGAAATTGTATAGTAACGACTTAGGATCGTATTACAGATCCGGACCGGTAGCCGTGCGCAGCGTTACATATTTGCTCACGAAAAGGTGAGTTTCACAAGCCCCTTTTTACTGAACTGTTTTAAATATTTTCCCGGGGCGGAAAGCATGTTTCTATCAAAATGTTTAAGTACATGCGAATCGCATGGAAATGAATGTATTTATATAATGTTTATTGTACGGGAATCGTACGGTAATGTATTAAGATGGTAATTGTCTGAGTTGCTAACAGTGTAAGGCCCGAAACAGTGTTCTGGGTTAACAGTGTCCCTAGAGGTTATTAAATGGGTTTCTGGGTTAACAGTGTCCCCAGAGGGTATTAAATGTGTTTCTGGGTTAACAGTCTCCCCAGAGGCTATTAAATGTGTTTCTGGGTTAACAGTGTCCCCAGAGGTTATTGGATGTGTCTCTGGGTTAACAGAGGTTTCACTTGTAGGCTCAGCATAATTTCATCGCTAATATATGATTACTATAATGATTTGTCGTGGTTTATTTAAATTTGTGAAACTCATCAACTATTCGTAGTTGACCCGTTTTCTTTACATGCTTTCTAGGTACACCCAAATTGGAATGAGTGATACGTGCTTGATGATGTGTGCTATTTTGTGGAAGCTTAGTGATCTTTATTTGTGTTGAATATGTTAACGTATTATCGGTAAAACTTATGTGTTAACGCCTAGATGATAATGAAACTCGGAACAATGTATTGCGATATAAATTAATGAAGTGGTGTTTTCTTTATAAGCAATGCTGTTGATATCAGATGCGTCTGTTGCATCTCGTTTACGTTTCCGCTGCGGTTACGGGGTGTTACAATAATGAAGGTATTTATATGATGGGTCATGGGCTTGATCCCATGGTCTATCTTCCTTCCATTTTCACCCAAGTCCATTACCCATATTACTTAACCCAACACAAGCCCAACTCATATTAACCCCTACTCAATCTTATTATTTTTCCATTAACCCAAGTAAACCTTTCCCACCAATATCAAATAATATAACTAATAGTACTTTTGAAATGTTGTGATGTTACAAAATCCCTCGTTTATTTCTGCTATTTAGTAATGCACCACGTATGGATCAGCCGGGAAAGAAACATGAGGAAGCTCATACCGCATTGTCGACTGATCATGGCATTATTAAAAAATCATGGTGTAATCAATGAGGATTCGGTGGGAATGACCAAAACATTCAAAGTGTTCAAGTTGACAGATTTACCAGGGTGGGTATACACACGAACTGACAGACATCACTAGCTTGTAAGTGATAACTTGAGATGGAGAGTAACAAGAGAAGATGTGGATGTTAGTGCATGGTTCTGCGTCTCGAGTCTTTGTATTTATCTCTAACGTATTTGTCGTTTTGATTAATGTAATAAACAATTAAGTTATATTGTAGCTCACTAATGTATGAGTCTAGTTCGCTAAGGATGTTTAGCGAACTAGCTCTAAGTTAATATCATCCTGATTCGTTAAGGATGTTTAACGAATCAGGAGATGATTCATTAAGTTATTTATCTAATTATGTATGTAACGAAGTAGTGTCTAGTTCGCTAGGGAATGTTAGCGAACTAGACCTATCTTCTATTTATAGTGAACTCTGTTCACAAGTTATTTAAGCTTTTGAGAGTTAATTAATGAAACCCTATCCAAATCTCTCTCGATCTTCATCTTAATATTATATATACACATACATACAATTAACACACATACATATAACGTATTATATACAATCAAGAGTAATCATGAACTAGATCCGTGTTAGATTAATCATATCTCAGATCTGTGATCTGTGTTAGATTAACGAGTTCAAACAATTGGTATCAGAGCAGGAGCTGCTCTCGATGCATCAATAATAAGGTATTGAATCTGAGTTTTTTTGTGTTCTTCGTGTTCTTCGGGTTTTGGTCAGATCTGGAGTAATTTAGTGTGTTATTGGTGGATTTGTTGGCGAATTCGTGTTTATTGATGGAAGAGGTAACTTCCTGTGTAAATTGGTGTTGAGTTATGGTGTATTGAGTGATTCACCATGGAAGAGCATGTTAACTTTTGATTCGGTTTATGATGATTTAGTGAGTGTTAAGTTAATTGGATGATGGATTTGTATTTATTATTGAAATCCGCATGTTTCTGTGGATTTTGGTGCTTAATTATGGTGTATTGAAGGTTTTGCCATGAAAGAGCATGGTTTCGGGTTGATTTATTTGGTGATGAATAAGTGATTATTAAGTTAAACTGATTATGGATTCGGAACGTGATGAAAATCCGGGTGTTCGGGTAGAATTTCATGATTTATGATGGTGATTTTATGATTTCACAATGGATGCAGCTTGAAAAATGCAGATTCCGGCCAGCTTGAAAAATTCGTTTTTCCGCCGAGCATTTCAGATCCAACCTGATTCGTTAGTTACTGTAGCTACTTCGTTAAGGATGTTTAACGAATCTACTGTAGCAATTCGTTATGGAAAATTTAACGAATTAAGTTAATTCGTTAAAGTAATTCGTTAAGGTTATGATAACAAATTAAGGTAATTCGTTAAGGAGATTCGTTAAGTTAAATATAACGATTTAAGGAGATTCGCTACGATTATTCGTTAAAGAAATTTGATAAGTTTATGGTAACGAATTAAAGTAATTCGTTAAGATATTGGTAACGAATTAAGCTAATTCATTAAGGTGGATGACGAAGTGTAAATCTTAACGAATGGGAGGCCATTCGTGTGACTGTTATAACGAATTACAGTTGGTAATTTATAACGAATTGTGCAGATTCGTTAAGTATGTAACGAATCAGTGAATGGTTGACGAATGTTGGATATTTATAACGAATTGGAGTTTAATTTATAAAGAATTGGAGAGCACGAACTAAGTTAACGAATGAGGTAGATATTTATAACGAATGGAGAGTTGATTCGTTAAAAAAAATTTCATGTGCGAATTTTTTCCTGAATACTTCTCGTGATTGAGATTTCATTCTCGAAAATTTTGGCGATAATATTTATTTTTCAAAATTATCGGTGAATTTTTGCCGGAAAAATCGGGAAAAATTTTCTTAATCAAAATTTTTCTGGGATGTTCCTAAGGTATTGGAGACTCTTCGTGTAAATTTTGGTAATATATTTTCCGGCCGTCTGTTTATGCGTTTTCGACTGGCCGAGGGGGAGATCTCGTATAATTTAAGGAGGAGTGTGTTTGTTTGTGAACCTTGAAGATTATTCAAAGACCTTGCTTATTTTTTCAAGAAAAAGGGGAGATAAAACTTTCATATGAGTTTATTTAGCTTGCATCTTCCTACGTTTGCAAGGTTTCTTGAAAAACTACTGCAATTCGGGTGGTAATTCATGCTTGCAAAGCTACGTTTGACTGAGTTTAAGACTGCAAGTGTTCTTCGATTGGTGATTGATCTGTTCAAGATTGAAACTTGACTATGTGGGATACAAGTGTCCGTTCGTTTACTTCTTTCTGAGGGACTTTGATCCTGACTATATTAGCTACGAATAAATGGCGGATTACTTCTGTTGAGGGGGACGATTCTCGAATGGGTTTATCTTATTGAAGAATATACGAGTCTTGTCATTTGATTGAAGAATTTGATCACTTGGGGTTTATTAATGAAGGTTGGAACTCTGAATCTTATGCCCAAATATTAGTGCATCTTTGCGAATGGGATGTGGAAGAGCTTCAAAGGGTATATTTTGGATACACGTTATCAAGAGAGGGAAAACCAAAGTGAAAGATGTTGAATGATCGAGTTGTTCACGAAGATGTGTGACGAGGTTAAACGTAAAGATATGTTTTCTTTACCAGTGCTGACATATAGCTGATGACTTGTTGCTGATTGTTAAAAGATTGAACCATATCATACGCCAGTGGATGATCGGGATGATCTCCAAGAGTTGCTCACTTTGAGGGGGAGATCTAATATGAGAAGCTACAAGTTATTGGTTTGCTGAAAAAGATTTAAAGATGGTTTGTCTGCACAAGCCCGAAAATCATCAGTCAAGGGGGAGTCTGTTAGTGCACGGTTTGTGACTGGTGATTTGCAATTAAAGTATTCAAGGATAAAGTATTCGATAGCTACGGAAAAGGGGGAGTCTGTTAGTGCATGGTTTCGGTGTCCGTAGCGATCGAATAAGTTATAGGTTGTCTAGTATGTGTATTTAAGGTATATTGTAAAATAGCCTATAAATAGGGAGGTCATGCTCATAATCTAGTAGAGAACTTGTACATAGATCTAAATTATCCTCTCCATAACTTATTATTCTCTCTAATGTATTCATCCATATTTATCAGTAAAGTATATATTTAAAGTATCAATTTCTTGTTGATGTATCGTATTAACGGCTAGATATTGGTCTCTATGACGTTCTCTCAGTGGAGGCAGAGGTGGATGAGCAAGTGGAAGAAGTGGAGGAACTAGGTGAGCCAGATTTCATGGATGTGGGTGGTGGTAGTGGTTCCCAACACGGGGGTTGGGATTCTTCGGCTGGTTATGACTCGTATGGTAATAATTGGGCCCATGTGGGGTCAATAAACGAGGTGGTGGAAAGGCATAGGCATTTGACATATGAGAATTGGCTAGAAGAGTCACGTGCTTTATTTGATCATCAGACCTTCATGGGGGCCTATGCTGAGCATGCCGAAAAGGAGAGACACGAGAGAATGGAGACGTGGAACCGTGCCCAAGCTTACGGGCGGGAGCACGAGATAAACATGCAATATTTGGATGATAGGAATCGAAGGATGCATGAACAATGGCATGCGGGGGAACCAGTTATACCGGATCCACCAGTTGTGGATTACACAACTTTACCACCGTATGACGGTTCTGTACGCTATGCCGAACCACCTCTTCATCATTCAATGTTGGTCGATCCTATGCAATCAATGGCACTACCACCACCACCACAAGGAGAAGGTAGTAGCGGCAACGATGAGGCGTTTGACTTTGTGCAATTTTTGGACTTCATGACGTCCATCTTAGGGCCGGCCCGACCGCCTTACTCCTGATTGAGTCTCGTCTTACCAGGTGAACATCGTTTTGTATATTTCTGTATAGCTGTTATCATTTTTGTTTTTATGTATTTTTGGGTGGATGGGTGGAGGACGAAATACTTATGATTAAGTATGATGGGTTGTGTTGAAAAGAAAGTTGTTTTTATGTAGTTTATTTTCATTTTTCTCTAAACCGTACATTGGGGACAATGTATCCCAAGAGTGGGATGAGGAAAATTTCGTCTGTTTTGAAAATTTTCGTTTGATCTAAAAAAAATAAAATAAAAAATAAAAAAAAATCTGAAAGTTTTAATTTTTTTTAAAGAAATCGGAAAGTGGTAAGATGGCGGGGTAAGGTTTTGGTCCCTTTTCATGGTCACAATTCCCTAAATAACATGTGCCTAATTGTTTTTAAAAGGAGATTATGTAGTTTTCTAATCAAGGTTAGCATGCTTTCGGTGCAATAACTTGCATAACAAGTTCTTTTACACTTGAGAATTGAGAAAGTAATGATTGGTGAGAAGGTTGATATTCTCTGATAGAACTTGTACATTTAGTGCATTTCGAGATCGTAGTTTGGCATGAGTGTAAAAGTGAAAGAAGCACTTAGGTTAAGCCTCGTCTGGATGAGTGCGAGTGTGGGTATTGGGGGTTGGGCCTCATACATTACATATATGAGCGTGGATAATGAGAGGGGCGTGGGGTTGGTTCCTTTAGAAAACTTTGTTGGGCCTATTGTTTCATTCAATCAACCCGGTGTTATATTGCAAGATGATCCGACTTAATAGGTTTCTTTGTAATTGTTTTAGTATTTATCAATAGGATGTAGTAAGCATTATATTTATTATGCTTTGATGTAAAAAGATGAGAATATATATATATATATATATATATAAAAGATGAGTATCATTACAGAACTGCTAAATTATTTAAGAACTTGAAGGAACCCTTGAAAACTAACGTTTTTTATAAAATGTTTTGTATGTTAATGTTATTTAAGTGTAGTTATATCATTTTTTATATCTACGTTTACGATTACAATTTTGAAAATTAGTTTTTATACATATCTATGTTATGTTTTACACTTATGTAAATTTGTTAGTACATAATTTTAAACATATGTAAACTTGTGATTAATATATGTAATTAACAATTTTTATATAAAATATGATAAGACTACTCTTAAATCATGTTAATATATAAAAAACATATAAAAAATGTTTGGTTGTTTAGAATTCCTGAGAGTTCTTAACTTTTTTAGAGTTCTTAAAGGATACTAACCATATATATATATATATATATATATATATATATATATATATATTGTATTAGAAATGCAATGTTCAAGTATGCAATGTTCAAGTATTATACAGTAAAAAAAATGAGAAAAAAAAGAGAAGTTAGTATGTATATAGTTGGTTATTTCATTAGAGCATTCTCAATAGGTTCTCCAGCCCCATCTTTAAAATTTAACCAAAAACCACAATTTCTTAAATTTATACACCTTTTTTTAAAAACTTCCCCCAACCCATTCTCCATTTCTATTTTTATATTCTCTTTTTGTTATTTCTTTCTCTTTCTTCCATTTATATCTTAACTACTAACTATTATGTCTTATTATCATTTTCATTTTAAACTAGTATTATTATTACTCATGCGTTGCAACGGGGCACGTCAAATGCATTACATGTATTACCAATAAAACACTACTACCAACAAAATCCAAATTACAATCTGATGCATTACATGTATATCAACACTCTAACTAGCTAATTACTTGCCAAAAGCCAAAACATAATCATAAAATACCTCGTTTATTCTTGAGAATAGAGTAGTCATTGATGTTCAATTAGATCTTCTTGAAGTTGATGATGTGCCGATCTATCTCTAATATGAAGATGACGCTCGATGAAGTCCATAAACTCAGTTGTGTGATCGCGCGACAATTCGGGGAGATCATCAAGTTGATCATACTCGAAGTTAAAATTATCACCATCAACACGCTCATCTTCAATGATCATATTATGTAAAATGACACACGCTTTCATTATAGTTGTTAGTTCACTCACTTTGAACATCCGGGACGGTCCTCGAATTATTGCAAATTTTTGTTGAAGTACACAAAATGCTCGCTCGATATCTTTTCTTGCCGATTCTTATGCTTTTGCAAAATATTTATTCTTATTCTCTCTTGGTGATGGAATCGTCTTCACAAAAGTGCGCCACTTAGGATAAATACCATCCGCAAGGTAATATCCCATTGTATAATAGTGATCGTTGACTGTGTAATTGACTGGAGGAGCATGTCCTTGAGCAAGATCCGAGAAAATAAATGACCTATCTAACACATTAATGTTGTTATGTGAACCGGGCATACCAAAAAATGCATGCCATATCCAGCGATCATATGAAGCAACTGCCTCTAAAATAATAGTAGGTTCACGAATATGGCCAGAGTGCATACCTTTCCAGGCCGAGGGACAATTTTTCCACTTCCAATGCATGCAATCGATACTTCCGATCATTCCGGGGAATCCTCGTTGTTCACCAACAGCCAGTAATCGACTAATATCGTCAGGGGTTGGTGACCACAGAAATTCAGTTGAAAAAACACTTATTATTGTTTCACAAAATTTTTTTAGGCTCTCCATTGCGGTGCTTTCACCATTGCGTATGTATTCATCCATAAAATCTCCGGTAACCCAGTACGCCATCATTCTTAATGCTGCAGTTATCTTTTGCATAGCAGAGAACCCAAGTCTTCCGGCATTATCTCTTTTTTGGACGAAGTACGGCTCGTTAGACTCTACCTCATTTACAATACGGAGAAATAGAGGGCGTCTCATCCGAAATCTCCTTCGAAACAGATTTGAGGGATATACCGGATCTTCTGCAAAATAATCAAGAAAAAGACGCTCGTGACCCTGAATGCGATCAAGTTGAATAAACTTACGACGTTGGCGATTATCACGATAACTTGATGACTGTCCATCGATATCCTCATTAAGTTCAACATCGCTCTCATATTCAGAGGACAAGTATGTCAACAATTTGCGAAAGAACGTGGAGCCATGTGATGAAAATCCTATGCTGCAAATAAAGATAAGTATGTTAACATATCAAATACCAGTAAACTAATTTGTGTGTCAACTGATGAGACAAATTTACTAGTACACATTCAGAGTCAATATATTTAAAGAATGAAAAAAACATGTTTCAAATGTAAACGAAATGGACCTATAAGCACTTATAAAGACACATTCTTGCAACCCTTTTAATCAAATCTTTGATTATGAAGATATATTACCGTAAAAAAAATGGATAAGAATCTATTTAACATAAAACCAAAACAATAAACAGTAGCAAATTGGAACACTCTGCAAGATTATGTTGGAGTGATCATAAGAGTAATGACTAAACCCATTAATTTATATATTTGTTTTTAGAATCCTATGCAATCTCCTAAATTTCTAGAAATATAATTAAAATAGAAACTAGTTCAAAATCTCCTGATTTAACATGCCAATATAATAGAAACACTCAACATTCACTATAATAAGAAATTCTTGATTAGAGTTTCTGAAGTATGTGTACCAACAAACTCTTAACAACTCATGTAATAAAAATAACATATCAATTTTCTTTTACAACACAAACTGAGTATTTCACAATCTAAGCAACATAATCGATTGTGACTAATTTTATCACAAACCCTAGAAATTGTATTATAGGGGCTGCATCAAAAATTACCAAAGGAAATTCGAATTGAAAACATTGAAATCAGATCTATGAATAAATTACAACAAATAAATGGATTTAAAGATGAAATACCCAAGAGAATATGAGAAGATGACATGAATCTAAGGTGGTGAAAGGGAATGGGTTTTTTCCCTATGTGCTAAGAATTCCCAATTTGATTAAGGTAGGGATTAAGGGGGAGAAGATGAGCGCTAGAAGATAGGAGGGAGAATGAAGGCGGGAGTTGGAAATGGAGTGATGTGGGCTTCCCTAAATTTGGAGGTATACTGTAGCTTTTCACTAAAATATAAGATGGGGTTTAGAGATAGAGAATGGATTGGAGTGGGTATTTGAATGATTTTTTTAAATTTTAGAAATGGAGTGAGATTTGGAGAATCGGTCGGGAATGCTCTTATTTACTTAGTTGTTTTGTAATAAGTCAGATTGGATCGTTTGAGCTACTTTAAATATTCCCTTTCATACCCTTACACCTGGCCCCGTTATAATCCGTTTTAAGACCTCTTGATTTGCATTCATGTCAAAGTATTTACATAGGTGGAGATTTGATGATTGTACAAGCGTATGTGAGGAGAATTGATTATTTGTGAAAATTTATGTATGATCATCAAGAAGAGGGTTAATGTGTAAATGTGTGTTATGTATGGGTAAAAACCGAAATCATGTTAGGTTTGGTTAGAACTCTATGGTTTTAATAGAACATCAAGTATACTAGTGCAAACCGATAGAAATGAGGGAATAGGGTTTGACTTGGGACCTTAACTGAATCAGAATTGTTGGTAAGATTGGAGGTTATAAGTGAAAATTTAATTAAAAAAAATTTGTGTTGAGGTGTTGCTTGAGGGCAATCAACGGTTAAGTGTGGGGATGTGACGGGTGAGTGGGAGTATGAGTCATATGTGTGCTTAATCGATATAAAAATCCATGCAATAAGTGTTAATTTCGTGGGAAATGGATAACTATTGTTGTGTGGTTAATAGCAGGATAAAAGGAGGTTCCAGAGCTATGATGGTGTATAACGGGGCAACCGAAGGAACCAGAGATTCGAGAGATGTTAGAATAATTGAAATATTAAGTTTGTGGCTGAGTTCCACCGTGGCCCACGGTCCAAATCACCATATGGAAAAGAAGCCACCGTACCGTGGAGGGTACGGTCACCGTGGAGGCCACCGTGGCTCACGGTGTGAACCGTGCGCCACTATTCAATTTTTCAAGAACAACACCGTGACCCACGATGTGAACTGTGGGCCACGGTCCGAGCCATAACTGCCAATTTTTCTTTGTTTTTAATCCGTTTTTCATTCTCTTTTCATATATCTCTCATGCTAGAACACCTTAAGGATGGTTTTGAGAGTGCAAGAACAATAGTTGGTGGATTGTAATCATTAGTTTGGGTTTGTGATTCGTGCGATTACCCTAATTGATGTGTGGATGAATCAAACTATGTGTGGCTAGTCCTCTTTATGTTCTCTCCCAAATTTTAAGGTTTCAATTGACTATTTGTGAATCGTTTATGTTATTTGTGGGATAGTAATTTGATCATATGATTGTACTGCTATAGTGATTGTGAGTTTGTTTTGTAATTGTGAGTATAGTATAAAATCGTGTTCTTGACTATCCATTCTTGGTGCCATAGGCAAACGAGATTTATTAGAAGAGAATTAGGGTTAACTATATTAAACTGATTATCGAGTGACAACCTTGCATTTTTATAATCCAAGTACTTAGTCCTGTTTTATCACTTTCAAACGCATTCTCATGAACTATGTCTATGTAATTCATCCCAAAAGTAAATGTTAACATTATCAATACTGAAAACCTTAAATCGGGGGAGAACATTGTTTCTCATATTGTTTTAAAACTTGTTTATTTGTTTCAGTTATTTTCGTTAATCAAAATCAACAAACCAAATACCCGAATTTACTTTTTGCACTTAGTTTAATATAGATAAATTTCATAGCTACTTAATAACGCATTTTTCACAAACTCTTTGTGTTCGACACCCGCTTACCGCTATCTGATTAGTTGATATCGGTTTATTTTTTAGTTAGTCTTCGACCTCATGTCAAGGGATAAATTTTTTGTTTTTCTCGATGAGGATCAATGAATTCGATATTGATCTACGAAACAAAAATGCACGGTGCTTGTTTTGGTGCGTTTCGGTACTAATCGATGAACGAAAACGACCAAGGACGTACACAGGATGTAAATAATAACGCGTTGAAGCTCATTAGAAATTTCGGCAGAGTTTCGGTACAATTTGGTCTCACGTAAAATATGAACACTCTTTAAAATGAAACTACGTAAGTCTATTTATACACATCACTCAATTGTTAAACATGAAATTACATTCGTTATGCTTGATCTTGCTCTCATTCTTTACATGTGTTGCACATTTGTTACCCATTCATGCTCCTCATTTGTTAATTTGAACTCGCATGCTCATTCGTTATATAAGTCTTCCCATTCGTCTCCTATGCATACTTCACTAACGATTGAGTCTTATATCTAGCGTACGGAGTTTTTGTGATTAGCGAATGACAATATTTCTTCAACACACACAATATTCTAATAATAAATGACACGTCGGTTCAACTCCCAACACTTGTCACATTTTATGTACTAATAGACTCCCCTTTGACAATTGCTGGAGTTCACTAACCTTTATTCTTTGTCGCTTTCAGTTAGTCTTCACGCGTGTCTTTATACAGGTAATTCCATGTAGACAATGAACTAACAAACTCCCCTTTGGCATTAACAATACGTCTCCAATCTTTATCAGCATCAAGATTGTACACACAATCAGCATCTTCACTCCCCCTTAACTCGAATACTCTGCCATAACTTAAAATTCACCATCTTGAGAAGATTTAAGTATTGAATCATCATCATTCTATCAAACATGCAGTCATTCAACATATTCCATCAATAAACCATAAAGATTCTCTTGATTTAGCATTTTAGCACAAAATAGTATGAACAAGATTGCGTAATGGCGAAAACATTTTTGTAACTCAGCAAAACAATTTGAAAATGTATATTGTTTGTCAGAAGATCAAAAATAATCTTGAAAGAAAAATATTTTTGGCTTTTACAAACTTTATGCTATAACACACCCAAATATTCTTGACGTTTCAAAATATTTATCATAACACATCTAAAATATTTTTGTATCTTTCTCAAAAGTTCAAACAAAAATCAAAATACGATAAGCACTACATATTTTTGTGAGAAAAATAATGATATGAGATCATATTGACTAGTAACGTCCTAGACACCACTTCAATGTCGATATTATTATGCACATAATCCAACGATGATTGCAGATATAATTGTTCACTTTAAACTTTATACATATCCTTCTGTAGCTTTATGATACGTTTTAAGATCCAATTAAGCACAAATCTTATGTGGACCCTTATGTGGACCCCATCTATCATACACAATTTATATAGCTTATACAGTGAATTTCACATTTATACATTTTCTTTTCCTACAAAGATTAGCTGTGACCCATGCAAAAATAACAAAAATAATATAAAGCAGAATGTTAAAATTTTCTCTTAAGATCAGTACTACTACACGCAGATAAGATTCCATTTTAACAAAATAAAAGGATAAAATAAGTTGAAGTTGTACATGGCCTTAACCTCTAGTTCGATACATGACTTTCACACGTTTGTGCTTATAGTGTACGTAGAGAAGGTCCAAGGCTTGTACAAAACACCAAGAAAATAAAGCAGAATACATAGGCCTTAGCCCTCAATTCGGTATTACTACATCGAGATACGATCTAAGACTTAAGCAAAAAATAAAGAAAAAATAAAGTTGAATTTCTTTGCAAAATAAAATAAAAAATAAGTTGAATTTGTTTGAAAATGAACGCATGTACACACGACAATCTTGATACTTTTTGGTACAAGCATTTAGGTTTATATCTTCTCAGCAATTATACGATATTTTAAGCCTATCATACACATCAAGTAGTTGAGCTTGCACTTTTTAGTCTAATTTATTAATGTGTTAGGTACTCTAAGTCAATATACTATCATTTCCCATACATGTCATCACATTTATCAAATTATATTTTTCAAAATGGATAACATATTTTTGTATTTTTATATTTTTCATACAGAAAACACAATAATTTTGGAATTTTTTGATCCCCCCCCCCAAAAAAAAATAAACAATAACAAAAATTTGTAGAAATATAACAATAAACGGAAAAACAAAAAACGAATAGCGATCGTCCAACATGGATAAAAAATTTTAAGATTTTGTTCACCAAAAAGAAATATTGCATTTAAAAGTGTGAATGGTGAACAAGTTTGTTGGTTAAAATTTTTATGAATTTTAAATCTTTGCAAGTAGCAACCAAATCAAACTAAACCAATATGCCAAGATATACACTATCAACTAATTTTATTTAGCAACAATCCATATGTCGATAGATCTTCTTGGATATCCCTGTACAAAACTAAATAATTAACAAGAAACTGGAACCTAGACCATAGTCTTAGGTCGACCAGTATCCTCAACATGATCACCAACAACTGACGGGATTTTTGGTTTCCAAACTGGTATCGGATTATCGACTTGCTGTGTAACATCCTAATTTTGGTTTTATTAATAGAATAAATATCGTCTATTTTATAGTGGGTCGTTATCGGTTTAGAGAAATAGAATACGAGTTGGGCTAGTGTTGGGTTAAATGGATATGGATTATGGACTTGGATTATGAAAGAAAGAGGAAAGGACCATGGGCTTAAGCCCATGATCCATAATTATATAAACCATTAATCCCTCATTTAATTCATTCTCACACATTCCATACACCACCCAAAACACACACTTAAGATTTCTCTCTAGTTCTTCCCTATCTACACCGAAACCAAGAAGGAAACCGAGCACCGACCCGAGGTAATACTAGTATGATGTTTTATTAGCTTAAACCCGTCAGATATAGTCACGAAACGACGAGCCGACACCGTTAAACCGTTTAAGTCACGAGATCCGGATGGAATCGGGTATAAACCGAACCTATGATGAGATTAGGGGTCACCCTAGCTCAGATCTGGATCGAACGGGATGAAAAACGGTGGAAAACGAGCTAAAACCCGTTTTTCCGGCGAAATCGCGTTTTTCCGACGGCTTTCCGGCAATGACGGCGCCGGAAAGTGGTACGAGGTTAAGGGGGGAATGTCAGGGAATGTTCTGACATTCCTGACCTAACCCTAGTTCGCTACAAGAATATAGCGAATTAAAGGTGATTCGCTAGCTAGTTCGTCCATGGGAACATAGCGAACCGATTACAGTTCGTGTTCAATTCGTTAAGGGAAAGGGATAACGAATCACCCTTGATTCGTTATAGCCAGTTCGTTAGAAGAGAGAACGAATTAAATGGGCTAATTCGTTATATGGACTAATTCGTTATGTGGACTGATTCGCTAAGAGTTCAATTCGTCATAGGGTTCAATTCGCTAACCAGATCAAACGAATAAGGCCTGATTCGTTATAAGGTAACGAATGGGTTCATTCGTTAAGAACCCCATTCGTTAAAGGACTGGGACGAACTAGAAGTTTAACATAATGACAGAATGGTCCCTGGACTTAGAAAGGAATGATTTAATTACAAATAAGCCCTTGAAATTTTAAGTAACATATCATTCAATGATCCAAAATGCTAATGGAAAATGTGTTAAGACAGTTAATGGAAATTAGCTCGACCCCAGCCAGGGGCTCTGCCCCTTGGACCCTGCTAGGGGCTTCCGCCCCTAGACCCCGCTGCCAAGGGCGCTGCCCCCGGACCCCCCGTTCGTTGTGGGTAGTAGCTAAGACTAGAAAGATGATATGAGTAGTGATAGTTAATTGATACATGTAAATATTATACAGTTAGCCGTGCACAGCTCAAGAAGGGAATAACGATTAACGGAGAGCGTAACAGGATCCAGGTGAGTTTCTAGCCCCATTTATGTGTTATGTTTTCGGGGCTGTGTGCATACTCAATATGGTTGTTAATATGCTTATCCTAAGAGATAAGTGTATGCCTTATGTGAATAATGTGAAATGTCTGAATGATTGCTTGATGGTACGTGAACGATCTTCGGATATTGCACATACTGTCAGGTTGTAACGCTATGTATAAGGTAAGTATGATATGTATGCTTATGTGTATGAACGTGATAAAGTTAATAAAAGAAGGAAAGGATGGTTGTATGGTTGTATGGTTACGAAAAGGGTACCGAGCCCTAATAATACTCGAGGTATGATGTATGGCTGTATGGTAACGAAGAGGGAATCGAACCCTACTAATATTCGAGAACTAGGGAACCGAACCCTACTAATATTCGAGGAAAGAGGGTACCGAGCCCTAATAATACTCGAGGAAGGAGGGTACCGAGCCCTAATAATACTCGAGGAAGGAGGGTACCGAGCCCTAATAATACTCGAGGAATGTAGGGCGTAATGCTCTTTATAAAGAATGATATGAAAGCAAGTTAGTACAAAAGAAAGTATGAAAGTATGAATGAAAGAAGATAAGTTTATGTGTATTGTATAATGTATGATTAACTAGGACTCACTCAGCGTAGCTGACTTTTAGTATGCACGCAGGTGAGTAGGATGAGGCAGCTCGCTTGAGGGGGCACGTGGCATTGAATAAGAGGCTGGCATCAGAAAGCTCAAGACGTGATATGTTTTAATTACTTTGTTTTTGAAAGACAAATTGTTTGTTTAAGACAAGTTTTGGATTGTTACGAAATGTTTTATGAAAGTTTTTAATGTTCCGCGAATGTTTTAATTAACTCTGATATTTAGAACTGCGTTTATGAGTAAATCCAACACGAAAGTAGGGCTACCGGTAACGGGGCCTTACATGCTGTCTCAAAAATTTAACATCATAAGAACAATGAGACTTTTCAAGAGATTTTAACAATGAATTTATATAAACTCTTTGTTGTTTAGGTTTTGTTTAAGCGTCTTAAATTTACCAAAAGTTAATGAAATCTTGTTAAACTCATCTGGCAATTTGAGTCGTCTCTTGTAAGGACAATCAACAACCAAATGTCCTTTGACATTACAAGAGAAACACTTTCTCATTTCAACACGCGTAGAAGATGATCCTGTTACAAGCTTAGTCTCAGAGGGTTGAATTTTCTCATGTTTTTCTTTTGGAAAAATTCAAGATTTGAACACTTTGCAAAATTGTCTAATACATCAGAACCAGTAAATTTGACAAATTTGTTCTGTTGAAACAATACTGTTTTGGATTCCTTTTGGGATTTTGATTTTGTTCTTTTCATTTCCCCAATAGGCATCACTGATGCATCACAATTAAGAGAAACCGAGTGATCACAATCATACACTTTTTCAACACACTCAAGTTTAACAAGAGCTATCAAAATAGCTCATCAGCAAACATCTTGTCAACAACTTTTAACTTATAAACTTTCTAGTTTTTGCCCTCAACACTCAGTTTAGAAAATGCATCACAATTAAGAGAAACTGAGTGATCACAATCATAAACTTTTTCAACACACTCAGGTTTAACAAGAGCTATAGGAAAGAGCTCATCAGCAAACATCTTGTCAACACCTTTTAACTTATAAACTTTCCAGTTTTTAACCTCAACACTCAGTTTAGAAAATGATTTTGATCTTTTTGGAAATAACTTTCTTCTCACATGCCCTTGGTGTAAAAGCATTTTTTGTTTACCAGTTTTTTGATTTTTTAGCACTCTGTGGTTCATAAAGAATATGATTTTCAATAGGTATGTTTTCATTCTTGTAAACCGCCACTGGTTCAACCACATCTTCAAAAAGAACATCATTATCAGTCTGACAGAATACCAGATTGCTTTGAATATGAGATTTAGAGTTAAACAATTTGTTTCATTCTTAACGACCTTCTTTGAATCAACTAGTTTAACTTTCTCTTCATTGATTGTTTTAACCTTACTAACAGTCATAGGAGAATCTACTGTCACTGGAAAGTTAATGGCCACTTCTTTTAGATATACCGTGTATGGTCGTATGGTGTAATCATTATGAAAAGAAGGAGAGATTTCAACAAAACCTAAACCAATTTTACCACCCTTTTGGTGATTGTTGTTAACTTCAATAATTTCATTAAGTAGAAAAGATGAATTTATAAATTTACCGAATTTATTCTTTAACTCCGATACCTCATTTTCAAGCTCAGTTATTTTGGTTCTAAGTATCAAAATCTCATGGTTAAATTAACTGAAACCACAACTTTCAAATCATGATTACTATTAGAAAAGGCATAAATCTTATCTTTATATTCTTGATCAAATTCAACCACTTGCCTATAGTTATCATGAATAATAGTTAAATCCAATACTAATTAATCATTGTGTTGACGAAGTGATTCAAGTTTTTTATTAGTGAACATAGATGATATTACATTATTAGCACAAATTTCACAAATAAATGAATCAGATGGTTTAGAAGACACCTTAGGTGACGTTGGCACATAATCAGAAGATTCATAAAGATTATGAGGAAAAATCACATGGATAAGCATGATAATCTCCATTGCATTTAGATCTTCATTAACATTCATTGATGTTATGGTCTTGGATATATCATCAACAAGCATAGACCAATCATCATCAATATGAGATTTTTTCAAATCCATTAACCAACCTTCATCAACTTCAAACTCAAATGATATGGTGTCACAAGTTGAGGACAAATCTGAAGACAATATTTCCTCTGATGAAATAGGAAACTCATCAGTCACTGTTGATGTCTGAGAAGAATCAGATGATGATGTTGGAACAATCTTTCCAAGAAAAACCCCTGAATCTTGAACATAAAGAATGTCAAACAATCTTTCTTTAATCTCTTCATTTGATACGTGAGCTTTGTTCTCATCCAATGCCTTCAACAGATCCAAAAATCTCTCGATCATCACCATTTGACTTTCATCAGGCAAGTGCTTGAATGTATCAAACTTGGGTTTAAGACGTTGATAAACACGGGCATATTTTCGATCAAGAAAAATCAATATCTCATATGAATTTCGGCATGTTCTGAATACTCATCTGGATTATTCGAATTCATATAATATATTAAATGATGTTACTAATTTAAGGATAATAAATGCCTTTTGTTCATGATCATACTCAACTTTTTCACAAGAATTCCATTCAAAATTTGGTTTGTAGGGGCCGGAACCAAACAGACGGAATTGTTCATCCCTCAGCGGAGGACAAAAAGCCTTCACTTTTATCGGTATCAACAAATCTTTGTCAATCAAACCGATATATTCTTCAAAATGAACTTTCCAAATCGTGAGATCAACAATATATGTAAGCTTTGGAACTCCGATCCCCTTAGAGAAAGAACTGTACGACATGATCGATTTTGTAATAGATGAGTAATAATAAGGATCCATCTTTAAAATTTAACGAATAAGCGAGCGGAACGCCGAAACGAGAATCATATAATTTTCTTGATCAAAATTTGAAATGATGTGTTTGATCGAACCAAACTTTAAGTCGTTGAAAAGTTTGATTAGCAGACCCTCGTTAAACTTGTTAAAACTTCCGGCTTAAGTTTTCGTAGTATTTACCAAACTGCCACTGCAGTTACTTACAAGACTGCCACTGCTGGAATATTACGAAACCACCACTGTAACAATATTACCAAAACTGCCACTGCAGTTAATTGCGAAAACGCCACCAGCAGCAAAAACTCAAACAAACTCAAACGAACGCCACGAGTTGACCTGAAACAAAACTTTCTCCAAATAATTCTCTTAAATGAGTTACACTCACGTTGTCGAAAAACTTGATCAAATATTTCACCGAAAAACGATCGATAAAAATCTCTTCCGGTTTGGCCCTTTTGACTAATAAAAGTCAATTATCTAAACGCAAAACAAATGTCCAATTTCGCCTCGCGCGTTCAACCCGAAAATTCGACCCAACATCCGAACTTTACTCGTTTAAACTTCTTTTTCCGAAAAGCCTAACATATCGTCGGAGGCAAACTTCCAAAAATGCCCTTGTAGTAGACTTTATAATTTGATTTTGTCAATGCCAAATTTAGCCTTTGCCTCCGATTATTTTTGAACAACTAAGAATACCCCTATGAACTATGTGACCTTATGGCATGAGACTTTAGCTGCAACTTTAATTCTCAAATGTAACAATTGTCGTGCATAATCTTGAAAATAATATTCAAAGATTTCAAATTCACATATATTTACATGCATACTCCCTGAAGCATACTTTCAACTAACCAACAAGTTCACAAATACCTAACTTCTCCATATGCTTTGCAATTTAGATTAAGTCAATGAACAATTTATAAACTTCAGCGTATGATAAAAAACAATAAACTCCTTAAGCGTATGAACCCAGTTATAAATTATGCATATGAAGGTTTGACCAATCAAGCGTATGAGTAAAACACACAGATCAAAATGGATGCGAATGAATAGAGATAGAAATGATACATGGATGATCACATGCTCAAATAGTCACAAACTCAACACCGAAAACCTAAACGTGAACTCAAATCGGATACCAAAACGTACTCGGATAAAATGAGATCAATAACGAAACACAAATCAGAATAATCGACAGTTAATCAAATCAACATATTGATGTAACAATGTGATGCTATCTAAATAGAAATGTGTTGTAGCTTACTGGAAAAACAAATATAGCCGGAAAACGGTTTCTTTGCCGGATAATTCTGTTATTGGCGGAGAAAATTGTTTGTTGCCAGAAAAACGTGAGTTCGAGGGAAAATTTTGTTAGGTTGCCGGAATAGCGGTTTTTGTCACCGGGAAAACGCAAACTCAATGAAAACTTCAAATTGAACCAAATTCAACCATGAAATCGATCGTATATCAATCCTAATCAGTTCTAAATGTCAAACAACAACTGATTTTGATCCGAATCAACCAAAATTCAATTCGAAAAACACGAACAAACGAAATCAAAATCGAACACGTTAGAAGCAACGATTTACCACGATATTCTGCGATTAGATGTAGAATCGAGCACCGAAAGCTCTAATACTTGTATTCCCCGATTAGGATCGATGAACTCGATATTGATCTACGAAACCGAAAATGCATGGTGTTTGTTTCTGTGAGTTTCGGTACTAATCGATGAACGAAAAATGACCGAAGACGTGCACAAGTTGTAAATAATAACGCGTTGAAGCTCATTAGAAGTTTCGGTGGAGTTTCGGTACAATTCAGTCTCTCATAAAATATGAACTCTCTTTAATCAATTTATACCCAACACTCATTCGTTAAACATGAAATTAAATTCGCTATTGATATGCTGAAAACGGTCTATAGAAACTTAACATAACTTAGACACTCTAGTTTTAAATTTATAAATCTAGACTCTACTAATGCTCGACCACTAGACACACAAGTGTACCTATCGACGGTAATAAAGCCTAATGAAGTCCGGATATCGAACCCAAAGGACACTAGCGACACCTAAACTAGACTCTGACTAATAACTTAAATAAATAGATTTAATTGATTTTTGTATTTTTTAATTATTAACTATAAATTAAAAAATACTTAAACTAAAACTGACACGAAAACTAGACACGTGCAAATCGGACTAGAAATCAAATAGGGCAAATAACTACCTAGGTAAGGAATCCTACTAGTCAAATCGTAAACTCTTGGAATTGCATTTATGATTGGTAACCAGATTCTAAAAATATGAAACTTAAGGAATAACTAAAGTATGCTAGATCACCTCCCGGTGTCACCAACAATACCTAAGAACCCTAAATATCATGTAAAGCTCAACGGTTTAATGGTTCGGATTACCTCCCGGTCTCACCTTACCTAACTATGCTAATGTACCCAAAGACTAAATTACCCCCGGTCTCTCTATTCACAAAACACCCTAAGGCGAAAGGGGTATTCTACTGAATTCAGATATAACTCGAATCTGTAAGAATCTAAGGGAATCTAGGGTAACTCACTCCTATGCAATCACTACCCAAACCCGCAAAAGACGAAAAACATACGACACTTGATTACATCCCGGTCTCTCAAGTGACATAATATAAGGTATATTTAAACTCTCAATTTCCGCTCATATGGAATATGTTAACAATAAAAGACATTCACAAAGGCGCGTGCAGAACAATAAATTGATTATAAATTAATACCAAATACGTATAAGCATCATAACCAAAGAACAGTAAAAAAACTTTATCAAAGCATCAACCAATCAATAACAATCCAAAACCGAAAATCAAACGAGTCTAAAAAGTATTCATTCAAACCCAGGCAGCATAACAATTCAACTAATCATAATTATGAACGAGACAAAGATGTAAGCAAAGTCACGGTTCATCGTAAACAAATAATAATAAATAAGCTAGTAGCATGCTTGCTTTATTAATTAACCTACTTGTGTGCTAGCTTATCTTCATTAACGATTCTGACTTTCTTGAACAACCAACTTGTTTGCTTCAATATTATTGTTTCTTCAAGTTTCAAAGTAGCCAAAACAGGGGGCGGCCCCTCTAACTTGCGTCTCTCTACTTATCAATTATTCTCTTATAACCAGCCTAAAGACCAACAAAGTTAACCGACCCTGTTTCAAATTACAAAGGACCACATTAATTCAATTGACAAAAGTGCACGTGAATGCTTATAACTCTTTTAATTCATATCATACATAATGAGTTTATTAAAATTTCTATTATCATTTATTATTTCCATTAAACTTCATTACATATAAAAGAAAATTATAATTTTTGTAGAAGTAGTATTAAAAGAAAATCATACTAAACATATTTGATGTTCGCTTATTTGTTAAAAGTTTAATAATTATATCTTATTTTAGCCCGTTGTCTCTTTTATTCTTTTAACACCTAATATGAGCCAATTGAGACTTATTCTTGATAAAAACCAACTCACAGGTAATTTAAAGTGCAAAAAGTATCTATATATTTTATATATAATTTATCCCACGTCATCTATGCTTGATATTGGTCTCATTCCTTACATGTGTTGCGCATTCGTTACCTATGCATGCTCCTCATTCGTTAATTTGAACTCACATGATCATTCGTTATATAAGTTTTCCCATTCGTCTCGTATGCATACTTCACTAACGAATGAGTATTGTAACTAGCGTATGGAGTTGTTGTGATTAGCGAATGGCAAGATTTCTTCAATATACATAATATTCTAACAATAAATGATGAGTCGGTTTAACTCCCATCACTTGTCACGTTTCATGTACTAACAGGCTCCCTGATATACGTCTATTTATACATCTCGAATCCTTTGTAAAGTTGTGTTTCTTTAATGTATCAAGTTCGGTTTAGTTCATGTTTAGTTCATCTTTTATTAATTAAGGTTTTGAGTCAAGTTTATTATATGTTTACGTGTTTTATATCTTTCGGTGTCTTGCATGTTAAACTTAATTCTTTCTATATTTTCATGCAAAGTTTAAGTTCGTTTTGCTCTTTATTGATTACATGATTACTCCACTTAGTGTTTGGATTTGTTTTCATGTGGATGATGATTTGTAAGCGAAGAAAAGAAGTTCTAGAAGTTACTTATCGTTGTTTGAGAGTCAAGGAAGAGATCCAACATAAACAAGCAACAAATAACAAGAAAATCCGGAAACCCCTCCCTAAGGCACGCTGCGTTGCGCGGAGGTGAAGCCAAAGGGGGCCGCGCGGCGCCTAGGGCTCACTGTTCACGCGTTTTGCAAATTTTAAGGCCCACCTCGTCGTATATATATTATTATAAACCTAAACGGAGAAGGAACCATTCACAGCCGATTTTGGAGAGGAAAGAGCAAGAGGTTGAAGGTTTTTGGAGTTTGATTACATTAGAGATCATAGAGCTTTCACACGATTGTTCAAGGGTCGATTAAGAAGGGTTCTTTTGTTCTTCTTCATTATCTTTGTTCAATTTATATCATGATTCTCTTTTGTTTACTTGGTTTTAGTTATTTGTCTTTGATTATGACTATTCTAGGCTAAACTTCATGTCTACCTAGGTTTGATGAGCATGTTTGATGCTTGATTCTTGCTTTGGACTAATGTTTTGATTATGGTTTCGTTTTATTAATAGTAAAAGACTTGATTTTGCTTTCATGATGCATATGAGAATTTTTTATCTTGATTGATTATTAACTAGTGCTTCACATAGATGTTTTATCTCTTGATTGTGTTCTTAGATTTAGGGTTTATGTTTAATCATTACTTGTTGTTTTGATTATTGTGATTGAATGGGCCCATTAGATCATAGAAGCTTGTTGATGGTTGGTTAGGGTTTTAAATGTTCTACTAAATTCCAATAGCTGTAAGGTGAGTAGTTGTTCATGTGTCTTGGTCAATCGCATGCTAGGATAGATTAGTGAAAATATTCTTGCTTATTGTGTTGATCCTTGTTCATGATGTCTTGTTTAGCTTATCAAGTTATCTAGGGTTTAGTGTTTCGTGAGATCACTTGCTTTAGATACTATTAATTATCCCTATTTGATAACCGTGAAGAAATCAATATAACTGATTGTTTAATAATCTAATATTTATTCTTTAGGATTTTACTTGATGCGATCAAGGGTTCTTTAGGGTTTGTTAGATGAATATATTCAGAAATCAGTTTCCATATCATGTTATTTGTCCATTGCTTGATGATTGTTGATACATGGGATTCTTACCTAGGTAGATTCATTCTCTATTTGATTTCGATCTTGTGATTAATTGCTTTCTTCTAGTTTACTTGTTTATTTTCTTTCTTAGTTTTAATCTTAGTTTAAAAACCCCCCTTAAACATTAATAATAAATAGTCGTGTCGTAAGTCGAGTCTAATTAGCTAATTAACGTAATTTATAGAGTCTTGTGGGTTCGATATTCCGGACTTACTTAGCTTTAGTACAATTGACCGGTTCACTTGCCGGTGTTTTGTGTAGTTGAGTCTTAAGTCTAGTTTTTATTACTTGTTTAGTTTAGCTAATATTTAATTGACTGTTTCTAGCATATCACTCCCCTTGATAGTTGCAAGAGTTCGTTAACCTTTAGTCATTGTCGCTTTCAATTGGTCTTCACGTGTGTCTTTATACAGGATAAAATAAGTTGAAGTTTACATGGCCTTAAACTATAGTTCGACACATGACTTTCACTATAGTATACGCAGATAAGGTCCAAGGCTTGTACGAAACACCAAGAAAATAAAGCAGAATACTTAAGTCTTAACACTTATATCGGTATTACTACATGCAGAGAGGATCCAAGACTTAATTAAAAATAAAGAAAAAATAAAGTTGAATTTGTTTGCAAAATGAATGCATGTACACACATCAATCTTTAAACTTTTTGGTACTTAAAGCATAACTGAGAATCAAGATGTAATATCACTAGATTTGGCAAACATTTAGGTTTATATCTTTTCAACACTTATATGATATGTTAAGCCTATCATACACATCATGTAGTTGAGCTTACGACACTTTTTAGTCAAATTTATTCATGGATTAGGTATGCTAAGTCAATGTACTATCATTTCGCATATATGTCGGATCACATTTCTTAGTTTTTATATTTTTTAAAATTAACAACATATTTTTGTATTTTTATATTTTTCATACAGAAAACACAATACTTTTGGACTTTTCTAATTTTAAACTAACATTATTTTTAAATAGTTTTGATTTTTTTCCAGAACTTATCATTAGATACCGAAAATAGCGCTGGTCGAAGCGAAACCTATGTCGTTTGGCTTGGCCCAAACAGAAACAAAATGAATCAGAACTCATTTAACCTAAACGAACCCGGGCCTGATAACTTAAAAATTGTAAGAAACATTCCAATAATTATTTAATCTTACTAGGTATCCAAAATATATAACTATACCAACAAACACTTCTTAAATCAACATTTGAACACCAAATCAAATGAAACAAAAACCGATAAACAAGAATCCTGATTTGTAATACAATCACCTACAATATATTGTCCACGATTTTTATACAATAACCAGCCCCATTGTCAATTATTTAGAACATTTTATGTAGGATTTATAAAGATAACAATAATTTATAAATACCAAAATATAATCTACGAGTTTTTATCCCCCGTATTACGGGGTTACTTTACATTATTCGTTTGTAATATTTATATATTTTTGTTGGGTTTTAATTTGATTTATTGTAAGGATGTTAATAATATACTTTGGATTTCATGATAAAAATTTTTCACAAGTTAATAATATGTTATAACCCGGTTTAAAATCTATCTGGGTTTGGTGATACCCATGACACACCTATTTTTTTTACTTTAATTTCTTTTCTTAATTATAGAAAATATATTTTTTTAAACGGATATTAAATTAGTATATCCTATTTTACAGGATTTTCATATCAAATATATGGTGAGATTAATTTTTAATTTATTGAGATGTTGTAATCGTTTAAGGCTATATGGTGAAACCTATGCCCGTGAATTTGAATCAAATGCATGGCAAACCTCCATTTACAAATAAAACAATCTGGTGGCTTGAGAGGATGTAGGGAGCAATCAGAGAGCTTTTAAATGTTTCGTTTATATATATATATATATATATATATATATATATATATATATATATATATATTCAAGATTTAAGATGATTAATTAAATCTCCAAAATCCTGATCAAATATCGGCATCCAATGAAAATCCCTGGCTTCTCTTCATGCTCACAAGTCTTGTTCATTCTCTACAACCCCAATCAGACCTTGTGCATATCTTCAATAACCAAGAAATCCTTGCTATGAAATCTCCCTTATATCTCCATCTAAATTATATCAATACACACTTTACAAAACATCAAAAAATCTGGTAATTCACTATTCTAAGCTCACTCTATTATGATTCTAAGCCCTACTCGATTGTTTCTAATATTCTGGCCACTTACAACAACCCTAATCTTCGTGTGTCTCTCTGTCCTGCTCATAGAACCAGTCTAGAAGCAAGAGATCAGGCTGTTCGTGAAATCCCTGGTGTGCACCAGGTACCGCAGCCCATACTTGTATTTCTTCGTATATGATTCTAAGCTTTGATTATGTGTTAGACCCCGTGTGTTAAAATCATTCAGAACCACCAACTACTTGCAATTATTTAATGCCCGAAATGTCACAACATTAATAATAAACGAATTAGATGTAAGAGTTAATATAATAGTGGCATAAAATATTAAGCTTTTGTTCTGAACTAAAGATTATGCATTTTATTTAACCAAATAAAAGGAAGCAAATCTTAACCATATAATCTTGCGTAAATAAACAGAACTTAGAAAAAAATACAACCGGTCTGGAACATAAAAAATCGCTTATCTTGCAGCCCCGAAACCATGATCATTCAGTAACTCTTTTTAAAAGTCAAACCAGTTTGAAAACCAAGCTGATAAGTGATCATTTAAACCTCTGGATGTTAGCATAATTTCCAGAAGTTAAAACAGTTAAATTAAGCATAGAACCTGCACAAAACTAGCCTCGAAAACTAACACTAAACCTTATATTAAAAACTTTTTAAAACTCGCATTTCGTTTCCTGGTTAACTAAGAAATAAGCCCGTTAACCTAAATAAGATTATATAATTACCGTACAGCTCTAAAATTTATATTTTGAAAAATAATAATCTGACCCGAAACTATTTCGCGAAACCTTGCCTTAAAAACCAAACTAGAAGCCAAACGGGCATGGACCGGGTCTTTTAGCATTAATGCAGCCAAGTGAACGTTTTTAAAACCCAGGGAATGTAAAAAATATTTATTTTTCTGTATCATAACTGGTCTTAATAGGTTTGATGATCAAAAGTGGGTTTTTGATGAAACAAGTATTTTTGGAACACAAAAATCAAGTGAAACCGTAACTTCCAGAATATATAAAATCGAACCTTTATAATATTATAGTTTTAAATAGGTAAATATAAGCTATGAAATGTTTATAGGAAATTGGATTTACAAACGGGGCATGTTTACAAGCTTTAGAGTATTGTTTCGTTTAAAACCGAACGGGCTGGTTTTAAAGACTAAAACGCTTTAAAGTTGTAAGTAACACATTTTTCCAAAAATGTAAGTTTAAAATAGTTTATTATAAATGTGCAAAACATTTTGATGGAAAAACAACATATCTTTTGACCAGATTTGGCATTTAATCGCAAGTTAGAATCGAACCGACATAAGCCGGACGGGCAGTTTCAAATATACAAAATTCGAATTTTTACAATAACTATACCATTAATAAATTCATAATTTTAGTACTCGTTTTCCAAAAACTAAGTGCTTAACTCGGTTTTCAACAAAACGAACGCTAAATGGAAATACGAAAATTAATCCCTTACAAGACCAAAGTTACTGAACTCTCAGACCTGGAAATAATACCTTTTTATGTGTTATGTTTCTGAAAAACTTGGAAATTTAATTCCAATAGAATTTGTTTATTTAAACTATATTTTCAAGACTTATTGTTAAAACCGAAAACATCGGTGACAACCGACATTGTTAACTTTTGGAAACCTGTTGGGCCTAAAGGATTGTTCAACGAAGATCAAGGAAGATTGAAATCTTCTTAACCTCCTCAGAAATATGCTAAGTATGGAACTCGAGCAAACCAGGCACTTCGAGTAAAGTTTTCACTTATTCGAGCAAGGCATCTTATTCAAGTAAGGTTATCTTTAAGAAATCTTCTAAGTGTTGAGCTTCGAACAAGCTACACTTCATTAAACAAAGTTGTTCTTCAGTCGAGCAAAGTTTGTGTTAGAGCATACTCTTGACTTATCCTAGCTTAAGCCAAGTTAACAAGTAATTTGGTGGGTCGAGCAAAGATACAATAAGAATATCTCAAGCATACATGTACGAAGTTTAAAGGATTTATTACAAGACTTCTATAAGCAAAGTTCAATATCGAACAAGCTACAGTACCCGAGTATAGTATGTTTGCTTGAATAAGTCTTAGGACAAAGATTGAAGAGATCATGAAGAACTAGTTTGCTCGTGGGATACATCTGAGCAAAGTTGGGTTATATCATAAAGATTAAAGCATGCTTGAAGAATATATGAATTAAATGTTTACCTGAAGGAAATCTCAAAGCACACTCAAAGGTTATAAGGTCTACTCGACAGAGATGAAAGTTTACTGGAATACCTATTTGACAATTTTAATTAGTTTGGATACGTTTAAATATGTTTTTACAATGATTAGGGTTTCTAGAAGGAATGATAGGTGCCTATGAAACAAAATACTAGGTTACGTTTGTAATGACGGCTGATTACACACTTTTCTAGACATACTTATTATTATGTACGCATAGGTAGCCGCACCTAACATTCCACCTGAAACCCTAAAGCATTTCCAATTGTATTTCTCTAAATATTCTAATGGAAATCTTTTGAGTTATTTGTGTGATTGTCATTTTAGTGTTCTTACTATATTAAGCAACATCCTGATTCTAGCTGATTCCGCCGGCTATTATCAAGGGGTTTTCACATATTATTGTTTCGTAATCGTTCTTATCAATTGGGGTTATTTGTGTTACGAAATATTTGAACCTGACAAAACCCGAGGCCTGATGTTTCAACCCGAAATGATTAAGTTACTGATATGAATAAGTTATATAGTTTTTATGGCCATACGGTAACCCGTAACCGAACCTAAGGCCCGAACTTTCTAAACATTGAACTTTATTAAAACCCGATCAAGTAAATAGAGATAACTAACACATTTAGAAGTTACACTAAATACTTGGGCACACATTATCAACACTATATATAGTATAAGTGTAAACTTTCTGTAAAAGGAAACTTTATTCACCGGGAACTTAACACTTGGGCCAACACTTAGAATTAAATAACCGTTTCAACAATGAACCTTTATTTAGGTATAAAATAGTTGAGTTAAGTATTTATAATTCCTTATTTATCATAGGAACCACGAATTTCAAGAATCCGATCGTGAATTACTTGGAGCATTCGGTGAGTCTCGCGTGCAATCCCTTTTTACTTAAAATTTTGGGAATTAGTACATACCCCTACACTTTTTATATGGTATGGAAATATCAGGGTGCTTACTGCTAAAATTTTGTCCCAACTTTTACACAATCATTAGCCCGAGGGAAAGCATTGGAGGCTTGTATGGGTAGTACTATTTAGGAGACCCCCACGCTCAGTGACCCTATTTTTGGTAGACCTCACTGAGCTATGCGGATCGTTTCTGCATATAACCTACTTATTCGATTATCGCTTTTAGCATGGCGATAGTCTACGACGGTTTAACTTCTAGTATGAGTTTGGGATACTTGTGCTAGTTGCAGGTTTGATTATGGACTTGATATGTGATATACCATGATGTGTCTACTTTATTATGTGTCTTAAACTCACGATCTCACCAACATGATGTTGACGTATTTTAGTATGTACTTTTCAGGTAACTTAGTCATTGGAGAGAAGAATCAGGTTATGCCCTAGTTGCCTTCGTGAACCGAAGAAGCGTTGGCTCTTAAGATACATGATGTAGTCATGGAAGATTTATTTTTAAATAAAAATGTTATCCTTAGATAACGTCCACGAATTATTAATGGTCCTGTGCACCTAAGACAATTTAAGGGTCATGGTTAACCCGTTTGCTTTAGTTGTACCTTCGAATTTGAAAATCTTAGTAGGTTATGAATTTCATTTAAATTTATTTATTTTCCGTTGCTCATAATTGATACCAGTTGTTCACGACTAGCCCCCCTAGGCAGAGTGTGACAACGGGGAAAAGATGGGTTTGTATTTTATTTAGGCTGGATTTAACCATATCCATATCCAAAGTTATTTACATGTTTATGAGTTTACAAGTTTATGAATTTTCATGTTTTACAGTATTATTATAGTATTACATGCTTACGGACTTACTTGTTATAGGTTTAAGAAGTTACATTTGAGTTGTGAAATTTGCTATGTTAATGTGAAATTTGGTATTCATATTTATCACCCGCTTGAGAAGTTGACTCATGTACATCATTGTAGTGTAAACCCGTGTAGTATCATCCGTTCGAATTTACGAGTTTACGAAGTCACTGTCTGCAAGTTTTGAATGAATTGCAAACTATCTGGGTACAATATAACAAATATCCAAGTTTATTAACTTTCATTTCATTATTTAAAACATTTCAAAGTATAAGGATTAAATTGTAGATATTATATTAAAATATGTTTTAAAATAACGTGAAACATGGGGAACTAAATGTGAAAATTATTTAAAATATATATATATATATTAAATAAAAACCCAACCCAACCCCTACCCCTCTCGTCATTTTTCCAACGAGCCGCCGCCGGCAAATTAGACGGCTCTGGCAAACCTCCAAACACCCTTAAAACTTGCTTAATAATGCAAATTTAAGGATTGTAAAACCCTTAAACCATAGCGTAAACCTTTAATCGTTGATAATAAAGCGTAAAAACAACATAATATGTGCGATTTTTTTCCGGGTAACCGTTGGATTTTAGTTAAAATAAAATAACAAACATTAAACACCATACGCTCCAATTGAATCTATAACTCAATTTTCCGGCCAAGCTCCGTTCACCATAAATCAAGAACTTTACCAGGTAATTGTTATATGTTTTGAATCATTTTAAGCCACAAAACAAAACCCCTAAACTACTTCGATCAAACATGGAACCAATTAATAGAATTAAAAACCTAGGGTTTATAGGGAAGAAGATGAACATGTATATTTGTGTTTATATTTCTGTTATAAACACAACTTACAAGCTGGTCTAGTTGGTTAGTCCTTGGTTGTGTGACCAGAAGGACACGGGTTCGAACTCGGGTGAGACCATTTTTGTTATATATATATAACAATTTTCTTTATTATTTTATACCAAATAAAGTTATTAAAAATTACTAATCAAATAAAAATTATTCTAAATTAAATAAAACCAATTATAAATCCAACTTTATCTTTTTTTTCTTTTTATCAAAAACTAATCTTTCATATCCGTCAAGTTTTGTAACAAGCCGATTAATATTATTTTATTATTTCATTTCTCATTAACATTAAAATATGTTAATCGCATTCGGGAATAAAATTCTTACCGTTAAATTCAGTGCACCATAAACGTTATAATCCTCATGTTAGTATTAACTAATTAATATAATATTATAATAATAATGAAACCGTTAAAGCTTAAAATAATATTATAATATAAATTGACCAAAAAATAATAAAAAATATATTAAAATTATGCATAATCCCTAAAACCAAAATATTTAGCTTTTATAATCCCGTTAGTTAGTTTTTAATTTTGTATTTTTAAAGTATAGTTCGTGAGGTTCCATCGCTTCGGGTTCTTTAACGCGCTTTCAGAATTGTATGATTTTTATTACACTTGTCTCATGGAATTGTACGATTTTTATATATTTATATCAAACTTATGTGAACTCACCAACTATTTGTTTGGTTAACTTTAATTTATATATATGTTACATGGACCGTTATTAGAGGATGATACTTGGAATAGAAAATAGAACTTAGGGTATTTTAAATAAATGGACAAGTTGTTGAATTTTTCTTATTTTTCTTGTGTTTTTTTTATTTTTATTTTCAAACATGTGTATTTGATGCTTAAATTAATAAGTAATATTATTGTCACTTAATAATGTGAATGTGTATTGAGCAATCTATACGTCACACCCGGGCGTTTCTGCTTAAGTTGTGGTGATACAGATTGGTATCAATACCGTGACATTAAGATAGGCCATTAGATGTAGTGTTCTAGTTAGTTATAGCTTATTTGTTTAGGGTGGCATGATTAGAAATTGTGTGGGCCTTAGTTGATTATTCAACGCACTTGCTTATTATTTTATTATCAATTCATTTACGCCTCATATACACAAGCACACACAGAATTTTAAGGCTTATGCCTAAAACAAAGATTATCAAACATTTTCAACAATCGATTTTTTTCGGTTTTTTGATATTTCTTCTTCTTAAAGATGGTTCTACGTGTCATGTATGCAGTAACTAGAAGGGGATCATACTTGTTTTCTGAACTCTTGAGACCAAAGTTATTGAAACCTAAGGATAAGCAATGCGCATAAATCCCAATCAGACGCGGAGCCCGGTTGCTTACCTGCAGAGTTCAAAAAGGGCATGAAACTTATTAGGCCAAAACATACAACACCCAACGCCATATAAATTACAACTTAAGAGATTTTAATGTGACCATGTTCTCTTTGTGAAAGGAATATGGTTACAATCCTAAGTATGTCACACAAGTCATGGTGGTTCATGCGATGTTTGATTCCGACCCTCAATGTTTTACAATGTGTTTTTACTGAAAGTATGTCAAGTCATGGTGATACACGAATACCCAGCTTTCGGTTCGATTTGATTATGCATTTTTTATGTTTGGAATATAAGAGTCCATGATAGTTAATGAAACCTCTAAAGTTCCACACAATGCTTATTATTATTGTTACGATTTTATTTTATTTTTTCATATTTAACAAACTTTAACAAGGATTTTTTGTATACCATACCCTATTTCGAGTTTCACGGTTTCCGTTGTCATTATTCACAGAACGACTTCTCGTCACTGTAAGCATCATTCTTCTGGAACCTCTGGCCACAAGATGACTGCTCAGATCGCCAAGCAACTAACCGTGGTCCTTCCCGATATGATGACCCAAATTCATTGAAACCTCACTGCTAGCATCAACCCCGCTCTGTCCGAGACTAAATCCCGTCTGTTAGTTCAAAAACTTCACCAGTGCCATACCTCTAGGGTTTTGATGGGACTCAAGGTGCCGTTGTCCTACTTTAGTGGTACGAGAAAATGGAAAGCATATTCCTCCAAATTGAATGTCCTGATGATAAGCGAACCTGTTTTACTTCAAGTGTCTTTCGGAGAGGGGCACTTACCTTGTGGGTTAAGGGAAAATCAACTCGGGGTGCCGAAATTGCCATGGCCTTGCCGTGGAATGAATTGAAGGATATTATGACCAAGTTCTGGAACCTTAAACAAGACGATGGTGAGCACTCAGCTTATCCTTCTCGTTTCATTGTACTTAGTGTGTTGGTACCTCATCCCGTTACCCCGTCATGGCGTGCCATCAAAAAGTATATCCTGGGATTACTGAGACAAATTCAAGACAGTTTCTTTAGTAGTTCACCTAAAGAACTTGGTGATGCAATTAACCTTGTTGCGAATTTGACAGAAAATCATGTTAAAGCCAGTACTTTGGCATTGAAGGAATCAAAGAAGCCTATTGAAAAACCATCCTCTGAACCTAAAGAGACCAAGCCTGAATCACCAAGCCTGCTTTTTCCCCAAGCCACCGTACAAGAAGCCCAAGAATTGCGCTCAATCCCAACAAGCTGCACCTCAACCCCAACCTCAACCTAACCCTGCACCACCTCTCCGGAAACCCTACAACGGACCCCATTCGTATTGCAACATATGTCAACGTCATCATCCCGCTAATAATGCTTGCCGTCAATGAACTCGTTGCAACCGTTTCAGGCACCTTGGCATCACTTGTCATGAGATCGTTATTGTGCCGATTGCTCCTCAACGGTTTACTCAATCAAATCCTCAGCTCGTGCAATATGACCAACTTGTGAATCAGATACGAGCTTGTTATAACTGTGCTGACCCGGGCCACTTTCGCAATGCGTGTCCATGACTCGAAAATATGAACTCGCTTCAGCTTTCTCCAACTCTGTTGTACCAAGTCCAAACGTATCAAATCCATCAAGCTTACCAGCCACAAGTTCCATAATTGTTGACTAACCAAGCTTAAGTTCAGCTGCATCCAGCCATTCTATCTCCTGCACCACAAGATGGTCAAACCATTCAAGCCGCTTAAGCTCCTCAAGATGCTCGTGGGCGTGCTTTAACGATTAACGCCAACCAAGCTCAGCAAATTGGCGACGTGGTGAATGGTACGTTCCTCGTTAAAGACCACCTTGCATCTGTTTTATTTGACAGCATGCCGATATGAGCTTTGAGTCTTTTGACTTTGAACCTTTACTTGCTAAACCCTATCTAAACTTAGAAATTCATATTATGTTGAGCTAAACGTAAATGGCCACAAGTTCTCAACCGATCTCATTCCTATACAATTGGGAAGCTTTGACATCATAGTAAGTATGGACTAGTTATCCTTTCATTGTGCTAAAATCATTTGCTTTGAGAAGTTCATTCGTATTCCGCTTGCCGACGATCAACTTCTTCGTATTTCTGGTGAAAAACCTTCTCCCTAGAGTATTGATCTCATAACTTGCTCTCAAGCCCAAACGTACTTACGCAAGTAGTATGTTGCACTTATAGCTCATGTGGTAGAAAAGTTAGAACGATTAATCAAAGACATTCCTGTTGGTCGCTAGTATCCCGAAGTGTTTCCCGACGATGTTTCTGGTCTTCCTTCTATTCGTGAATTTGAATTTCGAATCGATCTTGTGCCTGGTGAAACCCCGATTACTAAGGCTCCTTATCGTCTTGCACCTTCGGAGATGCAAGAGTTATCTACTTAACTCTAAGAACTTTCGGACAAATGGTTCATTCTCCCTAGTTCATCTCCATGGGGCGCACCCATTCTTTTCGTCAAGAAGAAAGATAGATCATTTCGTATGTGCATCGATTAACGTGAGCTCAACAAGCTCACAATCAAGAATTGTTATCCTCTGTCTCGTATTGACGATATTTTCGATCAACTCCAAGGAGCTTCATGCTTCTCAAAGATTAATCTTCATTCGGTTATCATCAACTACACGTGCATGAAAATATCATACCCAAAGCCGATTTTCGGACTCGATACGGACAATACGAATTTAAGGTTATGCCTTTCGGTCTAACCAATCCACCCACGGTGTTTATGGACCTCATGAACTGCATATACAAACCTTATTTAGATAAGTTCGTAATTATTTTTATCAAAGACCTTATTATTTATTCTATGTCCAAAGCCGAGCATCAGAAACATCTTCATTCCATCCTTGATCTCTTAAGGAAGGAGCAGCTTTATGCTAAGTTCTCAAAGTGTGAGTTCTAGTTGAATGAAATATTATTCTTAGGGCACATAGTAAATGAAAAGGGTATCTACATTGACCCAGCCAAAATCGAATCCATTAGGAATTGGAAAACTCTAACCTCTCCTACTGAAGTTTGTTCATTTCTTGGTCTTGTGGGTTACTATCGTCGCTTCATTCATGACATTTCCAAGATCGCTTTTCCCCTAACCACTGTAACTCACAAGGATAAACCTTATGATTGGGGGCCAAAGCGAGTTAAAGCTTTTCAAACTCTTAAGCATATACTTTGCGATGCAACGACTTGCACTCCCCGAGGGAAATAAAGATTTGGTTATCTATTGCAATGCTTCTAATCAAGGCCTCGGTTGTTTCCTTATGAAATGAGGTAAAGTTATCACTTACGCTTCACGACAACTTAAGATTCATGAAGCGAATAAATCGACGCACGATCTCGAACTCGGTGCCATTGTATATTTGGAAACATTACCTCTACGAAACTAAACGTGTGGTCTTCACTTACCATAAAAGTCTTCAACTTATTTTCGACCAAAAGGGTCTAAACATGCGACAACGATGATGGGCCGAACTACTTAGTGACAACGTCTGTGAAATTTGTTACCACCTTGGCAAAGCGAAAGTTGTAGCCGACGCCCTTAGTTGAAAGACCCATATGAAATTTATTTTGCTTCATAAAGTGATCGTTCAAACTATTCTTCAACTTCGTATCTTTGAAGCTCAACATGTCTCTGTCACCGATGGTAATATGTACGATGAAATGTTTTGTGGTGCTGAGAATCAACTTGAAACTAAGCGTGATGGTTTATATTACCTCAATCGTTTGTGGGTCCCTAATCATGACGATCTTCACACATTCATCATGGACGGAGCTCATAAGTCTCGATATTCCATTCATCCAGGTGCGGATAAGATGTATTTTGATCTTTGGTCCACATTCTGGTAGCCCAGTATGAAGGAATGCATCGCGTTATATGTGAAAAAAAGCCTAACTTAAGCTAAAGTTAAGACCGAACTTCATTGACCACCCGGTTTGCTTGTACAACCGCACATCCCTATTTGGAAATGTGAAGATGTATCTATGGATTTTGTATTGAAGCTCCCGACTACTTGAAGCCGCCATGTAACCCCCCGGCTAAAGCGGAATACACCCGGGTGTGACGTACAAATTGCTCAAAACACATGTGACACTATTATGTGACAATATTATCATTAATTCATTCAAAGGCATCAAGTACATAAGTCGTTTCAAATAAGAAAATTACAATGAAAATAAATGTTCCATTCTTAATTAAAATATCCTAGGTCTAGTGTCTTCATCCTTTTCATCCTCTAATAATTGTACATGTAACATATATATAAAATAATGTCAACTAACTTAATAGTTGATGAGTTCACACAGTTTAAATACTACGTAAAAACCATACAATTCAATGAAAACTTGTAAAAGCAAGTAAGGGTTCTTTACACTCGAATCAAAGGTCCTCAGTGTAAAGAATAAATAAAGGTCTTTTCCGATTGGGATTGTGCACCAACGTACTCAGATCGGGGTCCCTTTTCCAATCGAAACACGATCCTGAGTGCAAAGGGGGGCGTATGATCATACTTATCGAAGAAATCCATTCACGTAATATTTGAGCAAGTAACAAGTAAACACACAAGTCCATGTAACGAATTGTAGTTTGTAACTAATAAATAAAAGAAATTGAATTGTTGGTAGGATATATACGCTACCCCCAAAAAAGTTAAAAAGGGTAAAAGGGGGTGTGAGAAACTCACCTTTGAAATTGGAAGAACAACTTGGAAATGAAATGGGGAGCGCGTTATATGAAACCAAAAGTTTGAATCTCACGAGCTAAAATAATAAGAAAATGAGAATTACTAACTAATTAATGGAAATACATGTCGGTTCTAAAGTTCATGTATTACTGTTTGTATATACACTTTAACACATGTTAACGTATTTTAGTAATTAGGTCTAACGGATTTAACAAGTTATTATTATAATATTACTTATAAGATGAATATTGAATATAATGATGTTTCCGGAATTTTAGCGTTATTGGTATGTTTATTTATTATAAACGTTTGTCTATTTAGAGTTAAAGTTACAACGATATTAGATTATATATATATATATATATATATATATATATATACATATGTATATAGTTATTTTATTGTAACGATTGGTTCGGGATTGTAAAATTTGGATTTTTGGATGAAAAAGATTGAAAACAATCTAAAACAATTGTTATTTTATTTAAAAATGATTTAAAATGATTTATAATAATTTATAAAAGTATATATGATTTATTATAATTAATAAATATAATTTAAAAAAATGTAAAAAAAATGTTGAAGTGATCCGGGTTCGAACCCGGGTCTCCATGACCACATCAAGTGTACACAGCCACTGGACCAAATATGTTTTTTTGCTAAAAGATGGAAATAATAATTTAAAAACACATTCTCATGTTCATCATCATCCTCACAAACCCTAGATTTAATTCTTCAAATTCGTTCCATGTTTGCCCGATTTATGTTAGGGGTTTTATTATACGCTTAAAACTAATACAAATTCATATAATACTTAATGGATTTGGTGGCGGAATAGTAGCGGACGGAGCTTGGCTAGAGTAAATTTTGGACGAGCAATTTGATGATTATAGAGTATTTGTTTGTGAAAAATTATGTTTTTGAAAAAAGTTTAGATAAAGATTATTGACCTATTTATATCTTCAATTTGATCTATTAGTGATTAATTCGTATATTTAAGTTTTGATTATAATCCGATCGGTCGAACGATTAATGGGTGTTTAATAGGTTGTTAACGGAGAAATAAATCACGTAATAATGTTTATAATTAGTGGAGAGATCGTTTGGGTGCATTAACGGATCAAATCGGGGTTTAAACGTGAGTTATAATGTTCGCCGGAGTTCCGCCGGAAAAACGTCCGGTGTACCGGAAAATCGAAGGGGGGATGGGGACGGATGGGCTAGGCTTAATGTTAGTAGTATTATTATTATTTTTACATTATATTATAATTTAAATTATATTTACACTTTGAACCATGTACTATCAAGACCTTTATGTTTAGTTTCTGAACTTTATTTACCCTTTAAACCTTGAACTTTGTAAATATACTAAACTTGATAAAACATTATATACTTTAATATCTTTGGTTTGTTTATGTTTTATACTCGTATAGGTTTAAACTTTGATTATTTTAATAACTTTTATGGCTCGAAGATTCGTTAATTGAACAATACGAATATAAAGTAAACAAATACGAACTTTAAATTATTGAACTTGATATAACTTGGTAAATCTCATAAAAACAAATACATTTAAACGACTAAATTGGCCTGTTTAACGAATACAAATACAGATACGAATACGAAAAATTGACAAATGTCACAGCATTCCCTACTTTTGAGAATTTCGTCCCGAAATTAAGTAGAAAAATCTGTAACAAAAATATGGGGATACCTTGTTCGCATTTGATCTTCTAGTTCCCAAGTGAATTCCGCGCCACACTTGGATTCCCAACTAACCTTTACCAAAGGTATTCGGCTACGTTTAGTTTCCTTGTCTTTGCGATCCATGATTTCCACCGGTTTCTCGACAAAGTGCATTGTCTCATCGACGTGCTCTTCGTCGAGTGGTACATGGAGATTTCCCTCATCAAGACACTTCTTCATATTTGAAACATGAAACTTCAAATGAATGTTAGAAAGCTCTTGAGGAAGTTCTAGTGTGTAAGCAACACTAGCAACACGAGCAAGGATCTTGAAAGGTCCAACGAAACGAGGAGATAGTTTGCCTTTCTTGCCAAAACGAACAACACATTTTCAAGGGGATACCTTGATAAGGACACGGTCACCAACATTAGACTCGAGAGGTTGGTTATTGGTATAATTATTTTGACGTCTACGAGCGGTTAAGAGGTTTTGTCGGATTTGAGCAAGTAAATCATTAGTTTCTTGAACAAGTTCCAGACTGGTGATTTGGGTTTCACCAATTTCGTTCCTACATATAGGTGATCGACATTTACGACCATAGAGAGCTTAGAACGGAGCCATACCGATACTCGAATGAAAACTATTATTGTATGAGAACTCAATCAAGTGAAGATGAGAATCTAGTTTCCACCGAAATCCATGACACATGACCTGAGCATGTCTTCAAGTACTTGTATCGTGCGCTCGGATTGTCCATCGGTTTGAGGATGATAGGCTATGCTAAGATCCAGTCGAGTTCCTAATGCATTTTGAAGCGATGACCAGAAGTGAGAAGTAAAACGGCTATCATGATCGGAAATGATACACAAAGGTATACCATGACAAAAAACGATACACTGAATATAAATCTGTGTGAGTTGATCAACCGAAAACTTTTTGTGGATCGGGATGAAATGAGCAGATTAAGTCAAATGATCAACTATAACCCAAATACCGTCGTGACGATTTCGAGTAGTCAGGAGCTTGAACACAAAATCGATAGAGACATCTTTCCATTTCCAAACAGGGATGTGTGGTTGAATGAGAAAACCAGATGGTCGTTGGTGCTCGGCCTTAACTTTAGCTTAAGTAAGGCATTTTCCCACATATAAAGCAATGTCTTTCTTCATATCGGGCCACCAAAATTTGGTCCATAGATCAAAATACATCTTATCCGCACCGGGATGAATGGAATATCGAGACTTATGAGCTTCGTCCATGATGAATGTGCGAAGATCATCACGATTAGGAACCCACAAACGGTTGAGGTAGTACAACAAACCATGATGCTTAGTATCAAGTTGATTCTCGACACCACAGGACATTACATCATACATATTACCCTCGGTGACAGAGACATGTTGGGCTTCAAAGATACGAAGTTGGAGATCGGTTTGAACGGTCACACTATGAAGCATAATTGATTTCATATAGGTCTTTCGACTAAGGGCGTCGGCTACAACATTTGCTTTACAAGAATGGTAAGGAAATTCGCAGTCGTAGTCGCTAAGTAGTTCGGCCCATCTTCGTTGCCGCATGTTTAGGTATTTTTGGTCGAAAATATGTTGAAGACTCTTATGGTCAGTGAATACCACGCACTTAGTGCCATAGAGATAGTGTCTCTAAATTTTCAACGCGGATACAACGGCACCGAGTTCGAGATCGTGCGTTGTATAATTCTTTTCATTAACCGTAAGTTGTCGTGAAGCATAAGCGATAACGTTACCTTGTTGCATAAGGACCCAACCGAGGCCTTAATTGGAAGAATCACAATAGAAAACAAAATCCTCATTGCCCTCGGGAAGTGTAAGGATCGGTGCATCACAAAGCATGCGCTTAAGAGTTTGAACAGCTCCATCTTGCTTTAGCACCCAATTCATAAGGTTTATCCTTGTGAGTTAACGAGGTTAGGGGCAAAGCGATCTTGGAAAAATTAAGAATGAAACGATGATAGTAGCCCGAAAGTCCAAGAAATGAATGAACTTCGGTAGGAGTGGTTGGAGATTTCCAATTTTTAACAGATTCGATTTTGGCTCGGTCAACGTGGATACCCTTTTCGTTTACCATATGCCCTAAGAACGGAATTTCTTTCAACCAGATTTCGCACTTTGAGAACTTAGCATAAAGTTGCTCCTTCCTTAAGAGATCAAGGATGGTATGAAGATGTTGGTCGTGCTCTACTTTCGACTTGGAATAAATAAGAATGTCTTCAATAAAGACAATCACGAATTTATCTAGGTAGGGTTTGCATACGCGGTTCATGAGATCCATAAATACCGCGGGTGCATTGGTTAGCCCAAAAGGCATAACCCTAAATTCGTAATGCCCATAACGATTCCGAAAAGCAGTTTTGGGTATGTCATCTTCATGCACGCGTAGTTGATGATAACCCGAACAAAGATTAATCTTTGAGAAGCATGAAGCTTCTTGAAGTTAATCAAAAAGATAGTCAATACGAGGCAAAGGATAGCGATTTTTAATTGTGAGTTTGTTGAGCTCGCGGTAATCAATGCACATATGGAAGGATCCATCTTTCTTCTTGACGAAAAGAACGGGTGCGCCCCAAGGAGATGAACTAGGGCGAATGAACCCTTTGTCCGAAAGTTCCTGTAGCTGATTAGACAACTCTTGCATCTCGGAGGGAGCAAGACGATAAGGAGCCTTAGCAATCGGGGTTGCACTAGGCACGAGATCAATTCGAAATTCAACTTCACGGGTAGGAGGAAGACCAGAAACATCCTCGAGAAACACTTCAGGATACTCATGAACGACGGGAATGTCCTCAATTTTCCATTCCTTCTTTTCCACCATATGAGCTATGAATGCTACATACTTCTTGCGTTAGTACGTATGCGCTTGAAAACAAGTGATAAGATTTAGGCTCGAGGGAGTGACGTGAGGTCTAAGACTCACTCAAAAATAAAATAATTACAACTAATTAGATAGCGGTAAGCGGGTATCGAACACAGGGAGTTTGTGGAAAATGTGTTACTAATTAGCTTTATAATTAAACTATATTAAACTAAATGCGAAAAGTAAATTCAATGATTCGGTTGTTTGATTTGAATAAAAAAAAAGAACTAAAGCAATAAACGAGTTTTAATCAATATACGAAAATATGCATTCCCTCGGTTTCAGGTTTCCATGAATGTTACAGTTCATGTTTAACTGAGATGAACCATAGATAAATTTCGTGTTTATGTAAACAATTGCGATAATTGACGATCAAGCTTGGATTATACAACGCAAGGTAATCAATCAAAAACCAATTAGTTTATCCAACCCTAAATCCCTCCCGATTAATCTCGATTACATATAAAACAAAGAACTGACAGTTTAGAACACAAAATCGATAAACTAACAATCTATCAACTAATACATAAACACCATAATAATTTAATCAATAATATCAAACTAATATCTCAAAAATTCCATAAACATTCAACAAAACAATCATAAGAAACCTTAGAATCCGAGGGAAAACACAAAGGAATTTAGCCGAGCATGATTCGGTTCATCATTCCTTCGATTATTGTTTGCATATGAATCAACAACAAGTCTCTAATGATTATCACATTCAAAATAATGTTCTTGTACTCCAAAATCGCCTCTAGGTTGCTCTAGAATGAAAAGATCTGATTGGGATCTCAAAAGCCAACCCTAAAACGAGTTTATAAGGTTGTTACAACTTTCAGCGTCAATCCCACCGTAAGCTACGGTGGCCACCATAGCTTACGGTGGCTTCAAAATGCCCTACGGTGGCTTAAAACTGCCATACGGTGTAATTTTCTTCACAGGCCACCGTAAGCTACGGTGGCTTCCATTCTTGCCTCCTTGTTTTCTTCATAACTTTCTCGTTTCAACTCCGTTTTCTTCACCGTTTTCGCCCACGTTCTCGTAATTACATCCTCTATCTTCTCCTACCTGCAATTATATGAGTAACCATAGTCAAATAATTCCACAAAATAAACCGTTTGTAAGCATGGTTATTAACGGTCTTATATCACATAAGGGTTGCCCCATGGACCACCCGTCACATTCCCACACTTACTCGTTGCTTGCCCTCAAGCAACACCTCAAAAAACAATTTTTTTTTATTTTCAACTTGTAGCCACCAATATTACCATAAATCCAGTTCAGTTACGGTCCCAAGTCATACCCTATTCCCTTATTTTTATTGGTTGCACTAGTTCACTTGACTTTCCATTTAAACCGAAGATTGCTAACCAAACCTAACATGCTTTTGGTTTTTACCTATACATAACAAATTTACACATTAACCTTTTTTGGTGATCATCCATACATTCATATTTAATCAATTCTCTTCGCATACGCTTGTACAATCATCAAATCTCCACCTATGTAATTTCTTTTGGCATGAATACAAATCAAGAGATCTTAAAACGGGTTGTAATGGGGCCAAGTGTAAGGGTATGGAAGGGAATATTGAAAGTAGCTCAAGCGATCTGATTTGACTTATTACAAACAAACTAAGTAAACAATAAAATAAACAACTATAAACATCACTAACTTCTCTTTTTTTTTTCTTTTTTTTCACTCAATAAATAATACTTTGAACTATGCATACATAAACATTGCAACTCTAATACAAACATTTTTTTTGAACTAATATAATACTTGAACATTACATACCAGCATGATAAACATAATGCTTCACATATTTTACTGATAAATACTAAAACAATTACATTGAAACCTATTAAGTCGGATCGTTTCGCAATATAACACCGGGGTTGATTAAATAAAAGAACAGGCCCAATAAGGTTTTCTAAAGGAACCAACCCCCCGCCCCTCACATAACCATCCTCATATGTATAATGTATGAAGCCCCAACCCCCCAAAACCCACACTCTCGCTCATCCAGACGAGGCTTAACCTAAGTGCCTCTATCACTTTTGCACTCATGCCAAGCTAAGATCTCGAAATGCACTAATTGTACAAGTTCTATCGGAGAATATCAACCGTCTCACCAACCAATACTTTTTCAATTCTCAAGTGTAAACGAACGTGTTATGCAAGTTATTACACCGAAAGCATGCTAACCTTGGCTAGAAAACTACATATTCTCCTTTTTTTTAAAACAACTAGGCACGTGTTATTTAGGGAATTGTGACCATGAAAAGGAACCAAAACTTTACCCCGCCATCTTACCACTTTCCGGTTTCTTTAAACTTACATTTTTTAACATTTTTTAAGTTTTTCTGATTTTTAAATTTTTTTTTTGAAAATTTTAAAAAGGAAATTCCAATTCCCCCATTCCCACACTTGGGATACATTGTCCCCAATGTATGGTTTTGAGAAAATAAAAACAAAGACACTACTAAGTAAAACTCTACTTCCTTCCATGAAAAACTCGGGTTGTTCCCAACACAGTGTCGAAGAGAAATCCATAAGAATTTCCCCACACTTGGTTTTTTCTAAGATGGCAGTTTAAAATACCACTAATAACAAACAAACTAGAAATTATAATGCAAAATAAAAATTAAAATATACTAAACGTACAATTACCACCTTTTTGAAACTTTTATGACATTCAAGGTGGGTGACTGGCCCACTCCCGTGCAGCTTTCTCGTTATAAGCACGCTATTTTTCAAGCAATTATTGCCAGTCTTCCGGCAAACCAGGGTCAGGCCCGAACATCCTCATCCTCCACCATGGATCATTTAGGTTAGGTGGATGTCTCATTTTCGTCTTCTTTGGTTGGCTACCTTTTTCTGTCGCCTTCTCACTCTGTTGATGTTCAACTTCTTTCTTCTCAACTAACCTTTCAATCACAAAACACTCCACTTTCGTGTGATCGTTGCTCAAGGATATACACTTGTTAACAAAATCAGCCTTTAGGCTTTCCTTGTCAACAAAAGAGTCAGTATTATATTCAAATAATAATATTCGTTTATCACGATTCCCACACTTTATTCCTAGTGTCCCCTTGGCACAATCAATCATTGCAAGTGAAGTGGCAAGGAAGGGTCTACCCAATATGACTGTGGGTTGCGTGTTAGTTACATTTTTAGCATAATCAAGTACTAAAAAGTCAACTGGGTAACAGAAATCCTCCACATGTACCATCACATTATTTAGCATGCCTCGGGGAAGTGTATGGGTTTGGTCCGCTAAAACCACGGTGGTGTTTACTTTTTGTAGTGGACCAAACCTATACTGATTATATAAACTACAGGGCATGATACTAACACAAGCTCGAAGATCTAGCAGTGCCCGATTAGTTTCAAATTCACATATTTGGATTGATAAAAGGGGCACTCCTGGGTCTTGAAGTTTACTCGGGATAATATTATTATCAACCCTCTCATCCCTTATTTTGGTTAATTTGTCATTTAAACAATTATCACAAGAACAATTTTCACAAAAAGATGTTTCATTCGGTTGTAATTCAGAGTTATATTGAAAAATTGTTTCATAATTAACCACATTTTCATTCTCATCACTAATATCTTCCACCACCCCCTCAACAAACTGTAGTGTTGGGTCAACTTGAACACTAGAAATTTCAAAATTAGGTAAAAGACTTACCGCAATGATATGCATGTTGTTCCCCTTCTTTAAACTCGAGCTGTTTTTCTTTAAATTCGCCACATCAGTTGCAAGTTGACCCATTTGAGTGGTCAACGATTGGATGGCTTTTTCATGGACTTCATCCTTTTGCAAGCGCACTTCATCAAGTTGATTTCTCCTTTGCATGTCTTGTTGCATCATCTTTAATATGTCCATAACTTCATTCCCATTTGACGAACTTTGACCCATTGACCCACTTTGACCACCACCTCCTTGACCTTGGAACCCTTGATTATTCCCGCCATGAAAATTACCTTGATTATTATATTGTTGGCGAGGAACATAATTGCCTTGATTTCCTTGAAAATTTGGGTTAGATTGAGTGGCCGGGTTTCCATATCGAAAATTCGGGTGATTTCTCAACCCGGGGTGATAGGTGTTGGAGTTCATGTTGTAATTCCTACCACCTCCCCCTTGAAGTGCATTCACCTCTTCCACCGGTGCTTAACCCAACTCGTTACAATTTGTACAAACATCAATTACCTGATTAGTGGTTTGTACATTTCCTTCTTCCACGGGCTTGCACTTGCGGTCTACCAATCGTCGGTCTTGCTCTTCGTCCGGTTTGGGCTATTATCTTTGAAGTAACCGCCATTTGTTCCAAATATTCCCAATCATCTTATTCATAATTGGTACCAAATGTGCCATTCGTGATCGACCTCAAATCCCGTTCATCCTCCATACTCAAACCCTCTTGAAAACGCATTCAACAATTCCCATAAAGCAATACCGTGATGAGGACAGTTTTTAATCATCATGTTAAACCTCTCAAATGCTTCATGAAACATTCCCCCTGATTGTTGTTGGAAGGTTCTCAAACTTCTTCTCGCATCATTGTTCTTTTGGGCCGTATAGAATTCTTCCAAAAATCTTTGTTGCATTTCGGCCCAAGTATAAATAGACGTGGAAGGCAAAGTGTAAAACCATCTCTTTGCCTTGTCTTCCAATGAAAACTGAAATAGAACCAACTTAACCTCATCCGATGTAAAACCTCGACCCCCAATTGTGTTGAAAATGGAGTCATATGCCTCCAAGTGGAAATACGGTTCCTCCGTTGCTAGACCCTTATACTTCGGAAGACTTTGAAGGGAATTGGTTCTTACTTCAAATGTCCTCCCGTGTTGATTGTGAGGGATAACCACCGGAGACAGATTATTAGTAATTATGGGTCGGAAATGTGCTTCAATCCCCCTTACCATTTCTCTTGCATGCCTTCTTGGTACCCCTATTGGTACTCTTGGTTGACCCATTTGCCTATAAACGGGCCTTGGCTGTGCAAATTGTTGTTGAAACAGTGGTTGAGGCATTGTGGTTGGAATTGTTGATCTTTAGGTTACCCTTGCGGTTGTTGAACAATTGGTGGCAGTTGAACTTGATTAACAACAAATGGTGGTTGTTGAGCTTCTTTTGAACCGGTGGTGGTTGCAGGTTTTGTTGGACAACCACCGATTGTTGTTGATTAAACCCTTGCACCGATTCCGGTTGTTTCCATTGACCATAGGCCAAATTTCCTGGATTTACCCTTTGACTTCCATCACCTCCTGTGTAGTAACCTTCCACTTCATACCCTTCAAACTCATTGTCGAACCCATACCTGTAACCGTCACCTTGCGTTCTTGAATGTTGCATGAAAGGCGTGGGTTGGTATTGGTAGTTTGATTGTGATTGTTGAAAGGTTGGTTGTTGATTTTGCTGAGATGATGATGCACCAAAGGTAGGAAAAAGGTTGGAAATCGATGGCAATGTGGATGATGTTGCGTAAGTGTATTGAGCAGGGATGGGTTCGGTTGTGTGAGGTGGCAATTCGCTTGATGTTGTAGGTATATTAGTAGTGATCGGTGGAGGTGGATTTGGTAGAGGTGTGGTTGGGATTGTTTGACCCGAAGTGGGAACTGGTGAATCCATGTTGCTGTTTGATGTAGTTGGAGAACCAAGCAGCTTGTTCTCCCTAAGTAAGACTCTGTTTCTTCGAAGTGTTCAGTCAATATCGGGATCAATAACTAGCGGTGATGACCTATTAGATCTTCTAGTATGCATACACCTGTAGGTACCTGCACAGTAACACAACCAGCATAAACCCGAAAATAACAAACAAAAACTACTAAAGCTAGCACACGTTGCGCACAACTCCCCGGAAACGGCGCCAAAATTTGACGTGAGGTCGAAGACTCACTAAAAAATAAACCAACTACAACTAATTAGATAGCGGTAAGCGAGTATCGAACATAGGGAGTTTGTCGAAAATGTGTTACTAATTAGCTTTATAATTAAACTATATTAAACTAAATGCAAAAAGTAAATTCAATGATTCGGTTGTTTGATTTGAATAACAAAAAGAACTAAAGCAATAAACGAGTTTTAATCAATATACGAAAATATTTCTTCCCTCAGTTTCAGGTTTCCATGAATGTTACAGTTAATGTTTAACTTAGATGAACCATAGATAAAGTTCGTGTTTATGTAAACGATTGCGATAATTGACGATCAAGCTTGGATTATACAACGCAAGGTAATCAATCAAAAATCAATTAGTTTATCCAACCCAAAATCCCTCCCAATTAATCTCGATTACATACAAAACCAAGAACTGACGGTTTAGAACAAAAAATCGATAAACTAGTAATCTATCAACCAATACATAAACATCATAATAATTTAATCACTAAGATCAAACTAATATATCTCAGAAATTCCATAAACATTCAACAAAACAATCATAAGAAACCTTACAATCCGAGGGAAAACACAAAGGAATTTAGCCGAGCATGATTCGGTTCATCATTCCTTCTATTATAGTTTGCATATGAATCAACAACGAGTCTCTAATGATTACCACACTCAAAATAATGTTCTTGTACTCCAAAATCGCCTCTAGGTTGCTCTAGAATGAAAAGATATGATTGGGATCTCAAAAGCTAACCCTAAAATGAGTTAATAAGGTTGTCACAAGTTTCAGCGTCAGTCCCACCGTAAGCTACGGTGGCCACCGTAGGCTACGATGGCTTCCATTCTTTCCTCCTTGTTTTCTTCATAACTCTCTCGTTCAACTCCGTTTTCTTCACCGTTTTCACCCACGTTCTCGTAATTACATCCTCTATCTTCTCCTACCTGCAATTATATGAGTAACCATAGTCAACAAATTCAACAAAATAAACCGATTGTATGTATGGTTATTAACGGTCTTATATCACTTAAGGGTTGTCCCATGGACCACCCGTCAGGGAGATGGCTTTTCACCCAAGACACGACGGATTTGATCATCGGCAAGTGGAATACGGATGAACTTCTCGAAGTAAATAATTTCAACACGTTGAACCGATAGCAAGTCCATGCCTACTATGATGTCAAAGCTTTCCAATTGCATAGGAATGAGGTCGATTGTGAAGTTGTGGTCATTTAGATTTAATTTGGAATTTCGAATAACCGAGTCAATTGTTACATATTTACCATTAGCTACCTCAACAGAATACGAGTTTCTAAGCATAGATCAGGGTTTAGCAAGTAAAGTCTCAAATTCAAAAGACATAAAGCTCGTATAGGCACCGGTATCAAATAAAATGGTTGCAAAGTGGTCATTTACAAGAAACGTACCGTTCACCACATCGGCGTTTTGCTGAGCTTGATTGGCGTTAGTTATAAAGGCACACCCATGATTTTCTAGAGGAGCTTGAGCATCTTGAAAGATCTGACCACCTTGTGGTGCAAGAGCTAAAATGGCGGGATGCTGCTGAACTTGAGCTTGGTTAGCCAACAATGGTGGAATCTGTGGCTGATAAGCTTGCTGGGTTTGGTACGTCTGAACCTGGTACAGTGGAGCTGGATCAAGCTGAAGGGTGCTCACATGTGTGAGTCGTGGACACCCGTTGCGAAAGTGGTTAGGATCACTACAATTATTGCAAGCTTGCATCTGATTTATGGGTTGAACATATGGAACATGATGTGGGTTGGGTTGAGCGAACCTCGGGGGAGAAATTGGTGCAATTGTGATCTCCCGACTAGTGGCACTAAGGTGTCCAAAATGGTTGCAATGATTGCATTGAAGGCACGTCGTACTAGCTGAATGATGTCGCTGGCAACTGTTACACAATGGGTGAGGTCCGTGATAGGGTTTCCTGAGTGGTGGGGCAAAGTTGGGTTGGGTTGTAGTTGGTTGGGTTAGCGCATAATTTATGCGTTTCCTGTGGTTTGAGGAATGAGAAGGCTTGGATGGCTCGGCTTTCGCCTCTTTGGGTTCGGTATAGAGTTTATCAGCAGGTTTCTTCGATTTCTTCAATGTCAAAGTCCCATCTTTAACATGATTGTCAGTTAAAGTTGCAGCAAGGTCAATCGTGTCACCTAGTTCCTTGGGAGCACTACTTAAGACACTATCTTGAATTTGTCTCGGTAGTCCCCGAAGGTACTTATCGATGGCACGTGAAGTTGAGGTAACAAGGTGAGGTACCAACATACTTAGTTCATTAAAATGAGAAGTATAAGCTGCATGCTCACCACTCTCTTGTTTGAGGTTCCAAAACTCAGCTTCCAAGTTCAAAAGCTCACTTGGAAGGCAGAACTGCTTGGTCATCAGTTCTTTCAATTCGTCCTATGGCATAGCAATGGCAGCTTCGGCACCACGGGTTGTCTTTTCCTTCACCCACCAGGTAAGTGCCCCTTTTTCAAAGACACTAGTAGTAAAACGGGTTCGCTTGTCATCGGGACACTCAATGTGGAGGAATTTGCTCTCCATTTGTTCGTACCACTAAAGTAGGGTAGTGTCACCTTTAGTCTCGTCAAACTCTGGGGGTTTGGTATTGCTGAAAGTCTTAAACGAACAGTGAGATGCTTTAGGCTCGCTTGAAGAAGAGGTGATATTAGCAAAAAGATTTTTGTGTATTTGGTTCATTATGTCGGGAAGTACCACGGCTAGTTGTTTGGTGATTTGAGCAGTCAACTTGTGGCTAGAGGTTTCAGAAGAACGACTCTTGTTGAAACGAAGAGACATTCTGCGAACAATGGTGACGGAAATCGTGAGACTCGGAATAGGGTATGGTATAAAAGTCCTTGTTAAAGTTTGCTTTTAAAATAAATAAATAAATAAATAAATACATAAATAAAAGTTATAAAAATGGTAACAATTCTTGTGTGGAACTTTAGATTTTTCATGAACCACCATGGACTCTTATTTTTCCAAAAATCAAAGAAACTCGAAATCAAATTGAACCGAAAGTTGGGTATTCGTGTACAGACTTCTAGTTAAAACACATATTCTTTTCACACGTCGCATGAACCACCATGACTTGCGTGACATCCTTAGGAGTGCAACCATATTCTTTTCACAAAGAGAACATGGTCACGTTTGAAAACTTAATGTGGTGATTCATATGGCGTTGAAAGTGATATGCTTTGGCTTAATAGATTTCATTCCCTTTCCTAACTCTCCATGTAAGCAATCAGGTCCCGCGTCTGATTGGGATTTATACGCATTGCTTATCCTTATGTTTCATTAACCTTGGTGTCAGGAGTTTCAGAAAACAAGCACGTCCCCCTTACAGTTTACTACATACCCGCCATATAGAACCATCTTTAAGAATAATAAATATCGGAACACCACAATAAAAATCAATAATAGAAAATGTTTGAAAAATCTTTGTTTTTAGGCCTAAGCCTTGGACTTGTGTGTGCTTTGTGTACATGAGGCGCAAATGAATTGAAAAAAAGATATTAAGCAAGTGCATTGAACAATCACATAAGACCCACAAAATTTTATAATTCATGCATTCTAAACAATTAAACAAATAAACTATAACTAACTAGAACACTACGTCTAATGCCCTATCTTATAGTCACGGATCTGATACCAATCTGTAACACGCCGGCTAAAGCGGAATACACCCGGGTGTGACGTAAAATTTGTTCAAAACACAAGTGACACTATTATGTGACAATATTATCATTAATTCATTCAAAGGCATCAAGTACACAAATTGTTTCAAATAAGAAAATTATAATGAAAATAAACGTTCCATTCTTATTTAAAATATCCTAAGTCTAGTGTCTTCATCCGTTTCATCCTCTAATAATTGTACCTGTAACACATATATAAAATAATGTAAACTAACTTAATAGTTGGTGAGTTCACACGGTTTAAATACAACGTAAAAACCATACAATTCAATGAAAACTTGTGAAAATCAAGTAAAGGTTCTTTACACTCGAATCAAAGGTCCTGAGTGTAAAGAATAAATGAAGGTCTTTTTCAGTTAGGATTGTGCACCAACGTACTCAGATCGGGGTCCCTTTTCCACTCGAAAGACGATTCTGAGTGCAAAGGGGGGCGTATGATCATACTTATCGAAACAAATCCATGAACGTAATATTTGAACAAGTGACAAGTAAACACACAATTCCATGCAACGAATTGTAGTTTGTAAATAATAAATAAAAGAAATTGAATTGTTGGTAGAATATATATGTTACCCCCAAAATAATTAAAAAGGGTAAAAGGGGGTGTGTGAAACTCACATTTGAAATTGGAAAAACAACTTGGAAATGAAATGGGAAGCTCGTTATATGAAACAAAAGTTTGAATCTCATGAGCTAAAATAATAAGAATACGAGAAGTACTAACTAATTAATGGAAATACATGTCGGTTCTAAAGTTCATGTATTATTGTTTGTATATACACTTTTATACATGTTACCGTATTTTAGTAATTAGGTCTAACGGATTTTAACAAGTTATTGTTATAATATTACTTATAAAATGAATATTGAATATAATAATGTTTACGGAATGTTAGCGTTACCGGTATGTTTATTTTTTATAAACGTTTGTCGGTTTAGAGTTAAAGTTACAACGATATTGGGCTATATATATATATATACATATTTATATAGTTATTTTACAAGTTGTAATGATTGGTTCGGGTTTGTAAAAGTTGGATTCTTGGATGAAAAAGATTGAAAACAATCTAAAACAATTGTTATTTTATTTAAAAATGATATAAATTGATTTATAATGATTTATAAAAGTATGTATGATTTATTATAATTAATAAATATAATTTAAAAAAATTTAAAAAAAACTGTTACAGTGACCTGGGTTCGAACCCGGGTCTCCATGACCACATCAAGTGTACACAGCCACTGGACCAAATCAGTTTTGTTGCTAAAAGATGGAAATAATAATTTAAAAACACATTCTCATGTTCATCATCATCCTCACGTGTAACGATTCCGGCAAATCCAGGTATACCCTAGCCGGTATATACTATTTACGTGTCATTTAATATTGATTATATGAGTTATAGTACGTTTATACGAGTATATATGATTCATAGTACGAATCATACTCGATTATATAGTGAATCGTATTGGATTACAATTAACCAATGAACGATTATTGAAACCCGAACGAATCGGGAATTACATTATAGACGAAGCATATAATGTTTAGTGATGTTTTCGAAGTATTAATGCTTCGGGATAAGTGAATTATAGCACAGAACAAGGATTTCGATTTATTAGTACGTCGATACGATAAACGAAACCTTTAACATCAAACCAAGCAAGAGACGATCGATCAAACAGAAAAAGATGCACAAAGACCGACAATACGATGTTTTAAGTCATTTAACGTCATGATTTATGTTTTTAAAGTTTTTAAATCAGTTTTATGTAAATTTTATTTTTAACCCGAAAAACAACCATTTTTGGCTCGTTTTAAGCCGAATTACGAGTTTAAACGAGAAACGAACTGAACCAGATTATCCACAACATTATCCGGATTGCGTAATCCGAATATGTGGCTTAGAATGGATTTGTGGGACCCACCCCCACCCATTACTTGGACCGATCGGCCCCCTTATCCCCATTATCAATTCATTTTCTTTTTTTTACCACATCAAACTCTCTCAAACTCTCCAAACCCTTCAAGTGTGCATCCAAATCCATCTTTTTAACCAAGATTTGAAGGTATAAACATGTTTTTAATGCTTGATTCTTGTTTCTAATTCTATAATCTTGAGAAAAGGAGGTTTCATGTGAAAAATGGGTGAAAACCCGAGATGAAACCGATTCTTGTGTGATCAAGGGATGTATACAAGCTATACAAAGGATCTTGATCCAAGTAATTAGTTAAAAGAGTTTGGAATGAAATTTTACGGTTGAAATCTTGTAAAAATGAGTTTCCATGTGAAAGACGGGTGAAAACCCGAGATGAAACCGACTCTTGCATGATCAAGAGATGTATACAAGTTATACAAGGGATCTTGGTCCAAGAAATGAGTAAAAAGAGTCGAGAACGGATTTTTACGGTTAAAACCTTTGTTTTTATATCAAAACCGACACTATGAAAGAAATGGTTTGATTGTTGGTGTAACTTGCTTGGTATAGTGTTATTGTGCTTGTAAGTGTTGTATCTAGTGGCTATCAAAGGCTAGAAACCAAGATCCTTGCGATCTAACGCTAGAAAACACAAGATAGTTCGGTTTTCGTGTGATTTAGTGAGTTTGGACAGATTGTAGTGTACTTAGAGTCGGGTCACGAAATTTCACAGAGATGATCTACACATGAAAATATGAGATCTGTGAATTTTTGGTAATTTTTGGATAAAAGATGAATATTTGGTGAATTTAATGCTCGGTTTTGGCCAAAAATGGTGAAAAATAGCTAAACTTGATGAAAAATTCTGACAAATTTAGGATAAGCTTTTTATAACATATAAAGGTCACACTCAAAATTTGAGCTCAGTTGGAAAAGTCTAAGGGGGATTTTCGGTAAAACGAGTTCTAGGGCTTTCTAGCACGGTTTTTGTGAAAATGGCTTGAAATATGAGTTTTGGGTTCTGGAAAAATTCCAGGGAGTCATGAGGATGGCAGGGATCATCCTGGAAAAATTTGGGATTTTTCTAAAGTCTTTTGGTATTTTTGACATATTTAGTGTTTTAATAAGGTTTAAAAATAGATAAATAAATGTAAATATAAGAAAATAAATCTGGAAAATTTTTATAAAGTTTCTTACTGTCAAAATAAGTTTTGTGCAAAATCTCAAGACCCGAGACTAAACGGGTAATTATTTGTGCTAAAAAGAACATAAAAACAAATTTCTAAAGCTTAATACGTGTAAACCGGCAAAACTCGCATAAGCGAGCTGACTGGTTTATAAAAACCTAAAAATTGACCATTTTCATAAAACTAAGTAAATTAAGTAAAAATAAATCATCCGAAAATAATTCGGATGATTTGGGTAATTTTACCTGATTTTACTGTTTCCGGCACCTAAATGACGGAAACGGGCCCCGCGGCCAAACGGGGTGTCCAAACCGAGCTCTAATTTCATCACTTTAACTAAATTAACAGTCAAACACCATTTTTGGGTCGGGTGTGACCAAACCCATTTTTGAAACTAAAAACGGATAACCGTGCTAGGCACGCAAATCAAGGAAATCATAAAAATGATAATTTTGACCGTCAGACTATAAGCAAGGTCACAATCTGAGTCCTTAGAAGTGTCACGGGGTTAACATTGTCCCCGAATCGAGTACAGTACTGGGCTAACAATGTCCCCAGATGTACCGATTGATACGTATTTAATTTATGGGAATTATATAGTAACGACTAGATATTATATTACAGATCCAGGCTTATAGCAGTTCATTGTATCACGTCCCGACTCACAAAAAGGTGAGTTTTTCACGAGCCCCTTTTTACTGAACTGTTTTAAATATTTTCCCGGGGCGGAAAACATGTCTTTATTAAAGTATTTAAGTACATACCGATCGTATGGAAACACTTGTATATTTATATATATATGTTTAATGCACATAATATATAAATTGTTTATCGTGTGGAATTGTTCTGGGGTAACATAGTTCCCAGAGGTTATTATTGTTCTGGGGTAACGTAGTTCCCAGAGGTTATTATTGTTCTGGGGTAACGTAGTTCCCAGAGGTTATTATTGTTCTGGGGTAACGTAGTTCCCAGAGGTTATTATTGTTCTGGGGTAACTTAGTTCCCAGAAGATTAATGGAAATGTTCTGGGGTAACATAGTTCCCAGCATAATTACATTGCTAATAAATGGTTACTAAAATGATCTGTCAGTGTTTATTTAAATTAGTGAAACTCACCAACTATTCGTAGTTGACCCGTTTTCTTTACATGTTTTCTAGGTATGCCCAAGTTGGAATGATTGATATGTGCTTAACTATCTGTGCTACCTGTTGGAAGCTTGCTGCTCTATATTTTGTAATGAATATATTAATGTCTTATCGGTAAAATATGTGTGTAACACCTAGACAGTAACGAAACTCGCAACAATGTAATATGTTATAAATTAATGTAGTGGTATTTTCTTTATAAGCAATGCTGTTGATATCAGATGTGTCTGTTGCATCCCGTGTACGTTTCCGCTGCGGTTACGGGGTGTTACTGAACTTGGTATCAGAGCCATTGGTTATAAAGAATTAGGATGTCTGAAAGAGATACCTAAAATATAACCAGTAGCTCAAGTATTATAGGATCTGAATATCAACTAATAATTTATTGTGACGGGATCTGGATGAACTTGGATGGACAAGTGAGTTACTATGGTCCGGAACATAATAACAGACTTGTCTGCACGGGAGAATTCAGGGGAAGTCACGAGGAACCTTAAATAGGTAAAATTGGCAACATATGTGTAAATATATGATAATATTGTTATGTGGTAAAGTTGTATAAATAAGTATGTATTGATTTGATTATGAATTACACTATGGAAAGAACTATATGCTTGTTAACTTGTGTGCAGGTAAAAATGTCAAGCCCGCATAGCTTATCAGTAGAGGAGGATCCGGAGGAGGTTAGCCCCGGAAACTCCGGGAGCCTACACGTGTCATCTGACTCCGAGCCTAGCGAGGCGAGTCACAGGAGCTCGAGCCAGTCCTCCCCGGCCCGGATCGTCAGATCCCCTACTCCACTCGCACCGCAGGCCACCTCTGTCCCTCCGGGATTTGGTCCTCGCCTTACGGCGCTGATCAGCATTCCGCGTGTCCCACCGACCTCTCCCCCACCCCAACCTGCTACTCGTCGGGGAGAGTCCTCATCTCAGCCCGAGCCGATGGCTCTACCTGTCTGGGGCCTTCCGAGACAGGAGCGGGATGCGGCAGCCTGGCTACGAGTGCTCACAGAGCAAGTAAATGAGCACTCAGCCGCCCTGACCGTGGGGGTACAGAGACGGGTGTACCTTGGTGACCGCATACTCGATTACCAGTATGAAATCGACCGGTTAACAAGGGAGTGCTCGTACTCCCTATTGATGGTTCAGCGGTTAGAGGCGTGGCTCCGGGGGGTGATGGCAGTAGTGGTGGCGTTGGTGGCAGTGATGATGTGGTGGGCATACCACCGTGTTTAGTAGTTATGTTTGGATGGGGATAGTCAGGGACCCTTTTTTTGATACTCTGTGTAAGTAGTTAGTGGTGATACTAACACGGAGTGAATCTTGTTTAGTTATGATACAACCACTGGCCCCTAGGGTGGGTCTCTTTTGGGGCATATCTTTATAGATACTTTTGGGTATCATTCAAGCACTGACCCTTTTACGGGTTATGTCGAGATGATACCGACATAGGGCCCTTGTATTAAAACGTAGTTGTGTAATGTTGACTGGAAAGTATGTAAACTGATGTTTGTGTAATATGTATCAATGTTTACTAATGAATGAAATATGTATTGTGTTTTATAATTTGAGATGGTATTGATTATATGTATTTCTTGATGTTGTGTAGAATGGCACCGAAACGATCAACGAAAATATCGGATGTAGATGTGAGCCGTTTGATTGCTCAACAGTTGGAGGCGGCGATACCGGATATAGTATCGCGCATCGCTGCCAGTATTAATAACTCGACCAATCCAACCCCTCCGAGCAATCAAACGCCCATAAATAATGACGGGGAACAAAATCCTAATCCTCCAAGGAATGATAACACTATTCCGAGTAATGACGCACCGCCTAGGGTGGTCGTTACTGACAGCAATGGCCCTATACCTACGGTAGAGACAAACCATACTGAACCAATTCGTGCATCCAGGGGATGTTCGATCAAGGATTTTATGTTGTGCAAGCCATTAGAGTTTAGCGGGTCTGAAGGACCGAATGGGTTAGTTAAATGGATAGAGAAAATAGAATCAGTGGTGAATATTAGCAACTGTCCCGAGGATTGTGTCGTTAAGTACGCCACCTGTACATTCACCGACCATGCCTTGACATGGTGGAACACCATAGTACAGACTCGAGGTCAGGCGGCGACAAACCACATGACCTGGACGGAGCTTAAGGCTCTTGTGTTGGAACATTTCTGCCCAAAGAATGAATTGCAGAAACTAGAAAATGAGTTGTGGAATCTGGAGATGAAGGGGGCGGACCACTTGGGTTATACCAATCGGTTTAATGAACTGTCACGATTAGTACCGTGGTTGGTCACCCCGGAGACGAAGAGGGTGGAACGTTATATTTGGGGACTTACTCCAGTAGTGAGGAGTATAGTCAACGCGGGGGGACACCAGACGTATGAAAGGGCAGTGACGCAGGCTGGCATTGTCACGTATGATTTCTTACGGAGCGGATCACTAAAGGTGACAGGAGAATCCGCTGGGGGAAAACGGGGTACACATGATCATAGAATCCAGGAAAAGCAGCAAAGCAAACGAGCTAGGCCCGCTGCCCAGAGCTATGCCATGACTAGTTCGGGCGGAAGGCAAGAACCGCAGAAAGGAACGTTTCCTAAGTGCGGGAAATGTGGTTACCACCATGGTGGCGTGTGCAAAGAGGTGGTGTGCCATCGGTGTGGCAGGATTGGACACTACGCACCAAATTGTAAGACAAATCTGAACAACCTGAACCGTCAACCGCAACCTATTCGTGCGCAACCATTTAGAACTCAACCAGCCCGACAGCAGAACCCGCAAGGAAACCAGATGGTGACCACTAGCCGTGCTTGCTACGAATGCGGCAGCACGGATCACTTCAAAAGGAACTGCCCGAAACTGAACCAGGGAGGAAACGGGAGACAACTCGCGGGTCAGCCATCGTCGTCCAATCCGGCGCGAGGCCGAGCATTTGTGATGGGAGCGAGCGAGGCGCGCCAGGACCCCAGCGTAGTGACAGGTACCTTCCTCGTCTCTGATCATTACGCTTCTGTATTATTTGATACAGGCGCCGATAGAAGTTTTGTCTCCGTTAGATTCCTTTCGATAGCAAACCTTCCTATTGGTGAAATCATAGAACCTTACACCGTAGAAGTCGCTAACGGTAAAACCATGATAGTTAATCGGATAGTTCGGAATTGCCCTTTTATTCTGAGCGAACAATCCTTCCTGATTGACTTATTACCGGTAGAATTGGGTAGTTTTGACGTGATAGTGGGAATGGATTGGTTGGCACGTAGCAGGGTAGAAATAAATTGTGAAAAGAAAACCGTCAAGATCCGGGTGTCGGATGACGAGGAGGTATTAGTGCAGGGAGAAAAATCCGGCACCATGATACCATTTATATCCCACCTCAAGGTGTTGAAATATATACGTTAGGGATGTCTGGCGTATCTAGCGAGCCTGACGGCCGCTGATTCTGAGGAAAAACGGGTGGACGATATTCCCGTGGTACGCGAATTTCCACAAGTTTTTCCAGAGGAACTTCCTGGATTACCGCCAACCCGACAGGTCGAATTCAGAATCGATCTGTTACCACAAGCTGGCCCTGTTGCTAAGGCCCCTTACAGACTTGCACCGTCCGAGATGCAAGAATTATCCAACCAGTTGCAGGAATTGTTGGATAAGGGATTTATTCGTCCCAGCTATTCCCCGTGGGGTGCACCTGTACTATTTGTGAAAAAGAAGGACGGAAGCCTTCGAATGTGCATTGACTACAGGGAATTGAACAAATTAACCATCAAAAATAGGTATCCTCTTCCCCGAATCGATGATTTGTTCGACCAACTACAAGGTGCGAGCTATTTCTCAAAGATTGATCTTAGATCGGGATACCACCAAGTTAAAATTCAGGAGGAGGATATCCCAAAAACCGCGTTTCGGACTCGCTACGGCCACTACGAATTTTTAGTTATGCCTTTTGGACTAACAAATGCGCCTGCGGTGTTCATGGATCTCATGAACCGAGTCTGTAAACCCTATCTTGACAAATTCGTCATCGTGTTTATTGACGATATTTTGATATACTCGAAGAGTAAAGAAGAACACGAACGACATTTGAGGTTAATTTTGGAACTTTTGGATCAGGAGAAGTTGTATGCAAAATTCTCCAAATGTAACTTCTGGTTACAAGAAGTGCAATTCCTTGGTCACATTATAAATCATCAAGGAATACACGTCGATCCAAGTAAGATTGAAGCAATTAAGAATTGGCAAGCACCTAAATCTCCAAAGGAAATCCGCCAATTCTTAGGCTTAGCTGGGTACTATCGTCGATTTATTGAGAATTTTTCCAGCATTGCCCAACCTTTAACCCTGCTGACCCAAAAGGATCGAAGGTATGATTGGGGTGAAGAGCAGGAAGCGGCGTTTCAAACGCTAAAGCAAAGATTGTGCCAAGCGCCAATCTTAAGTCTCCCCGACGGAGACGATGGATTTGTTGTATATTGTGACGCATCCCGTAAAGGGTTAGGATGCGTGTTGATGCAAAATAAAAAGGTCATAGCCTATGCGTCTCGACAGTTAAAAGTTCATGAGAAAAACTACACTACTCATGACTTGGAACTGGGAGCAGTCATCTTTGCACTTAAAATCTGGAGACACTATCTCTACGGTACAAAGTGCACCATCTTCACTGATCATAAAAGTTTGCAACACATATTCGATCAGAAAGAACTGAATATGAGGCAACGAAGATGGGTCGAGTTGCTGAGTGACTATGACTGTGACATTCGATATCACCCCGGCAAGGCTAACGTCGTAGCCGATGCCTTGAGTAGGAAGGATCGGGTTAAACCATTGCGAGTGCGGGCGTTGGGGATGATAGTCCGGTCAAACCTTTCAGATTTGATTCGAGTCGCTCAACGCGAGGCGTTGAAAGAGGACCAATTGGATAAAGAAGGACTTTACGGGAATGAGAAGAATTTCGAACAGCGTGTGGACGAAATTCTCTATTTCAAAAATCGGATTTGGATCCCGACCCTCCATGACCTTCGTGATTTGATCATGGATGAAGCGCATAAATCGAAATATTCCATACATCCAGGATCAGATAAAATGTACAAGGATGTGAAAAATTTTTACTGGTGGCCAGGTATGAAAAAGAATATAGCCACATACGTCGGCAAGTGTACGACGTGTGCGAGAGTTAAGGCGGAGCACCAGAAACCCTCGGGAATGCTACAACAGCCGGAAATTCCCCAATGGAAGTGGGAGCAGATCACAATGGATTTTGAGACACATCTCCCCAAGACACCCCGAGGTCATGATGCGATTTGGGTAATCGTGGATCGATTAACCAAATCGGCACATTTTATTCCGATTAGGAATACTTTTAACACTGAGAGACTTGCGCAGATTTATATAAATGAAATAGTGTCTCGTCATGGCATCCCCATCTCGATCATCTCCGATAGGGATAGCCATTTCACCTCCAAACTTTGGCAAGGTGTCCAAGAAGCATTGGGAACACGTATTGACCTAAGCACAGCTTACCACCCTCAGACCGATGGTCAGTCTGAGAGGACCATTCAAACTTTGGAGGATTTGCTTCGTGCTTGCGTACTGGACTTTAAGGGAAATTGGGATCAACATCTCCCACTCGTTGAATTTTCCTATAATAACAGTTATCACAGCAGTATAAAGGCAGCACCTTATGAAGCATTGTATGAGCGGAAGTGCCGATCACCACTTTGCTGGTCTGAAGTGGGTGACCCGCAGGTCATTAGATCGGATCTGGTCCAGGAGACGACCAGCAAGATTCTTGAAATTAAGAACAACCTAAAAGCCGCGCGGGACCGGCAGAAGAGTTATGCCGATACCCGTCGAAAACCGTTGTCATTTGAGAAGGGTGAAAAAGTATATTTGAAAGTATCCCCTTGGAAAGGAGTGGTCAGATTTGGCAAGGCGGGGAAGTTAGCCCCCAGATACATTGGACCATTCGACATCACTGCAAAAATCGGTCCGATAGCTTACCGATTAGAACTGCCTGAGGAACTAAGTGCAGTTCATAACGTGTTTCATGTGTCAAATTTGAAAAGATGTCTGGCGGATGAGACATCGGTGTTACCCTTAGAGGGTGTTCAAATAAATGATAAGCTCAACTTCGTAGAGGAGCCCATTGAAATAGTGGACGGTAAGATCAAGCAACTTAGACACAATAAGATCTCGTTGGTCAAAGTTAGATGGAATTCGCAACGAGGCCCAGAATTTACTTGGGAACGAAAGGATGAATTTCGGAAGAAATACCCCCACCTATTTCCTCAAAAGGAAGTAGTTGACGTGTAAAATTTCGAGGACGAAATTTTTATAACGGGGGGAGAATGTAACGATTCCGGCAAATCCAGGTATACCCTAGCCGGTATATACTATTTACGTGTCATTTAATATTGATTATATGAGTTATAGTACGTTTATACGAGTATATATGATTCATAGTACGAATCATACTCGATTATATAGTGAATCGTATTGGAATTACAATTAACCAATGAACGATTATTGAAACCCGAACGAATCGGGAATTACATTATAGACGAAGCATATAATGTTTAGTGATGTTTTCGAAGTATTAATGCTTCGGGATAAGTGAATTATAGCACAGAACAAGGATTTCGATTTATTAGTACGTCGATACGATAAACGAAACCTTTAACATCAAACCAAGCAAGAGACGATCGATCAAACCGAAAAAGATGCACAAAGACCAACAATACGATGTTTTAAGTCATTTAACGTCATGATTTAAGTTTTTAAAGTTTTTAAATCAGTTTTATGTAAATTTTATTTTTAACCCGAAAAACAACCATTTTAGGCTCGTTTTAAGCCGAATTACGAGTTTAAACGAGAAACGAACTGAACCAGATTATCCACAACATTATCCGGATTGCGTAATCCGAATATGTGGCTTAGAATGGATTTGTGGGACCCACCCCCACCCATTACTTGGACCGATCGGCCCCCCTATCCCCATTATCAATTCATTTTCTTTTTTTTACCACATCAAACTCTCTCAAACTCTCCAAACCCTTCAAGTGTGCATCCAAATCCATCTTTTTAACCAAGATTTGAAGGTATAAACATGTTTTTAATGCTTGATTCTTGTTTCTAATTCTATAATCTTGAGAAAAGGAGGTTTCATGTGAAAAATGGGTGAAAACCCAAGATGAAACCGATTCTCGTGTGATCAAGGGATGTATACAAGCTATACAAAGGATCTTGATCCAAGTAATTAGTTAAAAGAGTTTAGAATGAAATTTTACGGTTGAAATCTTGTAAAAATGAGTTTCCATGTGAAAGACGGGTGAAAACCCGAGATGAAACCGACTCTTGCATGATCAAGAGATGTATACAAGTTATACAAGGGATCTTGGTCCAAGAAATGAGTAAAAAGAGTCGAGAACGGATTTTTACGGTTAAAACATTTGTTTTTATATCAAAACCGACACTATGAAAGAAATGGTTTGATTTTTGGTGTAACTTGCTTGGTATAGTGTTATTGTGATTGTAAGTGTTGTATCTAGTGGCTAGCAAAGGCTAGAAACCAAGATCCTTGCGATCTAACGCTAGAAAACACAAGATAGTTCGGTTTTCGTGTGATTTAGTGAGTTTGGACAGATTGTAGTGTACTTAGAGTCGGGTCACGAAATTTCACAGAGATGATCTACACATGAAAATATGAGATCTGTGAATTTTTGGTAATTTTTGGATAAAAGATGAATATTTGGTGAATTTAATGCTCGGTTTTGGCCAAAAATGGTGAAAAATAGCTAAACTTGATGAAAAATTCTGACAAATTTAGGATAAGCTTTTTATAACATATAAAGGTCACACACAAAATTTGAGCTCAGTTTGAAAAGTCTAATGGGGCTTTTCGGTAAAACGAGCTCTAGGGCTTTCTAGCTCGGTTTTTGTGAAAATGGCTTGAAATATGAGTTTTGGGTTCTGGAAAAATTCCAGGGAGTCATGAGGATGGCAGGGATCATCCCGGAAAAATTTGGGATTTTTCTAAAGTCTTTTGGTATTTTTGACATATTTAGTGTTTTAATAAGGTTTAAAAATAGATAAATAAATGTAAATATAAGAAAATAAATCTGGAAAATTTTTATAAAGTTTCTTACTGTCAAAATAAGTTTTGTGAAAAATCTCAAGACCCGAGACTAAACGGGTAATTATTTGTGCTAAAAAGAACATAAAAACAAATTTCTAAAGCTTAATACGTGTAAACCGGCAAAACTCGCATAAGCGAGCTGACTGGTATATAAAAACCTAAAAATTGACCATTTTCATAAAACTAAGTAAATTAAGTAAAAATAAATCATCCGAAAATAATTCGGATAATTTGGGTAATTTTACCTGATTTTACTGTTTCCGGCACCTAAATGACGGAAACGGGCCCCGCGGCCAAACGGGGTGTCCAAACCGAGCTCTAATTTCATCACTTTAACTAAATTAACATTCAAACACCATTTTTGGGTCGGGTGTGACCAAACCCATTTTTGAAACTAAAAACGGATAACCGTGCTAGGCACGCAAATCAAGGAAATCATAAAAATGATAATTTTGACCGTCAGACTCTAAGCAAAGTCACAATCTGAGTCCTTAGAAGTGTCACGGGGTTAACATTGTCCCCGAATCGAGTACAGTACTGGGCTAACAATGTCCCCAGATGTACCGATTGATACGTATTTAATTTATGGGAATTATATAGTAACGACTAGATATTATATTACAGATCCAGGCTTATAGCAGTTCATTGTATCACGTCCCGACTCACAGAAAGGTGAGTTTTTCACGAGCCCCTTTTTACTGAACTGTTTTAAATATTTTCCCGGGGCGGAAAACATGTCTTTATTAAAGTATTTAAGTACATACCGATCGTATGGAAACACTTGTATATTTATATATATATGTTTAATGCACAGAATATATAAATTGTTTATCGTGTGGAATTGTTCTGGGGTAACATAGTTCCCAGAGGTTATTATTGTTCTGGGGTAACATAGTTCCCAGAGGTTATTATTGTTCTGGGGTAACATAGTTCCCAGAGGTTATTATTGTTCTGGGGTAACATAGTTCCCAGAGGTTATTATTGTTCTGGGGTAACGTAGTTCCCAGAGGTTATTATTGTTCTGGGGTAACATAGTTCCCAGAGGTTATTATTGTTCTGGGGTAACGTAGTTCCCAGAGGTTATTATTGTTCTGGGGTAACTTAGTTCCCAGAAGATTAATGGAAATGTTCTGGGGTAACATAGTTCCCAGCATAATTACATTACTAATAAATGGTTATTAAAATGATCTGTCAGTGTTTATTTATATTAGTGAAATTCACCAACTATTCGTAGTTGACCCGTTTTCTTTACATGTTTTCTAGGTATGCCCAAGTTGGAATGATTGATATGTGCTTAACTATCTGTGCTACCTGTTGGAAGCTTGCTGCTCTATATTTTGTAATGAATATATTAATGTCTTATCGGTAAAATATGTGTGTAACACCTAGACAGTAACGAAACTCGCAACAATGTAATATGTTATAAATTAATGTAGTGGTATTTTCTTTATAAGAAATGCTGTTGATATCAGATGTGTCTGTTGCATCCCGTGTACGTTTCCGCTGCGGTTACGGGGTGTTACATCACGAACCCTAGATTCAATTCTTCAAATCTATTCCATGTTTGCCCGATTTATATTAGGGTTTTATTATACGCTTAAAACTAATACAAATTCATATAATACTTACTGGATTTGGTGCCGGAATAGTAACGAACGAAGCTATGCCAGAATAAATTTTAGACGAGCAATTTGATGATTAAAGAGTGTTTGTTTGTGAAAAATTATGTTTGTAAAAAGTTTAGATAAAGATTATCGACCTATTATATCTTCAATTTGATCTATTAGTGATTAATTCGTGTATTTAACTTTTGATTATAATCCGATCAGTCGAACGATTAATAGGTGTTTAATAGGTTGTTAATGGAGAAATAAATCACGCAATAATGTTTATAATTAGTGGAGAGATCGTTCGGGTGCATTAACGGATCAAATCGGGGTTTAAACGTGAGTTATAATGTTTGATGGAGTTCAGTCGGAAAAACGGCCGATGTACTGGAAAATCGAAGGGGGGAGGGGACGGTTGGGCTAGGTTTAATGTTAATATTATTATTATTATATTATAATTTAAATTGTATTTACACTTTGAACCCTGTACTATCAAGCCCTTTATGTTTAGTTTCTAAACTTAATTTATCCTTTAAATCTTGAACTTTGTAAATATACTAAACTTGATAAAACCTTATATACTTTAATATCTTTGGTTTGTTTACATTTTATACTCGTATAGTTTTAAATTTTGATTATTTTAATAACATTTATGGCTCGGAGTGTTGGGTCACGATTTGATTAGACTGACGCATATCAAAAGACCTGACATGATCAAGACAAAAGAGAAATAATCTAGAAGAGTCGAAGTATTATACAAGATGGAATTTACGGCTTGGATCATGTAATACCGAAATCCATAGGTATTTCGGTTTGCATGGGTTAGCAATAGAGAATTCATGTTGATTTCTGTTTGGGCTTAGTTGGGCTTGGTCATTGGGCCTCTTGTAAATGCTAACTATATAAAGCATATTTAATCATTTTAGGGTTAGTAGTTGTTGAGCAAAATTAAAAATCTCCCTCACACTTCGATAGCCATCACATCCAGAGAGCATAATATTCTGTGTGAATCGGTTTATGTATTTGACGATTTATTTGATAATAAAATCGTATGCATTGAAACCATAGTACTTCATGTTCATTTTATTATATTGTTCTTCTACATCGTTCTTGAGTCACCACGGTGTTAGGATTCCGCACTAACATCGTGTTTGGGTTGATATCATACTGTAGTGATCCAGATTCGTGACTTACAAGTGGTATCAGAGCCTTTTGAACCATTCAAGGCTCGGTTTGATTTATATTAATAGATTCAAGATCTCGAGCTTATTGTGGTGTTTGTACGTTTTCCGGCGAGTTACTGGTCGTGAAGAAGGATATCGTTTGGTTTCATCAAGGATTCCCGTATTTTTGGAAAAAATTTAAATCCCACCAAAATAGGGATTTGGTTGTTACCAAAATCAATTGGTCAAACAAGTTATTTGGTGTTCTCGGCTGTTGTTTACAGCTTCTGGTCAACTGTTGAATGTTCTCGGCTTACATACAACAGTTTTCGGGCAATGACAAGTGTTTTCGGCTGATTTTAATCATTCTCGGCCCAGAACTAGTGTTCTCAGCCATATTTAAGAGATTTCGGTCAAGCTTTGCAGTTCTCGGTCACTTTCAAAGGTTTTCAGTCAACATTTAAGGGTTCTCGGCCACTATTTGGAGTTCTCGGTCAAAGCAAGGTGTTCTTGGTTGACTTTGGGTTCTCAGTCAATCAAGGGTTCTCTGTAAAAAAGAGTAATTTGGCGGGAAAATTTTTCTTGAACGAAAATTTTCCTGAATACTCCTTATAAGCGAGACTTCATACTTGAAAATTTTGGCGAACACATTTTTTTTCGGGTGATTTTCAGTGAATTTTGGGCGGGAAAATCAGAAAAATTTGTCTTGAACAAAATTTTTCCTAGACGCTTCTTTTGAGTGGAACATCTTTCTTGAGAATTTTGGCGATCATATTTTTTTGAAAAATTTTGGCGTGAAAATCAGATTAATTCCTTTAATTACTCAATGGATTCTCCACAACCCATCTCAATGTTTGGAAGTACTCTTAATCAGTCTGCTCCCTCACAAGTAGTGAGATCGTCTACAGAGGTAAGTTTTCAATCATGTTCTCAAGATTGCGTTGATAAAATTAATTTATATAAGCTCCACAATGATAACTTGATTAGAGACATGGAAAGAGTAAATTCTGAAAACTTTAAACTTAAGAAAAATGAAAAAGCCTTTCTAGATAAGATAGAAGCACATAAAAAGGATTTTTCTAAGCTTAAATCTGAATTTAATTTAAAAAGTTGTCACCATCTAGATGCCAAGCAGAAAATTGCTGAACTAACCGCTAAACTGGAAGCCTCCAAAGTAGAGATTTTAAACTTAAATCCTAAATTTGAAAGAGCTTAACTTGATTTCAAAAATTCGAGGGTTCCAGTACGGTAGTCAATTCAATGATTGAAAATAAATTATGGTGGAAAGAAAACGAAGGTGAGGGTATAGGATATAGCAAAGTACCCCCACCATACAATGACAAATATACTAGTCTTCCTCTTACCAAAGAGCAGGAAGAAAAGGTAATAGACATGAAGTATGGTAAACATGTTCAATCTGAAATTGTTGGATCAGGATGCCTAGAGGAAATCAAGCCTGTTTTTAAATGTGTGAACAATTTTGATGCTTCTACTTCATGTGCAGATATTGTAAATGATGTTGCTTCTGATAGTAAAGGGGTTCAGGCTAGTGCAAATGAATCTTATTCTAATGTGTCATCAAACTCAGATGACACCACAACATAAAATTGTACTAATAATAATACACAGAGTTGTGGAAATAAAGGGGGGGCACATAAGAAATCAGCACAACAAGGACAGTCTCGTCCTCATATATACTCCGGATCTCCATGTGTTGATAAATCACAGGGTGCTATTTATATTAAGAGAAACATTTTACCATTGTGGCACGCCAGGACATATAGCCAGAAATTGTGTTCATCGTCTATATGTTCCCTATTACAAGCAAAATCAGAAGGCTGCACCAAGGGGTAAGAAGAATGGAAAAAACTTTCCTAAGAAGGAATTCCAACATGAGGCAAGTGCTTCCATTGACATTAGAAGAAGGATGAAGGCGTCTTTCGTTTGTAGGGACGGTGAGCATTTGGCAAAGGAGTGTCACTACCGTGTTGTTAATAGACAAGCTTCTCAAGTGAAAGGTAACAGGTTTCAACTGAATCCAGTGATTAAACAAAATACTTATTTTACAAAACCACGAGTATCTGTACAACGGGTCACAGATACTCAAGGATTCAAAGTTAATATGACAGGTTTTCACTCAAATGATTTAGAAACTGTTAAAAGAAAAATAAATTTTTAGAAGTCAAAGAGTGTTGAGAGTTCTAAGAATTCGTATTCGAATTGCTCCACTCCAAAGTATGTTCTATCAAATTTCACTAAACCAAGATAAACTTGGAAACTTAAAACTCAGCAAACAAAATCTAAATTAACAAATGATTCTGTTAAAGATGGGAAAGATATGAGTTGGCAAGAGGTCACATATGTTGATGCTCAAGGGAACCCCAAGACAATTATGACATGGGTTCCTATGTCCAACTGATCCCGCTATGCTTGTAGGAACAACCACAAATTCATTGTTTATTAAATGGGTTGTTCCAGGCACATGATAGGGCAAATATCCATTGTTTTTAAATTTTTAAACCATAAAATGAATTATTTGTTTCCTGGACGGGATTTTAGGGTGATAGAACGTTTATAATCTGCTCTCTAAGTGTGTAGGAACAAATTAGGGAATACATTGCATATTAAAAAGTTTGTTCCAGACATTCAACTCGCAAGGATGCAGAATCTCAAAACAAGCTTATTCCTAGGGGGAGATTCTCACAAATGGAAAAATGATGTCTTGAAGATAAAAGGTAACCGTATCACTTTGGTATGAAAGATTGATCAATCAAAAAGATTTTAAAATTTTATAAAAATACAAAAATATGTTCACGTATAGTTTTTCAAGTATAGTGTATTTGTTTCTCAAAAATGAGAAAATGACTTGAACGTACATGAGAAATGATAATACATCAGTTGGCTGACTATCTCACTTCATCATATATTATTATTAAATACTACGTTTCGACGATTGAGTCTTTTTGAGGTTAAATTTGTACATAAAAGTTTTCCCTCCGGTCAAAATTTTGCACAAATTTAAGGGGAGAAATTTAAAAAAAATTCAAAAAGAGTGTGCGTGTGTTTTTATTAAATAATATGATATACATCACTCTCGCTTAAAATTATGTCGGTTTCTTAATTTTGAAGGACATATACTTGTATATGTTTGGTCCTGTCATCTACTTGTAGACATACAGGATAGCCATTCACCTAAAGACTGAAAGCATCCGGGGCGATTATGATATTATTTTTTTTGTGATTTGAATTCTTTCACTTAAAATTAAGTCGGTAACTCTAAGATGGAAGGACATGTATTTTCATATGTGTTTGGTCCAGTTAACCACTTGTGGACATACGGGATAGTCATTTACCTGAATACTAAGAGTGACCGGGGTGACTGAGTTTTAAACCGTCTTATGGAAAGTGATATGATTATTCAGTTAACAGCTTTTTAGAAGCTTCAAAATATTTTCAAATAAAAATTGATCCAACCTTTGGAAAGTGATAGAAAATTGATTCTGTGTGCCTAACGGGTGAAGTTATTAAGCTTAAAAGGCTCTAAAAGAGTCACTGATTTGTATGGTAGCTTTCCATGATGCGTAAAAGTTGAAGTGATATAAACTAATTATGCTAAACTTATTGTGGAGAGTCATTTTGAAGAAATGTGCATGTCTCCACATACATTTCTCCGAAGGATATGCAGAAAAGCAATTACCCATTCATACACAAACCCGTTAGTGTCTTGATCACCAAAAATATTGTGCTATTATGTTTACTTTTAAAAAAAATAATAACAAATAAAAAAATTTTAAATTTAAAAAAAACTTATTATGAGTATGTATATAATTTGTGCTGTTAAAAACTTGGTATTTCAAAATCTTAAAGGGTCCAACTAGAACTACAAGGGTGGGGCATTCAAATAAGTCCTAAACACTCTTAATGAAAGGCATTTAAGTCCAACATTAAACCTTGAAGCTTAACTGTTTATTTATGTAAAGAAAATCTTTTGATCAAGCACTAGGGGGTTGGAGTCAAATTGGGGTGATCTGGGGAAAGCCAAATACGCTTTAAGAAGAGATAGCAGGCATCACAGGTCCATGAGTGATGTCCAAATGAGATTTATGCGTAACTGAACATAATCCATATCACTGACGCAATGAAAATCATGTTAAGTTTGTTATACCTGCTATCAACCTGTTTTCTTATGTCATAATAACGCTAAACATGAATCTTTGTGAAAGCAACTAAATCAAAAAGATTCTATGTTCGGATCTATTCATAAAGGTGATAGTTTTATCAATAACTGAAATTTGATCCCAAAATTTTTGCCAAATTACAAGAAGACCGGGTGATTAAATTTTTTTTATTTGATGTTTTTGGTTTTATTTTATTTCATTTACTTTTTTTCTTCTTGATTACTCTTATCGAAATAAATGTGTTAAGAAATCGTTTTAAAGCTTGTTTTAGTTTTTGTCTTCAGCTCATGAAATCAGATGTCGGTTATAGTGTTATAATTGATTTAGCTGGTATGATCTCATCTCAAGTCTCTTCAAGAAAATCATAAAAATTAGAAAAATACAAAATACAAAAATTATGTCTGTCTTATTTTGTTTTATTTAATTGTTTTCAATATATTTTGGTTGATCTATATATCAAAATTGATTGTTCTTTCAAGACTGATTTCTTGCAGCGGAATCATATGAAGTATCTGAGATTCAAATTGGATGATGCCGTAAAAAAAGGGGAGATGGTAGAGTATTGGATGTAGATGCTGAAGTTGCTGATCATGTTCTAGTAAAGATTCTGAAGGTTTTGAAAGCATCGGTCTAAGGGGGGGGGGGAGATTGTTGGGTCACGATTTGGTTAGACTGACGCATATCAAAAAATCTGACATGGTCAAGACAATAGAGAAATAATCTAGAAGAGTCGAAGTATTATACAAGATGGAATTTACGGCTTGGATCATGTAATACCGAAATCCATAGGGATTTCGGTTTGCATGGGTTAAAAATACAGAAATCATATTGATTTTTGTTTGGGCTTAGTTGGGCTTGGTCATTGGGCCTCTTGTAAATGCTAACTATATAAAGAATGTTTAATCATTTTAGGGTTAGTAGTTGTTGAGCAGAACTAAAAATCTCTCTCACACTTCGATAGCCATCACATCCAGAGTGCATAATATTCTGTGTGAATCGGTTTATGTATCTGGCGATTTATTTGATAATAAAATCGTATGCATTGAAACCATAGTACTTCATGTTCATTTTATTATATTGTTCTTCTACATCGTTCTTGAATCACCACGGTGTTAGGATTCCGCACTAACATCGTGTTTGGGTTGATATCATACTGTAGTGATCCAGATTCGGGACTTACATGGAGATTCGTTAATTGAACAATACGATTAGAAAGTAAACGGATACGAACTTTAAATTATTGAACTTGATATAACTTGGTAAATCTCATAAAAACAAATACATTTAAATGACTAAATGGGTCGGTTTAACGAATACAAATACAAATACGAATACGAAAAATTGACAAATGTCACACGCCACACAGGTATTTGGGTCATAGTCGAATGATTGACTAAGTCTGCTCTTTTCATCCCAATCAACGTAAAGTTCTCGATTGATCAGCTCACCCAGATTTATGTTCAACATATCGTTTGTCGTCATGGTATACATTTGCATATCATTTCTGATCATGATGGCCATTTTACTTCACATTTCTGGACATCGCTTCAAACCGCGTTGGGAACTCAATTGGATATTAGCACAACCTATCATCCTCAAACCGATGGGCAATCCGAGTGACCGATTCAAACGCTCAAAGACATTCTTTAGATCATATGTCATGGATTTCGGTGAAAACTGGGATTCTTATCTTCCCTTGATTGATTTTTCATACAATTACAGTTTTCATTTTATTATCGGTATGGCTCCATTTAAAGCACTTTATTGTCGTAAATTTCGTTCCCTATTTGCTGGAATGAAATTGGTGAAACCCAAATCACTGGCCCAGAACTTGTACAAGACACTACTAATCGAATCGCTCAAATTCGAAAAAATCTCATAAGCGCTCGTAGTTGTCAAAAGTGTTACTCTGATAATCGATGACGACCTCTCGAGTTTAATGTCGGCTTCCATTTTCTTCTCAAGGTATCACCTTGGATAGGTGTGGTTCGTTTCGGCAAGAAATTCAAACCATCTCCTCGATTTGTTGGACCTTTCAGTATTCTCGAATGTGTCGGTAGTGTGGCTTATACTCTCGAGCTTCCGCAAGAACTTTCAAACATTCATCCAACGTTTCATGTTTCAAATATAAAGAAATGTCTAGCTGAGGGAAATCTCCACATACTGCTCGATGAAGTGCGCATCGACGAAATAATGCACTTTGTTGAGAAACCGGTGGAAATCATGGATCGCAAAGACAAGGAAACAAAACGTAACAGTATACCCTTGGTAAAGGTTAGTTGGGAATCCTAGTGTGACGCTGAATTCACTTTGGAGAGGGAAGACCAAATGCGAACTAAGTATCCTCATCTTTTTTATACAGATTCTTCTACTTATTTTCGTGACAAAATTTTCAAAAGTAGGGAATGTTGTGACATTAGTCAATTTTTATTCGTATTTGTCATTTCAGTGTACTTTAGTTTTTTGGTCACCATTTATATAATATTCCTGATGATTTAAGTTTATTGTTCGTTCGTTTTGTTCAAATAAAGAAACGTCGAGATCTAAAGTCCTTATTTAAACGAATTGCAATCTATCCGTGTATAATATAACAAGTTTCCAAGTTTATTAACTTCCATTGCATTATTTAAAACATTTCAAAGTATAAGGATTAAATTGAAAATATCATATTAAAATTAGTTTTAAAATAACTTGAAACATGGGGGACTAAATGTGAAAATTATTTAAAAACGAATTTATTAAACAAAAACCCAACCCAACCCTTACCCCTCCCGTCAGTTTTCCGGCAAGCTGCCGCCGGCTCTGGCGAACCTCCAAACACCCCTAAAACTCGCTCAATAACGCAAATTTAAGGCTCGTAAAACCCTTAGACCATAACGTAAACCTTCAATCATCGATAATAAAGCGTAACAACAACATAATATGGGCGATTTTTTTCCAGATAACTGCTGGATTTCAATTAAAAATAAAATAACGAACATTAATCACCATACGCTCCAATTGAATCTATAAATAGGCCCCTAATAATCATCTAAACTCGTCCACAACATCAATATACTATAATATACTTTATGTAATCCGTATTTGATCTTCAAAGTTCATTTTTCGGCCAAGCTCCGTTCACCATAAATCAAGAACTTTACCAGGTAATTGTTATATGTTTTTGAATCATTTTAAACCATTCTAAATAGGCCCCTAAATCAAGAACTTTTATAATCTCGTGATGTAACATTCGTTAACATCCTTCCCTGCCCTCTCAGCGGTCCATGCATGGCTTTCAGCAGACTTGCCAAGATGTAAATTTTTCACTGCAACAGCTACAGCTTGAGCAATGGCGGCTTGAACAACAGGATCAAGTTGATACCCTTCATTGTTACTCTGGTCTTGCCCAGTTGCACTTCCTTCTTTTCTCGTGTTAGTAACTGGTTATTCAGAAGGTCTTTGGACAATACGTGGCCTACCATGACGTTTAGGATGACCTTCTTGGCCAATAACCTTCCTTGCTCCAGCCATTCATATTCTATATGGAAACACAAACGTTGTCACTCAGAAACTATTTAGTACAAGGATAGTAAGGCTAACAGGTCATAACAGTAGCCAGCTGTGATTAGCTGATCACGTTACTCTCCGTGTGCTATACACTTCCCTTTGTGAGTCCACTTGTGCTAGGTTCTACTTTTAAACGGTTGAACAATCAATCACAATCCACAAAAAATCAAATAATCCTATCCCTAGAAATTAAGCTAACTTTCTTACATAATCTTACATTACACATGAAATTAATCATGTACAGTACCTTTACTTAGCTTGCTTAGCGTGGAATCCTCGTACGGTCAAACCAAGTCTTCACATCGTGAGTGCTGTTTATCAGCTCATATTGTTGTCCGAAGATAATTTCCTCATTCATTAACCCTTCATCTATAAGCACCTCCGACTGTACCTTGATGATCTATCCAAAGAGATCTAAGTTAATGATCAACTTATAAGACTTCACTGTTGCAATGACTTCATCATTCTTACGGCTTAGCGCTTAGGCGGCCACATTAGCCTTAATTGGATAGTATTTTATATCGCATTCGTAGTCCTTTATTAGCTCTAACCATCTCCTCTGTCTCATATTCAGCTCTTTCTGCTTGAAGAAATACTTCAAACTCTTATGATCGGCATAAATAGTACACTTAGTACCATACAGTCAATGTCTCCATATTTTGAGAGCATGCACTACCGCTTCTAGCTCTAAATCATGCGTCGGGTAGGTACTCTCATGAACCTTCAACTTTCTAGATGCATAAGCTATAACATTTCCTCGTTGCATTAACACGAAACCTAGCCCACGATGCGAGGCATCAGTACAAACGGCCAAATCTTCGTCACAATCGGGTCGAGCAAGGATTGGAGCTTGCATGAGTCTTTTCTTTAATTCCTCAAAAGCCTCCTCCTAAAACATACCCCAATTGAATAATACAATTTTTCGGGTCATTCCGGTCAACGGTACGGCTATTTTGGAGAAGTCTTCAATGAATCTCCTATAATTGCCAGCCAACCCTAAGAAGTTGCGTATAGCAGTCGGGTTATGCGGAGTTTTCCCATTCATTATTGCCTCAATCTTAGCTGTGTCCACCATAATTCCTTCAGGAATGATTACCTAACCAAGAATTTGTACCTCACGTAATCAGAACGCGCACTTCGAAAACTTAGCATACAGTTTCTCTTTCTTCAAGATCTCCAATGCTTCCCTTAGATGCTCAACGTGATCAGATTCGCTCTTTGAATATATCAATATATCTTCGATGAACACGATAACTGATTTGTCTAACATCGGTCGACATACCCTATTGATCACATCCATGAATGTTGCGGGAGCAATCGTTTAACCGAACGACATCACGAGGAACTCTATGTCCATACCACATCTGAAACGCAGTCTTAGGGATGTCTGCTTTTTTCACCTTCACCTGATGATAGCCTGATCTAAGGTATATTCGCGAGAACCAACTCGAACCTTGTAGTTGATCAAACAAATCATCAATCCGTGGTAACGGATATAGGTTATTCACCGTAAGCTTGTTCAACTCACGATAGTCTATACACATTCTGATACTTCCATTCTTATTCTTAACAAACGACACTGTGTGTCTCACGGGGAAACACTCGGTATTATTAAACCCTTATCTTGGATTTCTTGTAGTTGGGACATCAGTTCTTTCATCTCGGGCGGCGCCAGGTGATAAGGTGCTTTCGCGACGGGTTGTGCTCCTAGTATTAAATTTATCTGAAATTCTATCTCTCGCTCCGGTGGCATCCCCGAAAAGTTCTCAAGACCACTTATGGGTAGTCGCGCACAACAGGAACATCTTTCACGTATTTAGTCTCGGCCGTAGATTTGACAACATACGCCAGGTAGGCACCACACCCATGCCTTAACAAACCTTCGGCTTTTATCATCAAAATGACATTAAGATCTGAACTTTCTTTATCACCATAAACCATCACCGTACCACCATCCAAGGATTTTAACCTTATTAACATACTCTTACACACTATTTGAGCCTCAAACTCAGATAGCCAGCCCATTCCCAAAACCACTTCAAACCCTCCTAAGGTCATAACATATAGGGTAACAGGGAAAACACGTCCCTCTAACTCTATCTTACAATCCTAACCATTCTCATTATCCTATGTTAGGACATGAAATGTCATGTGTATGTCCCCAGTTCTATCAGGATGGTTCGATATGAAAATAACGATCGTGAAACCAAGTTAACGGACTGAAAATGTCAAAAGAAACTGATTCGATCGAATCAGTGACTGATTCGATCGAACCAGGACTCATTCGATCGAATGAGATACTCATTCGATCGAATCAGTATACGATATATAAACGAAACTTAGGAAATTTCACAAGAGAGAGCACACATTACACACAGTCACGAACCTGCTACTGCCGAAAATCCTCTCTGCCCATCTTCGTCGTGTCGGTCTTTTCCTCCGTCCCTAGGTGTCAAACCGTCTTAGGAATCGTAACCGTGCGTTGTTGATCACCACCGAATCGCCGTGTTAGAGGATTCCGCACTCTAACACGTTGCCCCGTGAATCGTTGGGAAACCGTGTCCCGCACCGGTCCGACAAAGTGGTACCAGAGCCTTTGGTTCTAGATTCACGTTAGATTCGTGGTAAAATTCGTGTTTTTCTCGCGAAAATCGTAATTTTTGCCGGAAAATTCCAAATTTTTGGTGTTTTTGATCTTGGTGTTCGTCGTGTTCTTGTCAAAAACTGTTAAAATTGTCATACTTTGGTGTTTTGATCTTAGAATTGTGTGTTAAAAGTTCGAGTTTCGTCAAGAACGTTCCTCGCGTTCTTCGTGTTCTTCGTATTTTTGGTGGTTTTGATCCGTTTTTTGGTTGGTCTTAAGTTGTTTTTGTGTTAAAAGTCATATTTTGATCTTAAGTTGCTTCTTGATCTTCCAAGATTTGTGTTTTTGATTCAAAATTCGAAAATCCATCAAAATCTTCTAATTTTGGAATTTCCAGATTTTCCGATCGAACGTGTCTATTTTTGGAACTCATTCGATCGAATAGCCTTCCTATTCGATCGAACAAGTTTAAACTTTGACCGAATCAGTTTTTTCCCGCCGAGAATTACTCCTAGTTCATTCGATCGAACCAGATTTGTTCGTTCGATCGAATTAGTCACCATTCGATCGAATAAGTCTTTTATTCGATCCGCCGATTCGATCTTTGTCTTATTCGACTGTCAGAACCCGTTCGATTGAACCAGAAACTCTTTCGATCGAACCTCTCAACCCATTCGATCGAACCAGATTCACTTTCGATCGAATAACTTACAGATCAGCATTTCAGAGAGACATTCGATCGAACCAGAACACATTCGATCGAATAGGTCACTCATCCGATCGAATCAAACCCATTCGATCAACAGTTCAACGTTAAAGCAAAGAAACAAAGATGGCTGCAAGTTCGAGTACCAACAAGAGGATTCAATCGATTCTCGAAAGTGATTCTGAATCGGGAAGCTATAACAAGCCACCAAAGCTAATGACTTTAAACGATTTTACAACCTGGAAGACAAGATTTCAAATTCATATAACAGGTGTGAATCCTGGACTTTGGGAAGCTGTTCAGACAACTTGGGTGCATCCGACAAATGATGATGGTGAGACTTTGAGTTACTTTAGGCTGTCTGAAGATCAAAGGATAGCCTTTGATGCTGAGAAGAAAGCCTTCTCGTTACTGTCACAAGCACTTTCAAGCGATCTCTTCCATCAGTTTAACCAGTTTACAACAGCGTCAACTCTTTGGAACGCACTGGTTGAACGATGTGAAGGATCTGACTCACTTAGAGAAATTCACGCACGGGAGCTCAAGCGTGAATTTGATTTGTTTGGTCCAGAATCGGGAGAAGACATTGAATCGTTACTGTCGAGATTCTATCATCTAATGTCAGAACTCAAGTCCTATAATGTCAAAACAACAGGGACTGAAAAGGTTAGATGTCTTGCTCAAGGACTTCCAACCAGCTGGAACACCTTCCTGACAGTAATGAGAAGAAGTCATCAGCTGGAGACGATTCTCCTGTCTGATTTTATTAAAGAAATCAGACAAGAAGAGGCTGAACTAAGAGCCTCCTCCAGAAAACCGAGATCAACTTCTGACAAATCACTCTACATGTCAAAACCTCCTATGTCAGATTCAACTGATCATGCTCCGATGAAGACCGCTTTTGTCTCCTCAACGTCAAATCAATCAAAGGGGACTGAAACGAGATCTTCCGTCCCACCATCAACTTCTGGAAACTCAAGTACTAACTCCGGACCCAAGTCAACGGAGAAAGCAACGTTGAATACTGAAGGCTTGGGAACAGTAACAGTGGAGGTTGCCAAAGAACACATGGCAACTCTAGGCACGATAATTGAGTCCTACAGTTTAATGGTGGCGGGTAAGCTAGGAAATAGTCATCTGGACAGTGATGACTATGAACAGCTTGACGAAGATGATATGGAACGCATAGACATTATGTGGGCTCTTGGCAGTGCGTTCCGAAGGGCCAGAAAGTGGACGAAGAAAACAGGTCAGGCCCTCTCAATAAACAACAAATCCAAGTTCGGCTTTGATAAAAACAAAGTAAAATGCTACAACTGTGGCGAACTTGGTCACTTTGCCAAGGAGTGTTCGAAGCCAAGAAGGGAAGGTCACCAATATCCCTTCCGAACCACTTCATCATCATCCACTCCTGCTGCAGCTGCTGCAACTGTCAACCTTGAGAGACAACTGGTCCCTCAAAATCAAACCGCAGCAAACAACGTCAACATCAACAATGAAACTGCTCTTGCAGTTCAAGGGGATGAAGGCGAGACATGGAACTTCAGCATCAACATGGCTGATTTCACAATAGTAGATGGAAACTCTGAAACCGAGTCTGTTGTTTCCTCGACCAATGAAGAATATATTGTCGATGAACCAGCTGCTGAAGTCCATGAAGAAGAACCTGAGGTTGAAGTGGTATCTTTGGAGATTAAGGAGGATCACGATAAAGAGTCAAATGTTCCTCAAATATCTCCATGTTCGACAATTCCCGCAGAGGCTGCTAAAGTTGAAGAAGTCAACGAAGTAGAGTCTAAAGCAACTTCTGCATCGTTTCTGGAAAAAGCTGGGAATCTTTGCTTTGCATTCATGGCAGAGACATCAAATGCCAAGGTAAGTTCTAACCCATCAACTCCCAAACCAGAAAATGTTAAATGTTTAAAATGTGAATTGTATGAACAAGAAATTCAATCTCTAAAAGAGAGAATTGAAGATCTCGAGGCTTACAAACAAGCAGCCTCAAGATCTTTAATGGAACTGACTGACGCGCTTGCACAGAATAAGGCTTGGAAGCAGAAAGAGTCTGCTTTTAAAGAAAAGATTGATAGCCTTAAGCGTCAGAACAAGGAACTTGAAATATGTGTTCTGAATCAACAAGATTCTATCAATTTTCACATAAATAAGAATAATGTTTTGAAAAAAGAATTGGAAAACTTGAAAGCTGATTTTGAATCATTGAATTTCAAATTAAAAAGTTACTCAAATTCATCTTATTTATTAGAACACATCATTCCCGAGTTCCGAGGCAAAAAGGAAAAAGGCGTGGGATATAACAATGTCCCACCCCCGATCCTGAATCAATTTGCAAGCACACCAGGAGCTGTGCCGGATGATGAATCAAATGATTATATACCCGAGGACACAAACCAAATTTCTAAGTCTAAGGGAAAAGAAGTCATTGACCCGGCTCCTGAGTCCAAACAAAATGTTGTTGCCACAGACTTAGGTTCCACAACTAAGTCGGGCCCACCACCATCTAAGTCAAAGGCAACAACAACAAGAAATTCTCAGAAGAAAAAGTTTAATCCTAAATCTGAGAAAGTCTATGTGGAACATAGTACCCAGTTTGTAAAGGAGGGTAACGTTAATGAAAAACATAATTTCCCAAAACACCCTCCTAGACAAACTACACCCCAAAATATCAAATCCAGTGGGTACTATGATAACCGACAAAAACAGAGTTATTTCTCTCCACCAAGTCAAAGGGGGAGAAACTACTATTTTTCGTGTGGAGAGGTAGGGCATATAGCAAGATTTTGCTATAAGTACACGGATCCTAAGCAGTACATATCGACTCCGGATCCGAGGTATGCCAAGTCACCTCCTAGGAGGCGACCGACCATTGACGTTCAAGGTCAAGAACGGTTTCACACACCGAGGTCGGTTTCTCCTCGGAAACCTCAGCCAACCTCACCACACCAATCCCCAAACCCCTCAGATCCAAATGTTTCCACTTCGACAAGTGAAACTCAGTCTTCAACCATCTATCTCAAACATGTTGAGAAGAAGACTGACTTTTGGAAACCAAAGAAAACTAACACTGTTGACAACAATGTCAAACCAGAAAACAGTGTTAATGAGGGTAAATGGATTGAATTGTACATTCGTGATGAAAATGGAAAACCCAAGACCGTAAAGGCTTGGGTTTCCAATGATATTTAAACCTTTTGTTTTTGTGTGCAGGTTGCTCTATATGATCCAAGATTCAACATGTGGATCATAGACTCTGGAGCTTCCAGGCACATGACTGGAAACATGAATCTCCTTTCAAGTGTCAGACAAATAAAAGGAGGTGCAGTTTCCTTTGCAGGAAATCAAGGAGGTTATATCACGGCCCAAGGAATTGTGTCTAATGGGCGAATTTCGTTTGAGAAAGTTAATTTCATCAAAGAGTTGGAGAACAACCTGTTGTCGATAAGTCAAATCTGCGACAAAGGTTTCAAAGTTATGTTTGACGACCGAGATTGCCACATCTTGGCTAAGGATTTCAACTTTCCTGAAGACAAGGTTTTAATGTCAGCTGCACGCCAGAGTGATCTCTACATTCTGGATATGGCTAAGGCAGGGTCATCGTCTCCAACGGCGACATGTTTTGTGTCCAAGGCATCCGAACGTGATACTGTCTTATGGCATAGACGGATGGGACACATAAATGTCAGGAACATGAACAAGCTTGTGCACAACAGACTAGTTGAGGGAGTTAATCTGAGAAGCTTTCGTCTCCCTGATTCGTGTGTGCAGTGCAAAGCAGGAAAGCAAATAAAAAGGTCCCACAAGTCTAAGAGTTTCCACTCGATTGATATTCCGTTGGAACTCCTTCATATGGATCTTTTTGGCCCAATAAGCGTCAAAAGTATCTCTGGGCACTCATACTGTCTAGTGGTTACTGATGAATATTCTAGATTCTCTTGGGTGTTTTTCTTGAAAGTAAAATCAGAAACGTTTGGATGTATACAACTGCTGGTTACAACTATTGAGTCTCAATACAATCTGAAGGTTCGAAGAATGCGGTCAGATAACGGTACAGAATTTAAAAATGCGAATGTTGAAAATTTCTGCAAAGAAAAAGGGATCGTTCAGGAGTTCAGTGCTCCATATGTTCCACAAATGAACGGGGTTGCTGAAAGGAAAAATCGTACGTTAATCGAGACAGCAAGAACAATGTTAGCCGACTCAGTGTTACCTGTTACGTTTTGGAGTGAGGCAATTGCCAACGCCTGTTTCACATTAAATCGGGTAGGCATTGTCAAGCGCCACGGCAAGACAAGTTTCGAGCTTCTTCAACGACGAAGGCCTAACTTAGAGCACCTGGAACCATTCGGAGCTCTTTGCACGTTACTTAAAAGGCACGTTGATAATAAGTTCGAGGAGAAGATTATCAAGGGTTATTTTCTGGGTTACAGCGTACCTCTCAAAAGGGTCTTCAACAGAACAACAAAATTAGTTGAAGAATGGTACCATGTCGATGTTCAACGCTACACAGAACCAGCCAAGGGGACAGGAGAAGACTGGTTGTTTGATTATGACAAATTGTTCAAGTCTTTCAATCTGTATGAGATTGCTATTCAAATGATGTATGAGGCGCAAAATGCACCTCCTGATGAATCTTTGCAATCTTCAACTCATCCTGGTCCGTCATCATCTTCCTCCACAGAGTCTAGCGATCAAGTTCAAGAATCTTCCGAATCTGAATCTGAAGATGAATCTCCAGCAGATGATGTACAATCGGCACCAACTCAGGTTACTTCACAACCTTCATCGTCAAATCAAGAAGTGCCGAATGCAGATCAGCCTCTAACGCCTACTTCAGAGGCACCACAATCCGCTCCAGTTCCTGAGCCGAACTTAACTAACTTGGAACAAAATGTTGTCGTTCCTGACAATCCGGTTGTTAGGACTGAACGTGATCATCCACAAGACAACATTATAGGGGACATTCAACAGGGTGTCAAAACTCGTCGACAGCTGAATTTTGGTCTCTACACAGAAATGATGGAGTCAGGATCAGTTGCTCTTAATGCCCATGAATGCTTCTTAGCACAAGAAGAACCACACAGCACCACCGATGCGCTGAAAGATCCCAACTGGGTCTCAGCCATGCAAGAGGAATTATTGCAGTTTAAAAGACTTGGTGTGTGGAAGCTGGTGGATCTCCCCAAAGGACAGAAGAAAATTGGCACTAAGTGGGTACTAAAATGTAAACGTGACGATCGTGGAGTGATTGTTCGCAACAAAGCCCGCCTGGTGGTCCAAGGGTTTAGGCAAATCGAAGGCCTAGACTACAATGAGGTATATGCTCCGGTTGCTCGTTTGGAGGCAATCCGGATGTTCTTGGGGTATGCATCTTTCAAGAAATTCAAAGTATATCAAATGGACGTCAAGAGTGCCTTTTTGTACGGTCACATCGAAGATACCGTATATGTGGCACAACCTCCAGGTTTTGAAGACCCATATCACAAGGACAAAGCCTATCTGCTCAACAAGGCTTTGTACGGTCTTCACCAAGCCCCGAGAGCTTGGTATAAAGAACTATCCAAACACCTTCTGAACAACGGGTTTAGAAGGGGAACCATTGACTGCACGCTATTCTCAAAAGAAAAAGAAGGAGATCTAATTATGGTACAAGTGTACGTGGACGACATCATCTTCGGGTCCATGAATAAAACACTTTGTAAGGAGTTCGAACAAGTGATGAAAGAAAAATTTGAAATGAGCTCCATGGGTGAGATGAAGTTCTTCTTAGGACTTCAAGTTGATCAAAAAGATTCCGGTATCTTCATTCACCAGACAAAATACGTCAATGACATCTTGAAACGGTTTGAGATGTTGAGTTCTTCTTCACAGGGAACTCCTTTAGAGGTTAATCACGGGATTAATCCTGACGAGAAGGGTGAATTGATCAATCCAACTCACTATAGAGGGATCATCGGATCTCTAATGTACCTGACTGCTTCTCGGCCAGACATAATGTTTGCTACGTGTCTCTGTGCACGTTACCAGTCAAAGCCGAAGGTCTCCCATCTGATTGCAGTCAAAAGAATTTTGCGTTATCTGAAGGGTACTCCAGATTGGGGTCTTTGGTATCCTTATGATGACAACTTCGATCTTCATGCGTATAGTGATTCGGATTATGGTGGTTGTAAACTCGATTACAAATCAACAACAGCAGGATGTCAGTTCTTTGGAAGTCGTTTAGTAACGTGGCAATGCAAAAAGCAGACGTCAGTCTCCACTTCAACAGCTGAGGAAGAATATATTGCGGCTGCCAGTTGCTGTTCTCAAGTTATTTGGATTCAGCAACAAATGCGTGACTACGGTATTGAATGTTCTACTACTCCCATATATATTGATAATTCTGCTGCAATTTCAATTACCAAAAATCCGGTCCATTTTAGCAAAACGAAGCACATCGAAATTCGATATCACTTCCTTCGTGACTGCTACGAAAAGAAGTTAATCGATGTGATAAAAATCCCCACTCAGGAACAACGCGCTGATCTCTTCACTAAAGCATTTGATAAACCACGGTTTTTATATTTACTAGAGATCAACGGCGTTAAACGTATATCAGAAGATGTTCCTGAAGATATCATTTAAATTGTTTTCATTTTTTCTTTTCTTAAAAATTTAAAAAAAATCCAAAAAGATTTTGTTTTTTTTATAAATTCTAGGGGGAGAAAGGTTTCAAAAAAAAAACCAAAAATTTTCAAAATTTTGAGAAGTTGATCTTGTTACAAGAAAGGTGATAGTACACAGACGCTATCATACTGAGACATCAAAAAGATTTGTTATTTCTGTACAGCTTATTTTCATTTTTCTTATATTAAATTTTTATACATCACTATCGCTTAAAATTATGTCGGTTACCTCAGTTTGATGGACACATTTTCGGATGTGTTTTGGTCCTTACTTCTACTAGTAGATTATGAGGATAGCCATTAACCAGATGACTGAAAGTGATCGGGGCGGGTTTTGATGGGTTTTTTATTCTTTCGCTGAAAAATAGTCGGTTATACTTAGTTAGAAGGACACATACTCGTATGTGGTCGGTCCAGTTGATCCATTGGATCTTCAGGATAGCCGTTTACCTGAAGACTTTGACTTGATCGGGGCGAAATAATTTAAACGTTATTTTTTAAAAAAAAAAGGACATTCATATATATTCAGAAAATGAGAAATTGATCCAACCTTGGAAAATGATAGATACACTGATTCTGTGAGCTTAACTAGTGAAGTTATTAGGCTTAAAAGGCTTTAGAACGGTCATTGTGTGTCATGGTAGCTTTTTATGGTGCGTAAAAGTAGATGTGATACAAACTAAATCTACTCGATTTTACGTGGAAACTCCTTAAGAGTTTTGTATGTCTTCATATATATCTTTCCGAATGATAGGCAGAAAAGCGATTACCCAGTCATACACGAGCCCATAAGTGTTCTGATTCCTGTAAAGATAGTGTGTGAAGAAACTGCAGTGATCCAGATTCGGGACTTGCAATTGTTTACTACTCTGAAGTCTATGTAACATTCAAAAAAAAAAAAAAAAAAAAAAAAAAAAAAAAAAATTCCCGAAAAGTCTCAGTAGATGCTGTATGATTTCTTATTATAGATCCTTCTCAACCAAAAATAATGTGTTTTAAATTTTTGTACAGTTGTTTATTTCAGTTTGAATATTATAAAAAAAAAAAAAAAAAAAAAAAAAAAAAAAACATACAAAAAGATTTTTATTCTGAATTAATTTTTTTTATTTTATTCTGTTTTTTTTAATGAGAAATCATCGTGACAGGTAGTCTGATCCCTGTCTGTTCCTACTAAATGTTTATCCAGTGTGTAGGAATGAAAGAAAACTTCATGCAGGTTGCTAAATGTTCATCTGTGCAACAGGCTGTGCATGAAAGAAAGAATGAAGTGACAAGAAAACCCAAAGATGTTTGAGCCTGATATTTTTCCATTTGTTACTAATGTATTATGATCTATATGTTCTGTAGGAACGAAGCTCTCAGGATTGGAAAATGTCTAAGAAAACTAAACAAGTGTCAAAAGTTTATGTTTTCGTGCAGGTTCAAAGGCATCACGATCGATGGACGGGAAATAAGAAATTTAAAAAATTTATTTTTCAAATGTTTTCCCTCATTCGATCGAATAGGTTGCTATTCGAATGAATAACTCGATCGAATGGACAGTTTCGATCGAATCAGTGTGTGAGAGAATGCGAACAGTTGTGAAGAGACTCATTCGATCGAATAGAATCTCTTTCGATCGAATGATCCAAACGAACAAGTCCATTCGATCGAATAAGTCCAAAAACAGTATAAATATTCAAACTTATTCGATCGGACAGAATTATTCGAAAAATATTACGGATTTTCTCTCTCAAATTTGTTTTTCTCAAACCCTCTTTTTGATCCGATCACTTTATTCAGTTTTTCACGTAGATTACAAAAATGTAAGTTTTACTTGTTTTTAACCGTGTTTTGATCGGGTTTTTGGTCGTTTTGGTTTTCCGGGTTCGGGTGTTCTTCATTTCTGGGCTTCTGCTTGAATGAGTCGAATCAGTCTATTCGATCGAACGAGTTCCTTATTCGATCGAATGTGACTTATTCGATTAGTAGTTCGATCGAATCAGAAGTAAATGATAAGATCTATCTCATTCGATTGTCTGTTATCGAACCAGATCTCATTCGATCGAATGAATAGCTCACCCGATCGAATGTGTTGCTCGTTCGATCGAACTAGTCCAGAAAATTTGAAAATTTTAAACGCATTCAGTCGTTTCGATATCTGTTCGTTCTAACACGTTTAAGTTTACAGATTCAATGGCTGAAGTTGCAGAAGTGGTTGCTCCATTCAAAACGTCTATCAAGCACAATATCGTGGCTTTCCTGGACGAAAAGTCTAGCCACGGGAAGGATTTTGCAACAGTTATCAAATTTCTGAAGAGGTCAAGGATTTCTGGACCTATCTCGAGGATCGTTGAGCCTATAATGTCAATTCAACAAGAGTTCTGGAGGAATGCCACGCACGACAAAACAGTCGTGCCGTCGGTTATTCGCTCCACGGTCAGAGGGCATGCCATCGTAATATCTGACCAGGTAATCCGAGAAGTCTGCGGCTTTGTAGACTTAGAATCAGACCCTACATCATTACATCCTGCGGCAACTAGAGGATGTTTCGCAAGAATGAAGTATGACGGCGATCTCAATGCCGGTCTGCTTCACAAAGCCAACCTGTGCCCCGAATTCAAGTATCTGGCACACGTGGTGATGCATTGCTTGGGGCCTCAACGAACTAGCTTTGACAAGCTGAGGGAAAGCATGCAGTTCACCGTAGCTGCTCTAGTGATGAACCGCCCCTACAACTTCTCTCAAATGACGTTTGGTCATATGGTGGAAAACATCACGTTGAAACAAGGGAAGAGCGAGAAGTTTCTTCAGTACCCGAGGTTCGTTCAGATGATAGTTGATACTCAAGCACCGGGTCTACTGAAAGAAAATGAAGGTGATGTGGTGAAACTGGACCACATGAAGAATGAGACTCTCAACCGTCTCAAATCCTACAAAGAACGTCCCACCAGGCCACCACTCAAACGATGCTTCGGGCATATAGTCAATCCGTCCTACAGGGCCCCTCCGAAGAGGAAGTGGAGAAATGCTGCCAGTGATTCAGACGTCGAGAATTTACCGTATCAGGAATCCAGCGACGATTCTGACACTGAGGAGGTGGCGGTCCCGGAAGACACAAGGACAGAAGCTGAAAAACAGGCTGATTGGTATTTAAATGTTGAGGATCTGGAGGCTGGTGAAGAAGTTAGAGCCGAGAAACAACCGGCTGAGATAGATGCGACTGAAGAAAGGCCTGCAAAGAGGCAGAAGAAGAAGGTTACAAGAAAGTATCGGAGTTTATTTTCCGATCAACCACGTCCTTCAATGGTACCATCAGTTGGGACTTCTGCTGCCCCTCCTGCTCAACCAGCACAGCCACCAACACCGCAGTCAGCACCACAACCTACTCCTCAACCTCAACCGGAAATGTCTATACCTCAAAAGGTTGCATCTGAAATTGCTGATCTTCACAAGGCTATGATGAAGATGTTATTGTTCAAGACAGAGCAAGAAGAACAGAATCGACTCAGAGATGAGCAGATTGCTAAACTTCAAGCTGAGAACGAAATGCTCAGGCTTGAAAACAGTCAGCTAAATGCTACTGTCGCTGAACAAGGATCTTCGATCAACAAGCTGAAAGAGTCAAATCTAAGCCTTGAAGCAAAAGTGACCGAGCTGAAAGGAGATGTTCTTCGTCTGGAAGGTCCAACCAATGTCGATGTGGACACAGACGAACTGGACTCTTCTGATGATGGAGGTGAAGGTATTTAAGAGGAATTTGAGTGAATGTAGTGAGGACTTAAATGTTAAATCTTTTTAATTAATGATTTGTGTGTAAACTTAGTTTCATATGTAATGGTATTGTATTTCATGTTTATGATATTACATATGTTTATTTAAAATTTGTGTTACATTGTGGTTTTTAATCAACCAGGTGATGCTGATCCGTTTAATGTCCAACCGCTGCAATCAAAAACAGCAGCGGAATATTTCACGTTTTTACTGGACAATCCATATGAGCAGCAAAACTTCGGAAGTGGAGACTTGGAAGAAGGTGAAATTTCACACAATTTCACAGAAGAAGAACTGGAACAAATGTTTGAGCTATACAATGAAGAAACAGGCAAGTATCTGGCTTTGCCTTCAACAGAACAAACATCTTCTTCGGCTGCTACACCTGACTCAACATCATCTACGGCCGCTGATCCCTCTCAATTTGATGAAGTTGAAATGGAAGACTTGACACAGGAAGAATATCCAGAATACTACACGTCTCAAACTGACAATCTTCCTAACTCTGCAAGTTTCTTCCAAAATGTAACAGAGGAGGAAATACAGAAGAAGGCTGACAAAAGGTCAAACACAATGAAACAGCCTTCTGAAGCAGATCAAGCCGAATTCGTTGAGAAAACAGAAGAATGCAAGAAAGCTTTCAACGCTATTCTTGAGAAGATAAGGTCCAGACGACAAGCAAAGCCGACCATTCCTCACACAACGTCTTATAAGATGAAGGGTCGTAGAACTTCAGGAGAGATTATTGCTTGGGCGTGTCTGAAGGATCTTAATTGCATTGCTATCAAGAGAGAAAAAGGGGTTGAGTACTTTCAACGTATCACTGACTTGAAGACTCTTCCTACTTATGATCTAAACCGTCTGAACTATCTTGATATGCTTTACGCCAGTTCATCTCCATTTGCCACGTACTATCAGAGTGTATTGCGAAAGGAATACAACTCAAAATGGAAGATGATCACTCCACAGAGGCCAAAGAGATATACAAGTAAAAAGGAGATCGATCCGATCACCAACAGGCCAATGATTATCTTGAAGTACATGCCACCACTCACGATGAAGAAGATTCCTCTAAGAAAGATGAAGCAGGACTTCTACAAAGCATTCAGGCATTGGTACTATGATGGAAGACTGCATGAAGCAGTTATCGTGCTCAACGACAATGGAAATTGGAGCACAATTCGCATATTTGATCCTATGTGGCTCACAAACTTGTCACGGGAGGATGTCTATACACTATACAAGACAGAGATTCTTTATGCCCCCGAAGACAGAGAGCAAGCATTAACGTATAGAAATGTCATTAGGATTTGCTTTGCCTATGACATACATGCAGGATCAAACTGGAAAGAGCAACAGAAGAAGTATGCACAAGAAACTGAAGCTTAATTGTCATGTTTATTTTGTTTCTTGTTGTAATTCAAGGTTTAATCTTCTGATTGTAATTGTTCTTGAGTTGAATGTAATTTGTTTTGGAACATTGTGATAGATTGTGCTTAAATGTTTATCTAAAATTCCAATTGACAGCTTCTCAGGATATGCGGAACCTATGGTAAGTCTGACTGACTGAACCATTTGATCTTGAGAGAACTTCATGAAGAAAGGAGTTCGTGGATGCAACGTGCGCACCACTAGCTTTGAGAAAAGAGAGAGTGAGATAACTCCAAGGGGGAGTTACGATCGAGCAAGAGAACTCGATTGATTATAAGTAAATAGAACTGGCTCCAAGGGGGAGTTTGTTAGGACATGAAATGTCATGTGTATGTCCCCAGTTCTATCAGGATGGTTCGATATGAAAATAACGATCGTGAAACCAAGTTAACGGACTGAAAATGTCAAAAGAAACTGATTCGATCGAATCAGTGACTGATTCGATCGAACCAGGACTCATTCGATCGAATGAGATACTCATTCGATCGAATCAGTATACGATATATAAACGAAACTTAGGAAATTTCACAAGAGAGAGCACACATTACACACAGTCACGAACCTGCTACTGCCGAAAATCCTCTCTGCCCATCTTCGTCGTGTCGGTCTTTTCCTCCGTCCCTAGGTGTCAAATCGTCTTAGGAATCGTAACCGTGCGTTGTTGATCACCACCGAATCGCCGTGTTAGAGGATTCCGCACTCTAACACGTTGCCCCGTGAATCGTTGGGAAACCGTGTCCCGCACCGGTCCGACATCCTAACCGAGGTTTCACTAGCGGTTTCTACTATGAAAGTTTCAGGCACTCGAGAACTTTTCATTTTTGCTAACTTACTAAATGTCGTAGCTACAAAATTTCTATTGGCGCCTAAATCAAACAACACATAAGCGGAAGTACCGTTTACCAGAAACGAACCAGTCACAACATCTGGGATCTACTTAGCCTGCTCCTGAGTCAGTATGTAGGCCCAGGTCCATGGCATTGGATGGTCGGCATCTTTCCTTCCGCTTCCCCCAGCTTCACCATCAGTGCACTCCCTTGCCATATGGCCCGTATCAGAACAAAGGATTTGAACCAAGCTTTCATTCCCCAGCATGAATTCTCCCTCATTTGTGAAACATATCAGAACCAATACCCCACCTACGTTCACCACCGTGCATCTTACCACACGTTTTACAGGGCTTTCTCTCACACACCATCTGCTTCTTATCCTTGGGTTACACATATGAGTACCAGGTCGCTTAGAAGGAGCGACCCATTGCTTCTTTTTCTTATCTTCTACCACTATATCTTCCACAGCCGGGTCATCATGTCGGGAAACAACCTATACATGTGGTTAAATTCAGTAGTGTACTTATGGTGTGTCATTTTACCAGTCTTCAAATTCGAAATCTTCATCTGAGACCTCTCAAACTCAGCATCAACACAAAACCGCTTCAAAACCATTTCCTTCAAATCATCCTACCTCATAGCCTTATTCTCTTCTCGGGTATTTCTCTGTTCCACAGTCTCCCACCAGAACATAGCCTCATCGCCAAACGACTGAGTAGCATAACTCACTGCTTGGTCAGGACGACACTCGCTAATTCGGATAACCTTGTCCATTGCGGTTATCCACTGGAGAGTAGCTATTGAATCTCCTAAACCAGTCACCTTTGGTGGGTCGCAGCCTTTGAGCGACTTATAGTTACACCCACCTCGGCCTCTGTTTCTTTCATCGACTTTCACAGATCGAACTTCACTCGAGTCCCCTTTCTCATTCTCATCGACTTTCTTACAGTTTCTCTTTCTTCAAGATCTCCAATACTTCCCTTTGATGCTCAACATGATCAGATTAGCTCTTTGAATATATCAATATATCTTCTATGAACACGAGAACTGATTTGTCTAACATCGGTCGACATACCCTATTCATCATATCCATGAATGTTGCGGGAGCATCCGTTAGACCGAACGACATCACGGGGAACTCTAGTGTCCATACCGCGTCCGAAACGTTGTCTTAGGGATGTCTGGATCTTTAACCTTAAGATGATGATAGCCTGATCTAAGGTCTACTCGCGAGAAACAACTCGAACCTTGTAGTTGATCAAGCAAATCATCAATATGTCGTAACGGATATCTGTTATTCAGCATAAGCGTGTTCAACTCACGATAGTAAATACACATTCTCATACTTCCATCATTCTTCTTAACAAACAACACCGGTGCTCCCCACGGGGAAAAACTCGGTCTTATAAAACCCTTGTCGAGGATTTCTTGCAGTTGGGACATTAGTTCTTTCATCTCGGATGGCGCCAGGCGGTAAGGTGATTTCGCGACGGGTTGTGCTCCTAGTATTAAGTCTATATGAAATTCTTATTCTCGCTCCGGGGGCTACCCGGAAGGTCCTCAGGGACCACTTCTGGGTAGTCACGCACAACAGGAACATATTTCACTTCTTTCGTCTCGGCTGTAGCTTTGACAACCTACGCCAGCCAGGCACCGCACCCTCGGCTTAACAAACCTTCGTCTTTTATCATCCAAACCTTCGTCTTTTATCATCGAAATGACATTAAGCCTGAACTTTCGTTATCACTATAAACCGTCACCATACCCCCCATCCAAGGATTTTAACCTTATTAACCTACTCTCTTACACACTATCTGAGCCTCAAACTCAGAATTCCAGTCCATTCCCGAAACCACATCGAACCCTCCCAAGGTCATAACATATAGGGTAACAGAGAACTCACGTCGCTCAAACTCTATCTTACAATCCTTAACCATTCTCAGTATCCAAACCGAGGTTTCACCAGCGGTTTCTACTATGAAAGTTTCAAGCACACGAGAACATTTCATTTTTGCTAACTTACTAAATTTCATAGCTACAAAACTTCTAATGGCACCTGAATCAAACAACACATAAGCGGAAATACCGTTAACTAGAAACGTACCTATAACAGCATCTAGGATCTGCTTAGCCTGCTCCTGAGTCAGCATGTAGGCCCTGGTCCATGGCCTTGACTGGTCGGCATCTTTTATTCCGTTTTCCCCAGCTTCACCATCAGTGCCCTTCCTTGCCATATGGCCCGTCTTACCACATTTGTAACACGCGGGCTTTGCATTGTATTTATTAGCAGTGTCCCACTTTCCCACATTTGTAGCAAGCATTCGAATCAAGCTTGCATTCCCAGCATAGATTCTCCCGCACTTGTGACACGTATCAGAACCAATACACCACCTACATTCACCATCGTGCATCTTACCAAACGTTTTACAAGGCTTTCTCTCCCACGCCATCTGCTTCTTATTGTCACACCCAACCTACGGCGGAATGCCGGGGTGTGAGTTGATTGCTCACAGCTCTCAAGGTACTATAATACAATATTGGAATTTCTATATCTATGAAATTAAATTAATTTAAAATCAAATATTCACAACAATATCCAAAATCAAATAATTCACCAAACAAACATATATCATAAATCAAAAGTATTGTTTTATTTCTCTATCTTGCATCCTAAGTCTATTTCAAATCATGACTTAACTTCACATCACACAATAACCTGCATATGCGTTAAAAATAAAGTAGATTAGTCAACAAAATGTTGAGTGAGTAGCACAACAGTTTTGTTGTATACGTATAATAAATAAAAAATACTCAACAAAGTCAAATGAGATAAGCAATTCAACCAATGAGTAAATAAATGAGCTGTCGATAAGCACGATGCCAGATAAACTGGACGATGGCTATTACGACTGTCGTATGATCATACTATTACGATATTATGTTGGACCTCTCCGAATGCGGTTCACATAAAGCAAATAAGCACATAACAAGTAAGGTGCAAATTGTTAAACACAAATGACAATAGTTGCATTTTGTGTATTAGATAGTAAGGAAATAAATATACAACACATACGTCCCAAAAACGGTTTAAAATGGGGAATTTGGTACTCACCTCAATAGACGAACAAAGGTGAAAAGAAAAATATTAAGAATGATGATTGCAGATCACGCGTTGTCGATAAAGCCTATAACGGAAGATAGAATGTGGATACGCTAAGTTAATGAACTAGATCGAATATGAGAGTTCGATAATTATAATATTTATTAAGTTATATTTTATTATTAGTTTTATAAATCCTTTAAAAGTATATTATAATATTTTATTATATAAGTAAAATACATCTTTTAAAAATATTATTAGTTTGTTAAAACATTTAATAAGTTTGCCCTTATATATATATATATATATATATATATATATATTAAATCGATAATATTAATTTACGCGATACTATTTACGTATATAATATATGTTTACATATACGTACATACACGGACGAAAGATGCGAGAAACACCAATATTATAGTCGGTTTTCAATAAAGTAATTTATTTAATAATTTTTAGTATTATTATATTTAATAAAATGATTTTTAAAATATAAACGCCAAAAATAAAAAGAGAAACGGGATGGCAGGTGTTCGAACCCGCGACCTGCCATCCCCTAACCCATGTCTTAACCAGCTGGGCTAACCAACAACGTGCAACAAGGGTCAAGATTGTTTAAATAAATACAAACATGATTCGAACAGAATTTGATTATAAACCCTAACAATTACAATTGATTCAATCTGATTTCTTTAATCATTTAAACCTCAGGGCTTTTGATTATCACGTTAATGCGATCATAATGCACTATTAATTTACCTCAAACGATGAACGGGAAAGGGTGAATTGATCGAAACAGACGCCGGCCAAGGAGTACGAATGAGCCATTAAGCAATCAAACGAATGCAATTATTTATAGGGCTTATGTTGGTTAGCGTTTAAGGATTGTATCTATCAATTTGATTGAATTATTATCAACGTTTTCGTGTTCAACAATATTATAATATATCGGTGTGGTTATTAAGGAAAAAAGAAATAAAAAATTGATATAATTAACATGTTTAAATCGTCGGTTAGGCCAAAATTATCATATACAAGATATTCACGAGATCAATTACCACATATATTACGTATATAAGCTTTGTAAAATGGGTTATAACATTATTACAAAAAGGACCCTGGAGTTTGAAGGTGGGTACAATATAAGCTAAAAGTTTAAGTTTGGGTTGAATTTGTCAATTTAAGAAAGATATAATTATAGTAAAATAAATAATAATATATTAATCAATTTAAACTCGATAAATGCGGGAAGTTTTGTTTAACAAGAAAACCCGAACATTGAACCGAGTCGGGTATTTAATAAATTTATAAATTCGAAAACCCGAGTTGTTGCACTTATCCTTGGGATTCCACATCTGAGTAGGGGTGTTCATGAAATCCGAAATACGAATAAAACCGAAATCTGAATCGAAACCCAAATAAACCGATCCGGATTCTTATTCGGATATTTGGATCGGATCAATCCGAATAACTAATTCGGATTCGGATCGGATTCGGATATGGAGTTTTAAAAAATTCGAATTATTCGGATATCCGTTTAATCCGAATAAAAAACATGTTTTTAGTGATATTTTCCGGTTTGGTATATTAATTAGACTATTATTTGAAATTCAAACTTTAAATTTGTGTTAAGAGTAATTCATATTTTTCGGTTTGTATGTTTATTGTGATTCTAAACTATTAAATGTTATGAACAAAAAAATAGGAAAATTTTTTAGGCTTATTTTTGATTATTCAGATAATTTCGGATTTTTCGGATATTATCCAAATCCGATCCGAATTGAATTCGGATAGATTCGGATCGGATATGAATATTCCTAATTCGGATCGGATCGGATCGGATTTCGGATAGGGTCCAAAAATTCTCAAATCCGAATAACCCAAACCGAATAACCCGAATAATCCGTAATCCAATCTGATGAACACCCCTACATCTGAGTACCAGGTCGCTTAGCAGTAGCGACCCATTTCTTCTTTTTCTTCTCTTCTACCACTATATCGTCCACAGCCAGGTCATCATAAACCATCTCTGTGAATTCAACTTCAAAGTCAAAAAGTAGCAGGTTTACTAGCTCTAACTAATGTGCGGACGTTCTGTTGAAGTCCTCTGATGTAGCATTTGATCCTTTTCGCTTCAGTGTTCACCATGTCGGAAACCAACCTATACATGCGGTTGAATTCAGTAGTGTACTCACGGTGTGTCATTTTACCTGCCTTTAAATTCAAAAACTTCATCTCAACCCTCTCAACCACAGCATCAACACAAAACCGCTTCATAACCATTTCCTTCAAATCATCCCACCTCATAGCCTTAATCTCTTCTCGGGTATTTCTCTGTTTCACAGTCTCCCACCAGAACATAGCCTCATCACCAAACGACTGGGTAGCATAACCCACTGCTTGGTCAGGACGACACTCGCTAATTCGGATAACCTTGTCCATTGTGGTTATCCACTAGAGAGTAGCTATTGAATCTCCTAAACTAGTAACCTTTGGTGGGTCGCAGCCTTTGAGCGACTTGTAGTTACACTCACCTCGGCCTCTCTTTCTTTCATCAACTTTCACATATCGAACTTCACTCGAGTTACCTTCCTTATTCTCATCGACTTTCTTATAGTTTCTCTTTCTTCAAGATCTCCAATACTTTCCTTTGATTCTCAAAGTGATAAGATTCGCTCTTTGAATATATCAATATATCGTCGATGAACACGAGAATTGATTTGTCTAACATCGGCAGACATACCCTATTCATAATATCCATGAGTGTTGCGGGAGCATTCGTTAGACCGAACGACATCACGGGGAACTCTAGTGTCCATACCCCGTCCGAAACGTTGTCTTATGGATGTCTTCCTCTTTAACCATTAGATGTTGATAGCCTGATCTAAGGTCTACTCGCAAGAAAAAACTCGAACCTTGTAGGTGATCAAACAAATCATCAATATGTGGTCGGATATTTGTTATTCATTATAAGCTTGTTCAATTCAAGATATTCTATACACATTCTCATACTTCCATCATTCTTCTTAACAAACAACACTAGTGCTCCACACGGGGAAACACTCGGTCTTATAAAACCCTTATCGAGGATTTCTTGCAGTTGGGAAATCAGTTCTTTCATTTTGGATGGTGCCAGGTGGTAAGGTGCTTTCGCGACGGGTTGTGCTCCTAGTATTAAGTCTATAGGAAATTCTTATTCTCGCTCCGGGGCTACCCCAGAAGGTCCTCAGGGACCACTTCTGGGTAGTCGCGCACAACATGAGCATCTTCACTTCTTTCGTCTCGGCCGTAGCTTTGACAACATACGCCAGGTGTCACACCCTCAAATTTCAACTAACAGAGTCTAACCATGAGGCGTGTGACATACCAGGATCTACCTCATTTGTTATACCAAACATCCCATTTAAATATTCAAAACATTATTTAAGTGTCATTCAAATATGAGAAAACCAAAACCAAATCAAACTGTTTAAAGTTTTGCAGAAGCGTAAGGTAAATGGTTTAAAATAATCAACCACGTGCTCAAACATGCCTAACACATCAAATGAATACAATGTGAAATAAAAGTTCTTGCGAAAACTGTGACTCCTAACATATGCAATGCAGCCCGCTCCATAGCACATCTTGCAACCTTGGCAAGTATAAATACTTAAGGGTCAACACGAGGTTGGTGAGTTCATAAGTTGTAGTAAAAAATATTTATATAGTATAGATAGTATATGTAGCATAAGTATTGTATGGATAAGTAGATTTAGCACTTTCAAATATACCAGGGTAGCTAACCCATTTACAAGCAACTAGCTATTTGAACTGAAGCTGACTATCTGTATGCCTTCTTACCAGGTATATCACAAAACACTAGCGCAAGTATGTTAGGACAATTTACACACGTTCGACCTCCAGTCGAGTTTTAGCATGTGGGGTTTGTCAAACCCAGTAGTACTACTTAAATTCCCCGCGATCCCATCCTAACGGTTCAAGGTATGTAAGGAGTTTAAGTGGTATGAGGGCATCTAGTATACACTTGTGATATATAAGAAATTACATAAATCCAAAATAAGTTGCTGCGTTTTCCTCCAGAAAACCAGTATGTAAGTCCGTGCTTTCAATCCAGAAAACACGTATAGACAAATGTTTTGTGTTTTCAATCCAGAAAACAAGTATACGAAAATAGTGTAGTGTTTTCAATCTAGAAAACAAGGAAAATGTTTGGTGTTTTCTTTCTAGAAAACAAGCATACGAAAATAGTTTTGTGTTTTCTCTCTAGAAAACAAATTGGAAAAGGCATGAACTCACCTGGTGTCGCGTGTAATAGACTTTTCTCAAAACCCAAAATGATGCACTTGACTCACTAATCGTTACCTAGTACAAGTGTTTAAGTTATGAGAATGTGTTCAACAACACATTACTCTAAACCCAAGTATGGACTCACACACAAACACAAACACAAACTTGACACGAAAGCTCATTGGTGATAATAAGTAATGTCAATTGTACCAAAATATCTTAACAAGTATCCACACATCATATCACGGCAAAGCAACCAAATATTCATCATACAACTCAACTTATGATCATTCAGTTCACGAGACAGATTATGGCACGTACAAAATAATTTTATGCACTAAGTAAAACTTAAGGATAAATGATACAAAATTTACCACAGTAGAATATATAAATTAGGTTTCTCAAACAATTTTTATTATATTTTCTCATATATACATAACTCACAATAATTAAATCATTAAAGAGGTACCCACAGTTTAGCAGATTGCGCAACAAAAATTTGTTTATGGTTCTCTCAACTCATTTATCCAGCTTGTGCAAGGTGAATTGGGTTGTATTTTAGACTCATAATTCTAAGTTCCAGAAGTGGAACCAACTCATTTGGCTTTGTTAATCTCAAGTAATGATGTCGGGAGGACAGACCAAAATTTGAATCTCTGCATCAGCTTTGACACATGTTTTTGTAAAATCATAATAACTATTCAAAACTTGTCCAACAATTATAAAATTTACCTTTCTGGAAACTAGACTCGGGATACAATATCCCAGAATCAATAATCGATCAATAATCATCGTTTAACATCAAGTTACAAACCAATCAATAAATGAGAACGAATCTGTCAGCAAACTGTTATCATCAAAACTCAAACCCTACCATGTTTATGTCATCCCTAGGGTTCTAATTCATCAATTAACACTATAATCATCAAAGTTACAGAGATTGAACATCTAGGGTTTCAAAATAACTCATCAAAACATAAAATTGATATATAAAACTTACCGATTAACATTAGGAATCATGTGAATCACTCAAAGACACCACTAATTGCAAGAATTAAGGTTGAATTGAAATTTGTGTGTATGGGTGTGGGATGAGAGGTCATGAAAGAGGGAGAGAGGGCAGGAGTCGACTAATTTTTGGTGGGTTAGGGTTTGGTTTATATGTTTTAATATTATATAATCATAATTTTCAAGAATGATCCTTATTGAAACAAGTTATGACTTAAACGAACTTTTTAATTCCAAATCAAGTCATAACGAATCATTACAACCAAAACACTAACCCAAGTTTATAAAAATAAATCCTCATTGTTATTTTATAGGCCTATTGGTTTATAATACTCCCAACTTTCTCTCGTTGGTAGATAACACTCCCAACTTTCACTTTGTCTCTCACTACTCCCAACTTTCAACCTATTTGTTTTTATCACTCCCCCATTAAGTTAAGGCTAACGCCGTTAACTGAGACGCTGACGTGGCTTTGTTTATAATATTTTGTTATTTTACTCAGCCGATGTGTCAGCTTACGTGACATGCCAACATTGAAATTGTTTTTTTTTTGGTTTTTTTTTGTATTTTTTTAGCAAACATCAATTAAACCACCAACCACCACCGTCCACCACCATTGTCCGCCACCACCCACCGTCCACCACCGCTGTCCACCGCTGCCTTTTACCACCACCACCACCGTCCACCACCACCATCCACCACCCACCCACCGTTCGCCACCACCACCATCCACCATCTCCACCCGCCGTTCGCCACCACCACCTTCCACCCCCACCACCACTGTCCGCCACCACCATCGTCCACCAACCTCCACCATTGTCCGTCGGACTGCCACCACCATCGTCCACCAACCACCACCACCACTGCGTTTTACCACCACCTACCGTTCGTCACCACCATCCACTTAATAAGTGTTGTGTTTTAATTGATGTTTGCTAAAAAAATAAAACAAATTCCATGTTGGCACACCACGTAAGCTGACACATCAGCTGAGTAAAATAAAAAAATATTATAAACAAAGCCACGTCAGCGTCTCAGTTAACGGCGTTAGCCTTAACTTAACGGGGAAGTGATAAAAACAAATAGGTTGAAAGTTGGGAGTAGTAAGAGACAAAGTGAAAGTTGGGAGTGTTATCTACCAACGAGAGAAATTTGGGAGTATAATAAACCAATAGGCCTATTTTATATATACTATTTTATAAAAGCCGAAAACGTATAAGTTATGCTCATTTGATCATAATTTCATGAAACAAGCTACGAACTAAGCACATAATCATTTGGCATGTAATTTCACATAAATAACATTATAAACATATGCTTGAGATATTATTTTTATATAAAAACTAATAACATGTTAAGCAAGAATAATGTACTAAATCGTGTGACAAATAAAACCATCTAGCACATAACACTTATATCTGAATTATTTAAACATATTTCATTCGACATTAATCACCAACGCGTACTGGTGGACTCATGTGTGTGACTCGTTAATGACTTGTGTAAATGTTATGCATGATGTGTAAGATGACGAAGTTTGTCTTAACAATGTTAACGTAAAAGTGCGGGGTGTCACATTATCCCCTTGTTGAAAGAATTTTCGTCCTGAAAATTGATAGGTGCTGCTAAGTAAATAAGTAGACTCACAGTCTATACATGTGATCATAATGAAATTAAGTAGACAATCCGTCTATATGCATGATCAAAATGAACCAAGTATTGTGTCGCTAGTATTTGGGCAGAGTTGCCAATGTTTAAAAAAAATAAAAAAATCTCGGTTGTCACACCAGGTAGGCAGTGCACCCTTGCCTTAACAAACCTTCATCTTTTATCATCGAAATGACATTAAGCCTGAACTTTCTTTATCACCATAAGCCGTCACCATACCCCCCCATCCAAGGATTTTAACCTTAATAACCTACTCTTACACATTATCTGAGCCTCAAACTCAGATAGCCAATCAATTCCCAAAACCACATCGAACCCTCCTAGGTTCTACTTTTAAACGGTTGAACAATCAGTCACAATCCACAAACAATCAAATAATCCTATCCCTAGCAATTAAGCTAACTTTCAGACATATTCTTACATTACACATGAAACTAATCATATACTGTACCATTACTTAGCTTGCTTGAATGACACGTGGCTTTCTTGAGCTGACATCTTCTTTCTTTTCTTACTTAACTCCCATTCTCTGTTCAAGTCTAAACATGTAGGATGCTTAATTCTAACTTATGCTCTGATACCAACTTGTAAGGCCTCGGTCCCAGTGTTAGACGTTGGATTTACTCATAAACACAGTTCTAAATATCATAGTTAATTAAAAACTTTTCGCGGAATAATAAAAGTCAACCATTTCGTACAAACCATAAAATATATGTCCTAAAACATCACAAATTGTCTCAATATAAAACATAAGATAAAACATTATTCTTCCATCTTCAGATGCTAGCCATTCAATCCTTTCCATGTGTCATCCCCATGCTAGCTCCTTTAACCTATTTACATGCGTGCATACTAAAAGTCAGCTACGCTGAGTGAGTTCTAGTCAATCAAATAACATACATTATGTAAACATACTTAGTCATTCGTATACGAACATACGTATTACTTACTTAACCTGTTTATCTTTCTTTCGTACATACATAAGTATATACCTTCTTTCTTTCTTTCATTCTTTCTTACTTTTATATTTAATCTTACTTTACATACTTATACATTTTAAAGAGCATTACACCCTACTTCCTCGAGTATTATTAGGGTCCGGTTCCCTTTCTGCCTCGAATATTATTAGGGTTAGGTTCCCTTTTTCCTCGAGTATTATTAGGGCATGGTTCCCTTCTTCGTCAGATATTATTAGGTATGGTTCCCTTCTTCTGTATCATACCTTTCTTTATATATATATATACATTTTCGTACATACTCTTAATCTCTTCTGTAGCATTCATATATCATTCAAACATCATACGTAAAACAGTCACATATCATACACTTACCACTTAAGGTAAGTGTATTAACTAATCACATCGAGTATGCACACAGTCCCGAAAACATAACAAGGAAATGGGGCTAGAACTCACCTGGATTTTCTTACGTTCGGAGCTAATCGTAATTCCCTTCCTTAACTGTGCATGACTGACTGTAATAAGGCACATTAGTTAACTACTACTCTAGTGCTCTTTTGCGTACTTGGTACTTCTTTCTAGGCCTTTCTTATTTTAAACATTACCTTTCATTATTAGTTGGTTCCTTATTCTTAGCGTATTTACCGTACATGTCTATATTATTTGCTCACATATGTATACGTCATACATACATTTATGTCATAGATACGCATACGTTATATATATACGGCATACGTACACACACGGCATTCATACATACACGTCCTATATACATAAACATCATGCATACATACACGTTGTACATACATATATGATATACATATATACATGGCATGCATAAATACACGTTATACATACATATATATATGTTATATGCATACACATTCACGGCATACATACGTACATATACGTTATAAACATATACACATGCACAGCATACATATATGCATATACATGTACGGTATGCACATACACGGCATGCATACATACATATATGTTATATACAAATACAGTTTACACATACACGACATGCCTATACATACATCTATGCCCATATACGTCATACAGATACGGCATACACATACATATACGCCATACATATACATATACAACACATACATACATATACGCCCATACATATACTTCATGCATATACATATACATATACATATGCACCCATAAATATACGACATACACATACATATACGCCCATACATATACTTCATACATATACATATACGATATACACATACATATACACCCATACATGTACATCATACATATACATATACGACATGCACATACATATACGCCCATGCATATACGGACATACTTATATGGCCTATACTTATATGCCTTACACACATACGGCCTATACTTATACGGATTATACATATACGACCTATACTTATATGACTTACATACTTATACGCCTTATAAGTTAAGACCAGTCACGTTTTTGGGGTTTTTCTTCGATTCCGGCGCCATCAGCCGCTGTTAACCACCATGGTTGGCCGGAGTTTGATCGTTTATGACCCAGGTAGCTTCGGGGTGTCCAGATCTAAGCTAAGGTGGCCCTTAAGCTTGTTTCCGGTTGATTAAACACCCGAATAAAGGTAGATCTAGATTCAAACGGCTCATTCGGCATCCCGGGGTTGCGGCGTCAGGTTCTATATTGTTGGGTCAGCTGAGATAAATGATTTCTTACTTTCGGTTGGTCTTGGGTCGTTGAATATAATGGTGTAGAGAGTGTTTGACTTAAGTGTGTGTTTTTTATGGTGTAGGCTAAGGTGTAGGATGATGGAGATGGAAAAAATTTAGGGTTTAAGGGGTATTTATACTCCCTAAGCCCATGGACTTTAGGCCCATCTTCATCTTAAGTCCATAATTAATTCCATATATTTTAGCCCACCATCCTTTTATATTATTATTATTATTATTATTATTATTATTATTATTATTATTATTATTCTACTAACTCAAATTAATTCTTCCGGCGTAATTAATATTTTAATATTACTCAAGGAAATCTCAGGATGTTACATATGATTTATATATATTTAAATCAAAACTTGTGTGAACTCACCGACTATATGTTTAGTTGACTTTATTATATATATAAATATATATATATATATATATATATATATGCTAGATGGACCGTTATTAGAGGATGATATTTGGACACATTAGAACTTATGATATTTTAAATAAATGGAGAAGTTGTTGAATTGTTCTTATTTGTCTTGTATTTCTTTATTTTAAAACTTGTGTATTTGATGCTTAAGTTAATTTGTGATAATATTGTCATTTAATAGTGTCACATGTGTTTTAGGCAATTTGTAAGTCACACTCGGGCGTATCCGCTGAAGCTAGGGTGTTACAATTAGTTGCCTTAATCACCCGTGACCTGTAACAAGATAAACAAATATGAAGTACTGAAGTCTGTGCAATAAACAATTAACACTATACAATTAACATGCTAATATATGTACATAATACCAGACCATCTCCATGCAAGGAACCTGACCCGAAAAAAGTCTCAAAACCAGTATGAAACTATGAATGGGAACCGATAATTGAGGTTTCAGCTCCATACCTGGCCCTACCAGTCGGTTACATATAGGTATCAAGTTGTGGTCTAGAAATACAAAATTGTTATTATAATACCACGGTATATATTCACCTCAAAGACCCAAGTATTTGTACCTAACCGAAAATTTGTGCCAAACACTTATTTCTGTTATAACACGGCTATATAATTTTTGAACACACTGAATTTAGCCATTTTTTCACTTGTTTAACCTTTCAATCCTCACCTTTAGACCATCTCCGATTAGAGATTCTTGGAAGAGAGAGAATATGAATTGGAGAAGATAGAAGATGAGGTGTAGGAGAGGTGGGGTATAATTGTTGGTGAAGAACCTAAGAAAACGTATGTGAGGGAATAAGAGGAGAGAGGAAAAAAGAACATATGAGAGAGAATGTATTTTAGTGGGTCATGTGCCATGTGACTTTCAAAAACACTATAAAAACACCTGTATTTGTGTGCTCTTAGACCAAGCGTAGTAGAACAATGTGAATGACGTTTTGAGGTCAAAGTACCCCCCCCCCCCCCCCGGGGTGTTTTTGGTGGCTTTTTGGGGTTGAACATTGTGAAGACAACGTTGGTGAACCGGCGTTTTGTTTGTGTGTGTGTGTGTATGTGAGAGAGAGAGAGAGAGAGAGAGAGAGAGAGAGAAAGAAAAGGGGGGATAATTAATGAGTGTAGGAGTGTTTGGGCATTTTTGTATTTTACCACTACACTTATTTTCTACAAAATGTTGAAATGCTGATTGGGCATCACATAACGTAAAATGTTTTGGGATGTCTAGTTTTGACTACACATGGTCTTAGTATAAATAAGTAGTGGATGTTTTGCTTTAACCACACCACTAACGTTGTGTTCCTGAGTTTCACTTAAAGGGAGAAAAGAAAGGAAAGGAATTGAAAGAACAAAAGTGTGTTCCTGAGTTTTTTTGTTGGAAGGAAATAACATAAAAGGTGTTCTATAGATTCATTAAAGGAAATGAAGATGTTTAAAGAGTAAATGGAAAGAAAGTTTTATTTCCAAATTTGAAGGAAAGTGAAATGAAAAGAAAAAGAAAAAAGTAAAATAACTTTCCTTTCCTTTCATTTCTTTTGGTAAATGAACTCGGGAACACAACGTAAATAAAACATTTTGTCTCTATTAAACGTTCAAATCACAAAATAAACCGTCATTGCCTACGTGGCCATTTCACATTCACACGTCATACCTCCCATAACCCAAAGCCTAACAGGTTTTCAACGTAAAACATTTTTTATATTTATCTAGACAGTCATTTATCTATACTATATATAATATAGAAGACAATGGCAAATTAAGACACTTGATTTTAAGTAATTTACAATCAATAATGCACAAGGTACATATAAAAAAGGACAAACTTGTCTTTTAAACACACAATTTATACGGTTTATTTTAACTCTTTAAAATATTTACATTTTTGCACCCTCAACTTTTGTCAAATGACGCCCTGCTTGCGGTGCGCGCATATAATGTATATATGTGTGAACCCTCGGGTGGGCAAAAGTAAAATTGCACTAATTTTGACGTTATTTTACTAATCTCGTGAAAATAACGTTAAAAGTGGCGGAAGGTTAATCAGGCATCATGTGGTGGCGTTGATAGCCGAAAGACAAGGGCACATGCACCGATCAGCCGGTGTCCCGATGATTGAGTGCTATGTGCCTTATGTCCAAGGCTTGATGCAAAACTACTATCGAGCCGGGGGTCTCACCGGAAGCAGCCTCTCTATCCCTATGGGATAGAGGTAAGGCTGTCTACATCTTACCCTCCTCAGACCCTACCATAGCATTGCTATTGGTGGGATATACTGAGTACGATGATGATGATGATGATGAACTTTTGTCAAATGAAAGAATAATTACATGTTTTTATCTTCATCTTTAACCATATATTAACTTAAATTTCAATTTTACCCCAACTTTCCCCCACAAATTTTAAACGACCATAACTTTTTTGTACATTAATATTTTTTTCTAAAAAAGTTGCACCAATAAAACAAGTATTTTATTCACTTTAAGTTGAGTATGATATTGCTATAGTTTTATAAATTAAATAAATTACTACGTTGGGTGTTCACAATCAGTTTCGATGGTCATATGTTAACCAGTGAGTCCAACCGTTAGTAACATCTTTTTGACATCAAAAACTAAACACTGAAACCACACCAATGACCGGTGTAAGGGTTTAGACCGAACAATGAATACCAAATACCCGCCGCATCGCGCGGGCACCCCTCTAGTCTATCCGGGGGCGGACTCACTAACAAGTGAGGGGTGTTCCCCGTCCCCTGTGAAAAAAAAATTAGTGTTAATATACCGAAAATTTTCCGACCGACCCCTGTAAAATTTTGGCATCGACCCATGTGAAACTTTGAAGCCGAACTCTGTATAATTTCGAGACGGACCCATGAGATTTTGAGACTAACCCTAACAAAAAAATACAATGACAATTTTTAAATATAATTATATAAACAATTTTTCCTATTAAATTTGACTTTAATATTAACAAGTCCATTAGTCCAATATCCAATCCAACTTTTAAGCCCAAAACTCAATTCAAACCCTACTCAATTTTTAGCCCAATACCCAATCCCATTCTAACTTCTAAAATATATTTTTTTGACCGACTCTGCTGCCTCACTTCGTCCTTTAATCTCACGAGTCACCGGAATCGGAGATTCCAATCAGAGGGTATGGACGACACTCACCTTGACACCTTATCTTCTCACAATCTCACGTCCACTACAATTCCAATATTCCAAGTTTCCAAGTTCTAAAAGGCAACAACCCTCTAGCCACTAAAATTCAAATTAAGGTATAACATTATACATTCAATTTATGTCTAATTTAGTTTGGTTTTCAGATTTTTAGATTTATGATATTTAGACTGTGTAAAAAAAACAGGGGGAATTTTGTGATTTTGGGTAATTGTTTGATACTTTGAGACTTGAATCTTTAATTACTTGACTAGTTTAATTCCTTGCTCACTTTGTTGTATTTATAATATTATAGGAAGAAGGAATAATGAATCCGATAATGGAGAAATTTCTTAAACAAAATGGTAATCAAGGATCGTCTTCAAAGACCCCCGAGTTTGTTGAATTGGATGATCTTCCTTCGGATCCTGCCGATAGAAAACCAATCTCTACTTATGACTTGAATCAACAAGATGAAATAAGAAGAACATATCTACTAAGAGGACCATGTCAACCAAGCGGTGTGGCATTTCCATATAGAATGATCGGTAATAATTCAAGACGTTTTCCGGTTACTTGGTATACTAATTTTAAGGGGTGGTTAGAGTATAACGATCGTGTTTATTGCTTACATTGCTACTTGTTTAAGGATCAAGTTAGAAATATCCAAGAAGCTTTCATTAGTGAGGGGTTTAACGATTGGACTAGACAAGATAAAGTTCAATGTCATCAAGGGGAGTTTAATAGTTTGCATAACAAAGCCTTTAAAATGGGAGAAGATTTGCTTAACCAAGATTAGTCGATACAAAATTTTGTTGATATAAAGAGTGAGAAGGAAAAATCCAATTATCGACTTAGAATAGGTGCTTCTAGTAGTCTTACAAAAAGACTAGTGAAGTTAGGGGCACTATTTCGTGGTCTCATGAATCAAAAGATTCATTAAATAAAGGGTTTTTCTTGGAAATTTTAGAATTAATGGGAGAACAAAACAAAGAGCTTGGCAAGGTTATTTTAGGTAATGCACCCGGGAATAGCCAAATGACAAGTCTAACAATTCAAGAAGATCTTAAACATTGCTTTGCTCAAGAGGTATTAAAACAAATTTTTAAAGATCTTGGTGAAGATTATTTCTCTTTATTAGTTGATGAATCATGTGATGTATCCAACAAGTAACAAATGTCCGTGGTTATTCGATACGTGGATAAATATGGGGTGGTTACGGAAAGGTTTATTGGGCTTGTTCATGTCTTGGAGACGTCTACGTTAACTCTCAAATCTGCTATTGATGATTTATTTAGCCGACATGGACTTAGTTTGGGCAAGATTAGAGGCCAAGGTTATGCTAGCGCAAGTAATATGTCGGGTGAGTTCAACGGGTTAAGGGCTTTAATTTTAAAAGAAAATGCTTCGGCTTTTTATATACATTTTTTTGCTCACAAACTTCAACTTGTAGTGGGTGTTGCGAACAAACATAAGCCTACTTGGAGATTTTTTGAAATGGTCGCATCTATAGAAAATGTCATTTGCGCATCTAGCAAACGACAAGATAAGCTTCGAGAAAGTAAAAAAATCACTTGGGAGGTGGCTTTGTTACCGGAAGTGGGTTGAATCAAGAGCTATCTCTTACAAGGCCCGGAGATCATTTTGGAATTCCCACTATAAAACACTTGATCGTTTGGTTACTTTATATCCAATGATCATGGATGTGCTTAAATATGTTGAAGAAATGGGTAAGACGAAAGCTATCATGAGCCAAGCACAAGGACTTCAATTGGAAATGAAAAACTACGACTTTGTATTTTACTTGCACTTGATGTTGCATATTCTAGACGTCACAAACTTATTGTCTCAATGTCTTCGAAGGAAAGAGCAAGATTTGGTGAACGCGAGTGCATTGGTTTCTTCTACCAAGCGCCAACTTGAAGACTTTAGGTTGGAGGAATATAACAAGTTTGTGGAGAAGGTTAGCTCGTTTTGTGAAAAACATGATATTCTAGATGTAAAGATGGATGATGACTACATTAACATACTAACGCCAAGAAAAAAAAAACAAGCATTAAAAATTGCCACTATTATGAGTACGACTGCTTCAATGCGGTTCTAGATTTGCAAATCCAAGAGTTTGGGGTCCGTTTTAACGAGGTAACATCTGACTTACTTGTTTCTTTGAGTTGTTTGACTCCTTGTGATAATTTTCGGGCATTTTCTATTCCAAAAATATTACGATTAGTCGAGTTGTGCCCATATGATTTTGATGAAGGTGATAAAAGAAGACTCCCGGTTGAACTCGCGACATACATCGATAATTTGAAAGGAGATAAACTGTTTAAAAACTTGAATGGTTTAGCAAGTCTTTTTCAATTGATGGTTCAAACAAAGAAACACAATTCCTTTGCATTGGTGTATCGTTTATTAAAGTTAGCTCTCGTATTACCCGTCGCAACCGCAACCGTTGAAAGATCCTTTTCAGCAATGAAGTATGTGAAGTCTGATTTACGTAATCGAATAGGTGATGAAAATTTAAGCGACTATTGTATTTGTTACATTGAGAAAGACTTGCTATCCAATGTTAAAGTAGATGTTGTAATGGTTAGATTTCAAAAATGAAAATTCATTGATAACAACTTTAATATATTGGTTATCTAATATTTTGTTTGACAATCCTTTTTTTTATATATGACCCGACCCGATTCGACCTGACAGTTGTATTGGTACCGACCCTAAAAATTCCCGACCCCTGTGAGAAAATTTTCTAAATCCGCTACTGAGTCTATCTATAACCACACAGCCACTACAAATTTCTAACTCAAATGTTGAGGTTGAAGTTTCTAAAACAAGTATGAAAACAAGTTAAAAAGGAAAATGGATACCCCACGTATTCTGATATTTTCCTTGGGTCATTAACTTCAGTTAGACAAAAATAGAAGGTTTGTTGACATATGATATAACAGTAACAACACTATTTGAATAGAACCAACTCCAACCATACAATATGAGAATATCTCCCTCCTTATCACCTATCCTATCAATCATTGCTTTCTTGTTCTTGATTTGCAATGCAAATCTTATTTCCTTTCATAAATTTTCTAAACCGTTTTGAAGATTAAAGTGTTAAAAAAGCTTAGTCAATCTTTTCTTACATTAAAACAGATAACAAGTTGTGCTGCTAACTTTATTTTTTCTTTTGAACGGCCAAATTCTTACTACTATCCTATACCAATATACGGTTTGTCCAGCTTTGAACCCGGACCTCTCTTCTAACTATTTTTTTTAATAGAGATTACCCATAGAATATAAATTTCAGAGAATCTTTTACAGATGTGAAAAGCTGCATATAATAATATTATATGCTTTTCACTATTTTAATCATATATATAGCAGAATAGATAGAGCATGGTGCCCACCAAAAATTCTCCTGAGTTTACATTTAACACCCCTCAACAAGATATAAATAAATCATCTCCATAGACCATAGCTTCTCTTTTACTTTTCTTTAATAATTTAACAAAAACAAAAACACTCCTTTTCTTCCATCCATTCCACTGTTATAAACCCTATTCCTATTCCTGTTCCCCACAAGATTAGATTAGCTTCAGTTTCTGCTTTCAGTTCAACAATACTCTCAGTTCCAGGGTTCTTTTTGGTAGATTTCTTCTTTTTATTGCTCATTGACTCTGCTTAGGGTTCTTATGTTTAACTTCTACCTCATTTTGAGAGTTAACTTGTATCATGATTATCTTAATTGTAACTAATTAGCTTTTGTGTTGAATTCTTCTTCATATAGGGTTAAAGCTTTAATTTTTTTTTTTTGGGGAATAATCAAGATTTCCAAATTAGATTACTTATCTAGGCATTAAAGTTCATTTATTTGTTTTGACCTTTGTACTTGTGGTCTTGATCTTTATATATGTGTATATCTAATTGAGGGTTTAAACCTCAATTGCCATAACTGATTTCTAGGCTTGCCAACGACCCAACACGAACCCGAACACGACCTGCATATTTGCAGGTTGACCTGTATACCACCTGTTTGACCCGAAAAATATTTATTTTTTTTACTGTTTTTAAATATTAATACTTTAAATTCACATTTTTATAACAAAAAAGATACAAATTTATATAAAGCAATTACATAAGATACCAAACCAATTTATTTATTACATAGAACACATTTTATAAAAAAAACAAATGGGTTAAATGGGCCGTCGAGGTGAACCGAACCCGACCCGTTTAGTTAAACGGGTTTGCAGGTTCGACCTGAAACTCTTCCAAACCTGTTTATACCGAACTTAAACCCACAAATTTCGTGTCGGGTTTTCGTGTTGTGTCATGTCATGTCAGAAAATTCACACCCCCAGTTTCTATTTCAGGAAAGAGTGAAGTTGATTGATCGAAAGAGTTGGAAACTTTCTACCTGCGAATGTTAAATTTAGCAGATTTTAGAAGCAAATTTTGTTGAATTTGTATAAGGATGGACAATGGAGAACTTGATGAGATGTTTTTAGGTTCAGATGTTGGTGGTTCCATGAACTCTTTATTTGATGAAATCTTTAACGACACACACGCGTGTACTCACACCCACAAATGCAACCCACCGGGGCCCGATTCCTCACATACTCACACATGTTACCACGTGCACACCAAGATCCTACCCGCTTTGAGCAATGACGAGAATGCCCCTACCGACGACACCGTGGAATCCTTACTCAAAAAACCCAAGAAGCGCCCTTCGGGCAACCGAGAAGCCGTGAGAAAGTATCGTGAGAAAAAGAAAGCACGGGCAGCTTCATTGGAAGATGAAGTGGTTAGATTAAGAGCATTAAACCAACAGTTAATGAAGAGAGTTCAAAGTCAAATGGGATTAGAAGCAGAAGTAGGGAGACTTAAGTGTTTGCTTGTGGATATTAGAGGGAGAATTGATGGGGAAATCGGGTCGTTTCCATATCAGAAACAAAACCTGGTTAATCAGAGTACCGGGAACCCGAATTTCGCAGGTGGGTTTTTGTTGAATCCGTGCAATATGCAGCGTGGTGCGTTGATGGACCATGGTCTTGACGTGAATGAGTGTGGTTCTGAGGATCTGCAGTGTTTGTGAACCAGGGTTCTATGGTTAGTGAGATTGCAAGATGTGGAGGTGATGATGGGGTAGTTGTAGTAGGTGCCAATCCTTCTACAAAAACTAAAAGAAAAGGTACATAATAATTTCATGCTCTATTATTTGGTTTATAGTTCACCATCTTTGAAATAACACACAATCCAAAGACATCCTCTGATAATGTGAATGAAATAGATCTTCAGTGTAATTGTTAGTTTGTTGCTTATCATGTTTATGTTTGTTGCTGATATTTGTCTGTTTTATCTTTTTATTGTAGGTGCGCGTGCAGCAACATCCAAATGAACCGTGTTTCATCGATCCTTGGTGTTTGATGTACAATAACTTCTAGAAACAGTCTGCTGGATTAGCATGATATGTGTTTCCTTTCTGTATGTTCTTTAGTAGTAGTTTTGCAGGCTCGTGTTTTACTAATGCATGTTATTAGGTTGGGTCTAGGTCTAGATTCGGCACATGTAATGTAATCAATAAGCTTGATTCATTGATCCAACAAGTACTCTAATTGATTGACACGACTAGGTTGATCAATAATGGGATCAGTTTGGATGAATCGTAAGTTATCTTTGTTCGTTCAAGTTAAATACTACAATAAGCATTTGTTATTTAAGCATGACAAATAATGAGTCAATGTTTTAGAAGCAAAGTCACTACCGTGATCAACCAACCTTAATGATGCCAATCTTTGCATCTACGACAAGGATGGCGTTAAGGTTACCTTCTTTCAAGATTTATGAGAGGGGCGTCATGTGCGCAAAGGGAACTGAGAGGAAATGTTGGTATGCGTTTGTGTGATGCTTCTGATCTTCTATGGGGTAGTCCATATTCTTAGGTAGAGTTTTGTAAATGGCCTGCACTAATATTAAACAGACAGATTTTTCTTCAGCTACATGTAACTTCACACTCCCTGGCATAAAGATTTATATGTTTTCTAGTGTTTCGCCATATTCATGCAAAGGCGCTCAACATCTGACTGCTAGTGTCACTGCCACAGTGCCACCTTCACTGCAAGGCACAGGTACCACCATTCTGATCATCCTCCACTATTTGCCTAGCCAATATTTAAAAACTTAAAACAAACCATTTCATCTCTTTATTAATATGGGTTCACCGGCTTCATCATGTCATAAACTAATCAAGGGAGAGGCCCCAACTTCCAGCCAATAGTATGGCATCTAGGTACATGCACTTTTCTTAATTACCGAGACTCAAGGGTTGAGTACACTCTTTCTTTATGAGAGAGTAGCTAGTAAACCCAGTTACCTAAACAACTCAGCATAATCACATCAAGCACTTTAGACAATAATAGGATAGAATAGAAAAGATATGAAAGGAGCGTGTTACGTGTTACATACATGAAGTTTAATTTTGTTACGGTTTGTACCAGATTCTTCCAATGCACAGTTTCTATAGCTATTTTCTTCTGTTATAATACTTATAAACATATAAGTTATTTTAGTTTTCTCTAACATCACGATCAGCAAAAACAAACAACCAGAACAAGATTCAACAAAAGCCACATGCCCAAAAACATCTGTAAAGACCAAACATGCCAGTGTTTGCTACAACCACCACAATTCAGGTTTATCTAAATCTAATAAGATAATTTCAAAGCACATAAGAAGCAAAGATTCAAATGTCATCATCTTCACGATAAATGCTTTCCGCCATTTGCCAAACATGTAAAGCATTGTCTTCGGCCACACTAGATATCACCCACGGTTCATTCTTGTTCCACGAAAAATCTGATATTTTTGCCTTGTGACCGCCATGAGAAAATAGTAGCTCTGGGGGGCCATCCTCTGCTTCACCTTCCAATTGTTCATCTCCAATCCTGTATAAACATGACGTAACGAGCCACATTTTAACCATTGTAATTAATTTACATTTTATAAGCTTTTAAGGATATTATAATCAATGTAGGTGTAATGGATGTACCTGTTTAGATCCCAGACCATCAACCTTCTGTCAGCAGCCGAAGACGCAAGCACAGTTTCATGATTCGGGTCCCACTCCACTTGAAATACCTCTTCCCTGCATGATTACATCATTCATATATGCTCAGTTCACTTATCTTTGTGCTTTTAAGTACCAAATTATCATTTAGTTTGACAAAACTGTAATATCGAATCTCAATTGGAAGTAACAGATAAACTAACAACCAAGGTCTAGAGACATACTCGTGACTACTTAAAACATGCAACGGTGATGTCAGCTTCCGCAGGTCAAACAGGCCAACAGTGGTGTCTGAAGATGCAGTAGCCACGACCCACTCATTAAATGGATTGAAAGACAAGTAATTAACCTGAAGTTTAAAAAAAAACAAAACAAAACAAAAAAGCAGTTAATAACAGATGAGACAATCTTGCAAAGAGTTTATAAAATTTGATTCACCTCTTTCTCATGAACTACAACAGCTTGTTCATGTTTATTAGTGCGCAAATCCCAGATCATTAGCTTGCAGTCGTCACCAACAGATCCGAATAAACTATCATTCATCAAATGCCATGATACATCTTCAACCACACTAGCATGACCCTACGCACCAACAATTTGTATTGCTCGTCAGAAAAAATACATTGAAATGAAGCAAAAGTAAATACAAGTTTACCTCATAGATATGGTTAGCATCAAGAACTTTGTTGTCAGGCATTTTGGAGACATCCCACAAGCAAATCTTGCAATCATTAGAACCACTCAGAAGATAGCCCTCTTTAAAAGGGTTCCATGAGAGTCCATAACCTTCTTTTTCATGACCCCTCAATCGAACATCAGGTTCACAAGAACCTCCTTGATGATCTAAAGGTTGCTTTGTGGAGTCAAACACATAGACTTCAGAAGAACTGGTTTTTGCTGCAATGATTGATGGAAGCTGTGGCATACAGCGTGCACGGTTCACCTCTCCATCAACATGTATCTTCTGAACAACCTCTACCTGCAGCAAATAGCATGTCAAATATAATCAGGTTAAAAGCTAGTTTTTACTTATAACTGGTGGCAATAGATGTCTCTTTCATGTCCCTCAACTTCATAACAGTAGTGACCAATTTCAGACTAGTTTCTCACAGTGATGCCACTAGTATTGCGCATTTGTATAATAATCTACACTCTAGCTTTGTCCAACTAGACAAAAGCACTAGTTTTAGCTAGAAGTATTATTTTCACAAGCCAAGCCTTTGTTTGTTTTAGGTCCTACTTGAGCCGCTCTAAAGTTTTTCTTGAAAAATGTAAAAATAATAAAATAAAAATTAATAAGAAATAATATGAGCCAGGCTAGAGTTTTAAAAAGAAGAGCCAGCTTGAGGTCTTGTAAGGCAAGCCAAGATCAGGCTGAGTTTGTTTACACTAGTAATTTTTGCTAAAAGAAACACAAGACAAGTCAGTCATTTAGTGGAACCAAAGTGTTGAAGTAACCTTAGGGATCCTCTGATTCTCCAGGTTAGTTTCAAGCGCCGAGGCAGGATTGAGCGGCAAGTGAGTTTCCGCCACCAGAAGAAAATTAGGACAGTCGTCGGAGGTGTGGGTCCCAAGGATGAGTTTATGGAGGGCGAAAGAGGCGTCGGAGTACAAGGACGGGAGCCACTGGACGGTGAGAGACGGCCACTCGAGGGAGTGGGAGATGACCAGATCGTACAACAACGGAGTGTTCTTCCTCCACACGCTGAACTCCTCTTCCACTTGGTAATCTTCTCCTCCTCCGCCGCCGGCTCCAGTGTCTTCTTCAGATGCCATCTTTATCATGTTTTTCCCGCGCTTGGAACTAGGGTCTTGGAAATAAATAAACTCTAAGTTAAGTAGAGGTGCACGAACCGCTTCGGTTTGCTCAACAAAAGTCAAAACCGATTTATGGTCGGCGGTTAACCACTTTGGAACTGCTTTTGGTGAAGAAAATTACAAGCTGGTTCAGTTCCGATTCGATTTTCGGGTTAGTTTGGTTAACCAGTTCTTTTGCCCACCTCGAGTGAGCACTAAAGAAGCGAAAAATGAACACATGTTATGTTTCTTTATATATGTTTGTGAACATTCGTTTACATTCTTTTGTTTATGCATGTTCATTCGTTTATATTCATTAGTTTGCATTTGTTTAAGTTTGATATGTAATGTACACTTGACTTGACTTGACTTTTTATGTATGTTACCATTTAGTTTAGTTTTATGAAAATAAATAGGAACACCTTGAATTTTGGTCTAGATTTAGACCCAAGGAATTAATGTTTTGTAAGGCCCTGATCCTGGTGCTCTACTTTGGCGTTGGATTTACTCTTAAACACTGTTCTAAACATCAGAGTTAATTAAAATTTTTCGCGAAATAATAAATTTCGAACATATATTACAGAATCGTTCAAATCTTTCCAAATTAAACATCTTTTGTCTTACATATTAAAACATCAATCATAATAACATCATAAAATTTTTCTTAAAATGTCAGTGTCTTCAGGTTAATGTCACGTGTCCTTATTCAAGCGAGCTGCCTCAACATATTCACATGCGTGCATACTAAAAGTAAGCTACGTTGAATAAGTTCTAGTTAATCAAGCAACATACAATACATTCACATACTTACATATATATACGTATCCGAAGATACATATTCATACTTAGCCTATTACATTTCTTTCATACATACATACTTTCATCCATACATATACATTTTAAAGAGCATTTCGCCCTATAACCTTCACATATATTATTATGGTATGTTCCATACATTCGCGGATATTATTAGGGTTTGTTCCCTACGTTTGCAGATATTATTAGAGTTTGTTTCCTGAATTCGCAGATATTATTAGGGTATGTTCCTTACATTCGTAGATATTGTTAGGGTATGTTCCTTTTTTAAGCATACATTCCATCCATCCGATAACCATACATACTTTTCCTTATATAAACATACTCTTGTACATACTCATTTCATTACGTACTTTCGTACATACTTATCTCATATTAGACATACTACACATTACTTTCCCTGACGATACGTGCAATATCCGAAGATCGTTCATGTACCGACAACCATTCATTCATAACATTCATACCATATTATCACATCAATCATTATAGCATACACTTACCATTTAAGGTAAGTGTATTAACATTCACATTGAGTATGCACACAGCCCCGAAAACATAAAAAGGAAGTGGGGCTAGAAACTCACCTGAGCTCGGTTCCTTTCAGAGTTAATGGTAACTCCTATCTTTAACTAGGTGTGGCTAACTGTATAACAATTTCACATATCGGTTAACTATCACTACCCATATCTTACTTCTAATTTAATATAACCCTCAACGAACGGGGGGTCCGGGGGGAGCACCCCTGGTAGCGGGGTCGGGCGGCAGCCCCTAGCAGGGTCCAAGGGGCAGAGCCCCTGGCTGGGGTCGAGTTGCTAGGTCAGCTTGGAAACATTTTATTTCCACTAAAGGTCTGTTACTAAAATTTCATCAAAATCAATTTTTCATTAAATATTTAAGTAATAATTAATTCTGGATAAGCACCATTCGCTATCCCATTCGTCATGACGAATGATTCCATTCATTATAACGAATGGCTTGATATGAGTTTTAACGAGACAGATGAGTACATAACGAATGACTAAGACCATTCGTGCTTTCTTTGAGACGAATGGAAGGTTCATTCATTACAGGAGCACACGAGTGTGCCTTATAAATGGCATGATTCGCTGTCTCAACGTGACGAATGAATGGGTAACAAACGAATAAGGTTATTCGTGACTTCTATAGGACGAATGGGAGGCTCATTCGTTACAATAGCATATGAATGTGGCTCATTCATTATGACAGTTCAACAAATGACCTACGATTCGCTCCACATAAAGAATGAACAACATGAACTATCCCATCTTTGACCCAGAATGTCAAGGTCAAAATCGTCAAGAACACCAATCAGTCAACAGATGCCGGATTTGCAATTAACCTTCAAAACACAATGAAACAACACAAGTTTGGTATCATTGGACTAGTATGCCCAGCGCCTACAAACCATAATCATCCAAACATCCATACATCATGTTTAAATGGTGTGTTTGATCGATCTATTCATACGGCTCAACATGTGATTAGTTATCCCACCAGATGTTAACGAATTTCAACGAGAATCGTTGCGTTTGATCCGTTTTCACCATATATACATATATAGGAAAAGCAAGGTTAAAATAAGAAGTAAAATTATCCTAAGAAGTGTAAGAAGTGGTTTTTATCCTTAAAAAAATAAAACACACCGAACAAAAAACACACCGAACTAACAAAATAAAACACACCGAACAAAAAACACACTAACAATATCCACCATCAAATGATCATATCCAACGCGCGATATTACTTCTCACACTTCTTACAAATAACTCACTTCTTATTCTAACCCCACCCTATAGAGGAATACTAAACGAGCCGAACAAGTTTTCATTATAGAACGTACCTTAAACGAATCGGTTTCACGAACATGATCTAATCTTGGTGTAGGTCTTGCTCTTCACGACCCTCTAACACCCACAAGCTCGGGATTTTACCTTCGTATCTTGGTCTGAGACAAAGGAGGGTGTTTGTGTGTGTTTTTTAATGTGTAGGCTATGGTGTAGAGATGGATGAAAAATGGAAATGATTAGGGTTTAACGGGTACTTATACTCCCCTAAGCCCATGGACATAAGGCCCATTAGCATCCCTTATTCCATCTTTTACTATCCAAGTCCACCCTCTGATAAACGACATATTATTGAATAAATGGAATTTCTTTTATTAATATTATCAAAAGTAGGATGTTACATGTTTACGTTTACTCTTAATTGTTGTTCGCTCAATTATGTTTGTTATATTTGTTCAATCATGATCTTTGTGCTTGTTTACGTTTGTTATACTATTAACGAACATAAAAGAAAATGACTTCCATTACTAAGTATTACATTTCAAAAGGATGTCATACGACTTGAACTTTAATAAAGTTACCATATGACCCCTGAACTTTAATATATATATATTTTTGAATTATCTAGGTTTAGTTTTCGTTTTAATAGTTTTTTTCTTTTATCTTTATTTTATAAGTTTAATTATTTTTTTATTTAACTTTAGATGTGTTTATTTAATCATATGGCTTGATTAATTTTATCCTCGTTCAGGTTAAAGGCTACATATTCTATATAATATTAGGGTTGAGTTATTCTACATAGGCCAATAAAAATTAGAAGTGTGAGCAGTCATAACTAATTAACATGTGTCAAGTAGGGACCATAGGTATCACACCCCGACCAAAGGCGGCGGAACATGTCAAGGTGTAACGATTGCCCATAAGCACATGACACTATTAAAGCGACAATATTTAATAAACTTATTTCATTTCACAATATCGAAAATGTCACATAACAATATTCTTAACAAGTCACAACAAAATATAGCAAATCAAATATTGTTCATTTTTGCTAATATCCTAAGGGTATTTGTGATGTTTTCTTCAAGCATCCAAAATCAACCAAGATGTAAACCTGTAACATTTCATAAAATAAAGTTTGTCAACACAAAGGTTGGTGAGCAATTCACAAGTTTGAACATATAGATATATAGTAAAAAGATCCACAAAACTAGTATACGAAACAATAAATAAAAGCCATAATTTGGATAAAAATCGCTAATAGAATTACGTTAGCGACACCTACCATAAGAGAATACCAGATGGTTCAGGATTTAATAGAATATCGTTAATTGCATTACGTTAACGACACCGTGCTATAAGAGAATACCAGATAGTTCACGGATTTATAGACTCCCACCAACCAAAAGCGATAAACACGTAAGCATATAATCATAGAACACCAAATCGAGCAAGTATTTAAGTAATGTATACAATAACATTTGTGGTTTAAGACCCAAGTATAAAACATTTAGTTTAAATAAGATGAAATGTCACCCCCAAAATAAAAGATAGAGAACGTGGCATGAAAGTACTCACGTTCAAGTAATAAACTTGAAAAGTTGGTTATTTGGAGATTTGCCGGAACGACGAGTTTAACGTATGAAGCCTAAATAAAAGAAAGTCTTGGATTTAGAAAGGTTGACTTAAAGATCTTTTAATAAAATAATTGTTGCAAAAAGTAAACAATTGAAGTTTAAGGTTTAAAATGTAATTATTTAAGAATTTAGAATAATAACCCTTTAAAAAAAACGTTTGCTCGAAACCGGGTTAAAGTATCTAACCTTAACATTTACTTAACCAATGTTAAGTAATAAGGAGGTTAAAATGCTAAAATGCAAGTTCCATTGGGCTAAAGATACTAAAACGGGTCTTTAACGAGTGTTCAGGTTGTTGGTTCGGATCTTGACGAATGGTCAAACCCAAAGTCAACTTTCCAAAATATTAATTGTTATGAGATAACTCACAAAAACTTTATAAGACTTAACCAAGTGTGTAGATCTTTTGTTTTAGAACTAACAACGTACGTTAAGCGAGTTTTCGGTTATGTCAGTCCAAACTTTGTTATGAGATCAAGTTGGATCCAACATTTCCAAATACTTAAGAAAATAATTAAAATCAATTTGTAAACTATTTTTAAAGAAATATACAAGTCTTGATAGCTAAAAACACACTTGTGTGTTTAAGCGAGTAAAAATCTGATTGGTTTCGGTTTCCATCTCACAACAAGTTCATAGATGGATTCCACATACCCATATATCATATATCTTGTATAATAATGTACAAATGAGAATATTTAAGTTCTACAACTAAAAAGTCAACAACAATTCTTTTTAACAAAAGTTCGGTTTGGTTCTGTTTCCATCTCACAATGAGTTCATAGATGGATTCCACATACCCATGACTTGTAAATGTGACTAACAACTAAAATGAGTAGAAGTTAAACATAAATAATATGTGCAAGCAAGTTATGTGAGTGTATATATCATCAAGAACACAAAGTCCTCCATAAAGCCTTGCCTTACGAGGTCCGAAACTTAACCAACCGGAGTCGAAGAAGTAACTACCAAAGGTAACAAGGGGTGTGTATTATATATATGTTGTACCACCATATTCAAGTTTTAGTAATGTTAGATGAACAAGTTAGAATGAAAGACTATAGTTAGTTTGACTTGAGAAGTCAAACCTTCAAGAATACATAAATAAACAACCTTGAATCTATGGAGGATTTGAGAGAGAATTTGGAGTAAGAGCAAGTGTAAAATGAAGAAGATGAGTGTGTGTATATATAGGGTAAGGGTCAAAGCTTATTTACAAGGTTTTCTTTTATGTTTTGCATGAAAATAGATTGGTTAAACAAACAAGCAAAGCACAAAACAACAAACAAAAACGAAATGTCTGCAGGTGGCCCTAGAAGCCGTGCGGCCTCCCCTTGGCCCCTTGGTCGCGTGGCGCGGCGTGCCCAGGGGGGCTGGCCCAGCTCGTCTTTTGTGGTTCGTTTGTGCGTCCGGAAGTTCGTTTTTGATGTATTTTAGTCGTTTTAAGTCCGTTTTCGAATCCGTAAAAAAGGTTTTTCAAATTGAACAAATGAGAATGTCTTGGTAACATAAAAATCCAATATTTTATATATCATGAGTTTCGGTTTACAAAACGGGTCGGTTTACAACGTAAAACAAATGCATAAACGAATACAAACAAGACCCGAAATTGACGAATGACCCCCTTCCAAGGGGATACTAGTTTACCCTTCTTTCCAAAAACGGACTACCCCCTTCCAAGGGGATAATATTAGAAGGACAAGATCGTCAACATTAAATTCGATCGGTTTTCGCCGTTTGTCGGCGTAACTCTTTTGACGACTTTTAGCGGCTAGGAGGTTCTTACAGATTTGATCAATCGCATCGGTAGCTTCTTGGACCATTTCAGGTCCCGTGATTTGAGCTTCACCGATTTCGTTCCAACTAATCAGAGATCAACACTTACGACCGTAAAGAGCTTGAAAAGGAGCCACATCGATGCTAGAGTGGTAGCTTTTGTTATAGGAGAACTCGATGAACGGAAGATGAGAATCCCAATTCCCACCGAAATCAAGAACACACGCTCGTAGCATATCCTCGAGTGTTTGGATTGTACGTTCGGATTGACTGTCCGTTTGAGGATGATAAGCGGTGCTAAGATCGAGACGTGTTCCCAGAGCTTTTTGAAGAGATCGCCAAAAATGAGAGGTAAAACGGGCATCGCAATCGGAGATGATAGACAATGGCAAACCGTGTCGGCACACGATTTCCCGTACATAGATTTGAGCAAGCTGCTCGACAGAATACTTCTCGCGGATAGGAATGAAATGAGCAGATTTGGTCAAACGATCGATGATCACCCAAATGCTATCATTGCCTTTTTGAGTGTTGGGTAATTTGGTGATAAAGTCCATAGCAATGTCTTGCCATTTCCAAACGAGAATCGGTGGTTGCTCGAGTAAACCAAAAGGTCTTTGATGTTCGGCTTTGACTTTTGAGCAAGTAAGACATTTAGATACAAACAACGCTACGTCCTTTATCATACCCGGCCACCAAAAGGTAGCACGAAGATCGAAATACATCTTATCCGCACTGGGATGAACGGAATATCGCGAATTGTGAGCTTCGTCGAGTATACAAGTACAAAGGTCATCGCGATTAGGAACCCACAAACGATTGAGAAATTACAAAAGACCATCGGGTTTGGTTTCGAGTTGAAGTTCGGCAGCACATGACATTTCGTCGTACATGTTACCTTCTTCAACGGATGCACGTTGATCTTGAAAGATACGAATTTGAAGATCGGTTTGAACAACAATGCTTAGAAGCATGACGGATTTAACATTAACCTTTCGACTTAGGGCATCGGCGACAACATTCGCTTTACCGGGATGGTAGCGAATCTCGCAATCGTAATCACTAAGTAATTCGGCCCATCGTCGTTCTCTCATGTTGATATCTTTTTGGTCAAAAATATGTTGAAGACTTTTATGATCGGTAAAAATCACACATTTCGTACCATAAAGGTAATGTCTCCAGATTTTAAGAGCGAAAACGACGGCACCAAGTTTGAGATCGTGAGACGTGTAGTTCTTCTCGTTGACCTTAAGTTGTCTTGATGCGTATGCGATGACTTGACCTCGTTGCATGAGAACACAACCAAGACCTTGATGTGAGGCATCGCAAAATACAACAAAATCGTCGTTTCCATCGGGAAGGGTTAGAACGGGAGCATTGCAAAGCATGTCCTTGAGGGTACAAAAGGCTTCTTCTTGCTTCGAACCCCAATCGAAGGGTTTTCCCCTTATGGGTGAGTGAGGTAAGAGGCAAAGAGATCTTAGAAAAATTTCGAATGAAACGCCGATAATATCCGGCCAAACAGAGGAAGGATCGAATTTCCGTGGGAGTCGTTGGAGTTTTCCAATCCTTAACGGCCTCAATTTTAGCGGGATCAACATGAATACCTTTGTCATTTACGATATGTCCCAAAAATTGAACTTCCTCGAGCCAAAATTTACATTTGGAGAATTTGGCATAGAGTTTTTTGTTTCTAAGAAGTTCAAGAATGGAACGCAAATGATGCTCATGTTCGGCTTTGGATTTAGAAAAGATGAGAATGTCATTAATAAAGACAATAACGAATTTATCAAGGAATGGTTTACAAACGCCGTTCATGAGGTCCATAAATACCGCGGGTGCATTTGTTAACCCGAAGGGCATAACCAAAAATTTGAAATGTCCAAATCGAGTACGGAAAGCGGTCTTAGGAATGTCTTCTTCGCGAACACGCAATTGATGATAACCCGATCGAAAATCGATTTTGGAGAAACAAGTCGCGCCTTGAAGTTGGTCGAATAGGTCATCGATACGTGGCAAGGGATATCGATTTTTGATAGTAAGCTTGTTAAGTTCTTGGTAATCGATGCACATACGAAAAGAACCATCCTTCTTTTTCACGAATAAGACGGGAGCGCCCCAAGGAGAAGAGCTTGGACAAATGAAACCTTTATCGTAAAGTTCTTCGAGTTGGTTTGATAGTTCTTGCATTTTCGACGGGGCTAAACGGTAAGGAGCCTTGGCCACGGGCATTGCGCTGGGCACAAGATCAGTTTGGAATTCAATCGGACGAACGGGTGGAAGACCGGTAACATCATCGGGAAAGACATCGGGAAAATCACGAACGATTGAAATATCTTGGATTTTCCTTTCCTTTTTGTCTTTTGTCACCGAGAGAGCTAAAAACGGAACATACTTTTGGCGTAAGTACTTTTGAGATTGGGAGCACGACATAAGATTTAACCTTCTAGAAGTAGCGTTTCCAAAGACTTTAAGAATTTTTCCATTGACTAACGGAATACGGATGAATTTATCGAAACAAACGACTTCGACACGGTGCAAAGATAACCAATCCATGCCTACTATGACATCGAAACTTCTCATTTGCATCGGGATGAGATCAATGGAGAACTTATGGTTAGCAAGGATAAGAGTACAATCGCGGACGACGGAGTTGATGGTAATAGAATTTCCATTGGCGACTTCAACAGAGAACGGCCGAGAAAGCTTAGTTCGAGGCATCGCAAGTTTCGACTCAAATTTCAAAGAAATAAAACTTCTATCGGCACCAGTATCAAATAAAATAGAAGCTAAATGATGTTACACCAAAAACATACCGTTCACGAAATCGTTTGCCACTTGAGCTTGACTCGCGTTCATCATGAAAGCTCGCCCTTGATTGCCATGGTTGACTTGAGGTGCTTGTTGTGGAGGTGGAGGTGGTGCTTGGATTGCTTGGATGGGTTGGATGAGTGGTGCATTGAGTTGGGGAATTTGGGGTTGGTAGGTTTGGACTTGATAGGCTTGTGTTTGGTAGTAAGGAACGGTCACGGTTTGAGCTTTGTTGGCAAAGGTTAAACGAGGGCAATTATTGCAGAAATGGTTAGGATCTATACAATTGAAGCAAGCTCGGGATTGTTGGGGTTGGTTTGGTGGATAGGGTGCATATCGGTTTTGGGTATTTTGGGGAAAATTTCTCGGTTGGTTTGATTGGTTAGGCTGGTTGGGTTGGGTTCGTTGGGCGGATCGGCAAGTGGTGCTAAGATGACCAAGTCGGTTACAAAGGGTACAATAGCGACATGGCACGTTTGGTGGGTGGTGAAATTGGCAAGTGTTGCATAGCGGGAAAGGACCGTTATAGGGTCTTCGGTTTTGGGGAGCTTGGGTTGGTTGTTGGGGTTGGGTGACGGCAAAGTTTCGGTAATTAGTCTTGGGTTTTTTCTTCTTGTTGTTGTTGTGACGGGATGAGTTGGAGTAGTTAATAGCTTGTGGTGCGGGTTCAACCTTGGCTTGGGGAGTGGGCTCGGCTTTGGCTTTCTCGGTCGTTTTCTTAATGGTGAGGGTACCCGCTTTCACAAGATTTTCTCGCAGCGCGCCAGCCAAAATGATGGCATCCTCGAGGGTCACGGGTTTGCTACTCATGACAGAGTCCCGGATTTGCATCGTAAATCCCCAATGTATTTATCAATTTCACGTTCGGTTGGGGTAACCAAATGAGGAACAAGGATGCTCAACTCATGGAAGCGGAGTGAGTAAGCGGCGCTATCACCACTCTCTTGTTTAAGATTCCAAAATTCCTCCTCGAGCTTTTGAAGTTCGTGCTTGGGGCAAAACTTCTTCATCATGAGTGCTTTGAGATCGGACCATGGAAGAGCCATAGCCGTTTCCGAACCTTGGAGGTGCATAACACTCCACCATGTTAGAGCGGTTTCTCTAAACATGCTTGACGCGAAATTTGTCTTTTTTTCGTCAGGGCATTCGCTGTGTCGGAACACACTCTCGGTCGTTTCGAACCATTGCAACAAGGTAGTCGCGCAATTGGTTCCACGGAACTCGGACGGGTTGGCACTAGTAAATTGCTTAAGCAGGTAAGATGCGGGTTTGGGTTCAACAGGTGCAACAACGGGTGCGGGTTAGGCAGCTGGGATTTGGGTTATAAGTTCGGGAATCACAACGGCCATTTGTTTAGTGATGAGAGCGGCCATACGTCGGGTGGAGTTCTTGCGCGGTCTTAGTGGAGGCATGCTAAAAAGATTATAAAGAAAATGGAGTAACTTTTGGGTAAAAAGAAATGAATACGAGGGTGTATAAAATAAAACAAGATTTCAAATTTTTGTGATTGTGAATCTTAGAGTTAGTAAGGAGGAGATGTTAGTGTTAGATAAAAATGTAACTCTTTGTATATAAACAACAAAACCGAAAACAATAGTAAATGGTTTTTGAGAGGTTAAAGCTTAAAAATTTGAGATTTTGAGATTTATAGAGTCGGAAAAATCGTGCATGATCCACCATGAATTGATATTCCAACACTAAAATGTTTAATAAACACCACGTTGGAGTCTAAACATGTGTACGTACCACCGAAACTTTTTCATGTTTTCGACTCAAATAACGATAATAACACAATAAATCAAGATACAACGTCATGTCAAAACGCTAGTACACGTACCACCGTAGTTCAATTGTTTTGACACCGAAAATAAGGATGGTGACCGGAACGCTCGCATTCGACTACTTAAAGTATTGACATTTATAACACGATTTGTGGCCTAGAAAACAAGCATTGTAACTCAACCATCCCAGGAAAGTAAATCACCTTCGATTCTTTGAATCTTTTTGTCAAATGGTCATTTTATAATGTCTCATTTTCTATGATTGCTACAAACCCGAAATAAACGCAACCTTTAAGGGATTTGAAACAACGGGATCCAAGTTAATCTTGTAATCCATAAAACACAATGAAAACTACTTTTTGCGTTTTAAGGTAAGGATACCTTGGAAATACTATGAAAGTGTGTGCATGTGAACATTTAGGATATTGGTGAATTTTAAACAAGTTTATAAGTAACATGCTATATGAACAATCAATTATAGAGTAAACACGTATAAGCACACGAATAGGACCCTAAGCATAAAAATTCTAGGTCGTTACGTCTAACCACCTATCTTATTGTCATGGATCTAATACCATTCTATCACACCCCGACCAAAGGCAGCGGAACATGCCATGGTGTAACGATTGTCCATAAGCACATGACACTATTAAAGCGACAATATAGAGTAAACACGTATAGGACCCTAAGCATAACAATTCTAGGTCGTTACGTCTAACCACCTATCTTATTGTCATGGCTTTGATACCAATCTATCACACCCCGACCAAAGGCGGCGGAAAATGCTGAGGTGTAACAATTACCCATAAGCACATGACACTATTAAAGCAACAATATTTAATAAACTCATTTCATTTCACAACATCGAAAATGTCACATAAAAATATTCATAACAAGTCACAACAAAATATAACAAAATATAGCAAATCAAATATTGTTCATTTTTGCTAATATCCTAAGGGTATTTGTGACGTTTTCTTCAAGCATCCACAATCAACCAAGATGTAAACCTGTAACATTTCATAAAATAAAGTTTGTCAACACAAAGGTTGGTGAGCAATTCACAAGTTTGAACATATAGATATATAGTAAAAGATCCAGAAAACTAGTATACGAAACAATAAATAAAAGCCATAATTTGGATAAAAATCGCTAATAGAATTACGTTAGCGACACCTACCATAACAGAATACCAGATGGTTCAGGATTTAATAGAATATCGTTAATTGCATTACGTTAACGACACCGTGCTATAAGAGAATACCAGATAGTTCACGGATTTATAGACTCCCACCAACCAAAAGCGATAAACACGTAAGCATATAATCATAGAACACCAAATCGAGCAAGTATTTAAGTAATGTATACAATAACGTTTGTGGTTTAAGACCCAAGTATAAAACATTTAGTTTAAATAAGATGAAATGTCACCCCCAAAATAAAAGATAGAAAACGTGGCATGAAAGTACTCACGTTCAAGTAATAAACTTGAAAAGTTGGTTATTTGGAGATTTGCCGGAACGACGAGTTTAACGTATGAAGCCTAAATAAAAGAAAGTCTTGGATTTAGAAAGGTTGACTTAAAGATCTTTTAATAAAATAATTGTTGCAAAAAGTAAACAATTGAAGTTTAAGGTTTAAAATGTAATTATTTAAGAATTTAGAATAATAACCCTTTAAAAAAAACGTTTGCTCAAAACCGGGTTAAAGTATCTAAACTTAACATTTACTTAACCAATGTTAAGTAATAAGGAGGTTAAAATGCATAAATGCAAGTTCCATTGGCCTAAAGATACTAAAACGGGTCTTTAACGAGTGTTCGGGTTGTTGGTTCGGATCTTGACGAATGGTCAAACCCAAAGTCAAATTTCCAAAATATTAATTGTTATGAGATAACTCACAAAAACTTTATAAGACTTAACCAAGTATGTAGATCTATTGTTTTAGAACTAACTGTAACGATTCCGACGAAACCAGGTATACCCTAACTGGTAGACGTTAGTTACGTCATATGTAATGTCGGGTACATGAGTTACCATGGTAATCATACGAGAATACATGGTTCATTGTATTGATTGTACGTGAATATATAATTCACCGTATTGAATATGCGATCAAACGATCGATAGTTATTGAAACCCGAATGAATCGAGGGTTCAATTATAGACGAGATATATGATATTTAGTGATGTTACGAAGTATTAAAGCTTCGGGATAAGTGGATTAAAGCACTGAAAAAGGATTTCGATTTAATAGTACGTCGGTACGTTAAACGAAACCTTTAATACCAAACCGAGCAAGAGACAATCGATCAAGCCGAAAAAGATGCACGATAATTAATAATATGATGTTTTGAGTTAATAAATGTCATGGTTTAAGTTTTTAAAGTTTTTAAATCGGTTTTATATAAATTTCATTTTTTAGCCGAAAAACAACCGTTTTGGTCTCGTTTTAAGCCGAATTAAACGTTTAACCGAGAAACGAACTGAACCAGATTATCCAAAACATTATCCGGATTGCGGATATCCAAATGAGTGGCCAAAAATGAACTTGTGGGTCCCACCCCACCTTCCTTTAGTACCGATCGGACCTAGGGTCCCTTTTTACCCTTGTTATTTTCTTTTTCCTCATCAATCCTCTCAATATTCATCAACTCATTCCATTTTATGATCCAAGATCCAAAGTTTTAACAAGAAAACCGAGGTAAAAATCGTGTTATTTACGTGTTCATCTTCGTTTCTTGAGTTTGTTTGCAAGAAAATGAGGTTTCAAAGATGAAAACCGATTCTTGCGTGATCAAGTGATGTATACGGGTTCTACAAGGGATCTTGGTCCAAAAAAGGAGTTAACGAATCAAAAACGAATTTTTACGGTTGAATCTTTGTTTTTGAATCATAACCGAAACTATAGTGTAAGAGGCTTGATCGTGAGTGTAACTTGCTTGGTATTGTGGTATGTTGTTTGTAGGCTCTGTATTTAGTAGTAGATAAGGTGGAAAGATGAGTTCGTAGCTTGTAGTGGCGGAAAACGAAAGGTATATTCGGTTTTGGGAAATTTGGACAGATTTTTGATGCTTTGGAGTTAGGTCATGAAATTTTACGAAGGTGTTAAACACATGAAAATATGTGTTCTTTGAATTTTTGGTAATTTTTGGATAAAGGATGAATATTTGGTGAATTTAATGCTCGGTTTTGGCCAAAAATGGTGAAAAATAGTTAAATATCATGAAAAATTCTAGAAAATTTCAGATAAGCTTTTCATATCATGTATAAATCACACACAAAATTTGAGGTCCGTTGGAGAAGTCTATGTAGGCTTTTCGGTTAACCGAGTTCTAGGGATTTCTAGCTCAGTTTTAGTAAAAAGGGCATGTAAAAGAAGATTTTGGTTCTGGAAAAATTACAGGGGACTATGTGGATGGCAGGGGATATCCAGGAAAAATTTGGGATTTTTCTAAGATCGTTTGGTATTTACGACATATTTAGTGTTTAAATGGTGTTTAAAAATAGATAAATAAATTTTAAATATAAGAATTAATTCTGTAAATATTTTTATAAAATTCCCCATTGTTAAAAAGTGATTTGTGCAAAAAATTTCAAGATCCGAGAGTAAACGGATAATTAATCGTGCTAATTATCAAACTTTTAAAGTTAAAACGCGTAAACCGGTGAAGTTCGCTTAAGCGAGCTGACTGGTGTATAAAAACCCTAAAAATGGACTATTTTCAGATAAGCTTTTCATATCATGTTTAAGTCACACACAAAATTTGAGGTCCGTTGGAGAAGTCTAAGTAGGCTTTTCGGTTAACCGAGTTCTAGGGATTTCTAACTCGGTTTTAGTAAAAAGGGCATGTAAAAGAAGATTTTGGTTCTGGAAAAATTACAGGGGACTATGTGGATGGCAGGGGATATCCAGGAAAAATTTGGGATTTTTCTAAGATCGTTTGGTATTTACGACATATTTAGTGTTTAAATGGTGTTTAAAAATAGATAAATAAATTTTAAATATAAGAATTAATTCTGTAAATATTTTTATAAAATTCCCCATTGTTAAAAAGTGATTTGTGCAAAAAATTTCAAGATCCGAGAGTAAACGGATAATTAATCGTGCTAATTATCAAACTTTTAAAGTTAAAACGCGTAAACCGGTGAAGTTCGCTTAAGCGAGCTGACTGGTGTATAAAAACCCTAAAAATGGACTATTTTCATATAATTGAGTTAAGCAAGTAAAAATGAATCATCCGAAAATAATTCGGATGATTTGGGTATTTTTAACCGATTTAACAGTTTCCGGTACGCCAAAGACGGAAACGGGTCCCGCGGTCAATCGGGGCGTCTAAACCGAGTACTAATTTCACCACTTTAATTAAATTATCAGTCAACAACTATTTTCGGGTCGTGTGTGACCAAACTCATTTTGAAACATAAAATTGGATAACCGTGCTAGGCACGCAAAACGGGGAAAACAAGCTATTAGAAGATTGACTGTTGAACTCTAAACGACATCACAATCTGAGTCCGGAAAAGTGTTTCTGGGTTAACCTTGCCCCCAGAATGGGTACAGTGCTGGGTTAACAGTGTCCCCAGATGTACCGGTTAACCTGGTTAAAGTTATATTAATAATGAGTGTATAGTAACGATCGTAGGGATCATATTACAGATTGGACGTGTTAACTGATAATGATTGTTGTTACCTGCTTGCATGTGCTAAGGTGAGTTTCACGAGCCCCTTTTTCTGAATTGTTTAAATGTTTTCCCGGGGCGGAAGCATGTTACTACTGAAATATTTAAGTACATACTGAACGCATGGATTTGCGTGGATTTTACTGAACGCATGGATTTGCGTGGATTTATATATATTGTTTATTGTACGGAAATCGTACGGAAATGTACTAAGATGGTAATTGTCTGAGTTGTTAATATTGTAAGGTCCCGCAACAGTGTTCTGGGTTAACAGTGTCCCCAGATGTCGTTGGAAGTGTTTTGGGTTAACAGTGTCCCCAGAGGTTATTGGAAGTGTTCTGGGTTAACAGTGTCCCCAGAGGTTATTGGAAGTGTTCTGGGTTAACAGAGGTTTCACTTGTGGGCTCAGCATAATTACATCGATAAGATTATATTTTGATAATGATATATCATGGTTTACTCAATTTGTGAAACTCACCAACTATTCGTAGTTGACCCGTTTTCTCACATGCTTTTCAGGTACAATTTAGATGAAGTGATTGCTTATGTGCTAAGTGCTTGATGTGTGTAAGATTTGTGTGTGGGATGTTAGGATACATTATAACCGATAGAATTATGAATCGTATTGTATGATGTGTGTATCACCTAGACGGTAATGAAAGATGAGATAATGTAATTTTGAAGTATATTAATGCATTCAGTTTTCTTTATAAACAATGTGGTTGATATCAGAGGTGTCTGTCGCATCCCGTTTACGTTTCCGCTGCGGTTGCGGGGTATTACAGAACTTGGTATCAGAGCCATTGGTTATAAAAGAATTAGGATGTCTTTAAAAGATACCTAAAATATAACCAGTAGCTTAAGTATTATAGGATCTGAATATCAACTAATAATTTATAGTGACGAGAGCTGGATGAACTTGGATGGACAAGTGAGTTATTATGGTCCGGAACATAATAACAGACTTGTCCGCACGAGGGAATTCAGGGGAAGTCACGGGGTACATTAATAGGTAAAAATGGCAACATATGTGTAAAGTATATAATATTATTTATACGTGCTAAGGTGTATATACATATGTGCGTATCTTGTGGGTACAAGTATTGAGAAATAGGACCCGGATAAGGAACCGGGGAAGGAAATAATAAAAAGTACCGAGGATGCTGAGATTTCTAGAGCATCGGTTGATAATGAGTCTGACTTATCGGGCCATAGTTATGATAGTACCAAGTTAGATCTTCCGTTTGACATTAACCAGAAATATCTGGTAACCGTCACTCCCAACCAAAATTGATGAATCCCTTACCCTACCAACACCGGTACCGTATATCCTAATAACCCCAGATGATCACTCGAACCGTCGACCCTCACGTACGGACGGATCCGTACCTGAACCCATTCTTATTCCATTAAGGTAAATAAATAAAATAATAATAATAATAAATTTGATAACAAATCAACAGATAAAAAAATAACGTATAGAAATATATATATGTATTTCTCACTCTCAAACATATGAGTCATACCACCTCCAAATCGAGAATTACCGATTTCAACGAACCTAGAACGCCTGAGGACATTGACTGAGCAAGTGATAGAATTTCCCATAATAGTAATTAATAATATTTGAAGGCAACCCATGTTGCGCGATTACCTTGAACCTTGCAACTCCCTATGTTATCCTTATATCCGTTAGATGCCTACGCCCATGTATGCTCGAATAGAATGATTACCCATACACAAAGAGGTGTTGGAGTCATTATAGCATAGTTGGCTGTTCGTTCGTAGATGGTATACCGTGTATGCCGGATATACAAATAGACACGGATATTATAACTCCGTGGTACGTAATCATTTGGTGCTCAAGGTGAGCATGTATTGGTTATGCTGACATGCAGAAGGATATTGAAATCATGAATATTAAACATTGATTTTTGTTGAGAAAGATCTATATGTCAGATGGTGACAAGGGTTATGAACCATATTTAGACGTTAACCGACGTCAGGTTAAGTCTATATGTTATTATATTTGTGGGACATATATACTAGATGCCGGTATGTGTAATATATATGATAATATTTGGTGTGTATGTGTACCTGTTGTTATGAGTGAGCTGGTAACGAGTTATATGGTGAGATTAGTATTGATTACTGCGTACGGGATGAGTACGGCGGAATGACATAAAAAGAGTAACTCCAATGATGGAGATTGATATGATTCAGTTGATTGCTCAAAGATAGCAGATGATGATACCGAATGTTGTATCACAGATCACTGCTAGTGTTGATGCAAATGTGATCGCAGACTTATAGATCGAGCAATCACATGATTATGAATATTTCAATTCTTAGTGTTATTACTAAGAGTGATAATGTCCCACCGGATACTATTGTGACTACAAGTATTAGTTATAAACTAAACATGAATAGTAGTCGTAATGAATTAGATCCGGTATGAAGGATATGTTGTTGTTTGTGGTAAGGAAATCATTAATAGTTACTGATGGTAAAGGGAGGAATAGATTAGCGAGTGGATAGAAAAGATCGAAATGGTTAAGGATATTGGTAAGAGTCTAAAACATTGTGTAGTGAAATATGCTACAGATATGTTGGTAGATTATGTTGTGTCGTGATGGAACACGATGGTACAAAATTATAGTTAGAAAATTTTTACTCAGATGATATGGTCAGAATTTAAAATTCTTGTGCTAGAGCACTTTTATTCGAGTAATTGAGTTCAGAGTTGGAAACTGAGCTATGGAAGATAGAAATGTTGTGTGCTGATCACTTAGAACACGCTAATCGTTTGAAGGAATTGTCATGTCTGATAACATGGCTAATTACTCCTGAAACTAAGCGAAGTGAGCGCTATATCGGGGACTAACTCCATCGATAACGAGTATAGTCAATCCTGTAAAACATACAACCTTCGGAAGGGTTGTGTCACAAGCCAGCATTGATATCTTTGACTCTATGGGAAGCGGACTGGAAGGACGTTAGGTGAGACGTCGAGTGTTGAAGAAGAGAAATGATAAAGGTATAGTGCAAGATGGGCTTTTGAATAAGTAAGTATGTCCTACAACCCAGAATTATACTAAGACTAGTTCTGGTGTGAAAACATGAACCGCATGAAAGGTCCTTCCCTAAATGTGGAAAATATGGTTATCGGCAGGAAGAAGAATATCGAGTGATAGTAGGCCACAGGTGTGGTAAAGATGGACGTAATGCCCCAATTGTAGAACCAATTGAAGCCATGTGAACCGGCGACCCCAACCCATTCGTGTACAACCACTCCGAACCCAACAGCTTAAATAACCATCCATCCAAAGAAATCAAAGGATGCCAAACAGTGGTACTTGCTATGAATGTGGCAATACAGAACGTTTCAAGAGAAATTGCCCAAGGTTGAACCAAGGTGTCGTTGGAAGACGAACCTCGTGACAAGCATCAACCTCTGATCAAGCAAGGAGCCGTACTTATGGGAGTAATTCGAATGAAGCACGTCATGATCCAAAGGTGGTATTAAGTATGTTGTAATTTCAAATCAATAGGCACCAGTGATATTTTTACGGTCGTCGATAGTAGTTAATTCCTGTTAATCTCCTACCCTTTGGAAAGATACCGATTAGTGAAACTATAGAACCCTATACTGTAGAATCGCTAACGGTAAATCCCTAATGGTTAACTAAATTGTTCGGAATTGCCCTATTATTCTGAACGATTAATCCTTCCTTATCGACCTACGACCAGTAAAGTTAAGAAGTTTGACGTAACAGCTAACATGGATTGGCTAACTCAACATGAAGCTGAAATCAAATATGAAAAGAAGATGATTAGAAGCTCTCCTTCGTACGATGAAGCGATTAGATACAAGGAGAAAAGTGTACGGTATTATGTTACCACTCTAATCTCATCTTGAGGTGTTATAATATTTACGACAAGAAGACGTGGTATACTTAACAAACGCGATTGCCAAAGTATTTAAAAGAAAACATATAGAGGATATCCCGATGGTACGCGAATTCCACAAGTTTTCCCAGAAAAACTTCCTGGATTACCGCCAACCCGATAGGTCGAATTCAGAATCGATTTAATGCCTCAAGCTGGCCCTGTTGCTAAAGCACCCTACCGACTTGCACCGTCTGAAATGCAAGAATTTTTGGATAAGGTTTTATACGACCTAGTTAGTCACCATGGGGTGCACCAGTGTTATTGAGAAATGAAGGACGAAAGTGTTAGGATATGTATTGATTACGGAAAATTGAATAAAGTGACGATCAAGAATAGGTATTCACTTCTTCGAAGTAAACGATCTGTTTAACCAACTGCAAAGGGTGATTTATTTTTAGAAAATTGACCTTAGATATAGTTATCGCCAAATGAAAAATCCAAGAAGAGGACGTTGCAACAACAGCGTTTCGGACTCGCTACGGCCATTATGAATTTTTAGTTATGCCTTTCGGGATAACAAATGCGCCGGCAGCGTTCATGAAACTCATGAACCGAGTCGGTAAACTTTATTTTGACAAATTTGTCATAGCATTCATTGATGATATTTTGATATATTTGCAACGTAAGGAAGAGCACGAACGACGGTTAGGGAAAATTGTGGAAGTGTTAAAGCAAGATGAGCTATACGCGAAGTTTTCGAAATGTGATTTTGAATAAAGAAGGCATAATCCCTTGGTCATGTTGTAAAGCAACAAGGATTACGCAAAGATCCAAATAAGATAGAAACCATTAAAATTGTGCCAATCGCCGATTTTAAGTCTCCCCGATGGAGACGATGGTTTTGTCGCGTATTGTGACGCATCGCGTAGAGGGTTAGAATGCGTGTTGACGCAGTATAATAAGGTTATAGCCTATGCTTCCCGACAGATAAAAGTACACGAGAAAAATTACACTACTCACGACTTAAAACTGGGAGTGGTTATCTTCGCACTTAAAATGAGGAGGCATTATCTCTACGATACGAAGTGCACCATCTTCACCGATCATAAAATTTTGCAGCACATATTCGATCAGAAAGAACTGAATATGAGGCAACGAAGATGGGTCAAGTGGTTAAACGATTATGACTGTGACATCCGTTATCACCCCGACAAGACTAAAGTGGTAGCCGATGCCTTGAGTAGGAAAGGTCGGGTTAAGCCATTGCGAGTGCGAGCACTGGTGATGATAGTCCAGTCGAACCTTCGATCCTGATTCGAGTCGCTCAACGTGAGGCGTTGAAAGAGGAACAATTGGAAAAGAAGGAATCTTACGGCAATGAGGAGAATTTCGAACAGCGCGTGGACTAAATTCTCTACTTCAAAAAAAAATCGGGTTTGGATCCCGACTCTCCATGACCTTCGTGAATTAATCATTGACGAAGCGCATAGATCGAAATAATCCATACATCCGGGATCGGAATTGACTATCGATGATACGGATATCTGAAAGGATTTTTATTAATGGTCGAGTTTGGAGAAAGATATGGTTACGTGTGTTGGTGAATATTGAGTTATACAAGAAATAAGGCTGCACACCGAAAACCCTAGGGAACGCCACAACGACAGAAAATTCGCCAATGATAGTGGGAATAAATTACAATGAATTCTTGCCCAAATTCCTGATGGTGAAATGGTATCTCGTCGTGGAGTGCCATTTTCAATTATCTCAGATCAAAATAGTCATCCTACTTCCATTATTGGAAGGCGGGGAAGGAAGCATCGAGAGCTTGAAGCTTTATATGGGTGAAGTAATTATCACCAATTTGTTAAATTGAAAATGGGCGTCAGTCAGGACATAAAATTTGAATTGATTTAAGAAACAACCAATCGGATTTATAATATTTAAGACAAGTTGAAAGCAGCGCGTGATTGGCAAAGGGTTTATGCCAACGTTCAAAGGAAACCATTGTCCCAGAATAGAGGTGACAAGGCATTTTAAGGCATCACCTTAGAGAAAGGTGATATGAGGTTTGGCAAAACCGAAAATAGCTTCTTAATAAATTGGACCCCATGAGAACTATCTCCATGGTTGGTCATTTAGTTTATCGATTAAAGTACACTAGGGGCTAAGTACTATACAGGATATTTTGCCATGTATACGGATTGAAAAGTGCCTAAGCGATGAGGCAACGAAAGTACTAGTAATAGAGGTACTCATAGAAGACATGCTTGATATCATAACTAATTCCGTAGAGATAGTAGACGGGAAAACTAAACAGTGTGGACATACAAGCTTTATTAATTAAGATTAAGTGGAATTCACAGCGAGGACCAGATTATACTTGGTAACGCGAGGTTGAATTCTGAAGGAAAACCCCCCCACCTTTCTCTCGAAGGGAGATAGAGGGCGTGTAAAATTTCGAGGACGAAATTTCTTAACGGGGGGGAGAATGTAACGATTCCGACGAAACCAGGTATACCCTAACCGGTAGACGTTAGTTACGTCATATGTAATGTCGGGTACATGAGTTACCATGGTAATCATACGAGAATACATGGTTCATTGTATTGATTGTACGTGAATATATAATTCACCGTATTGAATATGCGATCAAACGATCGATAGTTATTGAAACCCGAATGAATCGAGGGTTCAATTATAGACGAGATATATGATATTTAGTGATGTTACGAAGTATTAAAGCTTCGGGATAAGTGGATTAAAGCACAGAAAAAGGATTTCGATTTAATAGTACGTCGGTATGTTAAACGAAACCTTTAATACCAAACCGAGCAAGAGACAATCGATCAAGCCGAAAAAGATGCGCGATAATTAATAATATGATGTTTTGAGTTAATAAATGTCATGGTTTAAGTTTTTAAATCGGTTTAAATAAATTTCATTTTTTAGCCGAAAAACAACCGTTTTGGCCTCGTTTTAAGCCGAATTAACGTTTAACCGAGAAACGAACTGAACCAGATTATCCAAAACATTATCCGGATTGCGGATATCCAAATGAGTGGCTAAAAATGAACTTGTGGGTCCCACCCCACCTTCCTTTAGTACCGATCGGACCTAGGGTCCCTTTTTACCCTTGTTATTTTCTTTTTCCTCATCAATCCTCTCAATATTCATCAACTCATTCCATTTTATGATCCAAGATCCAAAGCTTTAACAAGAAAACCGAGGTAAAATCGTGTTATTTACGTGTTCATCTTCGTTTCTTGAGTTTGTTTGCAAGAAAATAAGGTTTCAAAGATGAAAACCGATTCTTGCTTGATCAAGTGATGTATACGGGTTATACAAGGGATCTTGGTCCAAGAAAGGAGTTAAACGAATCAAAAACGAATTTTTACGGTTGAATCTTTGTTTTTGAATCATAACCGAAACTATAGTGTAAGAGGCTTGATCGTGAGTGTAACTTGCTTGGTATTGTGGTATGTTATTTGTAGGCTCTGTATTTAGTGGTAGATAAGGCGGAAAGATGAGTTCGTAGCTTGTAGTGGCGGAAAACGAAAGGTATATTCGGTTATGTTCGGTTTTGGGAAATTCGGACAGATTGTTGATGCTTTGGAGTTAGGTCATGAAATTTTACAGAGGTGTTAAACACATGAAAATATGAGTTCTGTGAATTTTTGGTAATTTTTGGATAAAGGATGAATATTTGGTGAATTTAATGCTCGGTTTTGGCCAAAAATGGTGAAAAATAGTTAAATATCATGAAAAATTCTAGAAAATTTCAGATAAGCTTTTCATATCATGTATAAGTCACACACAAAATTTGAGGTCCGTTGGAGAAGTCTATGTAGGCTTTTCGGTTAACCGAGTTCTAGGGATTTCTAGCTCAGTTTTAGTAAAAAGGGCATGTAAAAGAAGATTTTGGTTCTGGAAAAATTACAGGGGACTATGTGGATTGCAGGGGGCATCCAGGAAAAAATTTGGATTTTTCTAAGATCGTTTGGTATTTACGACATATTTAGTGTTTAAATGGTGTTTAAAAATAGATAAATAAATTTTAAATATAAGAATTAATTCTGGAAATATTTTTATAAAATTCCTCATTGTTAAAAAGTGATTTGTGCAAAATTTCAAGATCCGAGAGTAAACGGATAATTAATCGTGCTAATTATCAAACTTTTAAAGTTAAAACGCGTAAACCGGTGAAGTTCGCTTAAGCGAGCTGACTGGTGTATAAAAACCCTAAAAATGGACTATTTTCATATAATTGATTTAAACAAGTAAAAATGAATCATCCGAAAATAATTCGGATGATTTGGGTATTTTTAACCGATTTAACAGTTTCCGGTACGCCAAAGACGGAAACGGGTCCCGCGGTCAATCGGGGCGTCTAAACCGAGTACTAATTTCACCACTTTAATTAAATTATCAGTCAACAACTATTTTCGGGTCGTGTGTGACCAAACTCATTTTGAAACATAAAATTGGATAACCGTGCTAGGCACGCAAAACGGGGAAAACAAGCTATTAGAAGATTGACTGTTGAACTCTAAACGACATCACAATCTGAGTCCGGAAAAGTGTTTCTGGGTTAACCTTGCCCCCAGAACGGGTACAGTGCTGGGTTAACAGTGTCCCCAGATGTACCGGTTAACCTGGTTAAAGTTATATTAATAATGAGTGTATAGTAACGATCGTAGGGATCATATTACAGATTGGACGTGTTAACTGATAATGATTGTTGTTACCTGCTTGCATGTGCTAAGGTGAGTTTCACGAACCCCTTTTTCTGAATTGTTTTAAATGTTTTCCCGGGGCGGAAGCATGTTACTACTGAAATATTTAAGTACATACTGAACGCATGGATTTGCGTGGATTTTACTGAACGCATGGATTTGCGTGGATTTAAATATATTGTTTATTGTACGGGAATCGTACGGAAATGTACTAAGATGGTAATTGTCTGAGTTGTTAATATTGTAAGGTCCCGCAACAGTGTTCTGGGTTAACAGTGTCCCCAGATGTCGTTGGAAGTGTTCTGGGTTAACAGTGTCCCCAGAGGTTATTGGAAGTGTTATGGGTTAACAGTGTTCCCAGAGGTTATTGGAAGTGTTCTGGGTTAACAGAGGTTTCACTTGTGGGCTCAGCATAATTACATCGATAAGATTATATTTTGATAATGATATATCATGGTTTACTCAATTTGTGAAACTAACCAACTATTCGTAGTTGACCCGTTTTCTCACATGCTTTTCAGGTACAATTTAGATGAAGTGATTGCTTACGTGCTAAGTGCTTGATGTGTGTAAGATTTGTGTGCGGGATGTTAGTATACATTATAACAGATAGAATTATGAATCGTATTGTATGATGTGTGTATCACCTAGACGGTAATGAAAGATGAGATAATGTAATTTTGAAGTATATTAATGCATTCAGTTTTCTTTATAAACAATGTGGTTGATATCAGAGGTGTCTGTCGCATCCCGTTTACGTTTCCGCTGCGGTTGTGGGGTGTTACACTAACAACGTACGTTAAGCGAGTTTTCGGTTTTGTCGGTCCAAACTTTGTTATGAGATCAAGTTGGATCCAACATTTCCAAGTACTTAAGAAAATAATTAAAATCAGTTTGTAAACTATTTTTAAGAAATATACAAGTCTTGATAGCTAAAAACACACTTGTGTGACGGTAGAGAGAGAGATGAAAACCGATTCTTGCTTGATCCAAAGCTTTAACAAGAAAACCGAGGTAAAATCGTGTTATTTACGTGTTCATCTTCGTTTCTTGAGTTTGTTTGCAAGAAAATAAGGTTTCAAAGATGAAAACCGATTCTTGCTTGATCAAGTGATGTATACGGGTTATACAAGGGATCTTGGTCCAAGAAAGGAGTTAAACGAATCAAAAACGAATTTTTACGGTTGAATCTTTGTTTTTGAATCATAACCGAAACTATAGTGTAAGAGGCTTGATCGTGAGTGTAACTTGCTTGGTATTGTGGTATGTTATTTGTAGGCTCTGTATTTAGTGGTAGATAAGGCGGAAAGATGAGTTCGTAGCTTGTAGTGGCGGAAAACGAAAGGTATATTCGGTTATGTTCGGTTTTGGGAAATTCGGACAGATTGTTGATGCTTTGGAGTTAGGTCATGAAATTTTACAGAGGTGTTAAACACATGAAAATATGAGTTCTGTGAATTTTTGGTAATTTTTGGATAAAGGATGAATATTTGGTGAATTTAATGCTCGGTTTTGGCCAAAAATGGTGAAAAATAGTTAAATATCATGAAAAATTCTAGAAAATTTCAGATAAGCTTTTCATATCATGTATAAGTCACACACAAAATTTGAGGTCCGTTGGAGAAGTCTATGTAGGCTTTTCGGTTAACCGAGTTCTAGGGATTTCTAGCTCAGTTTTAGTAAAAAGGGCATGTAAAAGAAGATTTTGGTTCTGGAAAAATTACAGGGGACTATGTGGATTGCAGGGGGCATCCAGGAAAAAATTTGGATTTTTCTAAGATCGTTTGGTATTTACGACATATTTAGTGTTTAAATGGTGTTTAAAAATAGATAAATAAATTTTAAATATAAGAATTAATTCTGGAAATATTTTTATAAAATTCCTCATTGTTAAAAAGTGATTTGTGCAAAATTTCAAGATCCGAGAGTAAACGGATAATTAATCGTGCTAATTATCAAACTTTTAAAGTTAAAACGCGTAAACCGGTGAAGTTCGCTTAAGCGAGCTGACTGGTGTATAAAAACCCTAAAAATGGACTATTTTCATATAATTGATTTAAACAAGTAAAAATGAATCATCCGAAAATAATTCGGATGATTTGGGTATTTTTAACCGATTTAACAGTTTCCGGTACGCCAAAGACGGAAACGGGTCCCGCGGTCAATCGGGGCGTCTAAACCGAGTACTAATTTCACCACTTTAATTAAATTATCAGTCAACAACTATTTTCGGGTCGTGTGTGACCAAACTCATTTTGAAACATAAAATTGGATAACCGTGCTAGGCACGCAAAACGGGGAAAACAAGCTATTAGAAGATTGACTGTTGAACTCTAAACGACATCACAATCTGAGTCCGGAAAAGTGTTTCTGGGTTAACCTTGCCCCCAGAACGGGTACAGTGCTGGGTTAACAGTGTCCCCAGATGTACCGGTTAACCTGGTTAAAGTTATATTAATAATGAGTGTATAGTAACGATCGTAGGGATCATATTACAGATTGGACGTGTTAACTGATAATGATTGTTGTTACCTGCTTGCATGTGCTAAGGTGAGTTTCACGAACCCCTTTTTCTGAATTGTTTTAAATGTTTTCCCGGGGCGGAAGCATGTTACTACTGAAATATTTAAGTACATACTGAACGCATGGATTTGCGTGGATTTTACTGAACGCATGGATTTGCGTGGATTTAAATATATTGTTTATTGTACGGGAATCGTACGGAAATGTACTAAGATGGTAATTGTCTGAGTTGTTAATATTGTAAGGTCCCGCAACAGTGTTCTGGGTTAACAGTGTCCCCAGATGTCGTTGGAAGTGTTCTGGGTTAACAGTGTCCCCAGAGGTTATTGGAAGTGTTATGGGTTAACAGTGTTCCCAGAGGTTATTGGAAGTGTTCTGGGTTAACAGAGGTTTCACTTGTGGGCTCAGCATAATTACATCGATAAGATTATATTTTGATAATGATATATCATGGTTTACTCAATTTGTGAAACTAACCAACTATTCGTAGTTGACCCGTTTTCTCACATGCTTTTCAGGTACAATTTAGATGAAGTGATTGCTTACGTGCTAAGTGCTTGATGTGTGTAAGATTTGTGTGCGGGATGTTAGTATACATTATAACAGATAGAATTATGAATCGTATTGTATGATGTGTGTATCACCTAGACGGTAATGAAAGATGAGATAATGTAATTTTGAAGTATATTAATGCATTCAGTTTTCTTTATAAACAATGTGGTTGATATCAGAGGTGTCTGTCGCATCCCGTTTACGTTTCCGCTGCGGTTGTGGGGTGTTACACTAACAACGTACGTTAAGCGAGTTTTCGGTTTTGTCGGTCCAAACTTTGTTATGAGATCAAGTTGGATCCAACATTTCCAAGTACTTAAGAAAATAATTAAAATCAGTTTGTAAACTATTTTTAAGAAATATACAAGTCTTGATAGCTAAAAACACACTTGTGTGTTTAAGCGAGTAAAAATCGGATCGGTTTCGGTTTCCATCTCACAACAAGTTCATATATGTATTCCACATACCCATATATCATATATCTTGTATAATAATGTACAAATGAGAATATTTAAGTTCTACAACTAAAAAGTCAACAACAATTCTTTTTAACAAAAGTTCGGTTTGGTTCTGTTTCCATCTCACAATGAGTTCATAGATGGATTCCACATACCCATGACTTGTAAATGTGACTAACAACTAAAATGAGTAGAAGTTAAACATAAATAATATGTGCAAGCAAGTTATGTGAGTGTATATATCATCAAGAACACGAAGTCCTCCATATAGCCTTGCTTTACGAGGTCCGAAACTTAACCAACCGGAGTCGGAAAAGTAACTACCAAAGGTAACAAGGGGTGTGTATTATATATATGTTGTACCACCATATTCAAGTGTTAGTAATGTTAGATGAACAAGTTAGAATGAAAGACTATAGTTAGTTTGACTTGAGAAGTCAAACCTTCAAGAATACATAAATAAACAACCTTGAATCTAAGTAGGATTTGAGAGAGAACTTGGAGTAAGAGCAAGTGTAAAATGAAGAAGATGAGTGTGTATATATAGGGTAAGGGTCAAAGCTTATTTACAAGGTTTTCTTTTATGTTTTGCATGAAAATAGATTGGTTAAACAAACAAGCAAAGCACAAAACAACAAACAAAAACGAAATGTGTGCAGGTGGCCCTAGATTCCGGGCGGCCTCCCCTTGGACCCTTGGCCGCGCGGCGCGATGTGCCCAGGGGGGGCTGGCCCAGCTCGTCTTTTGTGGTTCTTTTGTGCGTCCGGAAGTTCGTTTTTGATGTATTTTAGTCGTTTTAAGTCCGTTTTCGAATCCGTAAAAGAGGTTTTTCAAATTGAACAAATGAGAATGTTTTGGTAACATAAAAATCCAATATTTTATATATCATGAGTTTCGGTTTACAAAATGGGTCGGTTTAAAACGTAAAACAAATGCATAAACGAATACAAACCAGACCTGAAATTGACGAATGTCACAATTAACATGTGTCAAGTAGGGACCATAGGAAAAAAGGCTATTGATGGTCGGGTGAAATTCATGTATATTATTATATTATTTGTTTACTTTTAGTTTTAATATTATGTGAACTTTGGTACTTCAAACGTGCTTATGTACTTTAAATATTATGTGAACTTTATATATCATGAGTTTTGGTTTACAAAATGGGTCGGTTTACAACGTAAAATAAATTCATAAACGAATTCAAACAAGACCAGAAATTGACGAATGTCACAATTAACATGTATCAAGTAGAGACCATAGGAAAAAAAGGGTATTGATGGTCGGGTAAAAGTCATGTATATTATTATATTATTTGTTTACTTTTAGTTTAAATATTATGTGAACTTTGGTACTTCAAACGTGCTTATGTATTTCAGGATACTTGACGTTAAGGACGCTTATCGGGATGAAATACTGGCTTGGGACGAAGATGTTGAAGACTCATGTTGATTGACACACTTTCCTATGCAAACTAAAAGAAGAAAATAAAGAAAATTGTGTCAATCACCCTTAGCGCGACGCTAAGGCTGATGATTGACACACTTTCCTATGCAAACTAAAAGAAGAAAATAAACAAAAATTGTGTCAATCACCCTTAGCGCGGCGCTAAGGGGTCCCGAGGGTGATATTAGAGATACTCTAAAATCATCAAATAAATGAGTCTTTCGCGTGGCCCTAAAGGCTCACCCCCTGGAATATTACCCTAACTTTGATATAATCAGTTTTGAGCCCTCATTTCGACCTAACATTCATTCCAGAAACCAAGCACAAGCCCTAGGACGATTTTGCATCATCCCGAAGCCTCCGGTTCGTCCGTTCATCGCATGCTTTCATCCTCTCATAAGATAAGTGAATCCTTTGTGATACCGATGTCAGGCGAAACCACTGTATTCACTTTAGGCTAGGGATTTGTGTAAACTAAAATTTGATCAGATTCGATGTTTTGAATGAATATAAACTTGATTGAATGTCTTTAATCTTGTTTTACATTATGAGTTGATTGTTTAAACGGTTTATGATTTTGATTATCAAACTTTGCATCACTTTTCTGGTTTTGTTCATCACATGTATGGTTAGCTCTTGTGTCATTGAACCAATAATCGTTAGTCATCGCTTATAACTAATTTTCATATTTTAATATGGCAATTGGGTAAACCGGGGTTCAGTTGTGTCAACAATTAGATTAGGGTATCGTTTGTCATCATAACCCAACTGCTAGGTTTAGTAATTACTGCGCAATTAATCTTATGAATCTGTGATTAGTCGGTCATCACATTACCTGAACCTGAAGTGAATGATTTTCTCATTATTGTTTACAGTTCACTTAAAGTAATCGTGTTTTACTAAATCATCTTTTATAAACCACTTGACATCGTTTGTCCACCTTAATATAATAATTATTAATTATGAACTTTACTTGCACTTTCCACTAATTCCCTGTGGAGACGATCTTACTTACCCGTACTAGTTATAAGTATTTTAGCATTATAAATACTTGTTTTTTTATTAGAGCACGGCATCTAAGTCAAAATGGCGCCGTTTCCGGGGAATCAACCCGCAAAGTGCTAGTTTTAGTTTTATTCTTTTTGCTTTAGTTTAGTTTATTTTTGTTTTTGTTTTTTTTATTTGTTTAGTTTTATGCGCGGTATTCTTGTTTTTCATGTATGTAGGTAATTCACAATGACAGGGAGTTGGGTCTATGACCCACATGAAGGATATGAGTTTGTGGAAGATGTTGATATGTGCAATTCATTTCCATATCTTTAACCGCCTTCATATAACCCCCAAAGCTATTACGAGCCAGATAGTTATAACAAACGAAACATCAACCAACAGGGCCGTAATAGATAATACCAGAATTATTCATCTCTTACACCTAACTCTTAGGGATATTATGAGTCAGATGAGTATGATAGTGATGGGCCTGAGACTCCAACGTTTGTCAGTTGTAAAAAGGAGGAAAAATATTAATACCATGAACAATCCCAACCGTTATACGATGAATTCCCTCAATATTATAATCATGATGGTATATGTCAAGGTAATTATCAACAAGATCAAAATGATTCCTCTGGTAACAAAGAGGATTCGATTAAGGATGTGATGGAATTCTTGAAGCAAATGAAGACAGAACCAGAGACTTAGAATAGAAGTCAAGAACTTGAAAATATGGCTTTGAATCAGAGGTTGGAGATTCAAGAAACGTCTAATGATGCCCAAGACGAACTGATGAGTCAACTATTTGAAGATGTGGCCCAAATTAAACGAGATCGAAAGCAGTTGGCTAGTTGTGTCATGGTGGATGATGAAGTGATAAATAAGGTTCGGGGGCTTTCAGAGCACGAAGTGGAGGAAGAGGTTGTGGAGATTAATACCACACCAATTCCGTTAATTCTTGCAGTGTCAATGAATGTATCAGTTGGGATTGTTAATGAGGATATTGAGGGAAATGGCCCATACCTTTTGGACTATATTGTTGAATGTGTGGACCGAGTTGAAGATAAAGTACCTTTCAAGGAATCAGACACTAAAATAGTCCCAAGTTTTTCTGATAATCCCCGGTTACATATTCCACAAATTCATAAAGTTTGGTATGCTGGTTTGAACTCAAAGAAGAGGAAGGTGGAGTTTAAGGATATTGGGCAAAATCGTAAGAAATGGGCCCATACTGGTTCTACTGACGGGTTAACCACAAGGAAGAAGATGTGGACACAACACCTCAACTACCAAGCATATACAGGAAACTCGGTTGGAACATGCTCAGTTCGGCACCGTTCAATATTTGATGTTTCGAAGATAAGAAAGAGTGTGTGGGCTCTACGTCTTCACTACTGAGCATATGCTGGAAATTCTGAAGGTAAATATGCATTCACACCGGACCGCTTTGGTTTATCGGACATGTTGAACATGAAGAAGGAAGTAGAATCGAGGTGTGTCAACTACCGTGCTTTTATAGGAAACTCAACAGGTAAATGTTCCATGCGACCACCATAACAAACCAATCAGGTAACAGTTTGGCTGAAGACCTTAACAAAAACTTAGAGCTGATCAGGGGGCAACCCAGATTTTATTTTTTCGTTTGTATTTATTTTAGTTTTGTATATTTTTAATCGATTGTCTCGAGTGTTTAGTGTAGTGCAAATATCAAGTGTGGGGAAGACGCAATGCAGAGTGTTTTCTCGGGTGTGTTGGTAAGCAAAATATTAAGTAAACTGAGTGCCAGGTATATATTATAAGTTACATGTTGAAAATATGGCTAAGGAATTCAAGAAAATGAAAAAAACTAAAAGATAGAAAAAATTTTCAACAGAAAAAATTCGGCCAAAATTTCTGTGAAAAGTGCATTTAGCGCGACGCTAACATCCAGGGGGTGAGACCTTAGCGCCGCGCTAACATTTACATGCATAAAAAAATATGTTATAATATAGGCTGCACGTGGGGCTCACCACCGAGTTTATTATCTCATTTATCATCTTCTCTATTCATTCCAATTAAACACCATCCATCACAAACACCATAGACCGCCACACCCCACCACCATATACCACCACTGTCATCCGCTGCATTACACCTCAGCACTGTATTTTTTGTTGTATTTGAACTTTGTGGGTGTAGTTCACTATAAACCTTCACGAGACCTCACTCGTCCACCCGGGATACCAGGGGGGGTTTAGAGGGCTTGTTGCATACGCTAAATGAAATCGTGATTCCTATGAAAGTGAGTTAGATATTTTAACAATTTTACTAGTTTAATAAATTTAGTTATGAAATTTATATGATTTGGCTTGGTAATTAAAATTAACGGTTTTACGAATGGTTTAAAAGACCTATCCTAACAGTTGGGAGAAGCGTGCTTCTACACGTGTGAGAGTTTGCAGATTCTGTTAGTGAATTGAGGATCCGGGTTTGTTGAGCACAAGCACGAGTGTGCTTGAGTTGCTTACTGTCTTATCAGGTGATTTCGTTTTCATAATTCTTTTTGTTTTATTAGTTTTATGTTAAAAGTGTAATTGTATATTGTATAAAGTGTTAGGACCATCAAATTAAGCCCGATTTTAAAACTTATAATCGGTAAAATTTTATCCCCGTCCTCAATTATATATATTGCTAAATTTTAACGTTGAGGACAATGTTAACCTCAAGTGTGGGGATGGGGGTAACATTAAAATTTTTGCCTTAAAGTGCCTTGATTGTGCGCAAAAGCCGAAATTGTAAATAATTAAGAGCTATTATTAATGTCAAGTAAAGGTCTTTGGTCATGGTCAGTTTTTAAGCTTCTAGAAAGTCTTCCCATTCAAATGTTTTTCAAAAAGAAAAATTATAATGGACGTTTAGATTGGGATAACGAGTCATGGGGACGGGTACACATGTTTTATATCAGCAACCTAATTCCTCCGGTATGTGTGTGTGATTTGCCTTATATATAATACACATATAATATATAGTATATATACATGTCATATGAGCACCATTATAGAGAGTAACCAGTATGCCCATGATATTTAGAACTTGGTTGTCTCATGCATTTCGATATCTTAATACCACCACCTGTATGGAGAAATAGGACGGTAGAAAACCCACATTATATTGGCCTTAAAATAATAATAAAAAATATATATAAAAAATACCTACCTTACATTATCCCTTAGGAGCCAATTGTTGCCTTTTCCAATTTTCTTTGCTCTTTTTAACCCAAATGACAAGCCGTGTTAGCCTTGGCCTTTTATTTTAACCCTATGGATGAAACCCGGTATGTTAGAGTTGTATATAAGTTGTTTTTCGAGCATATTACACCATGTACGTATGTCTCGGGTCAGTTATCTGTATATATTGACGATAGTATTTAAAAAAAAGTTGGAAAATCAAAGAAAAGCTCAAAAAGAGTCAGTGTTTCAGTCAGTATAGTTTCTAAATAATAGTCAGTGAGTTGTTTGTTTGAATAAATTGAGTTTCATCCACCATAAGCTACTAAATAAATCTTCTTCCACACTCTAACCTAAGCCACAACAAAACCCTTAGTTCTATTTTTTATGCAACAGATGGGTAATGGGTGGAGATATGTGACATTTGTCAATTTCGAGTTCTGTTTGTATTCGTTTGTGTATTCGTTTATCACATAAACCGACCTGATTTATATCCAGAATATTTCAAATATATAAAATATTGGATTTTATGTTACTAAATCATTCCCACTTGTTCAATTTGAAAAACCCTTTTTACGGAGTCGAAAACGGCTTTAAAACGATCAAAATACATCAAAAACAAACTTCTGGACGCGAAATGAACCACACTAGATGCGCTAGACCAGCCCCCCTTGGGCACGCCGCGCCACGTGGCCAGGTCAAGGGAGGCCGTCAGGCGGCGCCTAGACCCCTCTGCACATTATTTGGTGTTTTTCTTGTTGTTTTGTGCTTTGCTTGTTTGTTTAACCAACCTATTTGCATGTAAATATAAAAGAGAACCTTGTAAAGAAGCTTTGACCCTTACCCTTTAAATACACACCCATCTTCTTCATTTTTACACTTGCTACATCTCCAAATTCTCTCTCAAACTCCATAGATTCAAGGTTGTTATTTACTTAGTGTTCTTGAAGGTTTGACTTCCAAATGTCAAACCGAGTTTAATCTTTCATTCTAATTAGCTTATATAATCTTATTAATACTTGAATATGGTGGTACAACATATATATAATACACAACCCTTTTTACCTTTGGTAGTTACTTCTCCGACTCAGGTTGGTTAAGTTTCGGACCTCGTAAGGCAAGGCTTCATAGAGGACTTCGTGTTCTTGATATATATACACTCACATAACTTGTTTGCACATATTAATCTTGCTTAACTTCTGCTCATTTTAGTTTGTTTGTCACATTTACAATTCTTGGGTACGTGGAGACCATCTATGAACTCGTTGTGAGATGGAAACCGAACCAAACCGAACTTTTGTATAAAAGACTTGTTGACCTTTTAGTTGTAAATCTTAAGTATTTTCAAATGTACATTATTATACAAGATCTATGATATTGGGCATGTGGAAACCATCAAGGAACGTATTGTGAGATGGAAACCGAACCAATCCGATTTTTACTCGCTTAAGACACACAATTGTGTTTTTAGCTATCAAGACTTGTATATTTCTTTAAAAGTAGTTTACAAACTGATTTTAATTATTTTCTTAAGTATTTGGAAATGTTGGATCCAACTTGATCTCATAACAAAGTTTGGAACGACAAAACCAAACACTCGCTTAACGTACGTTGTTAGTTCTAAAGCAATAGAACTACGTACTTGGTTGAGTCTTATTAAGTTTTATTGAGTTATCTCATAACATTTATTATTTTGGAAAGTTGACTTTGGGTTTGATCAATTATCAAGACCCGAACCAACAACACGAAACACTCATTGAAACCCGTTTTAGTATCTTTGTCCCAAAGTAACTTGCATTATGGCATTTTACCCACCTTATTACTTAACATATGTTATGTAAATAATAAGGTTAGATAATTTAACCCGGTTTCGAGCAAACTTACATTTTAAAAGGTTATTATTATAAATTCTTTGATAGTTACATTTTAAACCCTTACTTTAATTATTTACACTTCTTGTCTTTTATTTTAAAGAACTTCCAAAACAACCTTTCTAATTCAAGACTTTTATTTTTATTTAGGCCTTGCTCGTTAAACTCCATCCACTCGGTTATTCATCTTTTGCCGATCAAGTTTTATACTTGAACGTGAGTACTTTCATACCCCGTTTTCCATCTTTTGTTTTGGGGGTGACATTTCATACTTATCAAACTAAATGCATTATTTACTTGAATCTTAAACCACAAACGTTATTGTATACTTACTTGAATAATTGCTTGATTTGGTGTTCTATGATTCTATGCCTATGTGTTTATCGCTTTTGGTTGGTTGATCTATAAATACTAGACTACTTGGCACCCCCTTTTAGCAAGGTGTCGTTAACGTAATGCAATTAACGATAACTATAAAATCCTAGACTATCTGGCATCCCCTTATAGCTAGGTGTCGCTAATGTAATTCTATTAGCGATATCTATTTATCAAAGTCATTGCTTTTATTTATTGTTTCGTATACAAGTTCTGTGGCTTTTTTTATCACTATGTACTTATATGCTCAAACTTATGAATTGCTCACCAACCTTTGTGTTGACAAACTTTATTTCATGAAATGTTGCAGGTTTGACTTTGGTTGACTCGAGAACTTGACGAAAACGTTATCAAGACTATTAGGATATTAGTAAAACGAACAATATATTTGTTTACTTGTATTCAATTTGTTTGTATGAACAAGATGTGTTGTTTATTGATTTATAAAATAAATGAGTTAATTAAATATTGTCACTTTAATAGTGTCTTGTGTATTTGTCCAATCACGTTGCACCCCGGCATGTTCCGCCGCCTTTGGTCGGGGTGTGACAAGATATGACTTACTTCCAAGCTTATTACATTGTGTTCATACTTGGTATAGAGAGCAGAGAGAGACTAGCACATTTTATGTTGGTCCGGATATTAAACCGAGAGCAGAGATGTTATATTATGAGGGGTGTGATTGTGTGTGCCTTAACCGGAAACAAAGTACACTCGTTTGGGCAGTTCCATATTTTTAAATTGTAACATTAAATTATTTGGTGGGTTATCAACCTTGACAGTGTCAGTTCTTGGGAATTTGGTATGACATTATACCTTACAAGTATTAATCGTGGTAATTGATGAATCATCAGTCGAGGTGTATTTGTTGCATAAGAGTTTGCTTGAGGGCAAGCAAAAGATAATTGTTGGGATGTGGTGGTCGGGTAAAAGTCGTGTATATTATTATATTATTTGTTTACTTTTTAGTTTAAATATTATGTGAACTTTGGTACTTCAAGCGTGTTTATGTGTTTCAGGATACTTGACGTTAAGGACGCTTATCGGGATGAATTACGGGCTTGGAACAGAGATGTAGAAGACTCATGATGATTGACAAGCTTTCCTATGCAATATAAAAGAAGAAAATAAAGAAAATTGTGTCAGACACCCTTAGCGCGGCGGTAAGCGGTCCTGAGGGTAATGTTAGAGATACTCTAAGATCATCAGCCAAATGAGTCTTTAGCGTGGTGCTAAAGGCTCACCCCTAGATGGTAGCGCCGCGCTAACATCCCTCCTGACGGAATATTACCCCAACTTTGATATAATCAGTTTTGAGCCCCTATTTCGACCTAACCTTCATTCCAACAACCAAGTACAAGCCCTAGGACGATTTTGCATCATCTCGGAGCCTCCGATCCGTTCGTTCATCGCATGAGTTCATTGAACGTAATACACAATGAACATAATACTATATTTCTCAACTTACGTAAATGTTGAACACAATGACTAAAACATAATGATAAATAGAAAGACAAATGTTGAGCATAAAGACTCAATGACGAATAAAAAGACACAATGATGTAATATTTGTTTTAATTTTTATCTTCAACATGAGTACCAATTGAAAAAACAATGACCAAAATCTATAACACAATGCATATAAAAACCCAATTAAAAACACAACGGACAACCAAATAACACAATATAAAAAATCCACTAACTTTTTTTTATTTTTATATAATAATATGATATTCATATTAAAGTTAATAAAACACTTTTTATTTTGGCAAAAAGAATTTCTAAAAAAATGTGGTATGAAAAAGTTATAGACGTTTTAAAATGATGGAGTAATTAACATGTGCATTGAATGTGGAGGGGGGAAAATCATCATAAGTGAGTTATTACATTAATGACCCTTTTATCAATTTTTATTTTAAAATTTATCTCCACCATCCAAATTTAAGATCAATATATTAGATTCATTCTGTTGTACTTTGTATTTTAACTTTATCCTATAATATGGTATTAACCCATAAATATATTTGGTAACAAATACACAACCGTCACGTAGTTTTAACGGATTATTGGCTAAGCTTTAACCATTCTGCCTATAGTCTAACAAACCGATATCTAATAAGTGAGGGGCGAGCATGAGACAATTGGACACGAACAACAAAATCCATGTCCGCCTAATCGTTTATGAAGGGTATATTGGTCCAAGCAAACATGGATAAAGAGTCACTTACGTGGCATCCGATGGTACAACCCATATCCTCATTTCTCAATATGCAAAATGAGAGGTCCAAACCTTAGAAAACCCAGCACCAATCACCTGCATCAGCACCCCATCATAACCCCATGCACTCACCCTAAGCACCACTCATCAATCGGTCAACACTTTTAAAGTCAAACCGCATATAAAATCAAACAACTCCCTCCATTTAGTTACTCTACTCCCTCCCACACACAACCAACCCATCCAACAATTTGAAAAGGCTGAGTGATCAAACTCAGACTCATTTTTCGAATGGCGAAGCCGGTTTCGATTGAAGTGTGGAACCCGAATGGGAAATACCGAGTTGTCAGCACGAAACCCATGCCGGGTACACGTTGGATTAATCTGTTGGTGCAACAAGATTGTCGTGTTGAAGTATGTAGTTTAGTTAATATTATTGTACTATTATATATGTATCTTTTGGTTGAATTGATTATTGTTTATATGTTTTTGTGGTTAGATATGCACCGAGAAGAAAACCATATTGTCTGTTGAAGATATCATTGCTTTGATTGGGAATAAGTGTGATGGAGTTATTGGTCAGGTAATATATACAACTTATGTTTGTGTTCATGTTCATTTCCATTCCAGGTTGTTGATGAACAAAGCTAATAATTTGTTTTTTTCAATATGTTTTTAAAGTAAAACAAATACGTTAATGTGCTGTAACGAACATCACTCTTGTATTGAGAGTCAATACTCATAAGTTAACTGGTACTTGTAGTCTGTACCTAATTACATACATACATCATTATTATGAACTATTTACATATATTTAACTACAAAGGAGCAAAACCTTGATAATTTCAAAGATAGCCATAGATGTGACAAATAATACTGATCTAATTAAGTGCATGTATTTTAGTTGACAGAAGACTGGGGGGAAACATTGTTTTCAGCATTGAGCAAAGCAGGAGGGAAAGCTTTCAGCAACATGGCTGTCGGCTACAACAATGTTGACGTGGAAGCAGCAAACAAGTATGGTGTTGCTGTAGGAAACACACCTGTGAGTTTTGATCGGCTTAGTGAATATTAATATCAAGACGACAATTTATTTGTTCATGTGATTAAAACATCAATGTTCTGGTCTGAAATTAACTAATACCTGGGCATAAATATGCATAGGGTGTGCTTACGGAGACGACAGCAGAGTTAGCAGCATCACTTTCTCTTGCTGCTTCGAGAAGGATAGTTGAAGCCGATGGGTTCATGAGGGCTGGCTTATATGATGGATGGCTTCCTCATTTGTAAGATCCTATTTTTTTATATATTTAATAAGATAATAACAGATTACTAGAAACTGGTTACAAGTTATAGGTGAGATAAATATTATATTTTGTATATTGTTATAGGTTTGTGGGAAATTTGCTTAAGGGACAAACTGTTGGTGTGATTGGAGCAGGTCGTATCGGATCTGCTTATGCCAGGATGATGGTAAAATCTTTTTAATCCAGTGTTTTGTAATTCAGTTAAAACTGACAAATATACGGTTATCAGATTGAAGGGTTCAAGATGAATCTAATATATTATGATCTCTACCAAGCTACACGTTTAGAGAAGTTTGTTACAGGCATGACTCACTCCATTTTGTACATTTTCCTAACAAAAAGTTAGTTATTTAACTGTAATCATATATGAACTAATATGTAATAAGCAATTTGCAGCTTATGGTCAATTCTTGAAAGCCAATGGAGAACAACCTGTTACCTGGAGACGAGCATCATCGATGGATGAAGTTCTTCAGGTGGCCGATGTGGTAAGAATTTGTTATATGTGTTTCCATTATCTTTTTGGTTTTGTTACAATATTTTATTTATTTATTATTATGGTTACATAGATAAGCCTGCATCCAATATTGGACAAAACAACTTATCATCTCATCAACAAAGAAAGGCTTTCAAAGATGAAGAAGGTATAGGTTTATGTTTTCAAATGTATAAATCTATGTATAAAAACCATTAAACTGCATTAAGGGTAAATAAGAGTTGAATTTAAACGTATAGGAAGCGATTCTTATAAACTGCAGCAGAGGACCAGTGGTTGATGAAGAAGCTCTTGTGGAGCATTTGAAACACAATCCTATGTTCCGAGTTGGTCTTGATGTATTTGAGGATGAGCCGTACATGAAACCTGGCTTGGCCGACATGAAAAATGCCATTGTTGTCCCTCATATTGCTTCTGCATCTAAGGTACACTTTTTTAATAAAAGTTAATACTTTTTTAGCTGCTAATGAATGCCAAAGATGATTATATTATATCTAGATTCTAAATCCTAGTTTTTGGTTTACGCAGTGGACTCGTGAAGGAATGGCCACACTTGCTGCATTAAACGTAGTGGTATGCAACTTCTTAATACGTTACATAATTACATATAAATCATTTTGGTGATCCTGCTAGTAATGGTATTTAGTTAGTTTATTATTTTTTCCTCCAATCAGAGTGCATGTTGTATCTACTTAATTCTCACCAAAAACTAATAGTTTTTTTTACTCTGTTCAAAACTTGTTCCAGTTAATAGTGCAACTGCATACTCAAATGAATAATACTTGTATCTTTGTCTTTATTTTGAAAATAGGGAAAAATAAAAGGGTATCCAACTTGGTCAAACCCGAACGCAGTTGACCCGTTTTTGGATGAGAACTCGTCACCCCCAGCAGCATGCCCGAGCATTGTCAATGCTAAAGCAATAGGTAAGTAGCTTGAAATGCTACTCTTTCTCGTCTTAAAATGATGTTCAAAAATGAAAACACAAAACGTGTGGGGACAAATAAAGAAACCGGCACACTAAGCATCATTTGAGTTGTTTTTGAATCGGTTTGTATGGTTGATAACCTGCAACTTCTAATTGTTACTGTCAAATACAGGACTGCCCGTTTCAAAGCTCTAAAGATGGTCTATACTTCTCTTGGATAACGTTAACAGCCTTCGATTGTCTACCGTATATTGTTTATCGTCACTACTTTGTGTGTACAATGTACAAGCGAAACTGTATTTGATTATGGTTGAACTGAAAACTATAAACAGGAAGATAATATCAATCTGTTGTTTTGTCTACCAAAAAAACATATTTCTGCTTTTTGACGTGTGGAGTTTGTAGCATATTGGTATATGATAAATCATAATAATCATGTCACAAGTTATATTGAAAAATGTAAATTTAGTTTAATCATAGTTATGTGCTTTAAAACTTTTATTAAAAACACTCATTTAGACGTGTAAATAATAATAATAATAATAATAATAATAATAATAATAATGACTAATTTCCCGGTATATGTTATATTCAAAAGTTCCGTTTATGTTCTAATCTACCCATTCTAATAAAAGAAAATAATTGAGACACATGTCACTTAGAGATTGATTCTTAGCATAAATATCCCGATCAAACCATATTCTATTTTTAATGAAAACATATTTATTTCAGTGTAATCAAAACATATCATTACATCCAATATTTACCTAAATTATAAGGATTAAAAATATATGGGTATCTATGTCAATACAATAAAAAAAAATAATTATATCTGTAATAAAATCAAATCTACTTTTTTTATTAAATCAGTTTATAAAATGATACTTATAGGTATAAGATGATAAATACGAAAAAATTATGAATGACTAACAATTTTATTCTCACATGTTGATTCAACTTTTATGAATCCATGGAGTTTTCATTCATCTCTTTTGAAACTGTAATACAAAAACGTGTTTTATTTATATTAATTTTGTATATGATGTTCTTTTTTATGTTATTTATAATGAAACATTTTATCATCTTTTGTTAGAATTCAATATTTCATTAAAAATATAATTACAACTTATATAATCAATAGGTGCATCTTTTTCGTAATTATTAGGATATTGTGTGAAAATACACCACAAATTCATATGAAGATTTCATATGAAAATATATTTTGAACTTACAAACCATTTAATTTGATAAAATATAAGTTTTATTAAATTTAATCATTTAATATATATGCTTAATTATATTTTTTTAAGCATCTTGTGCATCACACCGGTTCTAAAACTAGTATAATAATAAAATATGATGCATTTTTAAGCAGTTGTATCATTAAAAAGTTATAATGATATTTTGTGTTTAGAAAAACGTGAGATTAGAAGATATCTTATGTTACATTATTTTAATCATATCATTTCATACTCTTCTAATAATATAAAATAATTGAGACATGTGCCGCTTTGTGGTTAAATCTCATAACTCTTTTTCCTCCTAAACTAAGATCATAATCAATGTTTTCAGACCTGGACTGGACGTCGACCAGGACGCCTTACCGGGTTAAAGGTCGGACCGAACCAGGAGGGCAGACCGGTGTTTGACCCGGATGACGTCATAAATAATTAAAATACATATTTATTCATATATATAATTCATATACATATAATAATAATAACAAATTTTAATGTTTATTTATGTTTCATACATTGCTTTTTGAATTATATGATTTATATTTGATCAATAAAAACATCAATGACGCTTGGTTGGTTGTCTCATGAGTAATTATTAAAGATTTTATCTACAAAATTGTTACACCCCCATCATGGGCTTAGGAGTGCGACCCAACAGTTGGTACCACAAGTGTAAATAAATCAGAGTTACGTTATATTAGCGGAAGACTTATAAAACTTGTGGATTAAAGTTGTAATATTATAAAAGACCGGATTATAAAAGATTCCCGTTTAAGTTCAAAAGATTACTTGTTTTAATTACAAACCACCATTTTTAACATATTAAATTCATACAAAACAAATCCGAGCCATCGGATATTTATAGCACTTCGACATTCCAAGCGCTATCCTTGTTCACCTGCAAAATGTAAAAAAATACGTCAGCAACGAATGATAGTGAACACGCTGACGCTAAAATATTTTCTTTTACTTTATTACCCCTCGAGACTACGCCTGCCTCGGCCCATCGTGGCTTAGGAATAACAAAGTTAAAACAACACATGTATAAATTTGAGTCTCTACTCTAGGTCACCTCAGCAAACACCGCAGCGTTCGACTTAGTTAAGTACCCGTACGTATACACAATGGTTGTGCTTCCCGCGGGAAAGCGTCCTACGACCAGGCGTGGTGCGATGTGCCCACCGCGTACTACCACATATGTAAGGATCCAGACAAACGTATACTACAGCCTGAGGGCTAGGCTTATACTCTTATTTATAACGGTATTAGGAACACGTAGTTCCTTGTAAACAATTTTCATATAACATGTTTGACTCGTTTGAAAACAAGTTTATAAAAGTTTTGGGGGCGTATTCACCTTATCGCTTTGGGATCGGCTTCAACACCGTCCGGGGGTCTTTCCCTTGCTATCTCGCACCTATAGTACGAGTATAACCAATTGTTAGTCGAATATATAATCCGGCTTAAGACCTTTAGTCTTAATTTATATCCTTTACCTCGATGAACCTTTAGTTCATAGATCTCTTTTACTTGAAAACCTTTAGTTTAAAAGTAATTATAAACCTTTAGTTTATTTATGAAACCCGACGTATCTTCTTCTCAAAGAAACGTATTCTTTTCTTTTATAATTTAAGAATACTCGTTATTACTTAAATAATATTTTCATAACAAAGAATATATATACTTGCACACACATATATATTTATCTATCACAACATATCTTTTATTCTTTCTTTGTTATGTTTTCTTTCTTTTATCGAGGTATCGAGTATAACCTCGACTTAAGGCTTAAGCCTTTAATATAATATTTTTTATATTCATTTGACATTACGCCTAACCTTGTTGGCATTTTGGAAACCCTAAGGATTCGAGCAGCACTCCCACGCCGCTTGATTTCTTATGCCTCCTTGATCAACACTTCCCTTTGTACACCAAACGAAACCACCAATCTTTATCACTCGTTGGCACACTTCTCGAGACTCATCGCCATGATAACAAACGCCTTCTTGGTTGTATGTGGGTGGAGGGTGGCACGAATTTCGAGGTAACGTTGGCACGGAAATCGAGGTATTATGGCACGTTTATCGAGATGGATCGAGGGTCGGATTTTCGGAGTTTAGAGAGATGCTAGAGAGAGGGTGGAATACTGATTCTGGTGTGAGTTGTGATGAATCCAGTGGCCTTCTATTTATAGGCAAAAAATGGATCCCGTCATGGTACGCGACGGCCTCCTGGGCACCCGTCGCGTATCGCGACGTAGGCATGCGCAGTCACATCGTAGGTCTGGCACGTGGCAGATGGTGCGCTACGTGTCGGACGACATGCCACGTGTCGGGACACGTGTCAGACGGTGTGCCACGTGTGGGCACGTGGCGAAACTGGTACCAGACATGTCAGGCCACGTCATCGCGATAGTTAACAGCGATCGGGTATCGCTGTTGACTTCTTCTAGAAGCGTTGACCAAGCCCCATCGCGATACGCGATGGGCTTTTCTTTTGCCCTGTCGTGTAGCGCGATAGGACAAGAAAACATATTTTTCATTTTAAACCCTAAGGTTTGGAATTTTGTCATTTTTGGTCCCTTGACTTTGGAAAGTTGACGATTTGACTTGAAATTTTCATAATGTTACATCCTCCCCACCTTGAAATAAATCTCGTCCTCGAGATTGCTTTACCAGAACAAGTGGGGTATTTCTTTCTCATTTCCGATTCAAGTTCCCATGTATATTCGGGCCCTCTACGCGAGTCCCATTTAACTTTCACAATTTTCCGTGTTTGTATTTTCAATTTCTTTGTTTTTGAATCTTCTATTTGAATTGGACGTTCTACGAATTTTAAATTTTCATTGATTTCAACGTCTTTTAATGGCATAGCTAAAGATTCATTGGTTAAACATTTACACAGATTCGAAACGTGGAATACATCGTGTATCCATTGAATTTCCTCGGGCAGTTGCAAATGATATGCAACAGTGCCAATTCGTTCAAGTACCTCAAAGGGTCCAACGAATCGAGGACTTAACTTTCCTTTCTTACCGAAGCGAACAATGCCTTTCCAGGGCGAGACTTTCAAAAGAATTTTGTCACCAACATTGAATTCCAACGGCTTACGACAGACATTGGCGTAACTCTTTGGCGATCACGTGCCGTCTTGAGTCGTTCTCGAATTTGGAGAATCTTGTTGGTGGTTTCTTGGACTATCTCGGGTCCAGATACCCGATTTTCCCGGTTTCAGACCAACACACAGGCGTTCTACACTTTCGACTAAACAACGTCTCGAATGGTGCAGCTTGAATACTTGTGTGATAGTTATTATTATACGAGAATTCAATTAGGGGTAAGTGGTCATCCCAACTTCCACCTAAGTCAATCACACGAGGTTGGAGCATGTCTTCCAACGTTTGAATCGTCCTTTCGCTTTGCCCATCGGTTTGCGGATGATAGGCGGTGCTAAGGTTAAGCTTGGTGCCTAAGGCTTGTTGGAAGCTCTTCCAGAAATGAGACGTAAAACGACTTTCTCGATCAGAGATTATAGACAGCGGTACTCCATGCAAAGCAACGATGGTGTTTACATAGATACGCGCTAATCTATCCATAGAGTATGATTCATTGATGGGTATAAAATGCGCGGACTTTGTTAGGCGATCCACAATTACCCAAATAGCATTATGTTGACGAGTCGTTTTAGGGAGTTTGGTAATGAAATCCATGGTTATTAACTCCCACTTTCATACGGGAAGTTCGGGTTGCTGAAGCAATCCCGAAGGCTTTTGGTGTTTAGCTTTGACTTTCAAACATGTAAGACATTTCACAACATTCGAAGCGACATCCCTTCTCATTCCATTCCATCAATAGTTTTCCTTGAGATTATGGTACATTTTGTCACTCCCGGGATGCATCATATATTTGGATTTGTGAGCCTCGTTCAAAATTTTCTCACGCAAGTCCCCAACGATTGGTACCCAAATTCTATTACCGAGTCTAAGGATATCATTGTCACCCTTGACTAGCGAGTCAATGGTGCCGTTACGTTTTTCGTCGTAGATTTGGTTTTCAGCGATCGCTTGATTTTGGGCAGATTTTATTTGCTCGAGAAGGTCGACTTGAAGTTCTAGGCGCAACGCTCGGACTCTTTTTGGCTTTTCGTGCTCTTTACGACTTAAGGCATCCCACAACGTTGGCTTTGCCTTCATGGTAGACAATCTCACAATCGTAGTCGTTGAGAGTCTCCATCCAGCGTCGTTGACGCATGTTGAGTTCTTTTTGATCAAAGATGTGTTTCAAGCTATTATGATCGGTGTACACGGTAAATCTTACTCCATAGAGATAGTACCTCCATATCTTAAGTGCAAAGATTATGGCGCCTAACTCTAGATCGTGAGTCGTATAGTTCTTTTCATGTACTTTGAGTTGACGAGAGGCGTAGGCGATTAATTTCTTGCGTTGCATTAGTACACATCCTAAAACAGAATGGGACGCATCACTAAAGACAACAAAATCCTCAGTAGCTTCTGGAAAGGCCTGGATAGGTGCTTGGGTGAGTTTTTGTTTGTGTATATCGAACGCCTCTTGTTGCTTTGTTCTCCATTCATACTTTATGTTCTTGCGAGTTATGGAGGTTAGGGGAACAGCAATTCGGGAAAAGTTTTTAATGAACCTACGGTAATAGCCGGCCAAACCTAAGAAACTTCGAATCTCGGTTGGCGATTTTGGGATCTCCCACTTAGAGATAGCTTCAATCTTAGCGGGATCGACTTGAATGCCGTTGACGTTGATGATGTGACCAAGAAAATGTACTTCTTGTAACCAGAATTCTCATTTTGAAAATTTAGCATACAGCTTCTCGGTTCTAAGAATTTCTAGCAGAGTTCGGAGATGGATTTCATGATCATCCTTAGACTTGGAATAAATTAATATTTCGTCGATGAATACGATCACAAATTTATCCAAGTAAGGCTTACAAATTCGGTTCATCATGTCCATGAACGCGGCAGGCGCATTAGTAAGTCCAAATGGCATAACGGTGAATTCATAATGGCCATACCTTGTTCGGAAAGCAGCCGGAACGGAGATCGATTTTAGAAAAGAAGCTAGCATCTTGAAGTTGGTCGAAAAGATCATCGATTCGAGGGAGTGGATAACGGTTCTTGATTGTGACTTTGTTCAATGTACGATAATCGATACATATCCGCATGGATCCATCCTTCTTCTTGACAAATAGGATTGGCGCTCCCCATGGTGACGAACTCGGTCGAATGAAACCTTTCTCCAGTAGCTCATCGAGTTGTTTCTTTAACTCCTTCATCTCGGTTGGCGCTAAGCGATACGGAGCTTTGGCGATCATAGCGGTACCGGGAATAAGATCAATCCTAAACTCTACTTCGCGGTCGGGAGGGATTCCGGGAAGTTCATCAGGAAAGACATCAGAAAAGTCGGAGACTACTGGTACGTCCTTTATCTCCTTTGGCTTTGACTCTTCAGTGACATAGGCCATGAAGGCTAAGCATCCTTGATTTAAACATTTGTTAGCCCTAATCATGGAAATTATGCTAACTTGGCCAGCGTCATTGTCCCCTTCAGTTCGAATCGTTTGTTTATCGGGGGATTGACGTTCAACGGTGTTGCTATTGCAGATGATACGAGCATGGTTATTGGATAACCAATCCATACCAAGTACACCATCAAAACCAGCAAGTGCCATAGGTAAGAGTTGGATAGGCAGGATATAACCAGCTAAAAGAATTTTTCCGTTTTCAAGGGCTTCGGAGATCTTAACGATTTCACCACTAGCAATCTCGACGCTTAGAGTTTTATCTAATTTTGTTAAAGGTTTGTTTAATAGACTACAAAAATTATAATCTATAAAACTTAAATTGGCACCCGAATCAAATAAAACTCTAGCATAGGTGTCGTTGACTAAAAACGTACCGGTAATGGTTTCCGGCATGTCCGCGGCCTTCTTTGTGTCTAGTACAAAGACTCGCGCGTTTCCCTTCTTGTTATGGCCACTTCCACCCGCACCACCAGTCGCGGGTTTGTTCTTTGGGCATTCAAAACTTAAATGCCCCATCTCCTTACAATTATAGCACGTCATCTTCTTTTTCCCGCAATCAGCAGCCGCATGACCCGTACAGTTACATGATTCACAGACTTTAGGAGGCGGAGCGAAGTTGCATCGACCTTTGTGATACCTCCTGCGTGTGGCGTGGCGTTGGGATTGAATCGACTTTGGTGTTGGTTTACGCCTTTGCCTTTGAAGTTGGTGCTTCCTCCAGATCTCCCTTGAGTAGTTGTTGGTGTAACCTTCTTATCTTCTTCCTTATTGCGGATCATACCGCCCATCAAGTAACCAGCTAACTCCATCGCGGAGTCAGCGGTTTGTGGTAAGTGTGACCTCACCATGTCGCGGATTTCCCTCGGAAGTCCCCAAATATACCTGGTAACCTTGCTAGATTCTGGATTCACTAGCTGGGGAACTAGACGACAATATTCGTGAAACTTGGTGTTGTATTCACGAAGATTCGTCCCCATGACCTGAAGATTTAAAAATTTAGTTTGGATTTGGTCGGTTTCATGCATGGGACAAAACTTTCCCATTAATAGAGTCTTGAACTGATCCCAGCTCAATTTGTACATCACTTCTCTCCCTTTGCTCATCAACATCGTATTCCACCACTCGAGCGCTTCTCCCTTAAACATAAGGGCAGAGTATTGAATCTTCTCCTCATCAGAACATTTGCTTGTTATCACGATCGTCTCCATCTCCTCAAGCCACCTCACGGTTGTGATGGCTTCTTTATCACCATGGAATTCCTTCGGTCCATAGTACTTAAAATCCTTAAACGAACACCCACTAATCTTGAGTTTCTTGAATTCTTGTCTAATTCCTCCATCGACGTTAGACTCATGAACACTTTCCTCGACTCGAGACGGGTTCGGACGAGACTTAACAAACTTTTGGGAAGGATTAACAGAATGAGAATGTTTCGAATTTCTCGATTGAGATCTATCCATAGACTCTTTTCTAACCACATCTTTAATCATCTTTTGTATTTTATTCGTATATTTTTCGGTAATTTCTTCTTCCTGATTACCCACGGAGTCTTTCCCCTTTTCTTTTCTTATTTCTTGCTCTTTTCGTACATTTTCGTTGTTATTACTTTGTTCAGACATTTTTATCGTTTTTCTTTTCAATTTATATCTGAAATTCAAAAATTTTTCTTTCTTAATACAACATTTTATTCATAACGATATATATCATAATTGATATATATTTTATTGTACCACACAAAGATATATGTATATATATATATATCATGTCACATGATATATATTTATAGACCTATCTTTACATAAGAACGTCTCAGCGTTCTTTATTATACATATAACACATACAACTATTTTACACACATACTTCCATCTTGTCTCCTTTCTTTATCACCTCAATCCTTTAAGAACTTTTTCACCACTTTTGTTAGCTTGTTACACTTGTGAAGAAGCTTTTCTCCCATCTTCTTCTTTTTCTTTCCTTCATCGGCCACCTTCTTCCTCCAATCATCTGTTTCGTGCAGGGCGCGGTCCAAGTGCTCTTCATACGAATGTGGGACCTTGTTGGGGTATCCATATTGTGGAGGTGGGTCACGGTAACCCAACGTCACAATTTCGTAGTGATTCATTGGTTCTGGATACGGAACATCGGTCATGTCGGAAGAAAGGTAGAAGAAAGCTTTAGAAGCTTTGTTCTGTTCTCGGATCTCATTAGCTTGCTCTTGAATTGAGGGAGTTTCTTCTTGGAATGGTGGGAAGCTTGATGAAGCTTGGTTCTTGAAAGCCTCGAGATATTGGACATATGGGTCAACAGAACCGTAGCTCGGGTTTTGGGAAGTGAGTGATCCATCCATTGATGTTGATATCTCATTGGGGTTATTAGGATGCTCTTCTTCCTGTTCAGACTCTTCCTCAGGATCCTCCTCTTCTTCGGGATCCTCCTCCTCCTCTGGTTCCTCTTCTTCCATAGGTTCTTCCTCTTCTTCAGTTTCTTCCTCCTCCATATGTTGGGTGGTCTCGTTGATCATCGGGAGCATTTTGAAACTTTCGTAGCGCATTATTACCCTCATCTTGGGCTTGCGAGACGGCCTTCGCCATTGTTGGGTTGCGAGTTGACTTCGTTGAGAGTGGAGCTTCCGGTATGCCACCTTCGTTGATAGGAGTGGCATTGCATCCAGTCGGAGGATGGGGACCTTGGTTATTCTTTTATTGGTCTATTTGAGAGGAAGGCATAAGACGGATGAGGATTTGGTAGGTATCCAGTTGGGTAGTATTGAGGTATCTCCGATGGATGGTACGTTGGTATTTCAGAGGGATGGTACATGGGTATTGTTGGTGGGTGGTAGCTTGAGTGCCTTATTGGTTCGATTCTTTGTTTTGGTGGACTATCGGGAATGTCTATTGGATAGTGTCTACTTCCTGGGCAGTACACATGTTTGGTTAAGTCATGTTCCATATCTTGGTTGAAGTATGCTTCATAATAACCATCACTCATGTTATCCTCGGGGTATGGTTCGGCGATTCCCGCCTCTTTTGCTTTTCGTACATAGTTCTCCATCCAAATTTTGAATGACATCTAATCATTTGGGTGGTTTAGAATGTAGAGGGAAAGAAAAGGTTACCAGCCTATCTTATCCCTAAAACAAATAATCAATTATTTCCTATACGTGGATCGAAGCTTGGGTATTGTTTTATGATACCCAATTCGGTAAGATCGATGGCTCTGATACCAACCTGTCACACCCCCATCTTGGACCTATGAGTGCGACCCAACAGTTGGTACCACAAGTGTAAATAAATTAGAGTTACGTTATATTAGCGGAAGACTTATAAAACTTGTGGATTAAAGTTGTAATATTATAAAAGACCGGATTATAAAAGATTCCCGTTTAAGGTTAAAAGATTACTTGTTTTAATTACAAACCACCATTTTTAACATATTAAATTCATACAAAACAAATCCGAGCCATCGGATATTTATATCACTTCGACATTCCAAGCGCTATCCTTGTTCACTTGCAAAATGTAAAAAAATACGTCAGCAACGAATGCTGGTGAACACGCTAACGCTAAAATATTTTATTTTACTTTATTACCCCTCGAGACTACGCCTACCTCGGCCCATCGTGGCTTAGGAATAACAAAGTTAAAACAACACATGTATAAATTTGAGTCTCTACTCTAGGTCACCTCAGCAAACACCGCAGCGTTCGACTTAGTTAAGTACCCGTACGTATACACAATGGTCGTGCTTCCCGCGGGAAAGCGTCCTACGACCAGGCATGGTGCGATGTGCCCACAGCGTACTACCACATATGTAAGGATCCAGACAAACGTATACTACAGCCTGAGGGCTAGGCTTATACTCTTATTTATAACGGTTTTAGGAACACGTAGTTCCTTGTAAACAATTTTCATATAACATGTTTGACTCGTTTGAAAATAAGTTTATAAAAGTTTGGGGGGCGTATTCACCTTATCGCTTTGGGATCGACTTCAACACCGTCCGGGGGTCTTTCCCTTGCTATCTCGCACATATAGTACGAGTATAACCAATTGTTAGTCGGATATACAATCCGGCTTAAGACCTTTAGTCTTATTTTATATCCTTTACCTTGATGAACCTTTAGTTCATAGATCTCTTTTACTTGAAAATCTTTAGTCTAAAAGTAATTATAAACCTTTAGTTTATTTAGGAAACCCGACGTTTCTTCTTCTCAAAGAAACGTATTCTTTTCTTTTATAATTTAAGAATACTCGTTATTGCTTAAATAATATTTTCATAACAAAGAATACATATACTTGCACACATATATATATTTATCTATCACAACATATCTTTTATTCTTTCTTTGTTATGTTTTCTTTTCTTTTATCGAGGTATCGAGTATAACCTTGACTTAAGGCTTAAGCCTTTAATATAATATTTTTCTATATTCATTTGACATTACGCCTAACCTTGTTGGCGATTTGGAAACCCTAAGGATTCGAGCAGCACTCCCACGCCGCTTGATTTTTTTTGCCTCCTTGATCAACACTTCCTTTTGTACGCCAAACGAAACCACCTATCTTTATCACTCGTTGGCACGCTTCTCGAGACTCATCGCCATGATAACAAACGCCTTCTTGGTTGCATGTGGGTGGAGGGTGGCACGAATTTTGAGGAAACGTTGGCACGGAAATCGAGGAATCGAGACACGGAAATCGAGGTATTATGGCACGTTTATCGAGATGGATCGAGGGTCGGATTTTCGGAGTTTAGAGAGATGCTAGAGAGAGAGTGGAATACTGATTCTGGTGTGAGTTGTGATGAATCCCATGGCCTTCTATTTATAGGCAAAAAATGGATCCCGTCGCAGTACGCGACGACCTTCTTGGCACCCGTCGCGTATCGCGACATAGGCATGCCCAGTCACAACGTAGGTCTGCCACGTGGCAGACGGTGTGCCACATGTGGAAACGTGGCGGACGACTTGCCACGTGTCGGGACACGTGGCAGACGGTGTGCCACGTGTGGGCACGTGGCGAAACTGGCGCCAGACGTGTCAGGCCACGTCATCGCGTATCGCGATGATGTAAGTTAACAGCGATCGCGTATCGTTGTTGCCTTCTTCTAGAAGCGTTGACCAAGCCCCATCGCGATACTTGATAGGCTTGTCTTTTGCCCCGTCGCGTAGCGCGATAGGACAAGAAAACATATTTTTCATTTTAAACCCTAAGGTTTAGAATTTTGTTATTTTTGGTCCCTTGACTTTGGAATGTTGACGATTTGAACTTGAAATTTTCATAATGTTACAAAAATGACCCAAGTTCGAATCCCAACATACACATTTCATTTTGGATTTAATGAAAAAAATAGATTTTACCGGTTGACCCGCTGGGTCACCGTGTCTGGTCCGACCGCCACCCGCAAAACCCGGCTGGGTTTTTACAAAACAGGCTAAATACCCTGACCCGGGCCGGTTCCGAGACTTGGTCCCGGTCCAACAGGCCGGGCCGGGTTTCAAAACACTGATCATAATTAACACTAATATTTGTCATTGATTAATAATTATTCATTTTTCTTTTACACTCTATTTATATTATATCTATGCATTTTTATAAAGATAAATATTAACGTATTATATTACTGTATATTCCAAAATATACTTGGTGAGAATCCAAATTAACAAAAAACCATTTTGTTAAAAATTGAAAAGAATATAATTTCAGATGTTATCATTAACATATTATATTCTGAATATTACTGAAGATTGTAAAGAATAACAAAACTCTAATATGCTTATACGAAGAAATTTTTGTAATCATTAAATTATAAATATATGCTTAAAATTTGATCCATTGTTTTAAATCAGCCGATATATATATATATATATATATATATATATATATATATATATATATATATATATATATATATATATATATATATATATATATATATTGTAGAGGTAAGGTAGTAAAAAGACCCAAGAAACCAAGTAAAGACACCCGCGGGTCATGCACAATACTTGCGAGAATCATCCACCAAAGAACGAAAGTCCAAATACCCTCCTAGGGATCGCAGAAGTCATCCGCAAGAAGGTGTAAACATGAGCAAACTGCAGAATCCTTTGCATGCAGATGAATAAACGGATGATTTCTCATTTGTTAAAGAAAGGCAGTTATAACAAATCATGAGGTATTCATTTTTCACACTTCCTATATTACATCAATCACTTTGTACTTCTCTCTCTAGAAGAACTGTTCTTATTCTCATGCCGGAGGTTGGTTACGAGAAGACCCCTCATCTCGTCCTTCCCGCAACGAGTTCACGGTGGTTTGTTTTGCGGGATTTATATTTGGACCTAGCTTATCACTCAACTCCTTTCAATCCAGTTTCATCCATTAACCCTTACCCATTGGAAATATAGGACTAAACTTAATACGGTTAGATCTGTGTTTCTTCATTGTCGTCATCCGTATTTTTGACTAGAACAATTTTCGCTGTATTTGGCGACAGCGAATCGTACGACCATTCTCGGGGGTCCAACTCCCGAAGACGATGGATGAGTGACAATTGAATCTCGTTGGAACCGTCGAACTTCATATCTGGAAGGTAGATCCGGAGATTCTTCCCGACACAAGGGATAAGAGACATTGGTTCTTCGTCAACAGTCCAGATCTGGAAGGACGATCCAAACTCCTGAGGAATGGTTACAGAAGCAGTAAGAGCGAATTATTGAAGAGTACGAACGTATATTGCGGAATGAGCAAGTTCAAGAAAGAAAGCTATGCATGAGGATTCACCTCATTCATTTCCTTCTCCTCTATCGACGATACGTCAAAGTTAACTTAACGACAGTGTTAAAACTTTGACATATTCTGAATATTATTGGGAAACCGGAAGTCGCGACAGAGGTCGTCAGGATGAGCAGAGTATGTCCCGCAAAACCATGAATAATCAGATTTGTGCTTCCTACAGGTATCATGGCGATACTTATTGTGACGACAATGATGGTTATCCAAGTGATGACAACAGAACTCATGGTATTGAATAGACAAGTCACCCACAGATGATAGTTGGGCACACTGAGTACTATTGTGATGAGGAAGTAGACTTCACCAAACCATATCACCCCATGACGTTTGTGGAGAAATCCAAGTTCATTTCGCGCATTGCTACTGCCCCTTTCACAATAAACGTGAAAATTCCTAGTAATTTGGGAAAATATGATGGAATGACTGATCAGAGTGATCATCGTTTTAATTTACAGCAGAGGGTTAAGCAAATGGAATTTACCCTATTGGTGTCACATGTTTGCTCTCACATTGACAGGAGCTGCCCACGAGTGGCTCGAGAAATAGATAGATGGGCAAATTCAGAGTTGGAATAATTTCGTGGCAAAATTTTCACAACATTTTAGCCAGCAGAAAAAGCACACGCGTGACCCATCAGAAATTTTGATTTTTGTTAGACCCGACAATGAGTCTGTTGAAGACTTAATTACTCGTTTTGAAATGAAGGGTTGAATATTGGTGGGATTCGTAAAGATATGCTGAGAGGTGCCTTTAGGCAGAACGTCCACAGTAATGAATATATAAGATGCTTAACTGACTGAGATGAATTACCCAAAACTTGGGATGATATCATGTACACAACAAAAGTATTCGCCGCAACAAAAAGGTTTTGGGGCGGGAAAGTCCAAAGTAAGCATGTGACATTCGTGACAAAACGAGGTATACCTTATATATTACGTAGCGATTAAGCGATTAACCATTTTTACGTAGCAACCAAACGATTAAACGGACGCTACTGATTGTGACCTGTATACATCGGGGGGCTATATATAAGTGATACATATATTATAGTAACAAACATAATAATATTAAAGCCCTAGTACGCAGAAAACTACTTAAACGGAAAGATATCCGTTTAACAATACGATGTGATATTAAACGCAAACGCTAGTACCAAAACCAGCACTGTATCATCCGTCAAGCTGAAAAAGATGTATAAAACATGTATTGAGATGTTTTAAGCCACTTGTGAAAATATTTTGGGTTTTTTTACAACCAAGTGGTATGTTTTTCTTAATTTGCAAAAAGTTAGCTGAAAAATACTCGTTTTCGCGTTGTTTATCACACTCGAACTAATTTGCTTGCCAATAACCAAACCCGAACTAAATTTGGACTCGGGATTTCACGTAAGGCACGCAAAATGAGACAAAAATGGCCAAAAGAGGGGCCTAAGGAGACCCCCCTTATGGCGGCCGCAACAAGGCCCCCCCTTCTGATTTGCTTCACATTTAAGCTTCCTCAATTGATTTTTTTCACAAAATATCATACAAAAAATTAGGACTAGCTGCTACTTTCTATCTTTCACCAAAAACCCTAAGGTAATAGCTAATTTTGATGAGTTATGAGCTTGTTTAAACTTGTTTTAAGCATAAAGATTATAACTTGATTAGTAAAAACCATATTTGACCATGTAAAAACCTTCAAATTGGTCCAAAGACATCTTTTAATGCTAAACATGGTTACAAGCCGGAATTAAATACTTTTTAGCCAAAAACATGGATTAGGAAGTTTAAATCGCGTTTTTACGGTTTAAAAACTCGATTTAGAACCCTAACCGAAACCCTATTTTACAAGGCTTGATGATTGATATTCTATGCTTGGTTTTGTAATACATGGCCTGTAGATACACTAGCTACAGAGCCAAGAACCCGGTAAGGCGAGAAAAGAACCCAAACACCCGGAAATCGCAAAAAATACTAATCGAACACTCGTTTAGGGGTTGTTTGTGTCTAGATTGTGACTTGCTTGTTATTAGAATATGAAAATTTTCAGGGACATTAGAGATCATATGAATGAGTCCCTGTCCAAATTTGGTAATTTTTTGATATACAGAAAATATTTGGTGACCCTATTATATGTAACATCTCGGGTTTTTTTCGTATTTGAATTCGTTTATGTTTAACCCGACTTGGAATGTAATTCGGATATTTCGACATATTTAAATTTTGTAGTTATTAGTATTTAAATTGGTTAAACTTAATTTATATATTCTTAACTTTCAAACTCGTCAAACAACTCTTAAAAACCCTTCAAATCTCTTAAAACGGCTAAAAATATCGTAACTTGAGTTTTATACATCCGTTTGATCTGATTCCATCGGCCATGTTCTCGTTTTTAGTTATAGTTTATTTTTTCAAAGTTCTAGGTCTGTACGTGTCAGATCAGTCAGCTCGGTTAAGGCTCAGGACTCGTTTAATATCTTTATTTTATCGTTTAACTCGCCTGAATATCAAGGTGAGTAATCACTCCCCTAGTTTACAGATTTTAAACATTTTTGGGGAACTTATGCGTAGCTTATAATACCTTTATATATCTTAATTACATCTTGCAAATCTCAAGTATTGTGTTGTTGATCAATTAAATGTTTATATGCTAGTTGCTTAGTTGCTCACTTGTTTATTTTATCGCATTCGGAGAGGTCCATCATACTCACATTAAAGTATGATCATACGCCATATCAGTAGCCAAAGCCCGATCTCTAGGCAATGGTCAACCGACACCTTTACTCTTATTTATTTCGTCTTAGTAGCCAAAGCCCGATTCGCTAGGCAATGGTCAAACGAAACCAATTATTTTCTCATTATTTGCTTAATATTTAATTGTTGATACTCATGTAAGGCCCCGGTCCGGAGCCCTACTTTGGACGTTGGATTTACTCATAAACACAATTCTAAATATCAGAGTAAATTAAAACTTGCACTAAATAATAAAATCTTCAACCGCTGATATCAAATATCTAAAACTCCTTTAATACATTAACACTTTTTCTTTCAAGTTTAAACATTAAAACATAGCATAACCCTTTCTTCATCCGATGCCGGTCTCTTCTTTTAGGTCCATGCCATGTGTCCCTCTCTCAAGCCAGTTGTTTTATTCTACTCACCTGCGTGCATACTAAAAGTCAGCTACGCTGAGTGAGTTTTAGTTTACGACTCCACTTTATACATCATGACTTGTTATTCATCTTTAACATACTCATATATAAATAATACCACTCACTCTTTTTACAACTTACACAAACTTGGCATCTTACCTGCATCGTAAGTATGTAAAGGCTTGCCCTTTTTTTATACTTACGCCCAACATAGAAAAGCACGTAGAGGCTTTCCCTCCCTAGCATTTACGTCACAAAACTTATTCACGAAAGCACGTAGAGGCTTTCCCTCACCAGCATTTACGTCACACAACTTATTCACGAAAGCACGTAGAGGCTTGCCCCCACTAGCACTTACGTCACACAACTTATTCACGAAAGCACGTAGAGGCTTACCCTCACTAGCACTTACATCAAACAACTTATTCACGAAAGCACGTGGAGGCTTGCCCTCACTAGCACTTACATCACACAACTTATTCACGAAAGTACGTAGAGGCTTGCCCTCACTAACACTTACGTCACGCAAATTATTGACGAACGTTGTTGGTGCATGTGTGTCAGTAGTTCATTAGTCTTTAGTTTATATTGTCTGTAATAAGAATATTGTTTGTTATGTTTTTGTTTTGGTGAACTTACTGTTTAGCTTTTGGTATAGGCGATGTTAGCCTTTAGGCGAAGTTAGGGACAACTTCGCCTAGGTATGTTAGGCGAAGTTGTCGTTTACTATAAAACCTAACCTGGCCGTAGGTTTTTGTAAGGTCTTTAGATATAACTTCTAAACGCCGTGTTTCTTACGTGTTACGAGCACTGGGTTGCTAATAACAAATAAGCATTTTGTTTACATGTTTGTTTATCGTTCTGTTTTTCATTAAATTCGCTCTTAGCAAAGTTAAGCAAAAGGAGAAGTTAAATTAACTTTGCCCCTCACTGTTCACAGAACAAAAGTTAACAGAATTTACGTTTTCATTTCAACTGAACATGACTTCGATAAATATCTCTGATCTGGTAAAGATGGAGGTCGAGGCTGGTTCAGCAACTAAAGCTCCGAAGCTTCTTAAAGGTACTGACTTTGTTGCTTGGAAAGATAGATTTGAGAAATATTTGAAGTACCATGATACAAAGATGTGGGTATGTATTAAGGATGGTTATATTCCTCCAACAACAGAATCTGAAGGACGTGAACAACATGGAGGATAATGAAAAGAAGATGTATGAAGCAGAAAGTAAAGCCTTAGCTGCCATAACCATGGCACCGCTCAAGAGATTCTACATACATTCAGAAAGTATAAGTCTAATAGAGAATTGTGGGAAGCATTGGAAAATCGTTTTGAAGGGAATGTGAGCATACGAAACTCAAATACAAAATTGCTGAAGACTCAATTTTCAGTATTCAAGAACTTTCAAAATGAATCACTTGATGACATCATCACAAGATACTACCACTTGATGACTGAATTGACTAGCTACTCTATAAAGTATACTGAGATTGAAATAGTAGAAAAGCTTCTAGATGCTCTTCCACCCATTGGAATATGTACACTGTGTTGATGAAAAATGACAAGGATTATGAAAATTTTGATCTAGAAATGGTAGTCAACAAGTTACGTACCTATGAACTTAATATGAGAAGAAAGGAGACATTTACTAATCAGGTTCAGGATCCGGAAATGTATGGTGCAAAAGTTTCTCCAAATTCAAGCTCCAAAGGAGCTTCTAGTGCCTATTACTCTGGTAGCGAAACGAACTCAACTCAAGATGGTTAGGTGATGATGAACATGGATGGAGACTTATGCTTTGTTGCTAATGGAAGTACTTCTTAAAAACCTCAGTATGCCGTTGGCAACTCTACTGCAAATCCTCCAAGTGTGAGTTATTCAAGGATGCCTACGAGCGTAAAGTCTGATGAACAACAATTTGCTCTTTATGCTTCTTTCGTTGCTTCTTATGAGAACTACATCAAAGGAAAGATAGTCAACCCTGCAACATTAGATGAGGACTACGATCAAATTGATGTTGATTGTAACACCCCGTAACCGCAGCGGAAACGTAAACGGGATGCAACAGACGCATCTGATATCAACAGCATTGCTTATAAAGAAAACACCACTACATTAATTTATAACGTATTACATTGTTCCGAGTTTCGTTACCGTCTAGGCGTTAACACTTAAGTTTTACCGATAGTACGTTAACATATTTAATACAAAATAAAGATCCTTAAGCTTCCACAAAATAGCACACATCATCAAACACGTATCACTCATTCCAATTTGGGTGTACCTAGAAAGCATGTAAAGAAAACGGGTCAACTACGAATAGTTGGTGAGTTTCACTAATTTAAATAAACCATGACAAATCATTATAGTAATCATATATTAGCGATGAAATTATGCTGAGCCCACAAGTGAAACCTCTGTTAACCCAGAGACACATCCAATAACCTCTGGGGACACTGTTAACCCAGAAACACATTTAATAACCCCTGGGGACACTGTTAACCTAGAAACACATCTAATAACCTCTGGGGACACTGTTAACCCAGAAACACATTTAATACCCTCTGGGGACACTGTTAACCCAGAAACCCATTTAATAACCTCTGGGGACACTGTTAACCCAGAACACATTTAATACCCTCTGGGGACACTGTTAACCCAGAAACCCATTTAATAACCTCTGGGGACACTGTTAACCCTGAACACTGTTTCGGGCCTTACAATGTTAACAACTCAGACAATTACCATCTTAATACATTACCGTACGATTCCCGTACAATAAATATTATATAAATACGTTCATTTCCATGCGATCAGCATGTACTTAAACATTTTGATAGAAACATGTTTTCCGCCCCGGGAAAATATTTAAAACAGCTCAATCATAACAACAGGTACACATACACACCAAATATTATCATATATATTACACATACCGGCATCTAGTATATATGTCCCACAAATATAATAACATATAGACTTAACCTGACGTCGGTTAACGTCTAAATATGGTTCATAACCCTTGTCACCATCTGACATATAGATCTTTCTCAACAAAAATCAATGTTTAATATTCATGATTTCAATATCCTTCTGCATGTCAGCATAACCAATACATGCTCACCGTGAGCACCAAATGATTACGTACCACGGAGTTATAATATCCGTGTCTATTTGTATATCCGGCATACACGGTATACCATCTACGAACGAACAGCCAACTATGCTATAATGACTCCAACACCTCTTTGTGTATGGGTAATCATTCTATTCGAGCATACATGGGCGTAGGCATCTAACGGATATAAGGATAACCTAGGGAGTTGCAAGGTTCAAGGTAATCGCGCAACATGGGTTGCCTTCAAATATTATTAATTACTATTATGGGAAATTCTATCACTTGCTCAGTCAATGTCCTCAGGCGTTCTAGGTTCGTTGAAATCGGTAATTCTCGATTTGGAGGTGGTATGACTCATATGTTTGAGAGTGAGAAATACATATATATATTTCTATACATTATTTTTTTTATCTGTTGATTTATTATCAAATTTATTATTATTATTATTTTATTTATTTATTTACCTTAATGGAATAAGAATGGGTTCAGGTACGGATCCGTCCGTACGTGAGGGTCGGTGGTTCGGGTGAACATTGGGGGTTATTAGGATATACGGTACCGGTGTTGGTAGGGTAAGGAACTTATCAATTTTGGTTGGGAGTGACGGTTACTAGATATTTCTGGTTAATGTCAAACGGGAGATCTAACTTGGTACTTTCATAACTATGACCCGATAAGTCAGACTCATCATCAACCGATGCTCTTAGAAATTTCAGCATCCTCGGTACTTTTATTATTTCATCCCCCGGTTCCTTATCCGGGTCCTATTTCTCAATACATGTACCCACAAGATATGCACATCTATATATATATACACATTAGCACGCATAAATAATATTATATACTTTACACATATGTTGCCATTTTTACCTATTAATGTACCCCGTGACTTCCCCTGAATTCCCTCGTGCGGACAAGTCTGTTATTATGTTCCAGACCATAACAACTCACTTGTCCATCCAAGTTCATCCAGACCTCGTCACTATAAATTATTAGTTGATATTCAGATCCTATAATACTTGAGCTACTGGTTATATTTTAGGTATCTTTTAAAGACATCCTAATTCTTTTATAACCAATGGTTCTGATACCAAGTTCTGTAACACCCCGTAACCGCAGCGGAAACGTAAACGGGATGCAACAGACGCATCTGATATCAACAGCATTGCTTATAAAGAAAACACCACTACATTAATTTATAACGTATTACATTGTTCCGAGTTTCGTTACCGTCTAGGCGTTAACACATAAGTTTTACCGATAGTACGTTAACATATTTAATACAAAATAAAGATCCTTAAGCTTCCACAAAATAGCACACATCATCAAACACGTATCACTCATTCCAATTTGGGTGTACCTAGAAAGCATGTAAAGAAAACGGGTCAACTACGAATAGTTGGTGAGTTTCACTAATTTAAATAAACCATGTCAAATCATTATAGTAATCATATATTAGCGATGAAATTATGCTGAGCCCACAAGTGAAACCTCTGTTAACCCAGAGACACATCTAATAACCTCTGGGGACACTGTTAACCCAGAAACACATTTAATAACCCCTAGGGACACTGTTAACCCAGAAACACATCTAATAACCTCTGGGGACACTGTTAACCCAGAAACACATTTAATACCCTCTGGGGACACTGTTAACCCAGAAACCCATTTAATAACCTCTGGGGACACTGTTAACCCATAACACATTTAATACCCTCTAGGGACACTGTTAACCCAGAAACCCATTTAATAACCTCTGGGGACACTGTTAACCCAGAACACTGTTTCGGGCCTTACAATGTTAACAACTCAGACAATTACCATCTTAATACATTACCGTACGATTCCCGTACAATAAATATTATATAAATACGTTCATTTCCATGCGATCAGCATGTACTTAAACATTTTGATAGAAACATGCTTTCCGCCCCGGGAAAATATTTAAAACAGTTCAGTAATAAGGGGTCGTGAAACTCACTTTCTCGTGACTCAGTATGTAGTACAGTGAACAGCTATGGGCCTGAATCTGTAATATGATACCTAAGTCGTTACTATACAATTTCCATAAATTAAATCCGTGTCAACCGGTACATCTGGGGACACTGTTAACCCAGTACCGTACTCGATCCGAGGACAATGTTAACCCAGGGACACTTCTCAGGACTCAGATTGTGATATCTCTTAGAGTTTATCCGTCAAAATTTATTATTATTATGTTTTCCCCGTTTTGCGTGCCTAGCACGGTTATCCGTTTTTATGTTTCAAAAATGAGTTTGGTCACACACGACCCGAAAATAGTTGTTACTGATATTTTAATTAAAGTGGTGAAATTAGAGCTCGGTTTAGACACCCCGTTTGGTCGCGGGGCCCGTTTCCGTCTTTATACACCTGAAACTGCTAAATCGGGTAAAATTACCCAAATCATCCGAATTATTTTCGGATGATTTGTTTTTACTTGATTAACTTAGTTTCATGAAAATAGTCCATTTTTAGGGTTTTTATACACCAGTCAGCTCGCTTAGGCGAACTTTGCCGGTTTACGCGTTTTAAGCTTAAAAAGTTTGTTATTATGTTCTTTTTAGCACAAATAATTATCCGTTTAGTCTCGGATCTTGAAATTTTTCAAAAAACACTTTTTGACAGTAAGGAATTTTATAAAAATATTTCCAGGATTAATTTTTATATTTAACATTTATTTATCTATTTTTAAACGTCATTTAAACACCAAATATGTCGAAAATACCAAACGACCTTAGAAAAATCCCAAATTTTTCTGGGATGACCCCTGCCATCCACATAGTTCCTTGTAATTTTTCCAGAACCAAAATCTCATTTTTCATGCCATTTTCACCAAAACCGAACTAGAAAACCCTAGAACTCGTTTTACCGAAAAGCCTACTTAGACTTCTCCAACGGATCTGAAATTTTGTGTGTGACTTTTATATGTTAGAAAAAGCTTATCTGGAATTTTCCAGAATTGTTCATGATGTTTAACTATTTTTCATCATTTTTAGCCAAAACCGAGCATTAAATTCGCCAAATAATCATCCTTTGTCCAAAAATTACCAAATTTTCACAGATCTCTTATTTTCATGTGTAGATCATCTCTGTGAAATTTCATGACCCAACTCTAAGTCTATCACAATCTGTCCAAATCATACAAATCATACGAAAAACCGAACTACCTTGTGTTTCTAGCTTTAGATCGCAAAGATCTTGCTTTCTAGCCTTTGCTAGCAACTAGATATAACACCTACAAGCACAATAACACCACACCAAGCAAGTTACACCCACAATCAAGCCATTTCTTTCATGGTTTCGGTTAAGACATCAAAACAAAGATTTTAACCGTAAGAATTCGTTTTTGACTCTTTTAACTCCTTTCTTGGACCAAGATCCCTTGTATAACTTGTATATATCACTTGATCATGCAAGAATCGGTTTCATCTCGGGTTCTCACCCATTTTTCATTTGAAACCTCAATTTCTTGTAAATGACTCGAGAGAAGAAGATGAACACGACTATAATACGATCTTTACCTCGGTTTCTCTTGTTGAAAAGCTCAGTTTTTGGTTCTAGATCTTGAGAGAGTAAAGGGATTGTTGGAGGGTGTTGTGAAAAAATAAAAAGGAAATGAAATGAAACAAGGTGGTCCGATCGGACCATATTGGAGGGTGGGGTGGGACCCACATCTTCATTTTAAGCCACATATTCAGATTCTCGTAATCTGGATAATGTTTTGGATAATCTGGTTCAGTTCGTTCTTTGGTTAAACGTTTAATTCGGCTTAAAACGAGGCTAAAACGGTCGTTTTTCGGCTTAAAAATGAAATTTATATAAAACCGATTTAAAAATTTAAACCATGCCATTTATTAACTTAAAACATCATAGTATTAATAACTGCACATCTTTTTCGGCTTGATTGATCATCTCTTGCTTGGTTTGGTATTAAAGGTTTCGTTTAACGTACCGACGTACCATTAAATCGAAATTCTTTTTCCGTGCTATAATTCACTTATCCCGAAGCTTTAATGCTTCGTAAACATTACTAAACATCATATATTTCGTCTATAACGTAATCCCCGATTCGTTCGGGTTTCAATAACCGTTCATCGGTTAATCGTAATTCCAATACGTTTAGCCGTATGATCGAGTATAATTCGTACTGTGAATCATTCATACTCGTATATATGCATTATAATTCATATATTCCATATTAAATAACACATAAATAGTATATACCGCCTAGGGTATACCTGAATTTGCCGGAATCGTTACATTGATGACATGGAGGAGATGGATCTTCAATGGCAGATGGCCATGATAGTGAGAAGGGTGAAAAGGTTTATGATGAAGACATGAAGAAAGTTCGTGGGGGGAGAGACCGAGATTTGACAAGTCCGAAGTTCGATGTTACAATTGTCAACAAAATGGACACTTTGCAATAGAATGTACTAATGAAAGAGTTGAAAGGAGTCAGATTAGGCCTACTCCTCAGAACGGAAATGGAACTAAGATGAAATCTATGGTGTCTCAACACAAAGGTGGGTATAATTGGAACATTCAGGGAGAAGAGGTGAGTGTACAGGCTAATCTGGCGAACATTGTGTTTGGAAGATATGAAAAAGAAGCAGTTGAGGACCAAGCTTACATGGCTGAGATGAATGATCAACTCTCAGAGGCATGTTTTGAACTCCAAGTGATCAATGTGAGAAATTGTCTGAATAATAAACTGCTTTAACTGACCAGAATATGAGTTTGGGAAAAGAATTAAAATGTTTAAAAGAAGAACACCACTATTCTAAGCAAAAAGAAAACAATTACTTTGTAAAAATAAAAGCAGGTGAAAAAGACATTAGATGCATTAAGGCTACCCTAGCTGAGAAAATACAAGTAATTGATTTAAGTTATGAGGTAGTGGAAGAAGAACCAAACTTATAGATGAAAGAGACAAGTAGATAGATGATTACCAAGTAAAAGTGGTGAAACTTAACAGAAAACTTTAACAGTTTAGTACTCCTCCATGATTCTAAATCATGCCCTAAGTGTTTAACGTTCTCCGAACAATAAAGAGGGAATTGGATTCTCTGAGGTTCCACCACCTTTTAATAATAACTATACTTATAATTCTAGTAATCAGCCACCTGTATGTGTTCAGACTAATCAAACCATACTGGGTACCATAAACTTGGACATATCACCCGTTAAGGTTCAGTTAAACAAAACCTCCGTTAACCCTGTCAACCTTGAATAGGTAGATAAGGATGTTAACGAACCTGTTCAGATAAATTCCTCAGTTGTTGATCAAGAGTCCCAGTCTACTAACCTGTCAACACTGGTAAAATGAATGATGAAGTTGCGTTACTAAAAAGGGGGTCGAATGTTACTTTTAATGAAAAGAGATCATCTTCAAACCCATTCATTCCCCCTACATGAAACTCAATGTCAGTAAACCGACTTCATCTTCTGAAGTAACTCCTGAGAAGGATGTTCAAATGACCACAGGTAATTCGAATAATAGTTGCTTTAGATGTTATAACAAGGGACACGTGGCCAGTATTTGTCCCTTGAAAAGGGAGAAAACAAAGAGTATGAGGCCAAACAAAACTGAGAACAAAATGAAACCTAAAACTGGTGTAAGAACAAGTGTTAATTCCACTAACACCAAACCTTGGATAAATCATAGATTTCAAAGAATTCTAACCTCGTTTTTTCCTGGTTAACCATAAAACCCGTAACTTTGAGTCATCCGAAAAATTTAATTCTAGAAATTTTGGGCTTTTTGGCTGGTCTCATTATCGTTTCTCTAGAAATCTTCCTTTCAGACCAAATGGTAGGTCTCCTCAAAGGAACTCTAGACAGCCAGCTAGTAGGATGTCGTTTAACAGGTTTTAACAACCCAAGACCACGAGGTCTTGGGTCCCCTGCTTTTAATTGCTTTCTTTAAATGTGCAGAAACAGTCTGAAAGGACTGTGAACAACAAGTGGGTTGTCGATAGTGGATGTTCCCGGCACATGATAGGTAACAAGAAATTGTTACTAGACTGGAAGGCTGTGGAAGGAGGAAGAGTATGATTTGTAGGAGAAAGTGGAGGAAAAATTTCAGGCATTGGTATGGTAACTAATGAGTGGATCAAGTTGGAACGAGTCAATTTTGGGGAAGAATTGAAACATAATCTTATGAGTGTTTCTCAAATTTGTAATAAAGAATACACCCTGCACTTTAAAAAGGACGAAGCCTTAGTGCTTTCTCCTGGTTTCAAGATCCCAGAAAGTTGGATAGTCATGAAAGCTCCAAGAGAGAAGAATACCTATGTGATTGACATGCGGTCAACCAAGATAGCAACAGAAGAATCATGTCTTTTGTCTAAAGCAACATAATCTGAGTTTGAGTTATGGCAACAAAGAATGGGACACATCCATCTGCATAAGATGAATTACATTGTCAAGAATTGATTGGTGTTGGGGGTTCCATTTAAAATTTTTAACTTTGAAGATAAATGTTTGTCATGCAAGAAAGGGAAACAACACAAGAAGCCTCATCACTCCAAGCTAATTAATTCGATAGTCACATCTCTGGACCTGCTCCACATGGATCTCTTTGGTCCCATAAATGTTAGATGTTTGGGTGGGACATCCTATTGCTTAGTAGTGACTAATAACTTCTCATGATACTCATGGGTGTATTTTCTGAAAGCTAAGGATGAGACAGTACATTTGGTGATTAACTTGATTACCAAAGTAGAAAACGCTATTGGAGGAAAGGTCAAATTCATCAACAGCACAGAGTTCAAGAATTATCATATGGAAATCTTTTGTCTGCAGAAAGGGATAGAACATCAGTTTAGTGCACCGTACACTCCACAACAGAATGGAGTAGCTGAGAGAAAGAATAGGACGCTAATTGAAGGAGCCAGGATCATGCTGGCAGATGCTAAGCTCCCTGTAGTGTTCTGGGCTGAGGCTGTTGCTACAACTTTCTATATCCTTAATCGCGTTTTAATTGTCAAAAGATTAAACAAAACTTGTTATGAATTAATGCATGGTCGAAAGCCTAATATGAAAGGTCTTGAACCTTTTGGGTCTCCATGTTAGATATTAAAGACTAATTCAAAATTTGGTGAGAAAGCTAACGAAGGAATTCTTGTCAGGTATGTGGTTGGGTCTCCTAATAGAAGAGTCTTTAATCTATCGAGCAACAAGGTGGAGGTGGTCTGTAACACTGACATTACCAGTTACAAGTCACCAAAGTATAGCATAGGACCATATGAGGTTTTTGATTATGATAAACTATTTAAATCTTTTAATATACCTTCTTATGAGTTTGCAGATGTGGAATAAAGGATGGCCACTCAGATGATAATTGATGAAGAAGAGGCCATCACGCATAGCTCAAGTGTCGAAGATAAAAGATCGGCAATCTCGAGTGTTGAAGAAAGACCTGCTGTTTCAGATGAAGAAGAGTTCATAAATCTGTTTCTTGATCAACATCATACCACTAAACCCACTCCTAATCTCGGTGAAGACTTGGTAGTATCTCCTGTTCAAACAACAAGAATCCACAAGGATCACCCTTTGGAGAATGTGATTGGTAATCCTACTGATGTTGTACGTACCATAGGAAGCTTGGAAGACAACATGCGTTTATGTGAGCATAAAAGATACTGGTATTATGAACGAATGTTTGTATGCATGCTATATCAGTCAAATAGAAATGAAAAATATCAGATGGCTTTAAAGGATAGCTCTTGGGTTGAAGCCATGTAGAAAGATATGGCTCAGTTTAACAAAATGGAAGTATGGCGTTTGGTTTAGAAGCCACAAGATGTGCACGCAATTGGCACTAAGTGGGTATTTAAGTGCAAAAGAGATGAGAAAGGGGTAATCTTCTGAAACAAGGCAAGACTGGTAGTTAAGGACTTAATAAGCTAGGCTGGAGGCAATTCGACTTTTCTTGGCATTTGCCGCACACAAAGAAATGAAGGTGTTTCAATTAGACGTAAAGAGTGTGTTTCTGACTGGAAAGGTAGACGAAGTGGTATATGTCGAGCAACCTCCAGGTTTTCCAGATCCGGACTTTCTAGATCATGTGTATAGACTCACCAAAGCATTATATGGTCTACATCAAGCTCCACGGGCTTGGTATGCAACCCTATCTGATTAACTGATGGAGAATGGTTTTGTGAGAGAGAAGATTGACAGTACGCTGTTTGTGAAGCAGAATGGAAAGGGTTTTCTTCTAGTCCAGGTCTATGTGGACTATATTATCTTCGGGGCCTCAAAGATTTCTATATGTCAGGATTTTAAAGCGGTCATGAAGAAAAGATTTGAGATGAGAGCCATAGGTGAACTAACCTTCTTTTTGGGTTTACAAGTAGATCAAAAGAAGGATGGGCTGTTTATTCATCAAACCAAATATGTTCATGACGTGCTCAAACGATTCAAGATGGAAGAAAGTGCTCCGTATGATACTCCAATCTGCGTCAACCACAAACTGGACGCTGATTCTGACAGTGATTAAGATGTGGATCCTACTCAATATCGCGCAATAATAGGTTCTTTAATGTATCTAACTGCTTCTAGACCTGGCATTATGTTTGCAGTTTGTGTTTGTGCGCATTTTCATGCTAATCCTAAGGAATCACACATGAAAGGCGTGAAGAGGATTCTGCGGTACCTCAAAGTAAAGCCTAAGCTGGGTCTCTAGTATCCAATGGGAGGTGAACTGGATTTAGTTGCATACACCGACTCCGATTATGGAGGTTGTAACTAGAATAGGAAGTCGACTACCGGTGACTGTCAGTTTCTTGGTGGGAGGTTGGTGTCTTGGCAATGCAAGAAGCAGACCTCGGTTGCAATATCCACCTGTGAAGCAGAGTATATGGCAACATCAAATTGCTGCTCCTAGGTTTTGTGGATACAACAACAGATGAGAGATTATGGTATGAATTTCACTCATACTCCTATTTGCATTGATAATACTGCTGCTATCTTAGTAACTAATAATCCCGTAAAGCAGAGTAAAACTAAGCATACTGACATTCGTCATCATTCATATGGGATTGTGCTGAAAAGAAATTAATCGTGCTGGAAAAGGTTGATTCTCTGGATAACTTTGCCGATCTTTTTACAAAAGATTTTGACCGATCTCGTTTTCAAAACCTTAACGAGTTAAATGGGATGATCAATACCGAGTAACCGTGTCTTTTCTTTGATTTTTGTTTAAAAAAACATCACTTTCGCTTAAAATTATGTCAGTTTCTCAAGTTTGAAGGACGTATACTCTTATATGTTTGGTCCTCTCATCTACTCGTAGATTCAAAGGATAGCCATTCACCTAAAAACTGAAAGCATCTGGGGAGATCGTGATGTGTTTTGTTTTAATTCCTTCACTGATAATTATGTCAGTTGCTCTAAGTTTGAGGGACACATATTTATATATATGCTTGGTCCTGTTAACCAACAGTGGACATACAAGATTGCCATTCACCTGAGAACTAAGAAGTGACCGGGGCGATTGAATTTAAAATTTTTTTCTGTTTTCTTTGGGAGTGATATAATTATTCAGTCTACAGTTTTATAGAAGCTTCAAAGTATGTTTTAAAATGAAAATCGATTAAACCTTTGGAGAATGATAGGTAAATTGATTCTGTGTGCCTAACGGGTGAAGTTATTAAGCTTAAAAGGCTCTAGAACACTCATTGATTTGCATGATAGCTTTCCATGATGCGTAAAAGTTGAAGTGATACAAACTAAAAATGCTAGTTTTAATGTGGAGAGTAATTTTGAAGAAATGTGTATGTCTCCACATATATCTCTCTGAATGATAGACATAAAAGTGATTACCCAGTCATACACGAGCCCGTTAGTGTCTTGATCACCAAAAATATTTCGTCATTATGTTTTTTCTTTTAAAAATAATAATAATAGTTTTTGCTTTGTTTGTATAATATTGAATTGTTAAATTCAGTTTTTCAAAAGATTAGAGGGTCAAACTAGAACTACAAGGGTGGGGCATTCAAATAAGTCCTAAACACTCTAATTGAAAGACATGTAGGTCCGAATGGCTTGTAAGTCCAACATTCAACCTTAAAGCTTTAAATATTTTCTTACGAATTATAATTTTTTTGATCAAGCGCTAAGAGGTTGGAGTCAAATTGGGGTGATACGGGGAAAACCAAATACGCTTTGAGAAGAGATAGGAGGCATCATAGGTCCATAAGTGATGTCCATCTAAATTCTATGTAGAATTGAACCTAATTCGTATCACGGACGCAATGATAATCATGTTAAGTCTTATATACCTTCTAACAACCTGTTTTTAATGTCATAATAACGCTGAACATGAATTATTGTGACCACACCTTAATCAATATGATTCCATATTCGGATCATTTCATAAACGCGACGGTTTTCTCAAGACTGAAATCTGATCAAGCAAACTTATTTTATACCTTTTTTAAATTAGTTTTTCTTCAAATCACGGGTTACTCGATTTTGTTTATGATCTAAAATCTGACCTTTCTGTCTTACTTTAACTTCGCCGATAACTTCGCCTCCAGGGTTTCCAAAGGGTTTATAAACAACTTTATGGTAAAAAATAGTCAAACCTTTTTCCTTCACACATGGTGAAATTAACCTATGAGTCAACCTTATCCAAATCAACTTTTGATCACTTATTAAGGTTTATAATCTTGTGATGATTCATAATTTATTATTTTTTTGTGTTAATTCTTCTTGCATATGTTTATTTTTATGATTTTTCAAAGTAAAATCTTAATCGGCCCTTACATTGTTCATGCTTATGTGATCTCGAGTATTTTTTGACCTTAGTCGGCCCTTATATAACCTTCGATGATCGTGTGATTGTTGCTGTTTTCATTCAAAAAAGGAATTATGTTTTACTGGGATGTTCTTGCGGCGAACTTAAGTTAAAGGCGAAGTTATGCCCAACTTCGCATGTTAAATATCTTCGCAAGTTATCATGACTTATGTCTAACTTTGCTGGAACCTCAAATTCGCCTAGTAACCCTCTGAGCGAAGTTAACCAGCTAGTTAAGCGGTTCTTTAACTTAGTTTGTTTACACTACAGATATGGCTGAAGTTACGGGTGCTGGTGGCACAGGTGGTGATGGGGGTGACGGTGATAAAAGGCAATTCTTCTCAGCTCACAACATGTATGTCACCTTAGTTCTAGAGACCCATGGAGCTGAAGATTACGCGAAGATTATCCAGTTTCTATTGCGCTCACGGATCTTTCATTCCATCTTTAATGACTACTTTGACATACAATAAACCATTCAGCTTTGGTCAGATGGTGTTTTATGAAATTGATTGTCAACGAAGGGCGGTGGCTAGGGAACGGTTCTTGATGTGTCCCAGATTTCTGTAGATGATCCTTAATCATGTGGCTCCCAATCTACCACAACATCATCCTATTTCGTTTGTGGATAGTGTGAACAAAAGGATCTTTGCTCAATGTCGTACTTAGAGCTCTAGAAGCAATGTTGAGCGTCGGCCGAGACACACGTCTTTATCTGGGTTTTTGTTAAATCCAGCTTATGTTGCTCCACATAATGATGGATTTCTTGATTCTTCCCCGGCTCCAGATGATATTCCACACCCACCTCCTGTGGCTCAAGATGTTCCGGTTAGTGTTCTTAATATATTAGCCGCCGAGGATGTTGATTTGGATGTAGCTTTTGGGGGACACAGGTTAATTGATATGTCCTTGGTTGATGCTTATGAAGTTTAGGTTCCTTTGGTTGATGTGTCTGGGGTTCGTGTTTCATCGGTTGTTTCTTCGGCTGGTCCATAAATTCCCTCGGTTGAGGATTCTGAGGAGACTTTATCTGATTCATCCTTAGACGAGGTTGATGAGACTCGGAGGGTTCTAGCTGTTCAGGAAAAGACACAGGGAAAGCGTAAGAAGAGTTCTGATGATGACAGTGAATCTGATTTTGAAGATGAGATGTATGCTTTGGTTCGTAGATCTAAGAAGGCTTGGGGTGGTGAGAGTTGAAAAGTAGTTAAGTTTGCTCCCTCAAGATTATCTTGCACGTCTACTTTTGCACAGGTAGCTTCAGTCTCTCTCCCGATGATTTCGAGTGTGTCTACGCTGGCTTTGTCATAACCAGTCATTATGTCTTCTACAGTGGCTTTGTCAGCACCGGAGATTGTATCTTTACCGCCTCGATCTATTACTCCAATAGAAGTTGTTGCTATGTTTGTGGAATCCACTCTAGTGGCTACTGTTGGGGTCTTCATTTACTGTTCCACCTATAGTTTCTATTCCATCTACATCAGAGATTCCGGTCATTTTGGGCATTCCTCCACCATACGCTCAGGATATTTCTCATATGTCATTTGCCTTTGATACTACTTTGTCGGATTCCAAGCGGAACGTGGATCTGGAACGCGTTTTTGCTGAGCAATCGAGGATTAATGTCATTCAAACTCAGACTATTCAGCATTTGGTGGCTGAGAATCAACTTCTGTCATATATCCTAGTTGAACACGGTAAACTTTTTGATTATTTAAAACAGTTCTTAGCATCTCAGGGGGAGAGCAGTTGCAAGGGAGATGAGTTGAGAAAAAAAAAGGGAGGACAGAGATGATGATCCCAATGCATCGAAAGATGCAGGTGGTGAGCTTCCAAGAACTTCACAATCTCTTGGGGTTTCCACATCTTAGGGGGAGTCTAGTGCTCCGACTGGTAGTGCAGGTGGTGATCCTATAATAGTTGATGACGAGGTTGATGTTACTGAGGATGTGCTGTCATACAGTGAGATCGAAAAGCTTGGTGAACAAATTGAGATTGATAGTGGTTTGGAGGAAGGGGAGATACCAGAAGATGGTATTGAACATGATATTCATGATGTGAGTCAAGATTCGTTGAACCCAGGTGAAAGTGTGAGTGGTGAGACAGATTTGGAGGAACAGCCTAAGTGGAAGGGGGAATGTGTTCACTGGTTTGTAAGAACAAAGAAACCAGAGGCACCTCCTATGTTTAAAAGGAGTTACAATATTAAAGGGTACAATGAATCAAAGAAGGGAATCATATGTTGTCTCTATGATGATCAGCTCAAAGGATTCGTTGTTAAAAGATTTGATGGGGTTCAGTAATTGAAAAGAAGCTGAGATCGTTCAACACATTGCCTGAGTGTGAGGTAAAAGACTTGGCTCGTTTGAAGTTGATTAACAGGAGTGGTGATATGTATGCTGATTGGATTGGAAAGATTGTGTGGAGTGAGGTGGTCAAGGAAAAGAGGTTTGAGTTGCTAAAACCTCAGAAGGGAAAGTTGATTGAGGATACTGAAAGGGGAATGCGTGTAGATGGTAAACCTTGGATGATTATGAAGTATAAACCCATTCGATGTCTGAAAGAGATTCCGATAAAGATCATGCCTCAGGATATGCTGAAAGATCTGAAATGGTGGTATGTTGATAGGAAGACTGCTGAAGCTGTGATGGAAGATCAAGATGAACAAGAGATCTTGAGGGTGTATGATCCTATGCACCTAGTTAACTTATCTCAAGCTGATTTGTGGTACTTAATGAAAATAATATCTTTTACATACCAGCATGGAAGGACGAATGGAGAAAGTACCAAAGGATGGTCTCGGTTTGTGTGAGACAAGGTGTGTATGCCTGAAGTCTTGAGGAAATGGATTTTTGGATTACAGAGCTACACGAAGCTATAAGAGAAATGAAGCTACTGCCAAGGGGGAGTCTGTTGGTGCATGTGTGCCAGTTGTTCATTAGTCTTTAGTTTATCTTGTCTGTAATCAGAATATTGTTTGTTATGTTTTGGTTTTGGTGAACTTACTGTTTAGCTTTTGGTATAGGCGATGTTAGCCTTTGGGCGAAGTTTGGGACAACTTCGCTTATGTATGTTAGGCGAAGTTGTCGTTTACTATAAAACCTAACTTGGCCGTAGGTTTTTGTAAGGTCTTTGGATATAACATCTACACCGTGTTTCTTATGTGTTACGAGCACTGGATTGCTAATAACAGATAAGCATTTTGTTTACGTGTTTGTTTATCATTCGTTTCCGATTCGTTCTTTCGTGTACACTCGTAATCATATACACAGGGGATTCCCACCCTTTGTGTATGTGATACTCCTGTGTAGATCCGGTTGGGAACCTACAAACGTACCTAAAGGCTTGCCCTCACTAGTACTTTAGTTAACTCGCTCATACACGCAAACATGCAGAGGCTTAATCCTTGCTAATGTTCACGCCACATACTGTCTACGTTCTACGCGAAGTTAGAGGGATTCGCCATCCTAACTTGTAAGGTATCACTCATAGGCCCATAGATCAAACCCGCTTTTTCTTCACATCCTAGTATGTGTAAGACGTGCATATACTTACTACATTTTATAAGCATTTATTTATAAATGTATACATATGTATATATATACCTTTCACACTTCACTTTGTACACACGTGCATAACTAATTGAATACGAACGTACACACTTCTTACAAATACTTGCACATGAGTAACCAGAAGCATACACACTTTAAACATGCACACCGTAACATACAAGCTTTCATTTATAATCAATATAATTAATTATAGTTTAATAATCTAATGTCACACTTTAAACAACTTAATAAAATCGACTCGACACATAGTATGCACACAGCCCCAAATTCATAAAAGATAAAGGAGCTAAAAACTCACCAGTGTCTTGTGCCTCTCAGAGTTAACTGTAATACCCTTCCTTAGCTGTGCACGGCTAACTATGTAATAATTATAAGTATCAATTAACTACTTCTAACTATATCATCTAATCAGATCATCATTCTAATCGAATCACAATTCTAATCGAATGACAATTCTAATCGAATGACAGTTATAATCTAATAATCATTCTAATCGAATGACCATTCTAACCGAATCACAATTCTAATCGAATCACAATTCTATTCAAATCACAATTTTAATCGAATGACAGTTCTAATCGAATGACATATTCTAATCGAATCAAATTCTATTCGATTAGTTTGTCCACTCGACTCTATTACTTTTTGTTTGAATATGATTTTATTCCCATCATTTTCCAGCCTTTCTTGTCAACTCGCTTTGCCTATCTTGCATAATAAATGAGCCTAGGACTTTAACCATACTGTTTCCTTGCACTAACATGGTTCAAACGTTACCCGTTTGTCCCGTTTCATTCCAAACATCTCGTTTACATTCAAGTTTATATTTTTCCTGCATAATAAGGTCCGATTTACTATTCTACCAAGTTTCATGTAAAACCGACTTCGTTTACCCGTCCTTTTAACTAACCAAACACTACTCGTTTTACCCGAAATGAACTAACTAAACCATTTACTCACAAGTTCATTAATTTATCAATGATCGTGACCCATTCTATCATCCTACCAATTTTCATGCAAATCCGTACACGAAAAGTTAAATCTTTTTAACAAAAATGTACCTTTGAGGTTTATGTTCGAAATCACTTGAATAGACCAAAACCATATCAAACGAACTTGAAATTCAGTGGTTCAAGCGGCCACGGAACCGCCTTGACCCGATCTACAAACCATCATCTCTCTGTTGCCGGAAACCACCGCTACAGTCACCGGAATACTCTATTTTTAGCTATTACGGTTTTTCTGATAAACACCAGACTTCCCAACCTCTGATCGAAGATCTGATTGGTGGGAATCTTCATTTATATGCCATGAACACTCAGTTAAAATTTGAGACCAATCTGACACTTTGATCTCCAGGAATCATCGTGTCTTTGTGAGTTGTTTTCTCAAAAACGAGAATTTGGGTTAAGAAGGAGTTTGGAGGCTAGGATGGTTATAATGAGACGGTGGCTACATTTATAGGAAGAGGGTAGAGTTCATTTCTAACTTTTCATCTAATTTCATTTATTACCCTCCTACTATAGATAATTACATTTATCTTCTATAAGTTAATTAAACTCAATTCCTTTAAATACCGACGAAACTTGGGATGTTACAACTCATGATATTACATCAAAAGTAGGTGACTACTTACTCAAAATGTGTTGTCGAAAAATCTATTTTTACGCATATTGCAGGATGTTTATCTTGGATGTTTGAAGTTATTGAAGAACTTAGTTATTTGACTTTTAGGTTACTAATAAAAAGATAAGACGTTACTATTATATTTGTTGTCTTTATCAGTAATATCTTTTGAATAATATATACTTGATTTTAATATAATAAAATTATTATATATTGTCACTAATATTGTATGTCAGTGCCTTACGAGCTGTGAATAAGCAGTTCACGCCCCGACATTTCCGCCGTAGGTTGGGGTGTGACAGATGATTGGTATAAGAGCCGAAGGCTATAAGATAGGTCACTAGAAATTTGCCTAGTAGCATGCTTCGGACTATATGCGTGCTTATGTGTGGTCTTATAGGTTTATTATAATGGTTTATAGCTTATTTATTTATTTATTATGTATTTAATCATGTACACGCACACACAAACTCCGAGGCTACACCTCATTCTAAAAAAAAATTCTTTACATTTGTAGATTGTTTTTAATTTTGAGAAATTCCTTAAGAATTCCCTTGTATTGTTTTACTCATTCACCTTAAAGCAAGGGAGCATGATAAGTTCCTGTAGTAACTAGAATGGAGAGAGAACTGTGAGTCGGGCCTTGGCAAACGATTATGAGAATCAAACATAAAACGATATTCCTTACCTGGAGGATAAGCCGACCACATTACTCGATCTTATAGGCTAAAGCAGAACAAATGTCATACGACCGAACTTTAAGCGGTCAACGTAACCAATTTGGCGGTTATCTTCCCTAAATTATCGAACCGAATTCACAGTGATCTCGAGGCTAAATTCGGAAATTCCAAATTATTTTATTATTATTTTTTTAAATGTTTAGTTGGGGATCCATAGATACTCCAACTTTCCATTTTTCTTAACTAATTTTAAATTATGATATTTTGTTGGAGCATTATCATCTATGGTGGTTCACGGGATGCTTCAACTGCTCATGTTTAAATTCGTTAATTCGTTATTTAGTTGGATCAGTTAAAACGCCCTATAACGCCCATGGGCCGACCAACTTCATTATTTGATATTTCGTTAATTAATTGGGCCATTTAAAATGCCACAGAACGATCATGGGAGGCCTAACTCACAAACTGATGTTACATTATTTAGTTGGGCCAATAAATTTCTATGGAAAGCTCATGAAATCCTAACTCACAAATATATTTATTTTGGTATGCTAACAAGTTGGTACGACAAAATTCCATGGAAGGATTAGGAAAGCCTAATCATCGAAGATAATTTATTTATTTATTTTATTTACCAAAATTTTATGATTTAATTTATTCAGATTACTTGATCAATATTTTATTTTTATGAATAGACACAACCCTTCATTATAAAGACACAATTTTCCCAGTCAGTTATCATTTAGTCATATATTTAAATTGTCTTTTCTCATTTATTTTATTTTTTCTCAAATTAGTAAAAAGTTTCAATTTTTTTACCCTCAACTTTAATTATTAACATTTTAGTACTTTATGTATTTGTTGAACTCATGTTAAAAAACTAACATTCCATCTTATAACTTTTTATTGTTGAAATTTATTTATTTTAGTTTTATTTTTAAATTAATTTTTCCATCGTTTTTAAAAAAATAATTTCCGCTATTAGTTTTTTATTTCCATTACTTGATTTAGTTTTCATTATTGTTGAAAACACAAGAGAGATTCAATCAATTGAGACCGTCATATCGATTAAACATAGGATCTAGTTATATGATATATGTATATGTATAGTATGCTTAATAATGTTAACGAAGTGTTGAGTGAGTAATCGGGCAGAGTAACAGCAAGGGAGAAAATACTTTTAAAAACATTTAAATTAATCTGAGGCTGAACAGCCTATTTATAGAAGACAAATGCCATTCGTCTTCGTTACATAAACAACCAAAATGGTATAGCGAATGACTCATTCGCTATACCCCATTCGTTAACATTCCATGACGAATGGATACATAATAATAACGATTAAGGTTCATTCGTTAAACATCCTTAACGAATGGACAATAATAAACACGACTGGTCTCATTCGTTAAACATCTTTAACGAATGAGCCATAACTTAACGAATGAGACTTACAAATTACTAAAAATCCCTTACATTAAATAATAATAAATTACATAACGATTACAAAGACTCGAGATGAAAAAACCATGCACTAACAAACACCCCCTCGTCTTGAGCTCTTTGTCTTTACTTTATTTGAATCTCTTAGTCTTCGAATCACGACAACTTTGAATTCCAAACGCGTGACATATATGAATAACTCGTTGAAATTGCATAGCTCGATCATAACTTTCATGTCTGCAAACAAGATCTTGTTCTCGAACAGTACGTCGTTGTCGGTCTCTGATAAATTAACGAGCCACATTGGGTCTATGACTCGTATAAACTTAGTCTTCAGCCCTTTGCCCAACACGATGACTGCCTCGCCTGTTTTGTTGTCGTAGCACCATCGATTAAATGACAAATGAAGATCTTGCGGAAAAGTCTTCACTGGTACTCGCATCATAGTCCTAGGCGGCTTTACTTTAAGAACAAGCTTCCTCCAACCAGTTTTAGGATTAATCTCATTAATATATTTCCTGGTTGGCACCTGCGGTTTAAAGAATTTAAACCCGTGGTTGACCTCAAAGAGCAGATGTTGGTGGAACTATCCTGCTAATTGATTTCCACCACGGTTGATGAAAGGCGATTAACCGTTCTCCCAGTTAATGATACAAAGCCTTAACTCCGAATCATATAACCAAGAAACGATTTCACCTTTGACTGTTTGCATGACTTTGAATGTAGTCTTCTGATTTGGTTTAGCATGTGCGCTGACATCCAGTTTGTGTTCTTGATCAACATATCAATAGGCTTCAATGACCTTCGAAGTCAGGGACTTGTTGTGATTTCCAAACCAGCCCTCAACATCAGGATCCAACGAACCTTATCTTCTTGCTGATACTTTCTCTTAACTCTTTGTTGTCTTCTCAAGATGATCCTCGGCAGCTTTAACATGTTCTTCTATGAATGATGGAATACCCTAATCAATATTTGATCGTGTATAGAAATCAGGTTACTCCTCTTCTGTCACATCTTCCATTTTAATCTCCTCGTCTTCATAAATAAACGATGTATTCCCGTGTGGGATACTCGTGTCAAACAAGACTTCTTCATCATTCACAACCTCCATAGCTTCCTCAGCCTCCAACGCATCCATCTCTTGATCGTTCAAACCCAACAATAAAGATATTTGATCACGAGACAGGGCATGATAAACAAATTCACCCTCCTCGATCTCGTCAGCGTTGGCAGTACTCATTACCACCCATTGTCATAATCTATAAATAAAACGGTGTTGGCTTTGATCAAATCGATAGGCTTGACATTAGTCGTATCGTGATAAACAACTATATGTCTATCATTGCCTTCACCACCACCACCACCACCACCACTTGTACCAGCAGAAGATGAGCCGTGAGCTTGTTTCTGCTCACTCCCACCTGCACCGTCAACATCGGGATCTTTATCAGTGTAATCATTCTTCAGCTTTTTCAACGCATCATATTTACATGTCAGCTAAAGAATGATCTCCTCTTGTTCCCGTATCTTCACCCCCTGAGACGTAACAATCTCACACAGCACCTTTGTTTCCTTCTGGAAGTAAGATATATAACTCATTAACCGTCTTTGATTCATCAACATCTGATCTTGTTGTTGACGATCAGCTGCCATCTGATCCTCGTATATATGAATTTAGCTGAGAAGCATATCCATTTGTTGAGCGTGCGGTAAGACATGAAAATTCAGCGGAACATGCTGAACTGGGCCTTGTGGACGAGTAATCCTCATCAATGATAAAGCCGAAGATTGTGTCGGCATCATTGTAGAAGTAGGAGGAGTTACAGTAGATGTGACATGAGGTGTTGGCATTGGAGATTAAATCGATTGAGGAATCGAGCCAAACCTTGGATCGGATGTCGTCTTCATAAGATTAATTTCCGGGCTGCTAACAGTAAGGGACACCACAAGTCTTTGTTGCATACACAACCTAGGCTCATGTGGACCTATCTCCACACACGAATCATGAGTAACCCGACGCTTGGGCGACTAATCTTGTAATTTTTTCTTGCCCTTACGTTTACGATAAGCAGCATATGAACTAGCTGCCTCAACCTCAGCTCGAGACCATCACCACCATTTCCACCGTCTCCACCATCATCATCACCACCATCGTTCCTACCTGGTCCCTATTCACGGTCATAATCCGAATCATCATGGATCCAATGTTCATTAGAAGGACATACATAAGCCAACCAAGTGTCCAGTCAAACACTTGGTTCTTGGATGGTCTTCTAGTGATTTACCACGATATGTCTTCATTCTCTTCATTGTATCAGCCGTCATGTGTTCTAACTCCAACACATCATCTTGTAACGACTGATCAATCACCAGATCAGGAATCAAGTCCTGATCAATCATCTTGTAACGACTCATCAAAACCCCCCTTGCTTCCCCTAAGGCAATGTATCAGCACATGCAATAAGTACTTTTATGGAGCACACAAGTACGCCTTGTTGTATTGAGAAAGTTTAAGGTCCTCTGAATAAAACAAGCGCCGAAATAATCCATGAATCAACTTCTTATTGAATTCACATGGAATGTCCATGTTTCCAGCAAATTGTAGCGCTCGATGTATCACACCGGGAGTAATTGTGATCGTCGTCTTGTTGATCTCAGCAACAATATGATTCTCGGACGTGAAACGAATGAAGATTCATTCGTTACATAATGACATGAATGATACTTATTCGTTATGAGTGTTTAACGAAAGTGTTCATTTAAACACGAATGAATAGCTATTCGTTATACATTAATGAATCGACACTGATACTTATCAACTTTGACCTCAGTTCGTTAAAGTCATAATTAAATAAGAAATCAGACGGTCAAACATGAATTCAAATCACAATAAACTCATGCATGAGGATGAATCGATGAAACACGAGTATCATTGAACTAGTATAATCATCGATAATCAACTTTTATCAACCATTTAAGTTAATCCACAGTTTTAAATTGATTGTTAGTTTCTTATATGAACCGGTTATTAAAACAATCAATTAATCACTCAAACATGGATGAAATTTAACAAAATTTATCATGTTTGAGTCGGATTTACCTTATGATTCTAAAGAAATCAATAACAATTAATTTTTTGAAGGTTGATTTTCTGAGAAAAATTTACGAGAGGTTTGCCTTGTGTTTGTGAATATCGAGATGAACGAATGAACTGATTCATTCATCTCCTGTACATTATATATGACAAGATTGCATTCAAACCCAGACAAACAAATGGACCCATTCGTTAATACAAAATTAAGGAATGGTTCATATTCGTTGGTCCATTCGTTAGCCCGTTAACAAATGAACAATAAGTTAAGTTTCATAACAAATCAACTAAGATTCGTTCTTCATTTGTTATCAATGTTAATGACAAATGGGGTCATACGTTATCAGTGTAGCGGAAGCGAATGATGATAACAAATAAGCTTATTCGTTATGCAATGAAAAATGAGTGACCCTTATTCATTATCGGTATAGATAGCGAATGGACTCTATTCGTTATGAATGCTCATAAAAATTTGTAGTTAAACAAACATTTTAAAAATGAAAATTTTCATTTTAAATTTCAAGAATTAAATTATGCATCAAAACCTGTGTCTCGATGAACTTTACCATAAAATTCTAACCACTGGGAGTAAGAGTTAATACCTTAACGTGCTATGCGTTCAAAACACATAAATTAAAAGAATTAACTTAAATCAATTAAATAAAAGAATTAACTAAATGTGGGAAAATCTTTTTAATATTTTCTTGTTTAATTTTGTACCATTTAGCTCGAATATCGAAAATAAAGCAGAAAATAAAATAAAACCACAATATTTTTAAATTTTTGTATATATATGAATCAAAGCAAAACAAAATAAGAACAAAGACACATATGAAAGCTATTCTATGAAAGCAGTACATATTTATGTTTGTTGAGCAGAGAATCATATCGACCAAATCGCTTCTCCATAGAAGTTTTATATTTCAGCGTTATTATGACTGGTGTTAAGTCGGTCATTGATATTGTTTTCCACTTAAATCTTATAACAAACCTTGGAGTATTTTTGTGATATGATTTAATTTTCAATTAGGGCACAGAATATCAGAAACTATCAGCTTTGAATCTTCGTTCATGCTTAGTTTGACTTTTACCATATCACCCCAACTTGACTTAAACCATTATGCTACTGATCAAAATAAAGATTTTATAGATATAAACAATCTAAGCTCATAATACTCACTACAAGGTATACCCTCGTTATCAAGCAATACACCAAGCTTCCTTTACTATGAATGAATATTCACGAGTCCATCTGTAGGCTTACATACATTGTATCCCCTGGGGTTCATTTCTTATTAGTATTAAGACGCGCGTAAGGGAGGAATAATGTATGACTAACAATGAATTTTGATCAAGTTAGTAATGAGTTTGTACAATGTACAGTAGTGATCAAATATAATGACTTTGGGTTTGCTCTAAAATCTTTTGAAATATTCCATGTTTGTGAATACCCAGATAATTAAGCCGCATAAAGACTCACAGTGTCCAGAAACCAGATGCATCCCATCAATACAGGATTTGAGGCCATAAGACCATAAACCATTGAAGTGTTAACCATAAACTAGATGCATTTTATTTAGACTTTTTGTTTTTGGTGATCAAGCAAACATAAGGCTTGAGTATAACATGCTATTACATTTTTGCCTTCATTACCGAAACTTTTGGAAGATACTAACACCTCTTTCAATTTGGCAGTTCTTTATGTTTATATAAACACATAATTTACCTTAACAGTTTGTTTAAGACCTATCAATGCACCAATGCAGTTAAGCACTCAGCCTTTTAACCTTATTTCTTTCTGGACATGGGACTAGATGATAAATGTACTATCATTTTCTCTTTTTGCTCCAAAACTCATTTTTGCTGAGAATTTAAATTCAGTCGCCCAGTCACTTTTATTTTACTGATAAATGGCTATCCTATATATTTACAGGTAGATAACATGACCAAATATGTATAAAAATACATGATCCACAAACTTAAGTAACCGACATAATTTTCAGCGACAAAGTTCAAAATATTTGAATGTTTTTGTAATTTTTGAAATATTTGAATGTTTTTGGTTTGTCTCTATACAAACAGAAATCACAATATTTTTATATTTTCCAAATTTCTCACCCAAAACCCAAAACCCAAAACAATAAAATAACCAAAATAAGTTAAACTTTACAAATTAAAACTGATTATCCGAGCTTAAGGATATCAGCAAGAGTTTTCAACCCATTTAAACCAAGCAAAAAGTTAAAGTGCGTTTTGTCAAAAGCTTTGGTAAACAGATCAGCTTTCTGAAAATCCGTGTGCACCTTTTCAGGATCAATTAATTTCTTTTCAATACAATCACGGATAAATTGATATCGAATATGTTTTGTCTTAAAGTGGCGCACGGGGTTCTTGGTGATACTAATAGCAGCAAAGTTATCAATAAATATGGGAGTAGTAAGAAACTTCAAGCCGTAATCCCGCAAGTGTTGTTGGATCCAAAGAACCTGTGAATAGCAACTCGAGGCTGCCACATACTTTGCTTCTGCGGTTGAACTGGGTACCGTTGTTTGCTTCTTAAACTTCCAGGAAACAAGCTGACTTTCAAGAAATTAACAACCCGCTGTCGTCGATTTGAAATTGATCTTGCATCCTCCATAGTCCGAATCGGAAAATGCAGTGAGCTCAAAGCTATCATCATTGGGATACCATTACCTGGTGTCAGGATTATCCCTCAGATAATGATATATACGTTTAACCGCCGCCAGATGAGTCACTCAGGGACTCGATTGGTACCTGGCACATAAACTAACAACCAACATGATATCAGGACGAGAAGCAGTTAAATACATTAAATGACCAATAATTTCTCGGTAAAGAGTTGGATCTAAGGTATCCTCCAATTCATCCGGTGACAAATTGTGACCCATGGGAAGAGGCGTTGAAGGGATTTTTACGATAGTTATCTTGAATCGGCTCAAGACATCTTTCACATATTTTGCCTTGTTCAATCGGTAAACACGGTCTGGATAATATGGATCTTCAAAACTAGGAGGCTGCAACACAAACACCTCTTCATGAAGTTCCCTATTGAGGAATGCACTCTTGACATCCATTTGATAAACTTTAATATTCTTGAAAGCTGCATAGGCCAAAAATATTCGTATGGCGTCCAATCAAGCGATTGGAGCATATACTTCTGTGTAATCAATGCCTTCTTGATGATGAAATCCTTGCACAACCAAATGTGCTTTGTTTTTGATGATGACCCTTCGATCATCCTTCTTACATATAAATACCCATTTTATCGGAATAGGCTTCTTAACTCTATCAGGCTTGTCAATGAGATCCCAAACACCCATTTGATTAAACTGTTGCAGTTCCCCTTGCATTGCCTCTACCCATGAAGAATCTTCAAGCGCCATACAAACACTTGTTGATTCCATGTATGATAGAAGAATCTTCAAGCGCACACAATATTTTAACACCACTCGTAGTAGCAATCCGATGACGTGTTTGCACACCAACATCAAGATCACCAATGATGTTGTCATGAGGATGATATGTGTGAATCCGGAGTGTCGGATTCTCAGGCACAACAACATTATTAGTTAAATTAGTTAGATTTTCTTCAACTTCATGAGATGATTCACCAATCTCATGAACTTCAGGAAATTAAGCTGAAGAAGAATCAATAAAATGGCTATCATCTGATGAAATAGAAATAACATCAGACGTATCAGGAAGATCATTTTGTGTAACATCATCATTATTAAAGACGAAGACCTTGGTGTTGAAAATTGATCTTCTAAATAAGCACGCACCAAATCTTCGTCAGGTTGATCAACTTTGGGAGTTAAAGAATTAAAATAAACTATCATAATCAAACATCCAATCAGGGCCCTTTCCAGCAAGAGGTGTGCTGTATCGTTGACAATCAACATGGTACCACTCTTCAACACAGCCCAAAGTAAAATTTAAAACCCTTTTATTAGGTGATGCATAACCCAAGAAATAACCTTCAATAGCATTTTCTTCAAATTTTCCTGCATCTCTTTTCAACATAGTGCAAGGACATCCGAATGGTTCCAAAACTTTAAATTAGGTTTTTGATTGTTCAGAAGCTCATAACTTGTCTTTTGCAGCTTCTTCACAGATAGAACACGATTAAGCGTGTAGAAAGCAGTGTTCATCGCATCATTCCAAAATTGGCCAGGAAGCTTTGAATATGCTAGTATTGTTCTTGCAGCTTCAATCAGTGTTCAATTCTTCAGTTCAGCAACATCATTCTGTTGAGGTACATATGAAGCACTATATTCTCGATGAATTCCTTTTTGTATACAAAAGAAGTCCAATATAGTATTTTTGAACTCCGTCCCATTATCACTGAATACATCTCTCCTTGAATTTGTACAGTGATTCGATCTTTGTGATTAGATTTTGCACCAGAACGGGTGTCTGATCTTTAGAACTCATAAATAACACCCACAAGTATCTAGAGTAGTCATCAGTGACAACAAAACAAAACCAATATCCAGCAATACTCACACAATTCACAGGACCAAACAAATCCATATGAAGTCGTTCCAAAGGAGTATAAATGGAATTAATTAACTTAGACGGGTGCAACTTCTTCTTCTGTTTGCCCTTTTTGCATGCAACACAGTGATCGGTCAACTTGAAGTGTTTAAGGGAAACCCCATCCACCAAACCATTTTCCATAAGATAATTCATATTTTTGACATGAATGTGACCCATATACCTATGTCACTGAATCGAGTCATTATCCGTTGCTTTCGAGACAAACACGTTCAACAGAAGTCAATACTTTAGTACTCATTTTCAGTAAATAAGTATCACTTGACTGAGGAGACCGCATAACAACCATGTCTTCTGGAATAACATATCCTGGTTTGAGTATTATGCACTCCTTGTCAGTAAGTACAATGGTATACTTCTTATCATAAATTTGAGACACGCTCAACAGATTGTGATCCACTATATCACAATAATTAACTTTCACAAATGTAATATGACCATTTGACACTTCTCCTTCTGTTGTAATCATTCCCCCAGAATTACCCGCAAAAGCTACATAACCTCCTTGAATATTATTGACATTTGTTAGTAGGTAGATGTTGCCGGTAATATGACGAGCGCATCCACTATCCATAATCCAGTTTTCACCACATATTGTCTTGTATGAACTCTGCACATAAAGGTAAAATATTAGTTCAAAAAGGCAGCTCAGGCCTCAGTCTTGGGCACCTCTTTAATTTCACTAGCAGAGTTTATTTTGATTGAATCCAAATGCGGTTTAGCTGCTTGTGAATAAGTCACAGGCCTTTTCGACTTTCATCTCAAGTATGTAGCTTGAACTACATTTGTGTTCTCATTTTTACAAATTGGTTCAGTAGGAACAAATTTATGTTTTAAATTAACTTTGTGTTTCAACAATATGAATCACTTTTCATGGATTCACATTTAAAAACGTAATGTGAGTCTCATCATCACAAGACATGGGTGTTTTCAGAATTTCCTTAATCAAAGGAACTGGTTTGGCTTGTTCCCTGATAAACGGATGAAGATTTTGTGATTTTTTCACTCCACAATTTCTTACAATGTGACCACGTTCACCACATAAAAATCATGTTCTCATATCAACGAACGTAAGTTGTGGTTTGACAGAAACTGGGGTAATGGAAGGTTGATGAGAAACTCCAGGAATATGCACTTTGTTCAAATCATTAAACATAACAAATTTCTTTTTCATATAAAAATCAAGATTTGAACAATTAGAAAAACTCTGTATTGTTTCAATTCCAGTTGAATTAACAAATAGAACTTTCTTAATAGATTTTAACAATTGTTTTTCTTTAACCAATGGATTTGTTGTGTTTGATACCTTAGATTTAGCAAATGCATGCTCAAGATATTGTATTTTTGAAGTTTCATTGTTAAAGACACTCACGATCAATTATGGTTTGAACAAAGTAAGTGGAATGTCTTTCTTAGTGAACACCTTGCTAAGACCTTTTAACTTAAACACACGACTAGTGTTTTCATTAGAAGGAACTGGGTTGATGAAATGCATCAAATCAGCATAAGAAATTTTTGGTTTTCTGATTTCTTAACCTTAACCATAGACGTCTTAGACTGTAACGATTCCGGCAAATCCAGGTATACCCTAGCCGGTATATACTATTTACGTGTCATTTAATATTGATTATATGAGTTATAGTACATATATACGAGTGTATATGATTCATAGTACGAATCATACTCGATTATATAGTGAATCGTATTGGAATTACAATTAACCAATGAACGATTATTGAAACCCGAACGAATCGGGAATTACATTATAGACGAAGTATATAATGTTTAGTGATGTTTACGAAGTATTAATGCTTCGGGATAAGTGAATTATAGCACAGAAAAATGATTTCGATTTATTAGTACGTCGGTACGATAAACGAAACCTTTAACATCAAACCAAGCAAGAGACGATCGATCAGGCAGAAAAAGATGCGTAATTATTAATAATATGATGTTTTAATGTCATGGTTTAAGTTTTTAAAGTTTTTAAGTCGGTTTTATGTAAATTTTATTTTAACCCGAAAAACAACCATTTTAGGCTCGTTTTAAGCCGAATTACGAGTTTAAACGAGAAACGAACTGAGCCAGATTATCCAAAACATTATCCGGATTACGGAAATCCGAATATGTGGCTAATATTGAAGTTGTGGGGCCCACCCCCACCCATTACTTGGACCGATCGGTCCTATGCTTCCAAGATATCATTCATTTTTCTTTTTTTCATCACCAAACTCTCTCAAATCTTTCAAACATTCAAACATTCAACCCAAAAACCCTTGATCCAAACCAAGAACACAAGGTATAACACATGTTTTAATGCTTAAATCTTGTTTCCAACTTCATGATCTTGAGAAAAGGAGGTTTCAAATGTAAAAATGGGTGAAAACCCGAGTTGAAACCGATTCTCGCATGATCAAGTGATGTATACAAGTTATACAAAGGATCTTGATCCAAGTGATGAGTTAAAAGAGTTTATAACGAATTTTTACGGTTAAAATCTTTAAAAAATGAATTTCCAAGTGAAAGACGGGTGAAAACCCGAGATGAAACCGACTCTTGCATGATCAATAGATGTATACAAGTTATACAAGGGATCTTGGTCCAAGAAATGAGTAAAAAGAGTCGAGAACGGATTTTTACGGTTAAAACCTTTGTTTTTATATCAAAACCGACACTATGAAAGAAATGGGTTGATTGTTGGTGTAACTTGCTTGGTATAGTGTTATTGTGCTTGTAAGTGTTGTATCTAGTGACTAGCAAAGGCTAGAAACCAAAATCTTTGCGATCTAACGCTAGAAAACACAAGATAGTTCGGTTTTCGTGTGAATTAGTGATTTTGGACAGATTATAGTGTGCTTAGAATCGGGTCATGAAATTTCACAGAGATGATCTATACATGAAAATATGAGATCTGTGAATTTTTGGTAATTTTTGGATAAAAGATGAATATTTGGTGAATTTAATGCTCGGTTTTGGCCAAAAATGATGAAAAATAGCTAAACTTGATGAAAAATTCTGGAAACTTTAGGATAAGCTTTTTATAACATATAAAAGTCACACACAAAATTTGAGCTCAGTTGGAGAAGTCTAAAGGGGCTTTTGGGTAAAACGAGTTCTAGGGCTTTCTAGCTCGGTTTTTGTGAAAATGGCTTGAAAAATGGGTTTTGGGTTCTGGAAAAATTCCAGGGAGTTATGAGGATGAAAGGGATCATCCCGGAAAAATTTGGGATTTTTCTAAAGTCTTTTGGTATTTTTGACATATTTAGTGTTTTAATAGTGTTTAAAAATAGATAAGTAAATGTAAATATAAAAAGATAAATCTGGAAAATTTTTATAAAATTTATTACTGTCAAAATAAGTTTTGTGCAAAATTTCAAGACCCGAGACTAAACGGGTAATTATTTGTGCTAAAAAGAACATACAAACAAATTTTTAAAGCTTAAAACGTGTAAACCGGCAAAACTCGCATAAGCGAGCTGACTGGTATATAAAAACCTAAAAATAGACCATTTTCATAATATTAAGTAAATTAAATAAAAGAAAATCATCCGAAAATAATTCGGATGATTTGGGTAATTTCACCCGATTTTACTGTTTCCGGCACCTAAATGACGGAAACGGGCCCGCGGCCAAACGGGGTGTCCAAACCGAGCTCTAATTTCATCACGTTAAATAAAGTAACAGTCAAACACCATTTTTGGGTCGGGTGTGAATAAACTCATTTTTGAAACTAAAAACGGATGACCGTGCTAGGCACGCAAACCAAGGAAAACATAAAAATGATAATTTTGACCGTCAGACTCTAAGTAATGTCACAATCTGAGTCCTTAGAAGTGTCACGGGGTTAACATTGTCCCCGGATCGAGTACAGTACTGGGTTAACAATGTCCCCAGATGTACCGATTAACACGGATTTAATTTATGGGAATTATATAGTAACGACTAGATATCATATTACAGATCCAGGCTTATAGCAGTTCATTGTATCACATCCCGACTCACAGAAAGGTGAGTTTTCACGAGCCCCTTTTTACTGAACTGTTTCTAAATATTTTCCCGGGGCGGAAAACATGTCTTTGTTAAAGTATTTAAGTACATACCGATCGTATGGAAACACTTGTATATTTATATATATATGGCTTGATGCATAGAATATATAAATTGTTTATCGTGTGGAATTGTTCTGGGGTAACATAGTTCCCAGAGGTTATTATTGTTCTGGGGTAACGTAGTTCCCAGAGGTTATTATTGTTCTGGGGTAACATAGTTCCCAGGGGTTATTATTGTTCTGGGGTAACGTAGTTCCCAGAGGTTATTATTGTTCTGGGGTAACATAGTTCCCAGAGGTTATTATTGTTCTGGGGTAACATAGTTCCCAGGGGTTATTATTGTTCTGGGGTAACGTAGTTCCCAGAGGTTATTATTGTTCTGGGGTAACATAGTTCCCAGAGGTTATTATTGTTCTGGGGTAACATAGTTCCCAGAGGTTATTATTATTCTGGGGTAACGTAGTTCCCAGAGGTTATTATTGTTCTGGGGTAACATAGTTCCCAGGGGTTATTATTGTTCTGGGGTAACGTAGTTCCCAGAGGTTATTATTGTTCTGGGGTAACATAGTTCCCAGAGGTTATTATTGTTCTGGGGTAACATAGTTCCCAGGGGTTATTATTGTTCTGGGGTAACGTAGTTCCCTGAGGTTATTATTGTTCTGGGGTAACATAGTTCCCAGAGGTTATTATTGTTCTGGGGTAACATAGTTCCCAGAGGTTATTATTGTTCTGGGGTAACATAGTTCCCAGAAGATTAGTAGAAATGCTCTGGGGTAACATAGTTCCCAGCATAATTACATTGCTAATAAATGGTTAATAAAAAGATCTGTCAGTGTTTATTTAATTTAGTGAAACTCACCAACTATTCGTAGTTGACCCGTTTTCTTTACATGTTTTCTAGGTATGCCCAAGTTGGAATGATTGATATGTGCTTAATGATCTGTGCTACTTGTTGGAGGCTTGCTGATCTATAGTTTGAAATGAATATAGTAATGTCTTATCGGTAAATTCTGTGTGTAACACCTAGACAGTAACGAAACTATCAACAATGTAATATGATATAAATTAATGTAGTGGTATTTTCTTTATAAGCAATGCTGTTGATATCAGATGTGTCTGTTGCATCCCGTGTACGTTTCCGCTGCGGTTACGGGGTGTTACAGAACTTGGTATCAGAGCCATTGGTTATAAAGAATTAGGATGTCTGAAAGAGATACCTAAAATATAACCAGTAGCTCAAGTATTATAGGATCTGGATATCAGCTAATAATTTATTGTGACGGGATCTGGATGAACTTGGATGGACAAGTGAGTTATTATGGTCCGGAACATAATAACAGACTTGTCTGCACGGGAGAATTCAGGGGAAGTCACGAGGAACTTTAAATAGGTAAAATTGGCAACATATGTGTAAATATATGATAATATTATTATGTGGTAAAGTTGTATAAATAAGTATGTATTAATTTGATTATGAATTACACTATGGAAAGAACTATATGCTTGTTAACTTGTGTGCAGGTAAAAATGTCAAGCCCGCATAGCTTATCAGTAGAGGAGGACCCGGAGGAGGTTAGCCCCGGAAACTCCGGGAGCCTACACGTGTCATCCGACTCCGAGCCTAGCGAGGCGAGTCACAGGAGCTCGAGCCAGTCCTCCCCGGCCCGGATCGTCAGATCCCCTACTCTACTCGCATCGCAGGCCACCTATGTCCCTCCGGGATTTGGTCCCCGCCTTACGGCGCGGATCAGCATTCTGCGTGTCCCACCGACCTCTCCCCCACCCCGACCTGCTACTCGTCGGGGAGAGTCCTCATCTCAGCCCGAGCCTATGGCTCCACCTGTCTGGGGCCTTCCTAGACAGGAGCGGGATGCGGCGACCTGGCTACGAGTGCTCACAGAGCAAGTAAATGAGCACTCAGCCGCCCTGACCTTGGGGGTACAGAGACGGGTGTACCTTGGTGACCGCATACTGGATTGCCAGTATGCAATCGACCGGTTGACAAGGGAGTGCTCGTACTCCCGATTGATGGTTCAGTGGTTAGAGGCGTGGCTCCGGGGGGTGATGGCAGTAGTGGTGGCGTTGGTGGCAGTGATGATGTGGTGGGCATACCACCGTGTTTAGTAGTTATGTATGGATGGGGATAGTCAGGGACCATTTTTTTTTGATACTCTGTGTAAGTAGTTAGTGGTGATACTAACATGGAGTGAATCTGGTTTAGTTATGATACAACCACTGGCCCCTAGGGTGGGTCTCTTTTGGGGCATAATCATTATAGATACTTTTGGGTATCATCCAAGCACTGACCTCTTTACGGGTTATGTCGAGATGATACCGACATAGGGCCCTTGTATTAAAACTTAGTTGTGTAATGTTGACTGGAAAGTATGTAAACTGATGTTTGTGTAATATGTATCAATGTTTACTAATGAATGAAATATGTATTGTGTTTTATGATTTGAGATGGTATTGATTATATGTATTTTTTTTTGATGTTATGTAGAATGGCACCGAAACGATCAACGAAAATATCGGAAGTAGATGTGAGCCGTTTGATTGCTCAACAGTTGGAGGCGGCGATACCGGATATAGTATCGCGCATCGCCGCCAGTATTAACAACTCGACCAATCCAACCCCTCCGAGCAATCAAACGCCCATAAATACTGACGGGGAACAAAAGGCTAATCCTCCAAGGAATGATAACACTATTCCGAGTAATGACGCACCGCCTAGGGTGGTCGTTACTGACAGCAATGGCCCCATACCTACGGTAGAGACAAACCGTACTGAACCAATTCGTGCATCCAGGGGATGTTCGATCAAGGATTTTATGTTGTGCAAGCCATTAGAGTTTAGCGGGTCTGAAGGACCGAATGGGTTAGTTAAATGGATAGAGAAAATAGAATCAGTGGTGAATATCAGCAACTGTCCCGAGGATTGTGTCGTTAAGTACGCCACCTGTACATTCACCGACCATGCCTTGACATGGTGGAACACCATAGTACAGACTCGAGGTCAGGCGGCGACAAACCACATGACCTGGACGGAGCTTAAGGCTCTTGTGTTGGAACATTTCTGCCCAAAGAATGAATTGCAGAAACTGGAAAATGAGTTGTGGAACCTGGAGATGAAGGGGGCGGACCACTTGGGTTATACCAATCGGTTTAATGAACTGTCACGATTAGTACCGTGGTTGGTCACCCCGGAGACGAAGAGGGTGGAACGTTATATTTGGGGACTTACTCCAGTGGTGAGGAGTATAGTCAACGCGGGGGGACACCAGACGTATGAAAGTGCAGTGACACAGGCTGGCATTGTCACGTATGATTTCTTGCGGAGCGGATCACTAAAGGTGACAGGAGAATCCGCTGGGGGAAAACGGGGTACACATGATCATAGAATCCAGGAAAAGCAGCAAAGCAAACGAGCTAGGCCCGCTACCCAGAGCTATGCCATGAATAGTTCGGGCGGAAGGCAAGAACCGCAGAAGGGAACGTTTCCTAAGTGCGGGAAATGTGGTTACCACCATAGTGGCGTGTGCAAAGAGGTGGTGTGCCACCGGTCTGGCAGGATTGGACACTACGCACCAAATTGTAAGACAAATCTGAACAACCTGAACCGACAACCGCAACCTATTCGTGCGCAACCATTTAGAACTCAACCAGCCCGACAGCAGAACCCGCAAGGAAACCAGATGGTGACCACTAGCCGTGCTTGCTACGAATGCGGCAGCACGGATCACTTCAAAAGGAACTGCCCGAAACTGAACCAGGGAGGAAACGGGAGACAACTCACGGGTCAGGCATCGTCGTCCAATCCGGCGCGAGGCCGAGCATTCGTGATGGGGGCGAACGAGGCGCGCCAGGACCCCAGCGTAGTGACAGGTGCCTTCCTCGTCTCTGATCATTACGCTTCTGTATTATTTGATACAGGCGCCGATAGAAGTTTTGTCTCCGTTAGATTCCTTTCGATAGCAAACCTTCCTATTGGTGAAACCATAGAACCTTACACCGTAGAAGTCGCTAACGGTAAAACCATGATAGTTAATCGGATAGTTCGGAATTGCCCTTTTATTCTGAACGAACAATCCTTTCTGATTGACTTGTTACCGGTAGAATTGGGTAGTTTTAACGTGATAGTGGGAATGGATTGGTTAGCACGTAACAGGGTAGAAATAAACTGTGAAAAGAAAATCGTCAAGATCCGAGTGTCGGATGACGAGGAGGTATTAGTGCAAGGAGAAAAATCCGGCACCATGATACCATTAATATCCCATCTCAAGGTGTTAAAATATATACGTCAGGGATGTGTGGCGTATCTAGCGAGCCTGACGGCCACTGATCCTGAGGAAAAACGGGTGGACGATATTCCCGTGGTACGCGAATTCCCACAAGTTTTTCCAGAGGAACTTCCTGGTTTACCGCCAACCCGACAGGTCGAATTCAGAACCGATCTGTTACCTCAAGCTGGCCCTGTTGCTAAGGCGCCTTACCGACTTGCACCATCCGAGATGCAAGAATTATCCAACCAGTTGCAGGAATTGTTGGATAAAGGATTTATACGTCCCAGTTATTCCCCGTGGGGTGCACCTGTTTTATTCGTGAAAAAGAAGGACGGAAGCCTTATAATGTGCATTGATTACAGGGAATTGAACAAGTTGACAATCAAAAATAGGTATCCTCTCCCCCGAATCGATGATCTGTTCGACCAACTACAAGGTGCGAGCTACTTTTCAAAAATAGATCTTAGATCGGGATACCATCAGGTTAGAATCCAGGAGGAGGATATCCCAAAAACCGCATTCCGGACTCGCTACGGCCATTACGAGTTCTTAGTTATGCCTTTTGGGCTAACAAATGCGCCAGCAGTATTCAGGGATCTCATGAATCGAGTCTGTAAACCCTATCTTGACAAATTCGTCATTGTATTTATTGACGATATTTTGATATACTCGAAGAGTAAAGAAGAGCACGAGCAACACTTAAAGTTAGTTTTAGAGCTCCTGGATCAGGAGAAGTTATTTGCAAAATTCTCCAAGTGTAACTTCTGGTTACAAGAGGTGCAATTCCTCGGTCACGTTATAAACCACCAAGGAATACACGTTGATCCGAGTAAGGTTGAAGCAATTAAGAATTGGCAAGCGCCTAAATCTCCAAAGGAAATCCGCCAATTCTTAGGCTTAGCTGGATACTATCGTCGATTTATTGAGAACTTTTCCAGCATCGCCCAACCTTTAACCCTCCTAACTCAAAAGGATCGGAAGTATGAATGGGGTGAAGAACAGGAAACGGCGTTTCAAACGCTAAAACAAAGATTGTGCCAAGCGCCAATCTTAAGTCTCCCCGACGGAGACGATGGTTTTGTTGTGTATTGTGACGCATCCCGGAGAGGGTTAGGATGCGTATTGATGCAAAATAGTAAGGTTATAGCCTATGCTTCTCGACAATTAAAAGTTCACGAGAAAAATTACACTACTCATGACCTAGAACTGGGAGTAGTCATCTTCGCACTTAAAATCTGGAGGCACTATCTCTACGGTACAAAGTGCACCATCTTCACTGATCATAAAAGTTTGCAACACATATTCGATCAGAAAGAACTGAATATGAGACAACGAAGGTGGGTCGAGTTACTGAGTGACTATGACTGTGACATCCGATATCACCCCGGCAAGGCTAACGTTGTAGCCGATGCCTTGAGTAGGAAAGATCGAGTTAAGCCACTACGCGTGCGAGCGTTGGGAATGATAGTCCAGTCGAACCTTTCGGATTTGATTCGAGTCGCTCAACGCGAGGCGTTGAAAGGGGACCAATTGGAAAAAGAGGGACTTTTCTGTAACGAGAAGAATTTCGAACAGCGTGTGGACGAAATTCTCTATTTCAAAAATCGGATTTGGATTCCGACCCTCCATGACCTTCGTGAATTAATTATGGACGAAGCACATAAATCAAAATATTCCATACATCCGGGATCAGATAAAATGTACAAGGATGTGAAAGAATTTTACTGGTGGCCAGGTATGAAAAAGGATATAGCCACATACGTCGGCAAGTGTACGACGTGTGCGAGAGTTAAGGCGGAGCACCAGAAACCCTCTGGAATGTTACAACAACCGGAAATTCCCGAATGGAAATGGGAGCAAATCACGATGGATTTCGTGACACACCTCCCTAAGACACCCCGGGGACATGATGCAATTTGGGTAGTCGTGGATCGATTAACCAAATCGGCACATTTTATCCCGATTAGGAATAATTATAACACTGAGAGACTTGCCAGATTTATATAAGTTAAATAGTGTCTCGTCATGGCATCCCCATCTCGATCATCTCCGATAGGGATAGCCATTTCACCTCCAAACTTTGGCAAGCTGTCCAAGAAGCATTGGGAACACGTATTGACCTAAGCACAGCTTACCACCCTCAGACCGATGGTCAGTCTGAGAGGACCATTCAAACTTTGGAGGATTTGCTTCGTGCCTGCGTACTGGACTTTAAGGGAAATTGGGATCAACATCTCCCACTCGTTGAATTTTCCTATAATAACAGTTACCATAGCAGTATAAAGGCAGCACCTTATGAAGCATTGTATGGACGGAAATACCGATCACCACTTTGCTGGTCTGAAGTGGGTGACTCGCAGGTCATTAGATCGGATCTGGTCCAGGAGACGACCAGCAAGATTCTTGAAATTAAGAACAACCTGAAAGCCGCGCGGGATCGGCAGAAGAGTTATGTCGATACCCGTCGAAAACCGTTGTCATTTGAGAAGGGGGAAAAGGTATATTTGAAAGTATCACCGTGGAAGGGTGTGGTTAGATTTGGAAAGGCGGGGAAGTTAGCCCCGAGATACATTGGACCATTCGACATTATTGCAAAAATCGGTCCTGTAGCATACCGATTAGAACTGCCTGATGAACTGAGTGCAGTTCACAACGTGTTTCACGTGTCGAACTTGAAAAGGTGTCTGTCGGATGAGACATCGGTGTTACCCTTAGAGGGTGTTCAATTAAATGGTAAGCTCAACTTCGTAGAGGAGCCCATTGAAATAGTGGACGGTAAGACCAAGCAACTTAGACACAATAAGATCTCGTTGGTCAAAGTTAGATGGAATTCGCAACGAGGCCCAGAATTTACTTGGGAACGAAAGGATGAATTTCGGAAGAAATACCCCCACCTATTTCCTCAAAAGAAAGTAGTTGACGTGTAAAATTTCGAGGACGAAATTTTTATAACGGGGGGAGAATGTAACGATTCCGGCAAATCCAGGTATACCCTAGCCGGTATATACTATTTACGTGTCATTTAATATTGATTATATGAGTCATAGTACGTATATACGAGTGTATATGATTCATAGTACGAATCATACTCGATTATATAGTGAATCGTATTGGAATTACAATTAACCAATGAACGATTATTGAAACCCGAACGAATCGGGAATTACATTATAGACGAAGTATATAATGTTTAGTGATGTTTACGAAGTATTAATGCTTCGGGATAAGTGAATTATAGCACAGAAAAATGATTTCGATTTATTAGTACGTCGGTACGATAAACGAAACCTTTAACATCAAACCAAGCAAGAGACGATCGATCAGGCAGAAAAAGATGCGTAATTATTAATAATATGATGTTTTAATGTCATGGTTTAAGTTTTTAAAGTTTTTAAGTCGGTTTTATGTAAATTTTATTTTAACCCGAAAAACAACCATTTTAGGCTCGTTTTAAGCCGAATTACGAGTTTAAACGAGAAGCGAACTGAGCCAGATTATCCAAAACATTATCCGGATTACGGAAATCCGAATATGTGGCTAATATTGAAGTTGTGGGGCCCACCCCCACCCATTACTTGGACCGATCGGTCCTATGCTTCCAAGATATCATTCATTTTTCTTTTTTTCATCACCAAACTCTCTCAAATCTTTCAAACCTTCAAACATTCAACCCAAAAACCCTTGATCCAAACCAAGAACACAAGGTATAACACATGTTTTAATGCTTAAATCTTGTTTCCAACTTCATGATCTTGAGAAAAGGAGGTTTCAAATGTAAAAATGGGTGAAAATCCGAGTTGAAACCGATTCTCGCATGATCAAGTGATGTATACAAGTTATACAAAGGATCTTGATCCAAGTGATGAGTTAAAAGAGTTTATAACGAATTTTTACGGTTAAAATCTTTAAAAAATGAATTTCCAAGTGACAGACGGGTGAAAACCCGAGATGAAACCGACTCTTGCATGATCAAGAGATGTATACAAGTTATATACAAGGGATCTTGTTCCAAGAAATGAGTAAAAAGAGTCGAGAACGGATTTTTACGGTTAAAACCTTTGTTTTTATATCAAAACCGACACTATGAAAGAAATGGGTTGATTGTTGGTGTAACTTGCTTGGTATAGTGTTATTGTGCTTGTAAGTGTTGTATCTAGTGACTAGCAAAGGCTAGAAACCAAGATCTTTGCGATCTAACGCTAGAAAACACAAGATAGTTCGGTTTTCGTGTGAATTAGTGATTTTGGACAGATTGTAGTGTGCTTAGAGTCGGGTCATGAAATATCACAGAGATGATCTATACATGAAAATATGAGATCTGTGAATTTTTGGTAATTTTTGGATAAAAGATGAATATTTGTTGAATTTAATGCTCGGTTTTGGCCAAAAATGGTGAAAAATAGCTAAACTTCATGAAAAATTCTGGAAAATTTAGGATAAGCTTTTTATAACATATAAAAGTCACACACAAAATTTGAACTCAGTTGGAGAAGTCTAAAGGGGATTTTCGGTAAAACGAGTTCTAGGGCTTTCTAGCTCGGTTTTTGTGAAAATGGCTTGAAAAATGGGTTTTGGGTTCTGGAAAAATTCCAGGGAGTTATGAGGATGGCAGGGATCATCCCGGAAAAATTTGGGATTTTTCTAAAGTCTTTTGGTATTTTTGACATATTTAGTGTTTTAATAGTGTTTAAAAATAGATAAGTAAATGTAAATATAAAAAGATAAATCTGGAAAATTTTTATAAAATTTATTACTGTCAAAATAAGTTTTGTACAAAATTTCAAGACCCGAGACTAAACGGGTAATTATTTGTGCTAAAAAGAACATAAAAACAAATTTTTAAAGCTTAAAACGTGTAAACCGGCAAAACTCGCATAAGCGAGCTGACTGGTATATAAAAACCTAAAAATAGACCATTTTCATAATATTAAGTAAATTAAATAAAAGAAAATCATCCGAAAATAATTCGGATGATTTGGGTAATTTCACCCGATTTTACTGTTTCCGGCACCTAAATGACGGAAACGGGCCCCGCGGCCAAACGGGGTGTCCAAACCGAGCTCTAATTTCATCACGTTAACTAAAGTAACAGTCAAACACCATTTTTGGGTCGGGTGTGAATAAACTCATTTTTGAAACTAAAAACGGATGACCGTGCTAGGCACGCAAACCAAGGAAAACATAAAAATGATAATTTTGACCGTCAGACTCTAAGTAATGTCACAATCTGAGTCCTTAGAAGTGTCACGGGGTTAACATTATCCCCGGATCGAGTACAGTACTGGGTTAACAATGTCCCCAGATGTACCGATTAACACGGATTTAATTTATGGGAATTATATAGTAACGACTAGATATCATATTACAGATCCAGGCTTATAGCAGTTCATTGTATCACATCCCGACTCACAGAAAGGTGAGTTTTCACGAGCCCCTTTTTACTGAACTGTTTCTAAATATTTTCCCGGGGCGGAAAACATGTCTTTGTTAAAGTATTTAAGTACATACCGATCGTATGGAAACACTTGTATATTTATATATATATGGTTTGATGCATAGAATATATAAATTGTTTATCTTGTGGAATTGTTCTGGGGTAACATAGTTCCCAGAGGTTATTATTGTTCTGGGGTAACGTAGTTCCCAGAGGTTATTATTGTTCTGGGGTAACATAGTTCCCAGGGGTTATTATTGTTCTGCGGTAACGTAGTTCCCAGAGGTTATTATTGTTCTGGGGTAACATAGTTCCCAGAGGTTATTATTGTTCTGGGGTAACATAGTTCCCAAGGGTTATTATTGTTCTGGGGTAACGTAGTTCCCAGAGGTTATTATTGTTCTGGGGTAACATAGTTCCCAGAGGTTATTATTGTTCTGGGGTAACATAGTTCCCAGAGGTTATTATTGTTCTGGGGTAACGTAGTTCCCAGAGGTTATTATTGTTCTGGGGTAACTTAGTTCCCAGGGGTTATTATTGTTCTGGGGTAACGTAGTTCCCAGAGGTTATTATTGTTCTGGGGGTAACATAGTTCTCAGAGGTTATTATTGTTCTGGGGTAACATAGTTCCCAGGGGTTATTATTGTTCTGGGGTAACGTAGTTCCCTGAGGTTATTATTGTTCTGGGGTAACATAGTTCCCAGAGGTTATTATTGTTCTGGGGTAACATAGTTCCCAGAGGTTATTATTGTTCTGGGGTAACATAGTTCCCAGAAGATTAGTAGAAATGCTCTGGGGTAACATAGTTCCCAGCATAATTACATTGCTAATAAATGGTTAATAAAAAGATCTGTCAGTGTTTATTTAATTTAGTGAAACTCACCAACTATTCGTAGTTGACCCGTTTTCTTTACATGTTTTCTAGGTATGCCCAAGTTGGAATGATTGATATGTGCTTAACGATCTGTGCTACTTGTTGGAGGCTTGCTGATCTATAGTTTGAAATGAATATAGTAATGTCTTATCGGTAAATTCTGTGTGTAACACCTAGACAGTAACGAAACTATCAACAATGTAATATGATATAAATTAATGTAGTGGTATTTTCTTTATAAGCAATGCTGTTGATATCAGATGTGTCTGTTGCATCCCGTGTACGTTTCTGCTGCAGTTACGGGGTGTTACATAGACTCTTTTATTTTAGATGTATTTGAACCCTACACAGGTTTTTCAAATACACAAGGTTCACACAAAATGCTATTTGAACATGGGATATTTGACTCACTGTGTACAATTTCTGGTTCAAATACATCCTCAATAATGACATTCTCAACAAAGACTTTGTTACTCTGAATATGTGGTTCGTGAGTTGACGAATTTTCTTTGTCATTTTGTTTTAATTTCTCCACATGAACGACTGGTTCAATAACAACCTCTTCCTTTCACTTAAATAGATTTTAGGAATAGTCATCATGAAATGGTGTAGGAATCTCAACAAAACCTAAACCATTTTTAGAACCCTTTTGTTTACCAGATACTTCAATAATTTCATTTAACAAAAAGGATGAATTTCTAAAGTTGCCTAACTTGCTTTTCAACTCTAGAACCTCATTTTCAAGTTCGGTTATTTTAGATCTCTGTTTGAGAAATTCCTGAAATTGTTTTTCATTAATGGTCATTTTCACTGAAAGTTCTGTTTTTAGATCATGATTACTTATAGACAATCCCTCAATCTTATTCTTAGATTTCTTTTGTGTTTCTATTGATTGTATTTATGTATCCTTGATTGAAGCAAGTTTTTAAAGTAGTGAATCATTTTGAACATTAATTAAATCAATTTTTTACTTGATTGTGTCACAATTAGAACAAGACACATTATCTGATAATTTAACAGATGCAGATGAAGAACTAACCTCGTCAATTTTTGCCATGCAAGCAAAGGTAGTTGGGTTCATTTTGCAAGAAACACCGGAATCTGATTCGGTGTCAATTTCACTTTCAGAAGTTAATCCCACTCCACTTGCATCTTGAAAGTTTTCAGTTTGCTCAAACATTGCTAGATTAGCTTGACCTCCATTTCCCAGCAGTCGTTGATCCAATGTATCCATTCACATGTGAGTAAAGCTTGTGATCCTGCAACCTTTGAAGCATTTCCTCTAGAAGGTTTATCTTTCACCTCAGTAAAAGTCTTTCTTGAACTTTTGTCTTGTGAACTAGGACCATCGTATTATTTCTTTGGCTTATCACATTCCTTAGCAAAATGACCAAACTCTTGGCAATTGTAACATTTGACCTTCAGTTTGTCAAAACCAACTCTTTTGTTCAAAGATGGTAAATCTTTTCCAGTTCTTTGCATAAACTTCTTCACTTTTTGTATTATCACAACCATGTTCCACTTAAGATCCATTAACTCTAAATCTTCAGATCAATATGATCATAATCTTCATCAGTTAATTCACTAGTAGCAATTTTGCTACCCACCAAGTTTTCATAAGAAGTCATAAATGCATAAAGAAAACCAAAATTCTGTTCAGCTTCTTTCATGTTTACTTTCAGTGGAGTAGTGAAAACACTTGAAGTTGATGCACTAAAATTATCAGTAGGACCGGATGACATGAAACTCACATTTGGATCATTATAGGAAGATGATCCTTCATGTGAAGTTTGAGTAAGAAATGCATTAATTGGTGTAACAGTACTACTCAAAGGCGAACACCCTCCATATAATGTCAGATCTTGAGTTTTTTTTGATGACTTTTGACATTTCAAGTCCAACTCTCTATCTTCAATCTTCTACATAAATTCCATTACAGTAAGATCTTCATTTTTAAGAACTTGAGTAAGAACACGGAAGAGCATTCTTCACAGTATCAATCTTATAAACTTCACTTGGTTCCATCTTTAACTTATTCATCTCAACTATAAGATGATTAAATCTTGTAAGCATTTCTTCCACAGTCTCTCCTTTTAACAAGTTAAAATTTTGAAATTGAAACTTTAACATCACCTTTTTACTTTCTTCAGTGTTACCCATACTTCTCATTTTAATGTGTTGAAACAAGGATGCACAAATTTTAATACTTCCCACTTGATGGAAAATATTGTCAGGTAATGCCATTGTTAAATTAGAATATGCCTTTGTTTTAATCTCTAAAGCTTTCTTTTCTTCTTGAGAGTACTGAGAAAAATCCTTCGGAGTAAAACCAGTTGTTACATCACCAACCATCGGTACAGTGTAAACATCATAAAGGCATCATGAATAATCGTGGTGAACGAACCTTGGATGTGCTCTGAAATGTGGACCTCATTTAGCAAAATTGCTAAATTTCATTAAACGTGGACATTTTGAATGAGATCCGATCTCAGCATTGAGATGAAACATTTATTGCATCAACACGTTCTGGATAAGCAAGTGTATAATAACCAGCCATCTCAAACAAATAAAAGTTTAATCTTAACAATATCCAAACTTAAAGGGTTAAAATGAAAAATCTGTAACGAATGGGAGGACGAATGAAACTGGTTGAAAATTATAACGAATGAATATGTGTGAACAGTAGCGAATGAATAAGTGAATTTAATAATGAATTAATGTTAACAAATAATGGTCATGAATAGTTTTTAGTTTTCACGAATGAGGATAACGAATATATATCATGAATGAAGGATCAATGATGACGAACCAATCACCTGAATAGCTTAACGAATGGCTGACGAATGTGGATTTGTAACGAATGAATTTCTGTGATAACGAATGAACTTCAAATGGCAAATAGCTGGTAACGAATTAGCTACAGTAAAGAATGAGTTTTTTATTCTGTTGTAACAAACTTGACAGTGGCACGAATCAGTTACAATCCGATAACGAATGAGCATCAGAAAGGTAACGAATGAGTGATTAGGCCATAACGACTGGCACTATAAATCCTCAAATCTTCAAACGTATTTCCAGATCTGGAAATTTTTCAGAACCAACCGAGAGTTCAGACGAACACAAGCTTAAGGATAAATCGATCAAAACATAACCAATTTTCACACACGAATGCTTAAACAACTCGTAACAATCCCGCAGACAAGCCTTGATCAATCTAAACATCTATAATCGATCCAAACATAGTCCAAAATCCAATAATAACTCAAACAGAAACCTTTTTCTATTCAACAACCAAATTCAATCCAGTTCCATATCCAACCAATACAATAATCCAATTCAACCACCTCGAATCACACACTACCAAAACCAAATCGAAATCCAGTCAAATCATCATCCAATTACCATCTCAACATGTTAATTCAATGAAAACTGATAAACCTGGACTCGGATCTATAATTAACAATTAAAATATGAGTAATCAATCAATTCATGATGAAATACATTAAACACGCATAATCTAACCCTCGTAAGCTCTTATACCACTTGTTGAAAACATGAGAGAGCTTCAATCGATTGAGCCCGTCATATCGATTAAACACAGGATCTAGTTATATGATATATGTATATGTATAATATGCTTAATAATGTTAACAAAGTGTTGAGTGAGTAATCGTGAAGAGTAACGGCAAGGGAGACAACACTTATATTAATCTGAAACTGAACAACCTATTTATAGAAGACGAATGCCATTCGTTACACATACCGTAACGAATGGCCTTCATTCGTCTTCATTACATAAACAACCAAAATGGTATAGCGAATGACTCATTCGCTATACCCCATTCGTCAACAATCCATAACAAATGGATTGATAATAATAACGATTAAGGTTCATTCGTTAAACATCCTTAACGAATGAACAATAATAAATATGATTGGTCTCATTCGTTAAACATCCTTAAAGAATGAGCCATAAGTTAACGAATGGGACTTAGAAATTACTAAAAAGCCCTTACATTAAAAATAATAAATTACATAACGATTACGAAGAATCGAGTCGACAAAACCATGCACTGACAAAACATTCAAGTTACATCGTCGGAAACTGCACATTCAAGCTTCATCCATGACAGATTCATCAAAACATCATAATTAACCATGTAATTCACATCAAATACTCAGAATTTCATCACGATCCCGAATCTATCATCAATTTAACTCAACAACCACTGATTTAACCCCAATTGAATCAAACAGTAACTTGCTCTTCAATGGTGAAACCTTTAATTTACCATAATTAAACACCAACATCAACAGAAAGCTTCGTATTACCTCAACGAACACGAATCTACCATCAATTCCGTCAATAACACCTTAATTTGATCCAAATCTGACCAAATTATGCTAAACCCCGATGAACAAGAAGAACATGATTCTGACTAGATTCATACATTACATTGATGCATCGAGAGCAGCCGTTTGCTCTAATACTACTGTTGAAACACGTTAACGAGCCAAGATCTAGCCTCTAACACGATACATCAATACGATACAAATACGTTAAATACTATTCATTACGTTCATGGTGGAATACATTCATTAAGGTGAATACAATAAGTTATGGAGAGAATTCGGCATCGTAATGGTGTAGAATAACTGAGGCTCGGATATCTACTAAATTATGAACATGAGCTTCCTATTTATAGGCCATCAGCTCCCATTCTTTAAGTTGGTCTCATTTGTAATACTGTAGTAACGAATGAGACACCATTCGTTATACCTCCATAACGAATGGGTAATAACTTAACGAATAAGACATCATTCGTTATGCCTTCATAATGAATGGGCCTCCATTCTCTATATAATTCATAGCGAATGGGCTGGTATTAACTTAACGAATAGCCTAGTAAACTAACAAATGAACCCATTTGTTATACAATCCATAGCGAATGGCCATTTTAAATTAAATATACAGACTAGACTATCTCTAACTTATTCGATAGGCTACGAACACCAAATAATGCACTAACAGACTCCCCCTTTTCCGTAGCTATCGAATAATTTATCCTTGAATAATTTAACTGCAAATCATCAGTCAAAAATCATGCATTAACAGACTCCCCCTTGACTGATGATTCTCGGGCTTGTGCAGAAAGACAATCTTTAAGTCTTTTCAGCAAACCAATAACTTGTAGCTTCTCATATCAGATCTCTCCCTCAAAGTAAGCAACTCTTCGAGATCATCCCGATCATCCATTGGCGTATAAAATGGTTTAATCTTTCAATAATCAGCAACAAGTCATCAGCTATCTGCCAGCACCGGTAAAGAAAACATATCGTTACGTTTAACCTCGTCACACATCTTCTTGAACAAACCGATCATTCAACATCTTTCACTTTGGTTTTCTCTCTCTTGATAACGTGTATCCCAAATAACTCTTTGAAATTCTTCTAACACCCCATTCTGTAACATTCCGAAAAATGGGGCTAGAATTTTTTTTAGAGAACTTGTTAAATACCGAGTATGATGTTGGACGAATAGCCAGAGTAAACCATATGTTAATGAGCTCGACCCAATCATTAATAACCTTTTATTTTAAAACATGGCTTGGTCCAATTTAACCAAACGAAACAAAAACAAAGGCTCATTCAACCCTAACAAACTCGAACCTGAAAACTCCAAAAACAAATAAATGAATCATCCCATGATTACTTAATCTTGCAATGCCCCAAATAATCTAAAACCCAAATATCGAACAACCCGTTATATTACCATCTGGTCACCGAACCCAACGAAACGAGAATAGTGACACACATACTATTACCTACAATATATAAACCGATGGTTTATATGTAAAAACCAGTTCCTTACTATTTATCTAAAACTTATTATTTGAAGTTTATAAAAAAAATATATATTTATAAGTAAATAAATAGGAATAACAAAGATATAATAAATGACTTTACAAAATAATCAAATCAAATCCCTACCACCCTCTGCCTCCAATCACCAGCAATGACAGTCCCTGCCCCTATCATGTTTTATCAGTTTGCTTCCCTAACCAAAACCTTTGCATGCCTCTTCCTCCAAGATATCTGCTGCAAAATGGATCCTCATTTATCTTATACAAAATCCATGCTATTAACACTCATTGAGGTTAAATAAAATACTCAAGCTTCATAAATTGATTTATCTCCGGTTTTATCTTTTCACGACTGAACCTGCTATCAAGAACAAGAAATCGGGCAACCTAATCAATCTATATTCAGTTTTGATATAAGCCTTGACGTTTATTCTAATGTTATTGTGAAATTCCCAGCCCTAAACTCCTTATCACTTGCTATTGGGTTGCATGCAAAGGTGGAGCAACCGAACCTGTGGAAACTGCTCATTAACCAAAAATCTTTGTGAGTTTGTGTTCATCATCTTCCTTGTCTATTCAATGTGTTGTTACTAGCCATGTACATGAAAAATCACGTTCGTGTACTGGTCACAAATTTGTTCCCAAACCCTAACTCGTTACCCACTATAAGCTGATTTTTACAAGTCTAAAACCTTAACTGAAAACTCATCTTTTAAACCAAACGGACGAGATATAAATAACACCATTTAATCTTATTTAAAACCTACCAGAACATACAAGAGATATAATTGTGCCCGAACCAAAATTACTTTAGGTGCCATATTCACATGAAAACATATTATATAATGAAACTGAAAACTCAGTTTTGAATACATACTAACGAAGTATAAATTGAATAAGCTAATCTTGTTAAACTTGCCAGAATATATCAAGAATTTAACAGAGTTAAAAGTTTAAAAATTACACTATGTGCAGCCCCAAAACTGTGCCTGAACTTATGGGCATTTGATAACTCGTTTAAGCGAAAACTAGTTTGAAAATAAACTCGATAGGTGACCTTATTAACTCCTGGGAATTTGACAAAATTTCCAGAAGTTAAAAATACATATTTAATCCTTGAGATGCTACAAATCAGCCCCAAGGGATATTATTGAAACCATGTTTTAAAAGTCTTCCGAACCGACACTTTTGTAACTCGTTTTAAATAAGAAACAAGCCGTGCAACCCAAGTAATAAAATGATATCTTTTTGCAGCCATAAATATAATATTTTGATGATATATAGTCTGACTCAAAACTATTTTAAGCGAAACATCGCTTTAAAACCGAACTAGAGCTCGAACGGGCCAAAACCGGGGCCGTACTCGCAAGAGCAGCCCTGAATACATTTATTTAAAAACCTATGAAATGTTATAACAACTTATTTTATGAATTATAGCAGGTCCTAACTTGTTTGATAACCAAAAATGAGTTTTGTTAAAGAGAGCACAAAGGTGCTAACGGGCCCAAACCGAACCCAAGCCATTGTTTGGGTTCCGAGCACCCTAATACCAATATAAAACTTTTAATAAGTATTATAGCAGGTGTAAAACTGTTTTGTGATGAAAAACCAGATTTGAAACAATAAACGTGGCTGAGGGCATTTTTGAAAAAAAAAGAGAAACCAATTACTTCTTAAAAACTGAAAATGCAAGAATACGCTTTTAGAACAGAAAAGTTTGAGTTAAAATGGCCATAAATTAGTTACAAAATGTTAAGGATAGGTGCATTTAGAATAAGGGTCCGTTTACAAGCCTAAACTCGTTATTTCCTTAAAACCGAAGAATGCTTCAAAAATATAAAATGAATAATTTTCAAGAAATTAAATCTAAAATACTTTATTAATATAGTGTTGTAAACCATTTTCAATATATACAACACCACTTTCGTAGAGATATAGAGTTTAAACGCGAATTATGGTCGAACCGATATAAACCGAACAATCTCTTTTAAAAATACAGAAATATGAATTTTCTGATCTTCAACAAAAAGTATAAGTTAATATAACCATAATTTGAGTTTTCACTTATTTTACAAAAACTAGTTAAGTATTTCCCCCGATTTTTGCCGAAACAAACGTTAAAGGAAAGCACGCGGACTAAAACTATACAACACCAACTTACTGAAATATTGAATAAATTTTCTTTATAATATATATACCTCTGGAAAGTTTGAAGTTTAAATTACATGGGCATTTGATTATATAACTATCATTTCGAGACATATCATTAAAAACTGACAACACTGGTGATACCCGGTATTGTTAACTTTTGTAATCCCATAATATGATGTTTGAAACAAAAATCATTATGCTACTAATATAAATAACTTATATTAATTTTCTAGTCATACGTTAGCCCGAACCTAACAAAAGGCCCGTACATTCCAAAAGTAGAAACTTTATCGAAACTTGACCAAGGGAATTGAGGTAACTAAAACTCTCATAAGTTGAACCATATACCTAAACACATAATGCCAATATTATAAAACTATTTATGTGTAAACTATTCCTAAAATGAAAATTTATTAACAGGAAACCAAACACTTTGGATAACACAAAGAATCAACTAGCGCACAATACCTGTAACGAATCTACATTGTTGTCCAATAACTTATTGTTGATTAATATATATATATATATATATTTATATATATATATATATATAGATATAGATACATACATACTAGGCGTTCTTGGTGGTTCCTAACGTAGTTGCAAGCTCATAGATTTTCTTTCATATACAAGTTGCATACGGACCGAGGTGAGTTTCGTGCTGCCCCTTTTACTTAAACCTTTTAGGCTGGATACATGCTGGTTTTACTTACAGTGTTATATTTATCAAGAAGAGTTTTACTGCTAAAATTTGTCCCAACTTTTACACAATTATTAACCCGAGGGAATGGGCCGGAGGCTTGTATGGGTAGTACTATTTGGGAGACCCCCACGCACAGTGACCCTCTGTTGAGGAAACCACACTAAGATTTGTGGATCGTTACGGCATATAACCAACGTGTTTGATTATTGTATTTAGCAGGGTTGATAGTCCGGGACGGTTTAACTTCTAGTATGAGTTGGGGATACTTATGCTAGTTGCAGGTTTGATTGTGGACTTGATTGATGTTCACCATGCTTTATACTTACATACACGCAAAGTTGCACGCTTTTATAAATTAACTCTTTAATGTGTATGTGAGCTAAACTCACGAACTTACCAACTTTATAGTTGACGCTTTTTAGCATGTATTCAGGTACCTTGTGGATAGCGATGTGGATTAGCATTTTAATGAGCATATGACTAAAGATAGAGGCGTAAGTAGAAAAATAACAATGAAGGTTAGATGCCAAGAAGATTAGTAGAACCTAATATGGAATTGCAGCAGTGTCAGAGAAGATATAGTTGTGTGGTTACACCTTCTTTTAAATACATAGTATATACATTGTAGCTTATCTTTATTAATAAAATCCCGTTATTTACATTGGTACCAATTTGTCCATAAAACGACCAAGCCCCCATGGCAGGGTGTGACACATTTGCAAAGATGTACTAATGTTGGGCATATGATACAGAGTTCCAACCTCTATTAATAAATCGTGAATGATCAAATTCTTCAATTCAATGACAAGACTCGTATTGCATTCTTCACTAAGATCAACCCGTTCAAGAATTGTCACCTTCAACAGAAGTAATCCGCCGAATACTCGTAGCCAACATAGTTAGGATCAAAGTACCTCAGAAAGAAGTAAACGGACAGACACTCGTATCCCACATAATCAGGTTTCAATCCTGAACACATCAATCAACAATCGAAGAACAACTGCAGTCTTAAACTCAGTCAAACGTAGCTTTGCACTCATAAATAACCACCCAAATTGCAGTAATTTTTCAAGAAACCCTTGTAAGCGTAGGAAGATACATGCCAAATAAATTACATGATAGTTCCCCCCCTTTTGACGAAATTAGCAAGGTCTTGAACATTCTTCACAAATATCAAACAAAATCCTCCTTAAATTACTCGTGGTCTCCCCCTCGGCCAGTCGAAACGCGTAAAAAGTCGGCCGGAATATATGTTACCCAAATTTTCAAGAAGAGTACCCAATACATTAGGAATATCCTAGAAAAATTTCGTTTAAGAAATATTTCTAAAATACTCTTTTTTTTACCTTTAACCAATGACGAATGAGCTCAAAGAACGAATGGGGCTTCATTCGTCATCCCAGATGTTAATCTAGTCACCATTCGTCAATCAGTCATTCATACGTTAAAACAGTATCCTCATACGTTATCAATGTGTCTTCATTCGTTACCCTTGAACGAATAAACGACATTCGTTATAAATAAACTTCATCATTCGTTATAACAGTTGAACGAATGACTTAATACGTTAAGAAATCTGATTTGTTGTAAAACACACTTACTTTCCTTATCGTTTTATCATGATTTAATTGCTTTTTAGTTTAATTATTAAGAGGTATAGCTTGTTTTTGCTTAGTTTTACAAAGATGGATATTTACTTGTAGGTTATGAGTTTTAATGAAGAAAAGTGGCAAGTTTGAAGACTCTAGGGGCTTATTTGAGCAACTTTGAAGACTACAACTCAAGGCCCGACCCAAGCCCACAAGTTAGAAGCCTTACATGCATAATATATTAATTAAAAAAAAGAAAAAAGAACCCTAACAGCCCATCAATCCCGAAATCAGCCCCCAACTAGTAAAAAAATAACCCTAAAAGCTCCCATTCAAGAGGAAAAATTCGTTTTTTGCAATTCTTGAGCCAAGGGAAGAAGAAGGAGGCTAAGGACAGTTGTGGATAGCAGCTACGGGTCATATGCATTCATAATCTCAGCCATATAACCCTAAGTAATCATCCATAAACTTTGTCCTTTGTTCAAGAACCCTAACTTGTTACGTTTAAGCTTTTTGTTGGATTGTTTTGCAAGTAATTTGAAGTTTGACTTGTGTTTAATTGTTCTTGATCATTGAATGAGTTTTATTATGTTTTGGTTGAGTTATTTGATATTTATCTTAACTATATGCTGCTGTCCAAAATCAATGTTAGGCTAAACTAGTTAGTTCTACCTAGGTTAGATGATTGTTGTTAGGTTTTAGTAAGTAGTTTGGATTGTTGATGATCATGGCTTAAGTTGTTAATGTAAATTTTGGTTAAACATTGAATTAGGTTGTGTTTAGTGGCTGTGAATTTGTTAATTACACTTATAAACCTCTTGCTTCATTTAATTGAATGAGTTTTGATTGATTGTTGCTTGTTTGGACTCTTTACTTGGTGTTTAGGGTTTGTTTGCGGGTTGATCAACCGTAAGGTTTAAGTGAGTGTTTTAATTGAATATAATTAGTGGGTAGACACCTTCCTTGAGACCGAGAGGTGATAGGAAGTAAACTCGTCTCATAGCTTTTATTTGTTAGCATTAGGATCGCACGAGAGCGGGTTCGGTTCTTGTCAGGTTTGGGTTTTTGAGCGATTAGTTGACCTAGTTCAAGTTAAACTGAATTGTTCCTCTATCCTTGGTTGCGTAGTATTCGTCTTCATTAGGGTAGTGTGTCGGTGAGACCGAGAGGAGAGTCGGCATTAGAGCACGTTAACAATTCGTCACCCGGTTTGTTCTTAAAATCAACTAAGTGTAGGTGAGGGCTTGTTAGTGAGACCGAGAGGTAATCTAACTTCCTGAGTGAACCTTAGTTGTGTCATTCCTTAGGAACCGGTTTTGTGAGATTCTACAATCCAGTAGCTTACTATACCTTCAATAGGATTCTTACCTAGGTAGACGTTTTTCCCATTGATAAATCTTATTTTCAAAGTTTCGTTTAGTCTTCTCAAATTAAGTCTTTTAAGTTAATTAAATTAAGTTAGGTTAAGTATTTAATAATATAAAAATCAATTTATAATATATTATTCTTAGGTGAGTCTTACTTAGGGTTAAGTATTAGATACGTGTTCATGTGTCCTTGTGTTCGAAACTCGGATTTCCTTAGTGCTATACTATTAGTGATCAGTACACTTGCCGGTTTTGTGTGGTTTCTTTAGGAGTCTTGTTTAATAAATTTAAAGCTTAGTTGTGAGAGCATCATTATACACACATCATGTTTTTGGCGCCGTTGCCGGGGACACGGTTTGAGTCGTATTGAGAACGACCCGAGTTAGGATTTGCCTATTGTATTTTCGTATATTTAGATTAGATTAGTTATTTTAATTAGTTTAGTTTTAGTTTAATTTTATTTTAAATATTTTATTCTATTTTTATCTGGTGCCCGTGATCCTTTTCTTTTGAGTGTTCTTTAAAGGAAATATGTTTTGACGACACCTTGGAACGCCATGGTGCAAAGTGTGTGGCGGAGATCACTGGGTACATGACGCTTATGAGCGAAGGAGGATAGAAACCGAGGCACAAAAGGCTAACTTCGAATCACTTTGGGTAGAACCTCCATACCGTTTCGCATATGATCTGATGGGGAACTTCTTAGGGTATAGGGATTCATTGGGAAATATATTAGAGCCCGCCCCGGAATTGGAGGCAATAATGGACGATGTACTGCATGCTATTGTGAATGACTCGGTATATGTTCCACCTCCGAGTCAAACGCTTATCGAACGCCTAAGTGAGATTGAGGATTCAAGAGTAGGGGAAGAGATAGAGGAGGAGCATTTGTCCTCATTGGATGAAGAAGGTGAGAATCCACCCGGCCATGAAACAGATCCATTTGATGCATCACACTTGTCTTGTGAGAATGATATGATTGAGGATTTAGAAGGAGAACATCAGAAGTCTGAATTGATTTAAGAGACGAATGTGGTTGTCTTGGATATTGGGGGTTGTCATGAAGCGCTTGGGGAGGATACCTTTATGGAAGTAGATGATATGCAATTTGACTCGGGAGGTGACATTGGTCCGGAAAGATTAATTTTCAGAGACACACCACAGAAGAGAGAACATGTATACTTGGATCAAACGAACTTGAAAGTGAGGATACGACATACGAAACAACATAAAAAGTTGACACACAGCAAAGATGACATCCTCCTTCATTACACGACTCGTATAAAGTTTGTCCGGGTAAGTATAAGTCTTGGTGGTCCGACCCGTTTCAGTTTTTCAAAATCTCTCTAAATTTTTCTGGTGAGTATTTCCGAACTAATAGTAAACGAATAAAACGAAACGGGTCGAGTGGGAAACGGATAAAGGAGAAGCCACCTGATTGAAATTGAGATTTGGGGTCAGGCTAAGGACCCGTTAAACTAAGCGCTCTCTGGAGGCAGCCCGAGATTTAGAGTTTTGTTTCTTTTATTCTTGTTATTTAAAAATTAAAAATACAAAAAAATAAATAAAAAATTAAATATTTAATAAAAATCAAAAAAATAAAAAAGAAATCAAAAACACAAAAATATGTTTATTTCTTATGTTTTTGTTTTCTGTTTTGTACGCCGCTACATGCGAGCGAGTTTGAGTTTTTGCAGGTATTATTATGCGCATGGTAGCTCTGATGGAGTTTTGGAACTGGTTCACCCGAGGTTGCGATCACGAATGAAATGATATACGGTCGTTCGTTTAATTGATACTCAGCTGATGAAGAATCTGCATCTAAACCAGGGGAGTAACCCGTTCTCTGTTTTACTTTTTGCTTTAAGTTTTAATTTTATTTTTCAGTTTTTATTTTATTTCTTTCCTTGTTCTCATCAAGGACGATTTCGTTCTAAGTGTGGGGACGGGAATTTATTTTACTTAGTTGTAGAAAAAAAAATTCAAATATAAAAAGTTTTCACTTGTTTTTTGTTTTTTTGTTTTTTTTCGTTTTCGTACGTTGTTTAAGTTAAAAAAAAAGGAAAAATGTCCCTTGTTTTAGTTTCTTTTTCGTTAAAGTGGGAGATGATGATATTTATCGGAAATCGGTTTTTCAAACTACTAATAATATGAGATAAATAAAAGAAAGCGCACTTAAATTGGGATGTGTCGGTAGGCTCAGCCTTAAAAATGAAAGGGCAAATTTGATCAAATGGTTAAACGGAAATCTTTTGTGGGTAAAGCGTTTTGTCCGTGGAAAATAAGCAATGAAAGGTCGGGCCATACTCAAGCCTCAAATTTTGGTATGAAAAAAGTGGTAGTATCATGAGTTTTAAAAATTTGAATACGTTATCATATGATGCTTGGGTAGGTTTAACGTTAGAGTATGCCGTGTAGCCTGTGATATAAATCTTAAACTGCTAGGTTAGTGTTTTACACCTCATTGGCGTATGGTTTTATAACCTTAAATCCTGTATTGCTGGGATGCTTCGGGTCCGGAGACCATGGGTCTGTATGCAATCTATTCATCTGGGTATTCACAATTCCTAAGTGGGGTTGTGGATATTTAAAAATAAAGCCAAAGAGCAAACCCTTATAAGTCTATAAACATGATCAAAAAAGTACAAAAGTACAAATACACTACAAACTTGATCATCCACGCTGTTAGCCATGTGGGGTCCCCTTGCTCGCGTCTCATTACCATTAAGAAACGGACCACAAGGGACACGCTACATGTAAGCCCTACAGATGAAATTTTGCATACTCACCTATGGTGATGGTTTCGGGGTATTGATTGATAACGGGGGTATGTCATATTGTGGGGAACACTAGCTATTAATTAATTGAATCTTAATCGTATCTAATGGCTGCTTGGTAGACTTTGATTCTTAAGCTTAGGTGGATAAACAGTACCCTTGATCGTCTTAAGTATTCATAAAAAATTAGAGTAACAAAGTTTTAAATCTGCTAACTTTGAGGTTTAAGTCAAGTTGGGGTGGTCTGGTCCGGTAAAAGCTGAAAATAAGCGGGTCTTAATTGTGTAAACCACTTAGTAATGTTATTGTCGGATCTTATTTGTCCCGGTAAAGATTAAGGCATGGGTTTAAGTGGACAACAATATCGGTGATCGCGGTTTTTGCGTTCTTCTAAGCTTTAAAAATTAACCTAAATGTTTTTAAGACGGTATTTTCCAATTCTGATCCAACTGTATTAGACTTTTTCAGGGACGAAAAAGACTTAAGTGTGGGGATGTTTGATGTGTTGTAAAACACACTTACTTTCCTTATCGTTTTATCATGATTTAATTGCTTTTTAGTTTAATTATTAAGAGGTATAACTTGTTTTTGCTTAATTTTTCAAAGATGGATGTTTACTTGTAGGTTATGAGTTTTAATGAAGAAAAGTGGCAAGTTTGAAGACTCTAGGGACTTATTTGAGCAACTTTGAAGACTACAACTCAAGGCCCGACCCAAGCCCACAAGTTAGAAGCCTTACATGCATAATATATTAATTAAACAAAAGAAAAAAGAACCCTAACAGCCCATCAATCCCGAAATCAGCCCCCAACTAGTAAAAAAATAACCCTAAAAGCTCCCATTCAAGAGAAAAAATTCATTTTTTGCAATTCTTGAGCCAAGGGAAGAAGAAGGAGGCTAAGGACAGTTGTGGACAGCAGCTACGGGTCATATACATTCATAATCTCAGCCATATAACCCTAAGTAATCATCCATAAACTTTGTCCTTTGTTCAAGAACCCTAACTTGTTAAGTTTAAGCTTTTTGTTGGATTATTTTGCAAGTAAATTGAAGTTTGACTTGTGTTTGATTGTTCTTGATCATTGAATGAGTTTTATTATGTTTTGGTTGAGTTATTTGATATTTATCTTAACTATACGCTGCTGTCCAAAATCAATGTTAGGCTAAACTAGTTAGTTCTACCTAGGTTAGATGATTGTTGTTAGGTTTTAGTAAGTAGTTTGGATTGTTGATGATCATGGCTTAAATTGTTAATGTAAATTTTGGTTTAACATTGAATTAGGTTGTGTTTAGTGGCTGTGAATTTGTTAATTACGCTTATAAACCTCTTGCTTTAATTAATTGAATTAGTTTTGATTGATTGTTGCTTGTTAGGACTCTTTACTTAGTGTTTAGGGTTTGTTTGCGGGTTGATCAACCGTAAGGTTTAAGTGTTTTAATTGAATATAATCAGCGGGTAGACACCTTCCTTGAGACCGAGAGGTGATAGGAAGTAAACTCGTCTCATAGCTTTTACTTGTTAGGATTAGGATCGCGCGAGAGCGGGTTCGGTTCTTGTCGGGTTTGGGTTTGTGAGCGATTAGTTGGCCTAGTTCAAGTTAAACTGAATTGTTCCTCTATCCTTGGTTGCGTAGTATTCGTCTTCATTAGGGTAGTGTGTCGGTGTGACCGAGAGGAGAGTCGGCATTAGAGCACGTTAACAATTCGTCACCCGGTTTGTTCTTAAAATCAACTAAGTGTAGGTGAGGGCTTGTTAGTGAGACCGAGAGGTAATCTAGCTTCCTGAGTGAACCTTAGTTGTGTCATTCCTTAGGAACCGGTGTCGTGAGATTCTACAATCCAGTAGCTTGCTATACCTTCAATAGGATTCTTACCTAGGTAGACGTTTTTCCCATTGATAAATCTTATTTTCAAAGTTTCGTTTAGTCTTCTCAAATTAAGTCTTTTAAGTTAATTAAATTAAGTTAGGTTAAGTATTTAATAATATAAAAATCAATTTAAAATATATTATTCTTAGGTGAGTCTTATTTAGGGTTAAGTATTAGATATGTGTTCACGTGTCCTTGTGTTCAACACTCGGATTTCCTTAGTGCTATACTATTAGTGATCGGTACACTTGCCAGTTTTGTGTGGTTTATTTAGGAGTCTTGTTTAATAAATTTAAAGATTAGTTGTGAGAGCATCATTATACACACATCAAAATCCACATTCGCAAGATCCAATAACGAATGAGCCCACATTCGTCACCCATAATTTAAACACATTCGTTAAACTCCATAATGAATGAGCTTTTAAAATTAATGAATGGTCTCCATTCGTTAAAATTCCATAACGAATGGCTACAGTAACATAACGAATGAGTTGTGGGATCTGCAACTATGCACCAGAAAAGCGTATTTCGCTGGGAAAAACAGTTAGATCGCCGGAAAATTCAGGTACACCACCAGAAACTGCACATTCAAGCTTCATCCATGGCAGTTTCATCAAAACATCATAATTAACCATGAAATTCACATCGAAAACTCAGAATTCCATCACGATCCCGAATCTATCATCAATTTAACTCAACAACCACTGATTCAAGCCTAATTGAATCAAACAGTAACTTGGTCTTCAATGGTGAAACCTTCAAATTTCCATAATTAAACACCAAAATCAACAGAAAGCTTCGTATTACCTCAACGAACGCGAATCTACCATCAATTCCATCACTAACACCTTAATTTGATCCAAATTTGACCAAATTATTCCAAAACCCGATGGACATGAAAACATGATTCTGACCAAATTAATGCATCGAGAGCAGCCGTCTGCTCTGATACCACTGTTGAAACACGTTAACGAGCCAAGATCTAGCCGCTAACACGATACATCAATACGATACGAATATGTTAAATTCTATTCATTACGTTAATGTTGGAATACATTCATTATGGTGAATACAATAAGTTATAGAGAGAATCCGGCATGGTATCGGAATAGAATAACTTAGACTCGGATCTCTACATTTAATGAGCTTCCCATAGCATTTTATTGGCCCAAGTAAACAACGTAACATCAATTTATTAGTTGGGCCTCCCATGAGCGTTCCGTGGCATTTTATATGGCCCAACTAATTAACAAATTATAAAACAATGAAGTTGGCTGGCCCATGAGTGTTACATGGCATTTTAACTGATCCAACTATATAACGAATTAACGAATGTAAACATGAGTAGTTGAAGCAACTCGTGAACCACCACAGATGATAATGCTTCAACAAAATATCATAATTAAAATTTGAGTTGAGAAAAACAGATAGTTGGAGTATCCATGGATCCCCAACTAAACATTTTAAAAAAAATAATAATAAAATAATATGGAATTTCCGAATTTAGCCACGAAATCACCGTGAATTCAGTTCAATAATTTAGGGTAGATAACCGTCACATTGGTTACGTTGACCGCTTGAAGTTCCGATCGTATGAAATTTGTTCTGCTTTGGCCTATACGATCGAGTATTGTGGTCGGGTTATCCTACAGTAAAGAATATCGTTTTACCTTTGGTTATCGTTATTATATTGCCAAGACCCGACTCACAGTTCTATCCCCTTTCCAGTTACTATATGAACTTCTCATACTCTCTTTCTTTAAGGTGAATGAGTAAAGCAACACAAGGGAATTCTTAAGGAATTTCCCAAAATTAAAAACAATCTAGAAATTGCAAGGCCCCGGTTCAGGTGCCCTACGTTGGCTTAACATCTTTCAAACTTTAATAAAAAATATTACATAACAATTAAGATCTTGTCTTAACATCTTTCAAATTTGTCTTTCAAGGTAAAACATAGTCAAATATAACAACATAAAATTCTTCTCAAGATGCCAGTATCTTCAGTCCAATTCATTGTGTCCTTATTCAAGCGAGCTGTCTCAACCTATTCATCTACGTGCATACTAAAAGTCAGCTACGCTGAGTGAGTTCTAGTTAATCAGGCAACATACAATAAATTCACATACTTACATACATACGTATCCGAAGATACATATCACATACTTAGCATGTTACCTTTCTTTCATTCGTACATACATACTTTCTTTCTCTATTTCATACTCTGATACATTTATTCATACATTCTTTCATACCATCACACTCTCATACTTTCATAATACATACATAACTATCTTTACCATCTCAAATATTAGTAAGGTCTGGTCCCTTTCTTCTCTATCTCAGATATTATTAGGGTCTGGTCATTTCTTCTCTATTTCGAATATTATTAGGGTCTGGTCCCTTTCTTCTCTATCTCAGATATTATTAGGGCCTGGTCCCTTCTATCTCAGGTATTGTTAGGGTCTGGTTCCTTCTTTCTGTACAACCATACATACGCTTCTTTACACGTACATTCTATTATATACTTTGTACATACTCTTAATCATTCATATATCATTCATGAATCTTATGTAAAACTCAACTTTCCTGCCGATACGTGAAATATCCGAAGATCGTTCATCTACCGATAAGCATTCATTCATAACCTCAATCATTATCACATATTCATATAAGGCATACACTTACCACTAAGGGTAAGTGTATTAACTAATCACATCGAGTATGCACACATCCCTGAATATATAACAAGGAAATGGGACTAGAAACTCACCTGAACTCGGTTCATCTAAGAGTTAATGGTAACTCATTTCTTTATCTGGGAACGACTAACTGTATAACAATTACATGTATCAATTAACTATCACTACCCCTATCGAATTTATAGTTTAATATAAACCTCAACGAACGGGGGTCCGGGGGCAGTGCCCCTGGCAGCAGGGTTCTATGGGTGGCAATCCCTAGTGGGGTCCAAGGGGCAAAGCCCATGGCTGGGGTTAAGCTAAATCTTTAGAATTTCATTAACCGTTCTTAACAAAATTTCCATTAGATATCTTTAATAATATATTGTTGCTAACCATTCTCTATGACATTCTCTAACTCATTCGTAATGATGAATGACTTTATTCGTTATTACGAATGGTCTGATTCATTAAGAAATCTTCATTCTAGTCTAATTATCATTCGTTATGCCATTCGCTATGACGGATGGCTCCATCTATATTAACGAATGGCTTGATATGAGACGAATGAGTGTATAACGAATGATCAAAACCATTCGTGCTTTCTTTGAGACGAATGGAAGGTTCATTCGTTACTGGAACATGCGAGTGTGCCTTATGACGAATGGCTTGATTCGTTGTCTCAACATGACGAATGAATGGATAGCGAATAACTAAGGTCATTCGTGACTTCGGCAGGACGAATTGGGGGGGGGGGGGTTCATTCATTATCAAGACACACGAATGTGTCCCATTCATTATGGCTGTCTAACGAATGTCCAACGATTCGTTCGGTCATGACGAATGTGAATCAGTCTTATCCAAAACTTTGACTCAGAGTTCAAAGTCAAAACCGTCAAGAACACAATTGGTCAACACTTATCAGATTTACAATTATCCTTCAAATCACAACGAGACAACACAACTTTGGTAGCAATATTCTCGTATACACATCGCCTACAAACCCCAATCAACCCAAACATCCAAATATCGTGTTTAAATGGTTTATTTGATTCATATATATTACGGTTCTTTAGGCTATTGACCAAACTATCAAATTCTAACGAATTTCCACAAGAATCATCGCGTTTGATTCGTTTTTACCATACTCATATAGATCTAGAATTACTAAATGAATCCGAACGTAAATGAACAAGTTTTTGTTATAAACATACCTTAAACGTGTCGGTTTACGCACACAATCTAGTTTTGATATCGACTTTAGCTCGTCACGATGCTCTAACACTATCAAACTCGGATTCTCACATTCGGATCTTGATTCGGGATAAAGGAAAGTGTTTGTGTGTGTTTTTGGAGGTGTAGGCTATGGTGTAGAGATGGATAAAAGAGGAAAGGATTAGGGTTTATGCGGTATTTATACTCCCTTAAGCCCATGGACCTAAGGCCCATTACCATTCCTTATTCCATCTTTTAAGTCCAAGCCCACCCTCTAATAGTTTATTTATCTAAACATATACACTACACGTTAATAACAAAGGAAATTTCCTTTATTAATATCATCGAAAGTAGGATGCTACAGAAATTTAAAGAAATTGTTTTTGAGAATGAGGCGTAGCCTCGAAGTTTGTGTGTGCATGTACATGATTAAACACAAAATAAATAAATAAGCTATAAACCATTGAATAAACATATAAGGCTACACATAAGCACGTATAAGGTCCTAAGCATGCTAGTAGGCAAAATTATAGTGCCCTATGTTATTGCCTTCGACTTTGATGCCAATCATCTGTCACACCCCAACCTACGGTAGAAATACCGGGGCGCGAACTGTTGGTTTACAGCTCATAAGACACTAACATACAATATTAGTGACAATATCTATTTATTTTATTATATTCAAATCAAATACACATTATTCAAATGAGATTACAAATAAAGACAAAACAAATATAATAGTAACATCTTGGCTTTATTATAATAACCTAAAAGCCAAATTACTAAGTTCATCAATAACTTCAAACATTCAAGATAAACATCCTGCAATATGCGTAAAAATAGGTTTGTCAACAACACATGTTGAGTAAGTAATCACCAAATTTTGATGTAATAATAGAATATATATATATATATATATATATATATATATATAATTATGCAAATCAATATCATGAGTATCAACAATTAAATATTAAGCAAATAATGAGCAAATTTGACCATTGCCTAGCAAATCGGGCTTTGGCTACTAAGACAAAATAAATACAAGTAAGGGATGTCGATTGGCCATTGACTAGCGAATCAGGATTTGTCTACTGAGACGTCGTATGATCATATTGTAATGTGATTATGATGGACTTCTACGAATGCGGTAAATAAACAAATGAGCAATTAAGCAACTAGCATATAAACATTCAATTGATCAATAACACAATACTTGAGATTTTCAAGTGATGTAATTAAGATAAATAAAAGTATTATAAGGTACATATAAGGTCCCCAAAATTTTTTAAATCTGTAAACTAGGGGAGTGATTACTCATCTTTATATTCAGGCGAGTTAAATGATAAACTAATGATATTAAACGAGTCCCAAGCCTTAAGCGAGTTGACTGATCTGACACGTACAAGCATAGAACTTTGAGACAGTAAACTATAATTAACAACGAGAACATAGCCGCAAGAATCAGATCAAACGAATGTTTAAAACTAAAGTTATGAGATATTTAGTTGTTTTAAGCGATTTGAAGGTTTTTAATAGTTGTTTGACGAATTTGAAAATTAAGAAAATATAAATTAAGTTTAAACAAATTAAATACTAATAAATACAAAATTTAAATAATTCTAAAGATCCTAAGTACATTCCGAGTCGGGTTAAACATAAAAGAATTCAAGTATGAAAACCCCGAGATGTTACAGTCTCCCCTACCTGTGGGAATTTCGTTCTGAAATATAGGAAAACTAAAATAAAAAAATAGTATTAATAAAATATTTTAATTTTAAGGAATAACTTTATATATAAAATTTAAAATGTAATCATAACATGGAACTTCGAGTAGTCGGAGCGACGCTCCAAATAAAAATTCAATAAGTGCCGTTATCAAATTTTTATTTGTAGCGTTTTTCGGGTCATTTAAAGATCTGTGTTATGTGATTTTGATATAAAAACTCTTTATTTTTATTAAATAACTTTTGTTGTAGGTTTTCTTTAATTTCGGGACGAAAATCTCGAAAATATGGAATGTTGTAACATTCGTAATTTTCAAAACCGAAAACCTAACCCATTTAAAAGCCAAATACTATTTTCAAATAAAGTACTTTAATATATTATATATTTTTTGAAAGATCTGTTTATTTCATTATTGTATCTATAAAGTGTTTTCTGCAATTTATAAAAGTTAAATTCTATTTACATAATTATATTATTATTATAAAATAGAAAAAAATAGAAAGTGGACGACAATTTAAAGTGTCTCCATTTCTTTATTATTATTATTATTATTATTATTGTTATTATTATTATTATTATTATCTTTTGTATTATTATTATTATTTTATTTTTTTCAAACTTTTTCTTCAAGATTTCATCTAAACTTTCTCATCAAGTTAGGTATTAATCATAACTCAACTATAAATACCTCTTCTTTCTCCTATTATTTTCTTTCTTATTAATCTCTACATCTCTCTTTTAAACATTCTTCCAAGTAAGTTTTAATTTATGTTCTTCATACTTTCTTTTTGTTTTATTGGTAACACCTTAACAAGGCTTTAAATTCTTGAAGTTTTTGTTGTGTTTAATTACCATAATTTTTATGATATATGATCAAACATATTGTATTCTTCATACTACAATTGGTTCATAATTTTTCTTTATCAAAATTTATTCCAAAACATCAACAACATTCTTATTTTCAATGTTTCAGATTTCATAGCAAGAATGATCTTCAAAGATTGAGCCATATCTCGGGTATAACAAATAAGAACGATGCAAGGCCAAATCCTATCAATAACTTTATTGTGTTAAGGTTTTAATAACTATTTATTTGTATTTTTATTCTTTCATATGGATTAACAATTGTTACTTCAAAATTAGTGCGCAGATCTGTACCCTCGATGAAGATTGGCTATATTATCCTATCTTGGGTCCGAATATGGCGAAAGTTTATAAAAGAAAATTTGTTCCTTACATGATAATTTAGTTGTCTGGTGATTTTTATACTTTTTGAGAATTTATTGATATTTTTAAACAATTACGCAGTCGGTGACAAAAATCAATCCAAAAATGATTTCGTTTTCCTTGTTTCGTTTTCTACTTCTAGCTATGTTATTGTAATACATATTTTATTCTTTGGCCTTTATTTATCAAAAGCATGCTAAAGAAGCTCTATTTACGTGTATTTAGGCATTACTCATAAGAACTCACCCAAGCTTAATCAAGATCTTCAACTCACCAAATTCAAGGTGAGTAATTCACATCCCCCTTTTTCATATTATACTTTTTGGGGGTAACATGCGTACCATATTATCAAAATTTTATTATTTACATCTATACCTAATCAACCACAATCCGATATTATGTGTTTATGGATTATTGATCATCGATGACATGCTATATGATTATGTATTTATTTTTATTTTTTGGCGGTTTGGCCACCTCATCTTCATCGAGTATGCATATCTTACCCCTATAAGATGGCTTTGTGCAAGACTGAAAGGTGACTTGATGTCGAAGACTCACTCAAAAATAAACCAATTACAACTAATTAGATAGCAGTAAGTGGGTGTCGAACACAAGGAGTTTGTGGAAAATGTGTTACTAAGTAGCTACACAATTTATCTATATTAAACTAAGTGCAGAAAATAAATTCAAAGATTTGGTTGTTTGATTTGATTAGCAAAAAGAACTAAAAACAATTTAACGAGTTTTAAAACAATATGAGAAAATATGTCTTCCCTCGGTTTTAGGTTTTACGAATTTTATAGTAAATGTATAATTTGAGATGAACTATAAAGATATAGTTCATGCTTATGCAAATGATTGTGATAATTGAAGACTAAGTACTTGGATTATAAATGCAAGGTAATCACTCAAATATCAATTAGTTTATCCAACCCCGAATCCCTCCCGATTAATCTTAATTGCTTAAAGCACCAAGAACTGACAATTTAGAACACGAACTCAACAAACTAACAGTCTACCAATCAGTTCGTAAACATTATAATAATGAAATCAACAAGATCAAACTGTCATCTCAAATATTGCATAAACATTCAATCATCATTCATAATAAAACCTTACAATCAGTTCATCATCCATTCGATTATAGTAATCATACGAATAAAAATCGAGTCTCTAATGATTACCATACTCCAAATAATGTTATTGCACCCAAAATCGCCTCTATGTCACTCTAGGATCAAAAGATATGATAGTTATGTCAAAAGCCGTCCAAAAACGAGTTATAAAAGCTGTTACAACTTTTAGCGTTAGGCCCACCATAAGATACGGTGGCCACCATAGCTTACGGTGGCTTCCAAAAAGCTACGGTGGGCAAAAACCGCTTTATGGTGACCATTTTCTTCAGGGGCCACCGTAAGCTACGGTGGCTTCTATTCTTGCATCCTTGTTTTATTCATAACTTTCTCGTTTTAACTCCGTTTTCTTCACCATTTTTGCCCACATTCTTGTAATTTCATCCTCTATATTCTCATACCCGCAATTATACGAGTAAACATAGTCAACTTATTCCATGAAGTAAACTGATTATATGTATTATTATTACCAGTCTTATATCACTTAAGGTTTGTCCAATGGACCACCCGTCACATTCCCACACTTACCCGTTGCTTGTCCTCAAGCAACTCAATCAATAAAAGTTAAACTTTAACTTATTCAACAAAACAAATCTCGATTAAGGTCCCAAGTTTTAACCTACTCCCTCATATTTCATATTTGCACTATTAACACGTTTATTTATCTCACCTAGAAATTCTACCAAACCTAACACGTTTCCTGTTTTTATTTCACGCAACACACCCTCTTGAAATTTCCACTCAATAACTTTTCTCAATGCTAGCATTATGTGCTAGTCCAACCAAATGCACGTGTGCCTATCTACTATAAAAAGCTTGTGTAACTATCGAACATCCACCTAATAAATGCATAGACACTCGTGCAAATCAATAGAGCTTATCATGGGTTATAACGGGGCCAAGTGTTCGGGTACGGAATGGGAATATTGAAAGTAGCTCCTGCGATCCGATCCGACTTATTACATACATTCTAAGAAAAAATTAAAATAAAATAACTATATACACCATAACTCACTTTTTTTCTTTTCTTTTTCTTTTTTTTTGAATCTCCATACTTTGAATAATGAATCTCAATTTTGTTTTTGAAATACACTCAACATTCTAACAAACATAATACCAAATACTCACATCAATTACCAAGAACAATACAATTACAATAAATAACCTACTAAGCCGGATCGTCTTGCATATGTAACAACGGGGTTGATTGATAAACAATAAGTCCAAGAAATGGCTTCTAAAGGAGCCAAACCTCCGCCCCTCTCATTAACCAAGCTCATATATATAATGTATGAGGCCCAACCCCCAAAACCCACATTCGCACTCATCCAGACGAGGCTATACCTAAATGCCTCTATCATTTTTGCCTAATGGCAAGCTAAGGTCTCGGAACGCATTCATTACACAAGTTCTAACAAGAAGGGTCACACTGCTATCTTCAAATAATGCCAACCATTAAAACCCGTGGTATAAAGTTCCAACCCAAAATTTGTTACCGGCATGCTACGTGAAATAAATAACCAAAAACATGTCACTCTTTGCTAAAAACCTATTACCATTTCTTTTAAAACTTGGCGACACTCACACAAAGGAATTACGACCATGAAAATGAACCTTTTTCTCAACACATCTTTTGAACCACCAACAAAAATTTTCTCCAAAATTGTGAAATTTTCTCAAAAATTTATCCACATCCCCACTCTTGGGATACATTGTCCCCAATGTATGGTTTTTAAAGAATATGAACCGTTTTTTAATATTAAAATTACCCTACCCCCATGAAAAACCCGTGTTGTCCCCAACACAGTGTCGAAGAGAAATCCTAAGAATTTTCCCAAACTTGGTTTTTGTTAAGACGGTATGCTTAAAATACTATTAATAACAAACAAACTAGAAATTATAAAAGCAATAAAAAAGTAAAAATATACAAAATGTACAATTACCACCTTTTTGAAACTTTTATGACATTCAAGGTGGGTGACTGGCCCACTCTCGTGCAGCCTTCTCGTTATAATCATGCTGTTTTTCAAGCAACTGTTGTCAGTCTTCCTGCGAGCCAGGGTCAGGCCCGAACATCCTCATCCTCCACCCTAGATCATTTAGGTTATGTGGATGTCTCACTTTCGTCTTCTTTGGTCGGCTACCTTTTTCGGTCACCTTCTCACTCTGTTGATGTTCAACTTCTTTCTTCTCAAATGCCCTATCAATCACAAAACACTCCACTTTCGTGTGATCCTTGCTCAAGGTTACACACTTGTTAACAAAATCCACCTCCAGGGTTTTCTTGTCAACAATAGGGTCAGTAGTGTTTTCAAATAATAATAACCGTTTATCATGATTACCAAACTTAATTCCCAGTGTCTCCTTAGCACAATCAATCACTGCAAGTGAAGTGGAAAGGAAGGGTCTACCCAATATGACTGTGGGTTGCGTGTTAGTTGCATTTTTAGCATAATTAAGTACTAGAAAGTCAACTGGGTAACAGAAATCCTCCACATGTACCATCACATTATATATCATGCCACGAGGTAGTGTATGGGTTTGATCCGCTAAAACCCCGATGGTGTTTACTCTTTGTAGAGGACCGAACACATACTGGTCATATAAACTACCGGGCGTGATACGAACACAAGCTCCAAGATCTAGCAGTGCTCAATCAATTTTATATTCACTAATTTGGATTGATAAAAAGGGCACTCCTGGGTCTTGAAGTTTACTCATGATAGTATTATTATCAACACTCTCATCCCTTATTTTGGTTAATTTGTCATTTAAACATTTATCACAAGAACAATTTTCACAAAAAGATGTTTCATTCGGTTTTAGTTCAGAGTTATTTTGATTTTTTTTTCATAATTACCCACATTTTCAATCATCACTAATATTTTCCACCACCCCCTCAAAAAGCTGTGGTGTTGGATCAACTTGAACACTAGAAATTCCAAAAGTAAATAAAAGACTTACCGTGTTGATATGCATGCTGTTCTCCTTCTTTAAGCTCGAGTTTCTTTTCTTCAAATTCGCCACATCGGTTGCAAGTTGCCCATTTGAGTGGTCAATGATTGAATGGCTTTATTACGGACTTCATCCTTTTGTGTGTGAATTTCATCACCTTGAGCATCTCCATAACTTCATTCCCACTTGATGAACTTTGACCCGAAGACCCACTTTGACCACCATCCCGTTGACCTTGAAACCCTTGATAATTATATTACTGGTGAGCAACATAATTTCCTTGATTCCCTTGGAATTTCGGATTGGATTGAGTAGCCGGATTCCCATAGTGAAAGGTTGGATGATTTCTCAACCCGGGGTGGTAAGTGTTTGAATTCATGTTGTAATTCCTACCACCTCATCCTTGAAGTGCATTCACCTCCTCTACTTGTACTTGTCCCATCGTACACACCTCCGAAACATGACCCAACTCGTTACAATTTGTACAAACATCGATTACAAGATTAGTAGCTTGTACCCCTCCTTCTTCCATGGCTTGTACTTGTGGTCTTCCAATCTCCGGCCTTGCTCTTCTTCTGGTTTGAGCCTTTCTCTTTGATGTGTCCGCCATTTGTTCCAAATATGCCCAATCATCTTGTTCATAATTAGTACCAAATGTACCATTTGTGATCGACCTCAAATCCTGTTCATCTTCCATACTCAACCCCTAATGAAAAGCATGTAACAATTCCTAAAGAGCAATACCGTGATGCCGACAATTTTTAATCATCATATTAAACCTCTCAAATGCTTCATGAAACATTTAACCTGATTGTTGTTCAAAAGTTCTCAAACTCCTTCTTGCATCATTAGTCTTTCGGCTTGTGTAAAATTCTTTTCAAGAATCTTTGTTTCATCTCGGCCCAAGTATAAATGGATGCCGAAGGTAATGTGTAAAACCATCTCTTCGCCTTATCTTCCAAAGAATATTTAAACAAGACCAACTTAACCTCATCCGATGAAAACCCTTGACCCCCAATCGTGTTGCAAATTGAGTCATATGCCTCCAAGTGAAAGTAAGGTTCCTCCGTTACTAAACCATTATACTTTGGTAGACTTTGGAGGGAATTGGTCCTCACCTCTAATGTCCTTCCTCGTTGATTGTGAGGAATAACCACAGGAGATGGATTATTAATGATTATCGGTCGAAAATGAGCTTCAATCCCTCTTACCATGTCCCTTCATGCCTTTTTGGTACCCCCATTGGTACTCTTGGTTGACCCATTTGCTTATAAACGGGCCTTGGAGGTGCAAATTGTTGAAATTGTGGTTGGAGCATTTGTTGTTGAAGTTGTTGCTCTTGTAGCTGCACTTGTTGTGGAGCTTGTTGGTGAATAACTGGTGGCGGTTGAACTTATTGTTGAACAACCGGTGGTGGTTGTGTATTGTAACATCCTAAAATTTTAATGTTGAATAAAGAAAGTTATGTTTAGTGATTTCGCGTTAATTATTGGGTATCGAGTAAGGAGCGGATCATGGACTTGGATTAATTGAGATGGGTTAAATGAGAATGGGCCTTAGGTCCATGGGATTTAAGGGATATAAATATCCCCTAAACTCTAAAATATCTTTCATTTCACCATATTCTCTTACACTCTAAAACACACACACCTCACACCAACACCGCCGCCGGCCGAGGGAAGAACCGAGCCAGATCCGAGAGAGAGAGCGATTAGTTGTGATAACAAGTTAAACAAGATCCAAACAAGCTCAGAAAGGTATGATTCTTGATCTTTGAAGTTTAAAGATCCAAGTTTTGTAGTGTAGATACGACCGAAAATGGTCGGGAAGCGTAGTGGGTGATGTCGAACCTTAACAAGGGTGTTAAAATCGCCAAAATGCTCAATAAAAACCAAAACAGCGGCTGATCTGGGCAACTTCGCCTGCAACTGGGCAACTTCGCCTTCAAAGCGATAACTTCGCCTTCAAAGCAATAACTTCGCCTTCAAAGGGATAACTTCCCCTGATGCCAAGTTCGCCTAATTGATAACTTCGCTTACGGCTAAGTTCGCCTGAGGTTTAACTTCGCTTAAAGCCAAGTTCGCCTGATAACTTCGCCTAGAGCTAAGTTCGCCTGAGGTTTAACTTCGCCTAAAGCCAAGTTCGCCTGATAACTTCGCCTAGAGCTAAGTTCGCCTGAGGTTTAACTTCGCCTAAAGCCAAGTTCGCCTGATAACTTCGCCTAAAGCTAAGTTCGCCTAAGGTTTAACTTCGCTTAAAGTCAAGTTCGATTAGAAAATAAATTAAAAATCTAATGAAAAATGTGTTAAGACAGTTAATGGAAATAAAATTTTTCCAGACAGGGGCTCTGCCCCTTGGACCCTGCTAGGGGCTGCCGCCCCTAGACCCCGCTGCCAGGGGCGCTGCCCCCGGACCCCCGTTCGTTGTGGGTCATATAAAGATAGAAATACATTATGAGAAGTGATAGTTAATTGATACGTATACTTGTTATACAGTCAGCCGTGCACAACTGAAGAAAGGGATTACGATTAACGGTGAACGTAACCGTGTTCAGGTGAGTTTCTAGCCCCATTCCTTGTTATGTTTTCGGGGCTGTGTGCATACTTGATGTGTTGATTAATACATTTATCCTAAGTGATAAACGTATGCCATATGTGATATATGTGATATGAATGAATGATTGCTTGATGGTACGTGAACGATCTTCGGATATTGCACGTACTGTCAGGTTGTAACGCTAGGTATAAGGTAAGTATGTTATGTATGCTTATGTGTATGAATGTGATAAAGTTAATAAAAGAAGGAAAGGATGGTTGTATGGTAACGAAGAGGGAATCGAACCCTACTAATATTCGAGAACTAGGGAACCGAACCCTACTAATATTCGAGGAAGGAGGGTACCGAGCCCTAAGAATACTCGAGGTATGATGTATGGTTGTATGGTAACGAAGAGGGAATCGAACCCTACTAATATTCGAGAACTAGGGAACCGAACCCTACTAATATTCGAGGAAGGAGGGTACCGAGCCCTAATAATACTCGAGGTATGATGTATGGTTGTATGGTAACGAAGAGGGAATCGAACCCTACTAATATTCGAGAACTAGGGAACCGAACCCTACTAATATTCGAGGAAGGAGGGTACCGAACCCTAATAATACTCGAGGTATGATGTATGGTTGTATGGTAACGAAGAGGGAATCGAACCCTACTAATATTCGAAAACTAGGGACCAGACCCTTATAATATCTGTGATGTTAGGGACCAGACCCTTATAATATCTGTGATGTTAGGGAATCGAACCCTTCTAATATTCGAAAACTAGGAACCAGACCCTTATAATATCTGTGAGGTTATAGGGCGAAAGGCTCTTTAAAACGTATGATTATGTATGTAAAGAAAGTATGAAGGTAAAAATGAAAGTAAAAGCACTTAGGTGTGTATGAAAGAAAGTTAAGAGGTTAAGTATGAAATGTAAGAATGTATTGTATGATTATGTGATTAACTAGAACTCACTCAGCGTAGCTGACTTTTAGTATGCACGCAGGTGAGTAGGATGAGGCAGCTCGCTTGAGGAGACACGTGGCACTGTATAAGAGTCTGGCATCTGAAGACTTATGATGTTTTAATTTTAATGCTTTAATGTTGAAAGACAAAGGATGTTTTGAGACAAGTTATGAATTATGTAATGTTTTATGAAAGTTTTATATTCCGCGTAAATGTTTTAATTAACTATGATATTTAGAACTGTGTTTATGAGTAAATCCAACACGAAAGTAGGGCTACCGGTAACGGGGCCTTACAAGTATTAAGTTCTTGCACTGGTTCCGTTGGTTGCCCTTGTGCATACGCAAAATTCCCTTGATTCACACTTTGACTTCCATCACCCCCCGTGTAGCAATTTTCCCCCTGATACCTCTCAAATTCACTGTCAAACCCATACCCATAACCATCACCTTGTGTTCTTGAATATTGCATGAAAGATGGGGGTTGATATTGATAGCTTGATTGTGGTTGTTGAAAGGTTGGTTGTTGGTTTTGTTGAGATGATGATGCACTAAAGGTAGGAAAAATGGTGGAAATAGGTGGCAATGTTGATGATGTTGAGTAGGTGAATTTAGCATTTATGGCTTCAGTTGTGTGAGTTGGTTTCAATTCACTTGATGAAGTAGGTATGGTAGTAGTAATCGGTGGAGGTGAAATTGGTGGAGGTGTAGATGGCAATGTTTAACCTGAAGTGGGAGCTGGTGAATCCATGGTGCTGTTTGATGCAGTTGGAGAACCAAGAAGCTTGTTCTCCATAAGTAACACTCAGTTTCTTACAAGCGTCTGTTCAATCTCGGGATCAATTACTAGTGGTGATGACCTGTTGGAACCTCTAGTATCCATACACCTGTAAGTACCTGCACACTAACACGACTAGCGTAAACCCGAAAATAACAATCAAAAACTACAAAATCTAACACACGTTGCGCACTACTCCTTGGCAACGGAGCCAAAATTTGACGTGAGGTCGAAGACTCACTCAAAAATAAACCAATTAAAACTAATTAGATAGCAGTAAGTGGGTGTCGAACACAAGGAGTTTGTGGAAAACGTGTTCCTAAGTAGCTACACAATTTATCTATATTAAACTAAGTGCAGAAAATAAATTCAAAGATATGGTTGTTTAGTTTGATTAACAAAAATAACTAAAAACAATTTAACGAGTTTAAAACAATATGAGAAAATATGCCTTCCCTCGGTTTTAGGTTTCTATGAATGTTAAAGTAAATGTTTAATCTGAGATGAACTATAAAGATATAGCTCGTGCTTATGCAAACGATTATGATAATTGAAGACTAAGTACTTGGATTATAAATGCAAGGTAATCACTCAAATATCAATTAGTTTAACCAACCACGAATCCCTCCCGATTAATCTCGATTGCTTAAAGAGAATACAAAGAGAATTAGCCGAGCATGATTCGGTTCATCATCCCTTCGATTCTAGTAAAAACAAGTTATAAAATCTGTTACAACTTTTAGTGTCAGGCCTACCGTAAGCTACGCACCGTAGCTTATGGTGGCTTCCAAAAAGCTACGGTGGGCAAAAACTGCCTTATGGTGACCATTTTTTTCTGGGGCCAGCGTAGCTTACTGTGGCCACCGTAAGCTATAGTGGCTTCCATTCTCGCATCCTTGTTTTCTTCATAACTTTCTCGTTTCAACTCCGTTTTCGCCTACGTTCTTGTAATTTCATTCTCTATCGTCTCCTACCCGAAATTAAATGAGTAAACATAGTCAACTAATTCCATTAAATAAACCGATTATATGTATTATTATTACCAGTCTTATATCACTTCAGGGTTGTTCAATGGACCACCCGTCAAAAGGGTACACATTTATTTTATTTAGTAATTGTTGTATATCATCAATGTTGTGATTATCTATATTGACATACGAATTATTTGTTTTACAATATAATAATACATTTAAACTTGTGTATTGCTCACTCAAATTTTTTGTTGATCAAACTTTATTATTACGCATGTTACAGATTTGCTAGTTGAGGAATTGGATGTTTGAAAAGACACTTAGTTTGCTCTAGGTCATTAAATATAAAGCAATATTATATTGTTTTTGTTTGTATTGTGATGTACTTTGATTTGTGTAATAAATTAATTACTTATTGTCATTATTAATAATAGTGTCTTGTGAGATACTGTGCAATCAGTTGCGCTCCGGCATATTATGCCGTAGGTTGGGGTGTGACAGTTTATTGATGGTTTATTATAAAAAAATAGCAAAACAGTTTGGAAAATTATGAAATTTTTAGGAGAAATCAGAAAAGTTATTGTATAATCACACATAAAATTTGGGGTCCATTGTAGAACCCTAGCTATGGTTTCGGGATTCTCGATTAGTCGAGTTTTAATGATCGAATTATGCTCATAAGGGTATTTTAGCTAAAGAGTTAGATTCTGGTAATTTGCAGTGGTTGTATGAATATATTTTGACCACTCAAAACAATAATAGGATTTTTCGGGTACCATTTAGTATAAACGAAGGAATTATCGTTTAAAAATAAAATATAAAATGATTTTTTATATAAATAAGTAAGTTTAATAATTTTGAAAATATTTTTATAAAAATCTATACATTTTAATTTGCAAGTGTAAAAATTTTCATAATTTAAATGCATTCAAATAAAAATTTATACTAATTTGAAGATTAAACAAATATAAGTATTGATAAAACCGACAATGTTAAGATTAACGAACTGACTAGAATATCAAAACATTAAAGTTGGTCAACAAACATAATAGTTTTGGATAAATTTAGTAAAACCGAACTTTTTAAGAGATTTTCGGACAATTCGGGCGAATTGTACGCATTTTCTACAATCTAGTCTGTATAAAAATGAAAACGAACCCTGTAGCGAATTATGTTATCAAATAGTAAGTTTACTCAAGTTTGTGTGATCTTACCTATCTTCGAAACACGTAAACGGCCAACTTGGCCAGACACGTAAAAAGTCACAATCTAAGATTACTAACATGTTTTGGGCGTACTAGCCATACCCAAACTAGATATATAACTAATTCAGTTTATAGGCTATACTAGTATTAACTGTACAATACCGATTATACGAATCGAGCTATAATCGAGGCATACTATCGATAGAAGTGTATTATTGATTCTATCACTATAAGCTGAGTTTCATGACCCCTCTTTCTAAACTATTTAACAACCATCTCAGGTGAAAAGAATGTTTATATATATATATATATGTGTGTGTGTGTGTGTGGAAACGTGTTACAATGTTAATTATCTAAGTGCTAACACTAGAAAGTCCCCGCAAACACGAGTGATAATCTATGAGCCAGTGGCATGTGAATAGTAATATTTGTTTGACAAACCCAATTGACAGCGATAGTGCGGTATTCTAAGACATTATACAATTGCGTATAACCATATAACTATACACGCTACTTGGTGCTAGACATAGCTACCCAGGGCATGTAGTAGTGGAGGCTACGTAGAAAAAGCACGGCAAGGGTTTCACTTGTGACTTAGTATAATTACATCATATACATACATAACATGAATGCTATGATTATGCATACCAGTTTCATTTAAACTTTTGAAACTCACCAACTATTCGTAGGTGATCTCCTTTTTAACATGCTTTTTAGATGTACAAAAGTTGGAATAAAGTGTTTGTGTGCTATGTGCTTGGGCCGTGTGTAACTACTGTAGATAGATGCAAGTATGTAGATACGGAATAAAGTGATTAACGTACTGATCAAAGTTGTGAAACACCTAGTCCGTAAACGAAGTTAGAATGATGTAATATAATATAAATTTGTTTGTTAATGTTTCTTTATAAACAATGTGGTTAATACCAGAGGTGTCTGTTACATTCCCGTTTTACGCTTCCGCTATCGCTAGTCGGGGTGTGACAAAGCATCCAAGACAGAGTTTAAGAATGCTCGATCCAACATGCCTTAAAGAACATCCATATGGTAGTGGATCCAACCATCTTTAGAGTCTTCTCGGGGACAGGATGCATGAAACTTGATTGGACAGAAGAATAAAGATCTTAGTCATGGGTATGACGAACACAAATGGACTCATCACACAAAAACTCCTAACCCTATGGCTGGAAGAACACACTTGAATCTCAAATAAAAATATCATGTTCCATAATGATATTAGTCATCATACAGATGATTGTGTTAGTTTAAAAAGTGAAATCGGAGAAGCGATCAAGTCAGGAAAGTTGGAGCATTTATTGAAAAATGTGATATAAGGGGCACGCAAACAGCTTGCCCGCATTGATATAGGTCCATCAAAGAAGCAGGTTAAGGACCTAAATGTGCACATGATAGAAGGAAGAAAGAATCGCGGGTACAAAAGGTCTAACATTAAGGACGATGATTGTAAGGGGGAACACGTAATTTTCCTTAGAGTAAAGGGTGGTCCTTGCATGAAATAGCTGCTAATCATCACATCATTAATTGGTCATTAATGGTCTCAATTTGTGTTTTCGACACAGGATGCACATCAAACATCATTCACGAACAATGCTTTGAACAACTTGATGATGAAGATAAGGATCGGTTAAAGGCCATTCACGCGCCAGTGTCAAGGTTTTGGTTATGAAGTTATGCCTCGGGGGGGGGGGGGGGGGGGTGATTACCTTCCCTGTTACACTTAGCGATAGAATTCATTCAAGAATCAAAGATGATGTGATTCTTGGAAGAGAAGCAATTGGTGATTTTAATACTAACACATCTACCACACACGGCGTGGTAGGAGTTCCTACGCGGAAAAGGGTTGAAATTATTCAAGTCAATAAGAATTGCTTCACAACTGAAGGGTCCAAACAACCAAGACACCAAAATATCCGCAAGGACGGAATCGGAAAAGTGGATTTTAAATCCAAAGTTTCCGAAACAAACGGTACGATTGGAAGCAGTAAATTAGATATTATGTGGACATTTTTAAAGCGGATTCTCACCAAGAATGTGGATTTCTTTGCTTGGCAAGCCTCGAACATGACGGGGGTACCGCATGGAAGAGTAGAACATTAGAGGCGGAACAAGTGTTCTTGGAAGTAAAGATATGTTTAATGGAGCTTCCAACCTTGTTTGCACCTCCCAAGCAAGTGAATCATTGACTTTGTACTTGTCCACATATGACATTGCAATTGGCGCAGTTCTCCTAATGATAGAAATTTGTTCAAATTCCTAACTACTACGTCAGTAGAACATTGGCAGATGCTGAAACCAGATATTCCATGTTGTAAAAATTAGTGTTAGAACTAATTTATGCATCCCGTCGCCTCCGTAAATACTATCAAGGTCACCTAATCAATGATTTAACGGGATATAAACTAAAAAATGTGTTGTGCAGACCTGAGTTGTTTGGACGGTTAGCAAAACGGGCCATTGAGTTAGGTGAACATTCAATTGAATATAAACCTTTATCCGCAATCAAAGACCAAATTATGGCAGATTTTGTTACATAGGTTCCAAGAAACAAAGAACAAGAGTGCTTTGATGAACAACAACCCACCACACCCCCTACGCAAGATTAGATATGGTCTTTATTTACTAATGGTGCGTCAAGTGGGAAAGGTTCAGGCGCAGGTTTACGGTTGGTTAATCGGATGGTCATGAGTTTAATTATGTAATTCGATTGGATTTCAAAAGTATGAACAACAAAGCTGAATACGAGGGATTTTAGTAGGGGTGCGCATTGCCAAAAAGCTTGGTGTTCGCTATCTTGAGGCGCGTGTAGACGTTAATTTCAAATGAGGGAAAATTCAATGGATTATATGAAGCTAAAAACAAAACAATGGCTCCACACATGTCTTAGACTAAAGATCTTATGTACCAGTTCAGTTCTTGTAAAGTGATTCACATTAAGAGGAGTAAAAACAAACCTGCGGATGCCATGAGCAAGTTGGCATCAAAAAGCTTTGAACACCTGGCGAAAGAGGTTCACATTGAAGTTGTGCACAAACCCTCAGTCCTGAACATCAAATATTGGTTGTTCAAAAGGAGGTCACCTCATGGATGACACCAATTCAAGCTTATTTATCATCAGGAACGTGGCGAAAGAAAAAGCAGCGGCTCATAAAATCCGCCATAAAGCTTACAGTATCAACTCCTTGATGGAATCCTTTACTGCTGGTCTTTCCTTGGCCCACTTCTCTGATGCGTCGATGCGGAGGATGCCAATTACTTGATCCACGACATTCACGAGGGCATTTGTGGACTTCATGTGGGTCCAAGAATGGTTGTCGCCAAAATCATGAATGCGGGATACTATTGGCGGGAGATGCAAATGGATGTTGTAAGCGAAATTAGAAAATGTGACACATGTCAGTGACACACACCGTACATTCTCCGTTCTAATAATGAATTTGTTCCAGATACTGTTGCATGGTCATTTCTTAAAGGGGCCATATACATTATGGGTCCATTTATGGAAGCTCCAGGTTGTGTAAAATTTCTGATTGTGGCAATTGATTATTATACAAAGTGGGTGGAGGCCAAAACCAGTAGCTTCTATTACTGCCGCAAGTGTTAAGAAGTTCATCTAGGAATTCATCATTTGTCATTTTGGGCTCCAATTGACAATTGCGAGTGATTATGGCACACAATTTGCGGATAAGGGGTTGCAAGACTGGTTAGAGGAATTACATATTTCTCAAGTAATCACTTCATTTGCCCATATGGGCAGGTGGAGTGCACTAACCAAAGTATCAAAGAAGGGATCAAAGCTAGACTTGGCTCCAAGCACACGAGACGGGTAAATGAGTTACCACATGTATTGTGGGCCCACATAACCCACAAAAAGAAAAGTAATTCTAGGACCCCCTTCAGCTTGCTTATGGTTCGAAGACTATGATTCCAGAAATGATTGGAGTTCCATCCGTAAGAACACTCCCTGTCACATACAATAATAAAGACCTGCGTTTGAACTTGGACTTATTGGAAGAAAGGCGTGAGCTAGCAATGATAAGAGAGATTGACTATAAACGCCAACTGCAAAAGTACTATGACGCGTGGGTCAAAATATGCTAGTTCAATGTAGGAGTTATGTGTTGCGTAGTTATGAGGCTTCAATGCAGACGCGCTAGGAAAATAAGCTCCAACTTGGGAAGGCCCTAACTAAATCAAGGAGGTCTTAGACAAGGGTGCATACGCATTGGAAAAGATCGATGGAATACTTATCCCGCGGATTTGGAATGCCACACAACTTAAGAAGGCTATATGTAACTTTCTTAAAATGCTTGCATTCCATCATTTGTTTACATATATTTTTGGTATGCGTGCCAGTTTATGTTTAAATAGATCTTAATGCGTGCCAGTTTATGTTTACACGCTATTTCCAAAGCCTTAGCAGCCACTGCCTGCTTGTCCTTCTCTTCCAGGAGGGCTATTTCAACATCCTTAAGCTTCCACATAGTAGTGGTGGCTTCCAGGCAACTCTTCTTAACCTCTTCCTTGAGGGCTTTCATTATGTTCTCACTGGTTCCACACTTCTCCCCCATTTCCATCCACTCCCGATCTCTCTTGGCCGGTGGCAACGACGTTGGCTAGGTTATTATTGAACCAATGGCCAACTCGAATCGGGTGCGTCCACTCTGGTACGTACGCTCGGCAGGCGGGAGACCACGACTTAGATTCTCATGACAGGTATCCACGTCTGAAAAACCTGAACCCTAAACCAACGTCCACCGCGGGCGGTGGATAGAACTATCTTCTTGGGGGTTAGGATGCCTATAATAATCTGCGTCAGTGGAACGTGATGATCTCCGTTCCCCTTATTTTAATAATGGAAGAAGAATGAGGATGTTGCTTGATGGATGCCCGCGAAGACCCTTCCTCGCCCTATTGAATCAATGGAGAGGAATAAGGTGGCTCATCTTGATGGAACTGTGGGTTAAACTGTGACACGTGCTCAGTCTCGGGTATTTCAAGAACTTGTTCAATAGAGTTTCCCCTCCTAAGGAAAGGGTCAACCTCCTGAGTCACCTTCAGTGGAGGAGAAGGTTCCCAAATAACAACTGCCTTGGATATCATCTGGTCATGGTCTAATACGTGTAAAGATAGAAATACAGACTAGTTAGAAGAAGCAAACACACCTAACTAATACCTTAAGTAACCTTGGCTGAAAAGTTCTAAATCCGGTCACTAAGAGGAATCTTTTTAGCCTTCATGGGGGTGGAAGCTTTCACATAAATTTTCATTTGAGGAACAGTTTCTTTCTCAGCGTGACCCTCATAATCAAGGTCAATAGTCTCAAGAACGGGTTGCTCTTCATCAGGGTTGGTAGCATCAGGACAAGCCTAGATTCCACCCGCATCGTCAAAAGTGGTGGACCACTGTTTTCTCTTGCGGCTCAAATCCGCAATGGCACGCAAGATACCCACAAAATCAGAAGTATTAATTGGACTCCCTCCTATGTAGGGTGATGATTCCTCACTAGATGAGAGTAGTACAATTACCCCGTCGGAAGTAAGCACAGTCATAGGACGAGGATTTAGAATATTCTCACCTATAACATACATTGCCTTAGAAACCACTAGCCTAGAGCGAATACCTTTTGGAACCAAGGAATTGTCTTGCGTCTAGTCAAGAATAGGTAGAGCCTTTGAATCGTGCAGGCGGCACTTCATGTAGCCCAGGTTAGTATCCTCAAGGGTAGCCAAGATCTTTCCCTTAGCTAAAAAGAAAAAGAAGGAAGTAAAAGGAGCCAACACATTAATTAGAGAACACTAAGTGATAATATAAAAGCACTTACACCCATCTGGCTTCAGGTAAAATGGCTCAAGGTAGGGAAATGGCCAAAGGCGGCTCATTCTAGCACGCACTAATGCAGATTCACTAATGGCGTGTATCAAGGTAGGTGTGCGGATCAAATTAAGAAACAACGAGTAGGCAAGGTATGGAGTAAACTGTAAATCAAGCAACTTCTCAGTTGGACGACAGCGGACCATCTGGATGGGCATAACATCCTCACGAATCCATAAGAATTTTGTGTGCCATTCATACGCTCTTCGTGGAGGTTCTTTCCTTATCACTCCCTTTCTAGTTGAGGAACATATAAAACACCCACCGCATTCCTGCATCTTGTAAAAACATAAACTTATCTACAGTTGGTACAATATTGTGTGCCCTACAACATAACTCAAAGTGCCGGCTTCTCATCTGACCAAAGGGATGCATTTGGGAGAGATGAATCATGTTTATCGTTTGCAAGTTCTCCTGGGACTTGGTAATCGGTAAACTCAAATTTAAGGTAGTGAAGTCTTCAGCATACAAAGCCATCTTGCCCTTTGGGGGTTTATCGGTGGTAGATCCAGGAGCAGGAAGTTCTGGTTCCCACTCTGTGGTAAGCCCATAAGCATTAACAATATCCTGGAAATCCTTTTCTTTTTTGTTAATCATTACATGTTCAATAGAGGGAGAATTCTTCTTTTCACCAGCCATCAGGTAATTGACTAGGAATTTGTTGCAACGAGCTATTGTGATAATCTTAGGGTTCGAAACGGAAGGATAAGTTTTCTGGTAGAGAAATGTTTAGAAAGAGAAAGGAAGGGAACCTGTAAAATGATGAATGAAGGGCACCTCCTATTTATACCCATCGCAATTAATGTGATAAGAAGGCGTACATAAGAAAGAGAAATTGGGGGCCACTGGATGTCGACACGTAGGCGGGAAATGAAATAGTTTTTGAGTTGTTAGCCCTGCAAAATGTCAGAACATGGTAATGACACCCCCGGACCCGTTACATTCATCCCAAGGCTTATCCTAATATGTATTAAAATGTATCAACGAAGCAACTTAATTCCCAAAAACTCAAGTCCAAAATTCCATCCGCAAAAATAAACTGCGGAAAGAACATTGGACTAGGGGGACTTATAGAGGCGGGGTAGTAAAAAAAAACCAAAGAAACCAAGTAAAGACACCCGCGTGTCATGCACAATACCCGCACGAATCATCCACCAAAGAACGTAAGTCCACATACCCTCTTAGGGACCGCATAAGCCATCCGCAAGGAGTAAACATGAGCAAGCTGCATAATCCTTCCGCATGCGGAGGAATAAACGGATGAGTTCACATTTGTTAAAGAAAGATAGTTATAACAAATGCCCTTCTGTAAGACTGATGGAAATATTAGTTTATAGAGACATCTACCTCCTTGTGGATAACACATTATGGCACAACCAATCAAGAGGAGCCAACTTGATGTCTTGTAACAAGCATGCACATGGCTAGCTTTCGTCTCATGTCAGAATTAGCCACGTGTCCATTCAGGTAAAGGAAACATCTTCCAGATAGTGACAACTCCACCAATCATATTCCTTCACCCCCGGCTATAAATACCCTCTCCATCATCATGAGGTATTTATATTTTACAATTCCCATATTACATTAATCACTTTGTACTTTCTATCTAGAAAAACTTTACTTATTCTCACGCCTAAGGGTGGTTACGAGAAGACCACCCATCCCGTCCTTCACGTAAAGAGCTCATGGCGGTTTGTTTTGCAGGATTTAGATTTGGATCTAGTTTATCTTTCAATTCCTTTCAATCAAGTTTCATCCATTAACCCTTACCCGGTGGAAATTTAGGACTAATTTTAATACGGTTAGATCCGTGTTTCTTTACACACACACACACACAAACACACACACACACACACACACACACACATATATATATATATATATTGTAAATTTTCATATAAATTATAAATATATGTTTTAAATCTATCCATTTATTTTTCAGTTAACTTGTTAAAATGTATATATGTTAAAAGAGTAAAGTGCCAAAATCATCACTAAGGTTTGATCAATTATGCCAATTTCATCCAGTAAGTTTCCTTTTGCATGTAAACCATCGAGGTTTTCTATTTCTTGCTAATTACATCGGAAATCATTAACTTTGTTAGTTTTTAACGTTAAATGAAGGTTAAAATGGTCTTGTTATATAGATATATTTAAAAAAAAGAAATAAAAATCAATACAAAAATTGAAACAAATGGGTCCTATCAATCACTTCTTCTTCACTATTTCACCCATCCACCTGTCCATCCATCCTTGTTCTTCTTTAGCCATAGGGACGATTATTCTGGCAGCCACATCACCAGTTCTTTCTCTATGTCTCTTTTTTTTTCAAGAGACGATGTTGGTGGTGGAGGTTCATAGAGCTACAGGCGGTGGTTGTATATGGTGTTTGCAGACGGTGGTGGTGGAAGGTAAGCAATGTTAATGGTGATTGTGAGATCGATTTGTATCGTCGGAGATGGAGGTTAATGGTTAACCTTGCGTCGTGAAGAGGTTACCCTCATAAGGAGGGAAAGGAATCTCCTGGGCAATGTTCCTCTGAGCCATGGGAAGGCTCAAGATGGGTGCATCCCCCAGCACAAGCTGAGGCCTGGAGGATAAAAGAATGAGGACGAATGAGCTAGAGGATAATAGCTATTATAGGAATCCTTCATGTAATAGTAAGCCCCTAACTCCCTATATATATGAAGAAGGGATTACTTGGATCCCCAATGAACAATGTTCATTAGGGAAAAATCATAACTTAGTAATATTCACCATGATTCTCGTTGAAGCATAATGTTAAATCTTCCTAATCACCACGCATACTTCACTTGTAGTTCATATACTCTTTGTAACACTTGTGGTCCGGTGATCAAATAGAGCATACTTCGAACTCGTATAAATATTATTGGCGATTCAACTAGGGTTCTAACATTGGAGCCATCCATGGGACCTTAAGCTCCGACAAAAGGTTTCCACCCACGGACTATCAAGAATGGCTGACGATCACCATCAAATACACCACCGCCACCGTAGTCTCGCCGACAAAAGGTTCTTGTTACTATCCATCCATTGTTTCAGTAAACAAGCATCAACCTGGTTCAAGTTCTCGAGCAATATATTCGTTTCCGTAATCTTTTTCCGATTCTTTGTAATATTCCGTGAAGTCAAGAATCTTGAAATATTCTCCGGGGAGCCTTGAAAAGTCAGACATAATGACTTCTTTAACCAATAAGACAAATACCAGCCACCCCAGCTTGATTTCACTAAAGCCAGCGTTGCCAAGTCAGATGCGCCGGTAGGACCGTACCCTTACCTCCAAAGCATGAGATACATCGGAGAGTTGATGTTAATTGAAAAGGAAGAAAATGACATGGAGGTTGGACACGTCACGACGAGCTGGAACCAGCAGAGGTCTGGTACCTCTTTGGTGGGATGGGAGAAAACAACTTCGAGTTTGTGCACCCACAAATGGTGAATCCATGCCCATTCGAATCCGGAGAAGTTATTTACGAAGCCCCTTCAACTCATATTTTATTCCCCTCCACATAAGTGTCTAGTTCGTTCAGCCAAGGACATACTCGTATTCTTCATGAAACAACTCGATCTGAAGTTTACGTAAGCCTTGCACAGTTCCCGGATCTACATCTTTAACACCGGTCACCAAGTTCTATATATATTAACTAGCAATTCTATACTATGTGTTATATATATATATAGGATGTGTATCATTATAGAACTATAAAATTATGTAATTAAAAAATTTTATATAAAATATGATAAAACTACTCTTAAATAATGTTACTATATAAAAAAAATTAAAAACTAGTTTGGTTGTTAAGGTTTCCTAAGAGTTCTTAACTTTTTTAGAGTTTTTAAATGATACTAACATTCTCTCTCTCTCTCTCTCTATATATATATATATGCTTGAGTGTTTTGACCCAAAATTCTAGATTTATTTGATAAAATGGATGAGTCAATGGCCATTTGGATTATTATAACCATTTTGTTATTTAAGTAAAAATAAAAAATCATACTCATATAAAATATAATAATCAAGGATAGCCATGTATAAACTTGTTAGCATAACTATAGGCTATGCATATGTTCAATCAATTAACCAGCTGGAAGTATATGCTATTTATCCTACAAAAAGTTTAATAGTAAAAGGGAAAGGGTGAGGGCATCTGTCTAATGCAAATTTTTAATAGATAATATTATATACCTATGTTATGACAAAAAGAAACTGATTCATAAGTGTATGTGACTTTTCAAACAATCTTCATGTTTTACAAGAACATTAGAGTGATGGGAAGTTATGCTTTTCAAAAAGGTGATGTGACCTTATGTACTCACCCACAACATTGTTTCATCTCTTGCGTCAACTATTACCCCTAGATACCCTTTGCATTATTATCAAAAACTTTTAGGTTGAGGCCCTTCCTAGAGGCCCCCCTCTAGTCAAATCCTTTAAAACGAGACCCTTCATAACAAACCCCTTTCCCAGACAATTCCTTCCAAATGAAGCCCCCAACTAAACAATTGCTTCAGACATGGCCCCTTACGAAACCAATCCTTCAGAATGAACCCCCTTACCAAACTGTGCATTTGGAACGAGGTCACTTACAAAATAATCCCCTTCATAATAGAACCATGTCCAGATGCTCCCCTCACAAATATCTTTCCATATAGAAGGAAGACTCTTCTGGCAACATATCATACTGCAATATTTTCCTCCAAGGAAGAATAATCCCCTTCCATTGGATGATATATTCGAAAAGCCCTTTCCGTGAGGAAGGAGAGCCTTCTACAACAATATTTTGCATTACAAGAGTTTTATTCGAAGAAGAAGAATTCCCCACTAAAGGATGAAATGTTTGAAGGTATTTCTTTCCATCAAAATCTCATTACTACAACAACACCCCATACTACTAAAGTTTTCTACGAAGAAGAGAAATTCCCGTCCAGGGGATGACATATGCGAAAGGTCTCTTTCATTTTGAAGAAACCCCCTCCCTACACCAACAGGGGGTTCGGGGACTAATTTGACATGACATCGTTGTGTCGTGGTTTTTCGTCATTGAAGTGTCTTTAACAAGGCAAGAGGGGCCCCATTCATAAGCTTCTGTGCATGAAGACGTATCTCATAAAGAAATCGCCATCTTAATATTTTCCTATGGGAAAGGAGTGATACCCTTCTAAAACATTCCCTTTATTACAAAACCCCTTCTCGGACAATCCATTGGTAGTGAAGCCCTTTTCAGAAAGTCTTTTAGCAAATCATTTTATGACAAGGCCCTTCACAACAGATTATGGGGATGCCATGATGGTTTTGTTCTATTCACAAGAAGCCGTGTTACATCTTTCCATATTACAAGAACCTTTTCCAAAGAAGAAGACCCCTTTCCAAGATTTTTCTCAAGAAGAATAGTCCCTTTCCAATGAATGAGGTATTGGAAAAGTCCCTTCGAAGATGAATGAAAGCCTTTTACAACATCTCATGTTTCAATAATTTCCTTTTGAATAAAAAGATTTCCTTTCCAGAGAGTGCCAAAGTCTCTATGGAAGGAACAAAAAGCCTCATGTAGCGACACTTTTCATTCCAAGAATTGCCCATGGGGATCTTTTATATGAAAGGAGTGGGCCCCTTCCATTAGCCCCTTTCATCATCCATCATGTGTAAGACATCTAACATGTATTAAAACTAATTATGCTTTTTATATTTATGACTAACAAATATAATTGGTCGATCATTACTTGTAATTCCCCCAGGTGGGATAAAGCCCTCTTTAAGAGGCACAATACTAATAATTCACCTAGGTGGAATAAAGCTCTCTATAAGGGGCACAATACTTATAATTCCCCAGGGTGAGATAAAGCCCTCTTTAAGAGACACAATACTTATAATTCTCCCAGGTGGGATTAAAACCTCTTTAAGAGGCACAATACTTATAAGTCCCCATAGTGAGAAAATGACATATATTCTCCTTCACAATAAGTGAAAGAAAGGCCTGACAGGGGGGCTTGTATCCATATACAAAAGTAGCCTTGTTTATGAGGCTCGGTACTTCTAATTTTCCCAAGGAAAATAACCCCATCTATGAGGTTCAATACTTATAATTTTCCCCGAGGAAAATTGTTTCATCTATGAGGCTTAATACTTATAATTTCCGCAGAGGAAATATCCTTATCTATGAGGCTCAATACTTATAATTTCCCCAGAGGAAATAGCCCCATCTATGAGGCTTAATACTTATAATTTTCCCTGTGGAAAATATCCCCATCCATGAGGCTCAGTAATTATAATTTCCACATAGGAAAATAGCCCCTTCTAAAAGGCCTAGAACTTACATTCCTCCCAAATAAGATATGGCCCCTTATAGAAGGCTCACGACTTATATATTCCCTACTAAAGGAGGCACCATACATATGAGCCCTCCCAAAACGGGAAAAAGGAATCGAGTCTTCTTCACAACGAGTGAAAAGAAAGCCCGACTACAAATTGAGAGCTATCCTATTACACCCACCTCACATGTTAGAAACCTTATAATACATCTGCATAAAAATTGAAAACATCATGATATACCCACTAGCAGGAGGCGAACCATACAACCCAAAATGTGCTTAAATTCACCCTTGAGTCAAAACACAATATCCATTAACTTGGTTTATTCATACTAACCGACAATACCTTGTAGGAGAAGCATATAGAAAGAATTCAAATCATCATGATTAATGTCGGTGGTTTGATACATTTTCTTAAAATATTATCACATCGGAAATTGTTTAGGTCTTCGTTTATGTGTCCAATACTAGTAAAGAAAGAATAAGATGATCATTATTAGAGCCTGTTAATTGGCTACTAACAACTTTGGGAGGTTTTTTCAAAAAGAAAGAGTTACGTATAGCCAACATAGTTACCCAAGAAAAAAAAACTTAACCTTGCCCAACATAGTAAAGCAAGAATAACATTATCATTATCATGTTACGTTAAAGGAACTTAGGCTTAAAGTCCTGTATCCCAATCATAAATAATTAGCATAAGGGGCTAGGGGACAAGAAGGGATAAATACCGGACTTGGCCCATTGTATGAGGATAAGTTTAGATATGTTTGGTCTTTACCTCATCCCATGACTTCGCCATCTCAACCTTACTGGGTCCAAATTCGATAGTAAAAATGGAGTCAACCCATTGTGTTTATGGCTCACTTATCCTTTATTATATAGAAGAGGGACTATGTACTTATATCATGGTATATTTAAACTATCAAGAGAATTGGGCTCGGATCAAAGGAACTAAATATCATCTACCTCAACCGGGTATCAAAATAGGGTCTCAATGAAAGGGTCTAAAAGGCAAAGAGGATGGACCTATCCAGGATGTGGTGAGAAAGATGGGCTAGGACAACATTAGTCCTTAGTCTTTATCAGAAAGAATAAGGGCTAGGGAGACTTCTAAAGCATGTTTTGAAAATGGGTATCCATCAGGGGTCCAAGTCAGGTAAGCCCAGGAGAAGCCAAGATACTTGAGGAGCACTATTTACTCTAACCAAACATCCTACCAACCAAACAAGAAGAAGATAAGAGAGGCAAATTTAAAAGTGAGAAAAGAGAGCGGGCAGTTAAGAGAAAGGCAGGCGATTTGAAAGATATCATGACATCTTGAGGGAAGCGTGAGAGGCATTTTAAAAACTGTCGCCAGTCTAGGTGCGGCCAAGTGATGGGCTGAAAAGATAAAAAAAAGGGATTGGATAATTTAAGTCAAAGAAAGGTGAGGGGGAGATCGTTAGAGGATACCGACGCATGCCTTGTGAAGAAAGTTCATGGATGGGAAAATTCCTTCAGGAGGTACATAAAGAAGTGTTAAAGCCATTTGAGATAACACAAAAATCGGGCCCCTCCGAAGAATCAAGAAAACGCTGGGGAGGTGAGTTAAAATTATAGTGGGGAACTGATATAAGTCCATTACACTCGTCATAAATTATGAGCACCATGGACTGGGGAGACTTGAAGAGGTTACCCTTGAAATGGGCGCTTCGAATGATAAGAGAAATAAGACCAATAGCAAACACATGCCCAAATTAAATGTGGCTAAAGGAAAGAAGCCCAAGAGGAGAGTAACTAAAATACCTCCCCCCCCCCCCCTAATGTAACTAAACACGATCAAAGGTTCTACAAGGATTCAATCGACCTAGACAATTTGGTAGTACCAACCCAAAAGATGAGAGTATAGCAATATATTTTTCATGCCATATTGTTGGAATGGATAAGGCTAAAGTCGAAGAGAACAACGATCCGAGAGAAAGCTCCGAAGTCAAGAGCCAACATGTAATAGTCCCAGGAATAGTATTTTTGTATCAAATATACCTCTTGGCTATATAAAAGGTGGGGATCTTTCATTTGTGCTCACTCAATTCCAAATGCGAGAATAAATACTCACAGTCACTTAGTCAATATGATTTTAAGAGGGATCACACAAGAAGTCACAACAGAGGTAGATTAGAGACTTGTTGTAAGTCCATTATACTCTTCATAAATGACGAGCACAATGGACAGGGGATATTTGAAAACTTTATCCTCGTAATGGGCCAGTACAGAAACAAGATAGGCAGGCCCAATAACATGGGGTGGCCCAAAAGGTTTGTAACTGGGCCTTCGGGACAAGAAAAAAGGAAGTCCGACAATAGGCCTGTCAAAGGTGGCCCACAAGCAAGCATATGATGAACAAGATTAGAAGAGACCCAACAAAGACCCAAGGAAGGAAGCCCAGGCGAGTAATGAAGATATGAATGAGGAAAGCATGTCAACAAAGAGGAGTGAAATGAGGGAAATGAATCTCCTGGGCACTGTTCCTCTGAGCCAAGGGAAAGGCTCAAGATGGGTGTGTCCTCTAGCACTGTAAAGATAGTATATACCAATCATTTCATATATAACAAAGTTTATTATATTTAACTTCTTGATTTTTTTAAGGATTAATTCAGGTTTATAGTGGAACTTAAACTTGATTGTTATGGGTCAAAAGTTGGTAAATAGATTGTTTGGTACAAGTTAACTACATTTGACTCAAAATTTGTGTAGGACATAAATGGGTAAACTAAGTATTTTTCAAAGTTTGAGAATGCAAATAGATGCATCATTAATTTTGTAATGGGTTTAAAGTGTTGACATGAGAATGTCCAACATATGAAAGTTAGAATTTTAAACATTATTCGGATTTCAAATTTATTTCCAAAGGCACTTTTGAAAACAACCAAAAGGTTCGAGATTTAGCAAATAAATTATTTTCCCTCGACTATTAAAATAATAAAATTAAATGGTTTAACATGTTATCTTTTATGTTGTCATTATGGCTACGTCGAGAAGCCCTCTCAAACTTATCAAAATCTTCTTCATGCTGTAACTCAGAAAAACATAGTTCTTTAAGAGCGTCCACCGTTACAATTTAATGTAAACAACGTAACTCCCCATCTATATTTAGGCCGAGTGGTTAGAACTACTACTATATGAGATGTCTTCTTCCCGGAATTGGTTCATAACCAAAAGTCTTTCAATTAAACATATATAATACTGAGAATAAAATTTCTAATAGAATGAGCGTTCTTGGTTATGTTTTTGCACGTGCATTTTTTTATAAAGTTCATTTTTATTTAAAAAAAATCATTTTGTGATAAATTTTCCCATATACTTTATGTAATTATTTGCTTACTTGTAACTTTATAATTTGGATCATCCCGTGCATTAGTCATACTCTAATCCTAGTAACATTATATTTTAACAAAAACATGTATAACTATTTTTTGTATTACTAACTTTTTTCATAAGAAATACTCCTAATACACTTATCTTTTTAAATAATTCCTCATTTGTCATATGTATCGATTTACAAACTTATAGTAAATTTTATTATTAAAATGGAGATAATTGGGTGGTGTCACATCCCAACCTATGGCGGAAATGCAGAGGCGCGAACTGACTGCTCACAGCTCACAAGGAACTATCATACAATTTAAATATGACAATATCTAATTTATTTATTTAAATAAAATCAAATACACATTGTCTCAACTCATTACAAATAAATCAAAAAAACAAATAAATTTTCACTTCAAACCAAAGAATAACTTAAAGCCAATCTATGAAATCTTCAATCTTCACTTCAAACCAAAGAATAACCTGCAATATGCGTAAAAATACATATATATATATATATTTTTACAATAACACATATTGAGTAAGAAATCACCAGATTTTGACAATAACAATATTATATATAAAATATGCAAACCAATATCATGAGTATCAACAATTGAATGAAAACAAATAACTGGTATCAGTTGACCATGCCTCACAAACGGTCTATGGCTACTATGACAAAATGCTAGAATGAATACATGCTAGAATCAATGATAGACTTTTCCAAATGATATAATTAAACAGACAAACAAGTAAGCAATTAGCAAATAAACATTGAAATGATCAACAACAAAATAATCATGACTTTCTATTATGGATAACATGTAGTATGAAAAATAAGAATATATACACATAGAGTCTCCAAAAGTATTTAAAAAACAGTAAAATAGGGGAGTGATTACTCACCTTGATGATTAAACAAGTAAACCGAGGGATAAAATTAACGAGCAAGGTTATCTCGACAAGTATTTTGATCCATACAGATATGAGACTTATACAAAATAAAAATAGAGTAAAAACAGAGAACATAGCCGCTGGAATCAATCCCAAAGGATGAATAGAACTCTGGTTATGAGATTTTTAATAAATAAGCGAGCTGGTACTGACCAGAATCCGAACGACGATTCGTTAGTCGGGTTTTAATCAGTACACTCAAAATCTCAAAATAAACATAAAATCTTCTGGCCCGAAAGCTAATTCCGACCATAAGTGATAGAAATCGAATAGTTAACTTTGTTGACTATTTTACCCTTAAACAGATCGGAGTCCAATTGACATTGTAAATTCCCTCAATCTCAGAAATTGATTGAGGTACTTTGTAAAGGAGATAAAAACCTACAATATTGAAGAAGACAACTTACCCAAACGAGAATTGGAACTAAAAGAAATTTGTGGTCAACTAGGTCTTGAAGCTTGAAAGTCAACGGTGGCTTGAAGAACTTGATTAATCTTTAAAAAACAGACAATGGAGAAGGGAAATTTCGTGGGATTTGAAGAGGATGACTGGACTTCAGTAGTTTTTAGGGTTTAGAGGTGTATTTTTATTAAATATTGAGTGTTATAATGCATTTATGAAGGAATCCACTCGATTTGGAAATGAAATAAGCTATTAATGAGAAAATCGGGTATAATAACTATCAAAAGTTGTCTTTGACAACAAAAAAATGGTATGGAGTGTTTTAAAAAATTAATTTACATATCTTGGAGCTTAAGTTTCACTTTTTAGTCGAAAATATGAAAGATTTGGCAAAATTAGTCCTTGTACTTCTATAAACGCAATTTTTAGTTGAAATAAGCGATTTTAAGTGTTTTTAAGCATTGTTTGACAAGTTTAAATGTTATTAAATTATAAAACTAGTTAAACCAAGTTAAATAATAGCAAATAAAATATTTATTTAATACAAAAGATCCAAAATATATTCCCGAGTCGGGCACACGAATACGAATACAAATACGAAAGATCCGAAATGTTACAAGTGGGTCAACAATGAGTCATTAATCTAAATGGTCGCTCAAAAGAGAGAGAGAGAGAGAGAGAGAGAGAGAGAGAGAGAGAGACATATTTAAAAGTAACTGAAGAAAGTTTCTTTTTTTTTCTAGTAATGTTAAGAGCTAATTACATTAGTGGTTCATAATATTTGGTTCTTTAATACAAATTACTGATTTGGTTATTGCTATTTGTCAAAACATAACACGTTTAATTCTTATAACTGATATATTATGGTGTTGTAAAAAGTACATGTTAGGGCACGGAAATTTGACACTCTGGATACGTTATCCAGGCATATGTTTGGATCATTTATCCTTGGCATGTGTTTTAAAATCCTGTCAGGATCAAGGTCCTCAGTAATTGGTATTACTAACGGTTGTTTCTCATGTGTAGGTTAATATTTGATAGGTATAACGGCTGGAGGACCAAATCTACCTTATATCTCGCTTCTGGACTCTTCTAGCACGTGGTCAAAATGTGTTGAAGGAGCTATTGGAAGAGTAGCGGATTTGTAGGAGTAGTTGTTAGTTGTTATTTTTTTTGTTTATAAGTGAGATTATGATCAATTAGGTCACAGATTACACGTTCATAGTCATTCACAGAGCAAGCTAGCAGAACACACACACTTAGCATTCTTGTAATCTTTGATCATAATCTCCACCCTTTGTAACCCGATTCTTTGTTTAATAAATTGGTGATAGACAATTGTCATCACCCGAGGTTTTTATGATGGGGATCCTCTAAAGATCAAAGGTTTTTCCTCATATAAATCCGTGTGCTTGTGTTTGCAACCGAATTACAATCGTTACAATCAAGTTAGCACTAAACCTCACCTAACTAATTTGGTTTTTTTATCCTTTGTTGGTTTTTGACCAAAACAATTTGGCGCCCACCATGGGCAGTTGGTTCTATAATTTATACTATTTCCTCTCAATTTTCAACCTTTTCTATCAATACCACTCTCAATGGCCTCTCAACAATATTCTGCTTCATCAACCATGCCTTCATCAGTTTCACTTCCACCAAGATCTTCACTGCCAATGTCTCTTCCACTCGCGGGAGCACCAAGGGCTACTGCTACTGGAAACAAGACATAACTGCCAGTCTTCCGGAGCTCGAAAACCACTGCTGCCACTTCGGTGGTTAATTCTAATAATGTTGTTTCTGCTATGTTTTCGTAGGTTAAAGCATACATTGAGGAGCAAAGCAAGACTAACCAGAGGATCCTTTGGGAGATAGAAGACCTCAAGAGGACTAAGAGGCCAGTGGAGGATCAGACTCCTCTAATGTCTAGGATGCTGTATTTTACCACTCCGGGATCCTTGGCTCAACTTACTCAAGGTTCATCTATCCTTCAACCGGGATCCATTAGTCGGCAAGCTCAGGGATCCTCAGTTTTCCAGCAAGGATCTTTATCCTTTACCAGGGGTTCATGGGCCAGCAAGCTTAGGAATCCTCAGTTTTCCAGCAAGGATCATCCATCCTTCACAAGGGGTCCATGGGTCAGCAAGTTCAGGGATCCTCAGTTTTCCAACAAGGATCATCTATCCTTAATCCAGGGTTCATGGGTCTACAAGCTCAAGGATCATCTCTCCCCCAGCAAGGATCATCAATTCTTCAGGCAGGATCCTCCGGATTGTATCTTCAAGGATCCTTCAACTCCCATCCTCAAGGATCCTTCATCCAGAATCAAAGATCCTTAGAGGTCCATGAATGAGACATTATCCCCATCCAGACCATTTCCTCTGGTAGACCAACTCCCGTAGCATATGCTTCTTACCTCCGCTATTCCTCTCGGATGCCAACATTCACCCAACAGAGAGGTAACTCATATAATCCTATATTCTTAGATGCTAATATTGGTTCCATGCAGGATGCATGTATCAACCAGGCTATGGCTAAGGAACTGTAGAAGCTTAAGGATATGATATGCAACGTACTAGGGGTGGTCCGTCCAATCCCTGAAATACCTGAAGGGAGCCATAAGTTATCCAGATTCGCTCAACCAATCTGTGATGCGGAGATCCCAAAACGCTTTCAAACCCCCAACATGAAAGTGTATGATGGGACCACTGATCCGGAAGAGCATTTGGCTCAACATAGGGAGAGAATGGAGATCAACCCAATTCCTGAAAGACTCAAGGAAGCTTGTCTATGCAAGGGTTTCGGATCCACACTAACAGGATCTGCACTAAAATGGCTACTAAGTCTTCCTCCCTTTTCTATTACTTCTTTTTCACCTTTAGTTAACTTGTTCAACAACCAATTCTCTTGTAGTGGGAAATTTGAAAAGATAACTAGTGATTTATATGGAGTTGTCCAACCTTATGATGAATCCCTAAGGGATTTTGTTACAAGGTTTGGCAGGGAGGCCCTAGAGATCCCTAATCTTGATATAGCTACGGCTGTGGAAGCTTTCAAGATGGGACTAAATAGGGGCTCCCCGTTTTATGATTATCTTGTTATGACTCCTTGTAGGATTTTAGATGAAGTAAGGAACATGGCACTTAGATTCATAAGGCTAGAGGATGAAAAAACGATCCAAGAACGGTTAGGGGCTCAAATGAAGCAAGAATCACCTAACAAGAAACAAGGATCCACATTCAGGAACAACAACCCGAATCCTTACTACAAATTCAACAATCAAAATGTTCGAGCAGTCGAAGAAGGAGATGATGATGAAGATTACCCAAGCAGTTCTGTGTTTTGCTTCTCTGTGGATATTCATGGTTTAATTTGTGCCATGAAGCATCTTGGAGAGAAAGCAATGTGGCCTCGAAAAACGAGAAATCAACGACCTTCAAAGACAAATCCAAATGGTGTGCATTCCATGAGGATTTTGGCCATATGACGGATGACTGCATTGGTTTAAGGAGGGAAATTGGATACCTCCTGAGCAAGGGCCATTTTAAGGAGCTCTTGGAAAGAAAAAAATCAAGGATCCAGGATCCTAAAGATATCCCACAAAAAGTAACTCCTCCTCCACCAGATGCACAAGTAATCAAATTCATCTCCGGCGACTCAGATATATGCGGTACTTCTTTCTCCTCGCCAAAAAGACACGCCAAAGAAACCAAGTTGGAGAACGGGGAACGGCCGGTCATATCCACTACTTTGACGACTGAAAAAAGAATCTTCTTTGATAAAGAAGATAAGACAAGCATCCAGGATCCTCACCATGACAGTTTGATTGTAACTTATTTATTGCTAACCATTATGTGCGCAGGATCCTAGTCGGTGGTGAAAGCTCGGTCAACATCATCCAACATGATGTACTCTAGAAAATGAATATCCCAGACTCAGAAATCATCCAGAGAACGTCGGTGCTAGTTGGTTTCAGTGGAGAAATCATAAAAACAATGGGGGAAATCAAACTCCCAATATACATCGAAGCGTTAAACTCTTAGAAAAAATTTTGTGTTATTGACAATTTGTCTTGTTGCAATGTTATCCTTGGAAGGCCTTGGCTACACGGAATAAAGGCTGTAGCCTCCACTTACCATCAGTGCATCAAGCTACCATCTCCTTGGGGAGTAGTAAGGATAGACGGTGGCCAAGTGGAATCCAAGATGTATTATTCTTCATCCATGAAGCCGACAAGAAAACAAATTATAGCATAGCAACCACAGCAACATCCTAGGAACGTGCTGGAGGCTCGGGAGCAAGATATAAAAGAAGTATCCTTGGACCACGAGGATCCAAACGTGAAAGTTTTCCTAGGATACAGTATCCCTGATGAGATCGAGGAGGATATAGTATCCTTCCTAAAGCGACGAAAATCCAAAATTTGCCTTCAAACATTCAGACATGACAGGTATTTCGAAGGAGGTAATTACTCATAAGTTAGGCCTTGATTATTCCATTAAACCCGCCCATCAGAAGCGAAGAAACTTCGCTTCTAAGAGGAACGCGATCATGCAAGAAGAAGTTGAGAAACTTCTTAAGGCCGGTATGATCAGAGAGGTTAATATCCTTGATGGTTGTCTAATGTGGTTGTTGTTTCAAAAAAGAATGGAAAGTGGAGGGTGTGTGTCGATTTCACCGATTTAAACATGGTATGCACCAAGGATCTTTTCCTCATTACCACATATAAACTCCATGGTGGATGCAACGGCAGGACATGAGATGCTTACCTTTATGGATGCTTCCTCTGGATTTCAACAAATTCAGATGGAACCGTCTGATCAAGATGATACAGCATTCATTACTCCTATCGGCATATACTGTTATATTGCTATGCCATTCAGACTAAGAAATTGCAACATCCTGAATATTATAATGATAAATGAAGAAAGTTACGTTTAGTGATTTCGCGTTATTAATTAAGTAATATCGAGTAAAGAACGGATCATGGACTTAGATTAATTAAGGTGGGCTAAATGGGAATGGGCCTTAGGTCTACGGGCTTTAAGGGATATAAATATCCCCTAAACCAACCTAAAACCCTAAACCCTCATTCATTTCCATCTTATTCTCTACACACTCAAAACACACACACACCCTACACCACCATAAACCTTACGGCCGAGAGGGAAGAGGGAAAACGAGATCGAGCGAACATCCGTTTGTGGTAGATCTTTGCTATACGAGCCATACACGAAGATCTAGAGTCCACAAGCAAGCTAACCGAGACCGAAAGGTAAGCCTTTTACTTTAAATTTTACGTTTTTAGTAACGTTTACCTTGAAACATAGAACGGGTATAGATCGGATACAAATGAAACGTAAAGTTGTGAACTTGATGCTAAAACGAACTCGTTAGACCTGCAAACATGTACGGCTCGTGTAAAATGAACCCTAGATCTAGTAGTAAACGTTTAAGCTTTAAAGATTCATGCTTTATGCTGTTACGTGTTAAGTTTTATCCGAAAATGAACATAAGAATGTTTACGGGTTGGTTAAACTCGCATTCAAGGCTTTCGTGATAAAACGATGATGATTATGGGGTTGGGGACGAACAGTAGGCCGCAACTGGATAACTTCGCCTAAGGCCAAGTTCGCTGTCAGGGTTAACTTCGCCTAAGGCCAAGTTCGCCAAGCCTAACTTCGCATGGCTTAAAGTTCGCCATCAGCTAAGTTTGCCCTATATGTTCACTTCCTAGTTAACTTCGTTGGATACATAAGTTCGCTGGTTATATAAGTACGCTGCTATATAACTTCGCCCAAAGCTAAGTTCTCTTAAGGTTTAACTTCGCCTAAAGTTAAGTTCGCTTAGAAAATAAATTAAAAACCTAATGGAAAATGTGTTAAGACAGTTAATGTAAATAAAATTTTTTCAAGCTGACCTGGCAGCTTGACCCTAGCCAGGGGCTCTGCCCCTTGGACCCTGCTAGGGGCTGCCGCCCCAAGACCCCGCTGCCAGGAGCGCTGCCCCCGGACCCCCGTTCGTTGTGGGTTATATAAAGATAGAAATACAACATGAGTAGTAGTAGTTAATTGATACATGTAAATATTATACAGTTAGCCGTGCACAGCTCAAGAAGGGAATAACGATTAACGGAGAGCGTAACAGGATTTAGGTGAGTTTCTAGCCCCACTTCTGTGTTATGTTTTCAGTGTTGTGTGCATACTCGATATGTTTGTTAATACACTTATCCTAAGTGATAAGTGTATGCTTTATATGAATGATGTGAAATGCATGAATGATTGCTTGTTAGTACGTGAACGATCTTCGGATATTGCACGTACTGTCAGGTTGTAGTGTTACGTATAACGTAAGTATAATGTATTTGCTTATATGTATGAATGCGATAAAGTTAACAAACGAAAGAAAGGCATGGTTGTATGGTAACGAAGAGGGACCAGACCCTAATAATATCTGTGATGTTAGGGACCATACCCTAATAATATCTGTGATTTTAGGAACCAGACCCTAATAATATCTGTGATGTTAGGGACCAGACCCTAATAATATCTGTGATGTTAGGGACCAGACCCTTATAATATCTGTGAGGTTATAGGGCGAAAGGCTCTTTAAAACGTATGATTATGTATGTAAAGAAAGTATGAAGGTAAGAATGAAAGTATATGCACTTATGTGTGTATGAAAGAAAGTTAAGAGGTTAAGTAGGAAATGTAAGAAGTTATTGTATGATTATGTGATTAACTAGAACTCAATCAGCGTAGCTGACTTTTAGTATGCACGCAGGTGAGTAGAATGAGGAAGGTAGCTTGAGGAGGACACATGGCAGAGTTGGACGAAGCTGGCATCTGAAGATTTTGCTATGATGTTTTATTTTAAAAGACTATGTTTTGTTTTTAAATGACTATGAATGCTCGATAAGACCAGAATTATGGTTATGGAATGTAATGGTTTGAATGTTTTTAATGTTCCGCGAATGTTTTAATTAACTCTGATATTTAGGACAGCGTTTATGAGTAAATCCAACATGAAAGTAGAGCTACCGATAACGGGGCCTTACAGAAATGCAGGGGAAACATATCAAAGATTGGCTCACATGATTTTCAAGGATCAATTACACAAGACCATGGAAGTTTACATAGATGACATGGTAGTAAAGTCAATGAAGGCTGAGGATCACCTCAAAGATGTAGAAGAAGCGTTCAACATCCTGGATCAGTACAATATGAAGCTGAACCCGTCAAAGTGCCATTTTGGTGTCAAGGCTGGGAAGTTCCTAGGATACATGGTGACCAAAAGAGGAATAGAAGCGAGCCCCGAGAAGATAGAGGCCATCATCAATTTGAAGTCTCCTATGAGTTCTAAGGATGTCCCAAGACTGACAGGAAGAATATCTGCTCTCAACAGATTCATTTCCAGATCCTCAGAGAAGTGCAAAGACTTCTACCATATCTTGAGGAAGAATAAAAAGTTTGAATGAACTCAAAGGCCTTAGGATGCACTAAAGGCCCTTAAGGATTATCTATCCTCAGCGCCTGGTTTGATGAAGCCAATTGGTGGTGAGCCATTGTCCCTATACTTAGACATGTCAAGTAATGCAGTTAGTGCTGTTCTGGCCAAGGATCATGAAGGACAACAGCACCCGGTATATTATGTAAGTAAAAGCCTCTTAGATGTCGAGGTAAGGTATTCTCACCTTGAAAAAATAATTCTTGCTTTGATTATGGCCTCAACCAAGTTGAGACACTATTTTGAAACACATACTATTATTTTAAGAACTAATTATCCTGTTAAGAATGTGCTTAGAAAGCCAGAATTGTCAGGAAGGATGGCCAAATGGGCTGTGAAATTGGGTGCATATGATATTCAGTATGAGCCCAGAACAACCATTAAGTCACAAGTGCTTGCAGACTTTGTGGCTGATTTCAGTAGTAACATGCCAAAGGAAGCTGATCTGGAGGTCCAGCAACTAGAAGAGACCAAGGATCCTTGGATCCTCTTCACAGATGGAGCATCCAACGTAAGAGGAACAGGATTGGGTATCCTACTGAAGTCTCCACAGGGGGAGATAATACCCTAGTCCATTGCATGTGCATTTCAAGCCACCAACAATGAGGCAGAATACGAAGTACTTATCGCAGGTTTACTGTTTGCCAAACAAATGAGGTTCAGATATCTTCAAGTTTATATAGATTCTTTACTTATAACTAACAACTTTAACGGCTCTTATACCGTGAAAGGTGAGAATATGATCAAGTATTTAGAAATTGTGAAGGAATTAGCAAAATCCTTCGAGTTGTTTAGTGTCATGCAGTTACGAAGAGAAGAAAATGTTGGGGAAGATGCCTTAGCAAACTTAGCATCATCATTGAAGATCCCGGATGATGTAAAGATACATATCATTCATATATTGTCTCCGGCAATTGGAGAGCATGAAGCTGTGGAGATAGCAGTGGATTGCACAGAAGAATTAAGGATCCTTCGTCCTCTCCAAAAGCAGGATTTTGGATCCATCCAATTAAGAAATTCCTCCAAGATGGAGAAATCCATATAGGGGAAAACCCTAAAGCTTTCAGATTGAAGGTATCACAATTCATTACTTTACAAAATACTGTATAATGAAAATCTCTTGCAGATCCCTATTTGAGATGCATCGAGGATCCTAAAATACAAGAGGTACTCCAAGACTTCCACGAAGGCGATTGCGGCAACCACACAGGAGGAAGAGCATTATTCTCCAAGATACTTAGGAATGGATACTTCTGGCCAACAATGAAGAAAGACGAAATGGAGTACTCAAAGAAGTGTGATGCTTGCCAAAGGCATGGAAACATCCTTCATCAGCCAGCAGAACCAATGTATCCTATATCCTCTTCATGGCCTTTCTTGAAGTGGGGGATGGATATATATTGTTGGCAAGTTACCAAAGGCAGCATGCAGAAAGGTCTTTATGCTTGCAATGACAGACTACTTCTCTAAATGGATTGAGGCGGTATCATTCATTCAGGTCCGGGAAAGGGAAATTATAACCTTCATTAAAAGAAATATTATAACTAGATTTGGTATCCCATTTGAAATTGTTTGTGATAATGGATCCCAGTTTATTGGGAAAAGAACTACTAACTTTTGTGATAGTTGGGGTATCAAGATGATTACTTCTACATCAATTCACCCTCAAGCCAATGGCTAGGCAGAGTCAAGTAACAAGATTATCATCAACAACTTGAAGAAGCAACTAGGATCCAAGAAAGTCAAGTGGGCAGAGGAACTTCCTTATGTTCTTTGGGATAATAGAACAACACCAAAGAATTCAACAGGCCAAACACCCTTCTCATTGGTGTTTCGATCAGAAGCTGTAATCCCTACAGAGATGGTGTTTCCTACAGCCAGAACAAGCATCCGTGATCCTGAAGCCAATAACGAAATCCTTCTCGAAGACCTGGATACTGTTGAAGAGCTGCGAGATCTAGCCAAGATCAGAATGGTAGCATATAAAAAAAGTGTAGCTGGGGCATACAATAAGAGTATCAGGATCAGAAGATTCCAAGAAGGAAAGGCTTCCAAAATACAACCAATCCAGCGGATGGTAAGCTAGCACCTGAGTTGGAAGGTCCCTATCTTATCGATTAGGAGGCAGGAAATGGGGCATATCATTTGCTCACTATGGAAGGCAACATGTTACCAAGGGCATGAAATGCTGTCCATCTCAAGAAGTACTTTTTCTGATCAGGATAAAGTATCCTCCGAGGATCGAGTATCCTTAAAGGATAAAGGGTCCTAAAATTGTTAATATCTATATGATCACTTATCTCTTTCAGATTCTTACTAATTTAAGGATAATATATTCTTAACGTTTGTTTTTTCCAAGTGTAAAATAACAATGCGGGAATCTAGTTAGAGGATCAATAACTAAGAGGTTGGCCACCTCTCCCTCATGTTTAAGGTATTTTACTATTTCCTTTGGCCTAGCCCACGATTAAGGTATGGCCCCCGATGGTCATATCTTCCAAGGTTTAAAGTTTTTCACCTTTCTTATAAATTAGAGTTTCTACACTCTCGCCTGGAGCGCACGTTATCCAACGTATAGTCCGGCGCAACGGAACCAGTAAACGCTTAGTGGCTGGCAATTTCGTTGTCTTCGGCTATATAGAGGATCCTACGATTTATGGTAGACGTACCATACCACCGGTTTATAACATTTTCATGTTATCTCAAGACAAAGGTTTCTAACATTTTTCTGTTAGCTAAGGTTTTGGCGTTTTCACGTCACTCACGTTTGGGCTAATCCCTGTATGGGAGAGTTCCCAGTTAACATTCGTATCTTTGGGCCAGTCCCCAGTTTGGGCTTATCCCCAGTTTTTTTGGCTTGTCCCTAGTTTGGGCTTGTCCCCAGTTACACAGGCTTGTCCCCAGTTGCACGTGCTTGTCCCCAGTTTATATGTAGGCCTGTCCACAATTTATTGAGTTTAATCCCGGTTAATATCATAAATTATTTGCGTCAGGTATCCTAAGTTCAATTGTGAGGATCACATAAGTAACAACATTTGTGGATTCAAGATCCTTAATTTAATCTTTACAAGGATCACGGAAGGATCAATACTTATGGTAACTTAGGTCTAATTAGACCATATGGTATGATTTCTACTTATCAACTTACATTTACTCGACTAAGAGCTTTTATTAATTCTTTTTGTAAGGATTCGATATTCTTAATATATTTTGTATAAGGATACTCTATCCTTAAAACTTTTACTCAAAACATATTTTTAAAGCTTCAACAATACCAAGACTTTATCAAACCTACTTTGAGAATAATAAATAACACATAAATAGCTAAAAGTTTTAAACTATTATTAAGCCACCAGGACATACCAAAATCCTTAACCCAGATTTCACCATTCAAAAGATGGACCATCCACCCGGGTTAAACAGGTATTACTAGTTGTTCATGATTTGCAGGGAGAATAAGAGGTTTTTGAAATATAGCTTGAAGGAAAGTTCCCAAGGAAACTCTATAGATATATAGCTAGCTTGTCAAATCTCATCTGTTTTTGCAGGAAGTTTGAATTTAAAGAAAAAATGACAACTGTGATCTCATCACAACCGCCATTTTGGGGCAATTGTTAGGGCGCAAAAATTTAACACTGTAGATACGTTATCCTGGCATATGTATGGATCAGTTATCCTTAACATGTGTTCCAGATCCTGTCAGGATCAAGGATCCTTAGTAATTGGTATTACTAACGATTGTTTCTCATGTGTAGGTTAATATTTGATAGGTATAACGGCTGGAGGACCAAGTTTACCTTATATCTCGCTTCTGGACTCTTCTAGCACATGGTCAAAAGGTGTTGAAGGAGTTAGTGGAAGAGTGGCAAATTTGTAGGAGTATTTGTTAGTTGTTATTTTGTTTATAAATGAGATTATGATCAATTAGATCACAGATTACACGTTCATAGTCATTCACAGAGCAAGCTAGCAGAACACACACAGTTAGCATTCTTGTAATCTTTGATCATAATCTCCACCCTTTGTAACCCGATTCTTTGTTTAATAAATTGGTGATAGACAATTTTCATCACCCGAGGTTTTTATGCCGGAGATCCTCTAAAGATCAATGGCTTTTCCTCGTATAAATCTGTGTGTTTGTGTTTGCAACCGAATTACAATTGTTACAATCAAGTTAGCACTAAACCTCACCTAACTAATTTGGTTATTTTATCCTTCATTGAGTTATGACCAAAAAAATACCCCCCCCCCCCATTTGTTTTTTACTAAACATACTCTATCCTTCATGTTTTACATTAATACGATTCATTTTCTTTTGTCATATAAAACAATTTTTTTATTTTTATTTAAAACTTTTTATTTTCTATATATATTTTTATATATATTAAAATGCATTTTTATAAAACAAAAACATTTTTTTCTTGTTTGGAAAAACTTTTTTTTTTCTTATTTTAAAAACGTTGTTTTACAAAATGTTTTTTTTTTCTAAACTTGGTTTAATATTGGAGATTATTTTAAAAGAATTAAGAGATAGTTTACATTCTTTTATAAAAATTATATTGTTTGTTTTTTAAAATAATAGGATTAAATAACATACAACTTGATAAACAAATTTAGCTCTTTTCACATGTAACATTAATCTCATTTACCCGAACCTAACAAAAAAAACTTCAAATTGTTTTGAATAAATTTTATAAAAATAAAATAAAATAAAAATAGCTTGAAAAAGTATACAAAACTTTTTAATACATGTTGAAATAAACAAACAAACATTTAATAAGATTTAAAAAACCAAAATAATAAAATCAATAATAAAAAGATATTAAAAGACTGTAAAAAAAATAAAATTTAATAGTTTTTTATTTGATATGTTGAGAGAATTATAAAATAAAATAAAATGGACTAACATGTTAATTACAAATGAAAAAGGGAAGGAAAGTTCAAGGGGGTATGTTTAGAAAGAAAGGGGAGTACGTTTTGCCTGACCATATATTAAAGAGAAATCTGCAATTTGCCTCCCTGGGTTATATCGTCGATGGATGGAATAACCACTGAAAAAGAATTTGCGCATGTTGCGCCACTATGTTTCTCCGGCGAGTTTTTCTGACTCCTGCCGTCAGTTGACTGTTGGTATTTTTGTAATAATACCAACATATTAAGGGTATTTTAGTAATCTTTTTCTAATAAATATTAAATATAATAATAATAATAATAATAATAATAATAATAATAATAATAGTAGTCGTAGCAAAGCAACAGCAACATCTTATTATGTTATTATTAATATTAATATGCTATATTATCATATAACAACAACAGCATATTAACACTTCATCTTCATCATCATCATCATCATCATCAAAATCAAACATACTTGATATTCTTCGTCATCATCAACCTCAAATCCTCAAACCCACCACCAAGTAATCCTTCTTAATCTCATCATCAGTTTCATAACAAGTAATCAAATCTCTCAAATCCTCAAACCCTAGATTTCATCACTCAAACCCTCAAATCTCTCAAATCCCACCACCAATCTCTCAAATCCTACCACCAATAATTCAAACGCCGCACCCATAAATCATTCCGATCAAAACCCCTAACCTTCGGCACCACGTCGCCGCCACGGAGACCACCGCCGCCATGGATTCCGGCCATCACGTTTTTCCGGTCATCTCGGTCATCTCGTTTTTCTGGCCATCATGCCGCTGCCACGGCAACCACCGCCGCCATGGATTCCGACCACGGCGACCAGTTCATTTTTCCAGCAACATATCCAATATATTCATTGAGTTTAAACCTTCATATTATTGTTAGCATAATCAATTATGTTCGATTCAGCCTTAATTTTAACATATGATGTGGCTACAATGGCTGTATATTTTGATTTTTGGGTTAAATAGTTGGTGAAGAAAACTTAGGAACCCTAATTATAATTGGGGAAGATGAAGTGATAAAATTGATAATATATAGTTTATGTTGTATAGCTATACCAAACATTAACTTAGTTCAACTGGTAGTTTTGGTGGGTTGTTAAACAAGAGGTCTCGGGTTCGAATCCCGACATTTACATGGTTTTGGATAATTATTTTTAAAATGAATTAAAGGCTTAGGGGTAAAAATGTAATTTCAACATTTTTTAACAGGTCAACGCTTGGTCAACTGACGGAATGGCACATACTGACCCGCCAAAATATCACAGACGTGCAAAATGCGCAAAATCTTTTTCAGTGGTTATTCCATCCTGCGACGATATAACCCAGGAAGGCAAATTGCAGATTTCTCTATATTAAATTTGATAATAGTATCATAATTTATTTACTTAAGATTTTTGGAATTGTAAGAACTGATCTATTAAATATTATAAATATAATTACATTTTTAGTTTAATTATTACTTACCAGTTTTGAGTTCTATTGTAAAAGACAATGCTAAAATGTGCTTCTAAACGTAACCCCTCGACATAATTTACTAAATGAACCCCCCCTCCCCACGCTTAACTTTTACATTAATATGATGCAACTCTTTTAATTTTTCTTCTCTTCATGTTTTCTTTAATTATCAATAGTATTTTATTTTAAACCTTTTATTTCTACTTTAGAAAAAAAAGATTTTTTTAGTATTTTATTATTATTATTATTATTATTATAATTCAATATTCTTATTATTAACCAAGTACGTTTTTTTCTTATTAAGATTTTTTTCCTACTATTTTAATCTGTTAAAGAGTATTGTTTAAAATATGATTTTCTAATTTATATTCAAAAAAAATCGTATGATTTTCTAATAAATAAAAAAGATTAAATAATATACGACTTAATCAACAAGTTTGGTTTTTTTTTCAAGAGATATTAACTTTATGCACCCGAATCTAAAAAAATGTTAATTATTTTTATAAAGATGTAATATCATTATTTTTTTAAATCCATGTTATAAACTATGAAAATACAAGCAAGAGAAATAAAATATTAAATTGGGTTTTTTTTAAAGAAATCATTTTTTGTTATTTATAAATTTTATAATTTTTTTTATCAATAAAACATTTGTATTTTTTTTAAAATAAAGTTGTTTAAACATTCGTTTTTTTTTTCTAAAAAGAAAACTGTTAAAAAAACTCAATAGGTGGAATATGACAAATTTTAATTTTATTTTATAAGGGGTGGTGTATGACAAGTAAAAAAGGGGTCACGTTTATCCTGAGCCAATGTAAAAATGAATTAGATATCGATTATCAAATTTGTAGTTTACTCATTGCGATTATTTACTCGTCGTTCTTTTTAGAACTTTAATCGTTGATATTATTGGCATTACTTTACCTATTTATCGTTAATATTTTCAAATAAAAAAATACACATACACAATGACATAATAGTAGTGTAGGACACCTTTCAATATAACAAAGGTGATGTTTCACACGATTAGGTTATTCTACAAAAAGACTAATTGATGGTGAAAATGATTTTTGGTATAAAAAGACCCTTAAAAATATTAATAAAAAATTTAAAAAATCATAACTCAAAATAAAATAAAATAAAATAATAATAATGTTTCTCCCAACGTTCAAAAAAAAAAGACACAATGTTGAGGATAAAAAATTCATTGTGTCTTTTTGTTTATTTCCGTCATTAGTTTTGTCTCTTTTTCTTAACATGTTGTCTTTTTTTCTTATATTCTGATATATTACTCAATATTGTGTTATATTTTTCGATATATTGTTTCTTTTTTTTAATCTATAATTGTGTCGTTTGTTAATTTTCATCATTGTGTTTTTTCGTCATGTTTTTTGGAACTGGAATGACGGGGGAACATTTTTCAGTTTTAAAATATTTTTTATTTTTATTTATATTTTGAGTTATGATTCTTTTTATTGTTTGTTTAAAGTTTTTTTAGGGGTTTTTGTGTGGCCATAAAACCTTTTCACACTTCTCATTTTTGTCTTCCTTCATATTTTAACTTTACCCATGTTTCACATAGTAGTATGTACATCCATGTCTGTTTAACGCGCTAGCACATGTATTGCATGTTTCGTAAATATACAATTTTGCCATAAAGAATGTCATAAATCATGTAAAATGTATAAGAAAAAAAGGTTACCAAGGGTTGAATGTATTCCACTGAACATCATAACATGTGAAGAGGTAGGTCCCCGCAAAGCCCAGTTGGACCCGCAAGACACACCTTGAAGAGGTACGTCTGCGCAAAGACCAGCTGGTTCCGCAGGATCCACCATGCTCAGAGATGAAGACCTTACACGCAGTAATCCAGCTGTTCCTGCAGGAAAGCCTCCCTTGGTACAGTACCCTACCTGTTCCCGCAGCTGTGGGTACAAGCCAAGAAGGAAGGCTACCCGCACTAACAGTAAGGCTACACGCATAAGGCACTAACTCATACTTCAGCAATGTCACCTGAGGAAAGAATGAGCAAGGCGGGAATATTCCCGCCCAAAAGAGCCAGTCCGTACGCTTCTGGAAGATCTTTTGTACTATACCTGCCAAGGTATGGACAAAATAGACAACATCTGAAAAAAGCAGCCCATGAACTAATCACAGGGTGACAGCTCACCGACAATAGTACGAGGAGGAGCACGCTCCGGTACAAAATGTCACTATCAGCCGCTGCCTACCCACCAACTCCCATAGTGGCATGTACGTAGCCTGTAGTTGGTGGAAAAGGAATATTATATACAGCTGGCCGTACCTGCTTGGAAACCTACCTTCGGCTATAAATACTCCAACACCTTGGAACGGTATCATCATCTGATCTTCTCCTTAGCTATTTCTCTCAATATACACTTATATTCAGAGCAATCTAGTCTGATTCTCATGCCGGAGGGTGGTCACAAGGAGGAACCCCCCCTTCTCAGTGACGAGCTCACGGTGTCTGTTTTGCAGGTCGAGAAGAATAACCATCTTTGCAGGACCTAACCCTTGTAGGAAGCATCTACTTAACCCTAAGATTATCCGTAATCTGTCGGGGTCATTTAGTGTTTCTTCATTGGCGCCATCCGTGCATTAAGCTAGAACTAATTCTTTTTCTCAGTTTTTTCAAAACTTCTGGAAAGATGGTTAAGGTTACTCCGATGCCAAGGCCACCGAGTGACCAAGAAACTCCGGTAACCACAACCCCAGCTACTGGAGGGAACACCGGTGAATACACAATTTTTACGAACACTACCCGGGTTACCCAAGCCGGGGCAAGTGTAGTAAACAACCCTCCCCTAGGATTCACTGATACCCAGGTAGAGAAGCAACAGACGAGGCTTCCCCACCAAACACTGGATTAAGTTAAAGCTTGGGCGGAAGCACGTCAGAAAGAATTCCAAGCTGAGTTGGATGAACGTTTACGTTCACTCCAACAGGCTAATGACGAATTCGGAAGCACTTGACAACAGCTCAACATGAGCAATGATTGCGAGTATTCGGATGATAAGTGGGAAGAATCTGACAGTGACGCAAACCGTCGTCATAAGGCGAAAGGGAAGCGTAAAGAAGCAGACTTCCGCTCGAAAAGAAGTTTTGGAGAAACTTTCAAGCCAAAGAGCGCGGGGGAAACCCACGTGACTTCTCCAAAACTTTCAGACCGACTGTTGCAAACGCGGGAACGTCCAAGTTTGCAAGAGACATTGTGGAAGCAATCGCTCCAAAAAGTGCCAAACAGATGTCCAACATAGGCACTTACGATGGCGTATCTGACCCGGACGATCACTTGAACAGATTTATAGCGGGGGCAACCGTCAGCAATTGGACGGAACCCACATGGTGCTACATGTTCCAGATGACGCTCGTCGGGGCAGCCAGAGCGTGGTTTGATCGTCTACCGGTCCACCACATCTATGATTGGGCAGACTTCCAGCACAAGTTCAGCCAGCACTTCAGTCAACAAAGAAAATATACTGAAGAGCAGTGGACGATCCTCAACTGCGTCAGAGAGGAAGACGAATCTTTGCTAGACTTCATCACTCGCTTCAACTCAAAGAAGCTAAGTCTGGGCACCATCAGTGAAGATCTTGTTCGCGCCGCTTTCATCCAGGGCGCTGAGTACCCAGAGCTTATCCGCACGTTGACGGGTAAAGATGGCATGCCATCCACGTGGGATGTCATCATGACGGCAGCTAAACGCTTTGCCGAGACGGAGAAGCAACTGGGTAGAAATCTTCCCCAGAGCACAAATCTTTACACGCAGAAGACCAGAGAAAATAACGTCCGTACCGCCCGACAAAATAAGAAGAGGAAGCTTGGTATTTGGCAGTCAAGGATAAACTTCGACACCTCATCCAGCTCTCGCCCTCTCTTAGGCGGAAGGGATAACACGCACTCATCAAACAGGAATCCCAGATGGACGCCACTCACCAAAAGCGTCACCGAGATATTTGCCACCGAAAAACTCCCATGGCCAAAGGCTCCAATAATCTGACAGTGTCATAATGCTGATCAGAGCAAATCCTGTGACTTCCACGGGACCAAAGGACACACCACTGAGGAATGCACATCTTTGAAGGATATCGTCAAAACATTCGTCAAAGATGGGAAACTCACACACCTCGTGGTGTCAATCAAGAACGGAGGGAGGAACGACAATCGGTACAAGGGCAATGGACAAAAGCCCGTCGACATCAGCATCCACATGGTTCATGGCAACGTCAGAGGAAGAAAACGACGAACAACAGAGCCAAGTGCGTGGAAGGAAGCTGAAGTGCGCTTCCCGCGTGTGCCAGGAGGGCCCAACAAAGAAGGCCCCATAGTCATCAAAAGCCAACTGGGGTACTACATCACTTCCCGCACTCTTGCTGATAATGGCGCTTCGTCAACCGTCATGTATAGGCAGTTCTTCAACAAACTAGACGACGAAGACAAAGAACGCCTAGAAACGGTTTACGCCTCGATGGAAGGGTTTGACGGCAGCACAAACACCCCCTTGGGGATCCTATCCTTCCCCGTCACTCTCACAGACGGGAAGTACTCCCGCACAGAAGACGTGGACTTCGTCGTAATGAAGAAGCCACACCACACGTACGAAATTCTCTTCGGGAGAGACGGGATGGCAAGGTTCAATGCTGTGGTGTCATCGGTCCATGGTATGATGGGATGGCCAACAGCCGAGGGCGTTGCTATGATCACGGGCATTCCTCAGGTATGCATCGCATCTGTCTCATCCAAACCTAAACCAAAGATGGCTAAACCAACAACCTCTGAGCCAGAAGAATGGGCCTTCAATGGCAAATACCCTGACCAGGCTGTTACCATTGGCCCAACGATCACTCAACCCACACGCACCCTGCTCAAACGCATGTTGCAAAAAAATGCTGACATCTTCGCGTGGACACCAGCCGACATGACTGGTGTACTCCGAAGTAAGGCTGAGCATAAGCTCAAGTGTGACCCGATGTTTACGCCGGTCATACAAAAGCGTCGCGTGATGGGGACTGAGCAGGCTAACGCGTGTAGAACCCAAGTCAAGGAACTCCTTGACGCAGGCATTGTACGCGTTAGTAAATATCAAACAAGGGTTGCAAATCCCGTCATGGTACCGAAGTCAAACAAACAATGGCGCATGTGCATAGACTTTAAAGACCTAAACAAAGCATGCCCCAAAGATTGTTACCCGTTACCTGAAATTGACCTTAAGGTAGATTCATTATCACCGTTTCGCCTTAAATGCTTCCTTGATGCGTATAAAGGATACCATCAAATCCACGTGGCTGTTGACGATCAAGACAAAACCGCATTTCGGACGCCCGATGGCACATTTTGTTATCAAATGATGCCATTCGGACTTAAGAATGCCAACGCCTGATGGACAAAGAGTTCCATGATGGACAAAGAGTTCCATGCCCAAATCGGGAGGAACTTGGAATTTTACATGGATGACTTGGTCATCAAAAGCCTTGAGCCAGAAGCAATGTTGAAAGACATCGAAGAAACTTTCAACACGCTCAGACGGATAAACATGAAGCTCAACCCGAGCAAGTGTTCTTTTGGGATGGAAGAAGGGAAGTTCTTAGGAGTCATCGTTACCAAAGATGGCTTCAGAGCGAACCCTGAAAAGGTCGAAGCCATTATGAAAATGGAATCACCTACTACCATCAAACAGGCTCAGACACAGAATGGACGACTAGTCGTACTTAACCGCTTTTTGGCAAACCATGCGGATAGGTCGTTCCCATTCGTGTCAACATTGAGAAATTGCTTAAAGAAAACGCACTTCCGCTGGACACCAGAAGCGGAAGCAGCTTTTCAGGAGATTCGGTCACGCTTGATCGAACTCCCAACGCTCACAGCACCAGAAGCGGGAGAGGAATTAATTATCTACCTCTCCGCCACAGACAGAGCACCCGGGGCAGTCTTACTAGTTGAACGAAATGGCATCCAGATGCCCATCTACTATGTAAGCCGCGTCTTAACGGACGTGGAAACCCGGTACTCTACCCTGGAAAAATTAGTCTTAGCGCTTGTACAGGCTTCACGCAGGCTAAGACGATATTTCCAAGGACACCCAATCACCATTCTCACCAACTTCAAAGTTGCAAACGTTCTAGGCAAACCCGAGTTATCAGGGCGCCTAGCCAAATGGGCAATTGAATTGGGAGAATACGCGATAAAGTACAAGCCAAGACCAGCCATAAAAGGCCAGGTCTTGGCCGACTTTATTGCAGAAGTCCCCGCTTCGCGGGAAAAGGAGTGCCAGGAAGACGCTCAACCCTCTCCAGCACAGGACATTGATGATGTCTGGCGACTCTATACTGATGGAGCAGCCAACAACGAGGGTTCAGGCGCAGGGTTAAAACTAACTAACCCAGCAGGCCAAGTGTACACTTACGCTATTCGGCTGGATTTCCCAAGTACGAATAATGAAGCGGAGTACGAAGCATTCTTGGCCGGATTAAGAATTGCGCGTAAGATGGGGGTGAAAAACTTGGAAGCCCACGTGGATTCCGTGTTAGTATCCAACCAAATAAACGAGACGTACACGGCCGTGAACGACACAATGGCCCTGTACCTCGCACAAGCAAAAGCCCTTTATGCGCGATTTTGACGATTGCAAAGTTATGCACATCAAGCGAAGCGAAAACAAATCTGCGGATGCGTTAAGCAAGCTTGCATCGTTAGCCTTCACCCACTTGGGGAAGGACATCCGCATTGAACTTCTTGGAGCACCATCAGTCCCGCACAAGGAAATTTATGTCATCCAAACCGGCACGGAAACATGGATGACACCAATCATAAATTACCTTGCAACAGGTATATTACCAGAATCGAAGACACAGGCAAGAAAGATACGCTGTAAATCACTGAACTATCAACTTGTTGATGACATACTTTACAGGCGTAATTTTCTTGGCCCACTACTCAGATGCGTTGACAACCAAGATGCCGAATACCTCCTAAGGTAAGTACACGAAGGCATCTGTGGAGTACACGCAGGTCCACGCGCAGTTGTAGCTAAGCTAAACAACGCGGGATACTTTTGGCCGGGATGCATACGGATGCGCTGGCCTACATCAGAAAATGTAGGTCCTGCCAGCTCTACGCACCCAACACGCATCGCCCGAAGAACGAACTTGTTCCAGTCATTTCTTCATGGCCATTTCAGAAGTGGGCCATCGATGTGACAGGCCCATTTCCCACAGCAGCAGGGAACGTTCAGTTCCTAGTGGTAGCCATCGACTACTTCACCAAGTGGATAGAAGCAAAACCCTTAGCCAAAACAACCGCAAAACATATCAAAAAATTTATTTGGGAATTTATTATTTGTCGTTTTGGACTTCCACAGAATTTGGTGAGCGATAACGGCACCAACTATGCTGACCAGAAGCTACAAAAGTGGCTGAAAGAACTTCAAATCACCCACACCTTTAACTCAGTGGCACACCCGCAGGGTAATGGTGAGGTGGAAAGAGCAAACAAGAGCATCGTCGAGGCATAAAGAAAAGACTCTTGGAACATAGATCCGGCTGGGTGGACGAAGTTCCACATGTCCTTTGGGCGAACAGAATGTTAAAAAAGGCAAGCACGGGCGAAACCCCGTTCAGCCTCACCTATGGCACTGAAGCCATGGTCCCGGTCGAAATTGGTCTACCCTCACCAAGAGTCATAACTCAACCAGAAGACAATGATGCGGAAAGACGGTTAGACCTTATGCTGACCGAAGAACGCAGAGACTTAGCCGCAGCGCGTGAAGAGAACTACAAGCGACAAATGCAAAAGTACTACAACACGCGGGTAAAACTCTGCAACTTCAATGTCGGAGACTACATACTGCGTAACAACGAGGCTTCGAACCAAGAACGCCCATGAAAGCTGGCCCCGGTATGGGAAGGGCCATACATCATTAAAGAAGTATTGGGAAAGGGCGCGTACCGGCTCGAAAGGCTCGATGGCACCCTCATCCCAAGAACATGGAATGGAGCTCAATTACGCAAATGTTACATGTAGATCAATTCCAAACTTGTAAAGAAAAGGCCTAGAGCCACTTCTAATGGAAATGATTCTCCTTTATCACATTGTGTTGATAGCCTTACCTTTATACTTATGAACTGACCACACTGATATGCCGGTATTCACCGCATAAATAAGTGTGGGAGGAAGTAAGTCGTTGCGTGTGGAAAGCGGCACAACCCGCATAAACACAAAAACAGTAAATATTTCTAAGAGGATGATGAGGAAAACCTTCACGCAGGTCAGATATAGGTAAAGTTTGGTCATCCTACTAAGTGAAAGTGACGGTTCTACCCGCACAATCATGATAGAGGAAACAGAACAGTAACCTATTATCCAACATGCGTCGAAAGGTTAACTTATTCAAAACATTTAGAAAATTGCTAAGTTAAACTAAAATATGCATGAGCAATTCATATAATGTTTACAAGGCAAGGCGTTAACAAAATATTTATATTTACAATAAAAATTCAAACATTACAAGAATGGCTAGGTATTTACCCGCCTACAAAAATACAAATCTATCCTAACGGTTGGAAGGGATCTCAAGGTTCAAGCTTCAGGACCACTCCCTCCAAACCCACTCGAACCCGCACCATCAGTTGTCTGCGGCGGTTCGAGGAAAGCCTTGAGAATAGCTAGCCCGTCATCAGCAGCCGCAATTTCGTTCACATTCTCCACAACCGGATGCGGGAAGGCAGCATACTGGTTCACAGCTTGGTCGTTGGCAGCTTCAGTGTCTACATCGTGTAAAGGAAAGTTGGAAGGCGGGATGCCCTTCTCTGCAAATCCTAGACCAAGCAGGAAACCAGCTTTCTCCCCATCCTCATGAGAAGCGTTGAGGGCTGCACTCATGGCATCGTCATAAGATGTGTTCGCGAAAATCCGATGCACAACCTACAAAAAAAAAGTATATATAAAGGAACTTTTCTAAGTATAAAGAAAAGCGTAAAGAAATTATGGAGCAACGCGTACCTGCGGCAACGCTTCTCGTAGAAGCCATTCCTTAGTGATCAGAGCTTCTTGGAGGGTAGCTTGAGCATGATCGCGGGCGCGTTCGGCTTCATTCTTGTTGAGGTTGGCAAGCAACACATCCTTAGCAGCAGCCTCTTCAACGCCCTTGAGCTTGCGCTCAGTGCGATCAAGCATACCCTTCTGATCCAGGAGCTCTTGGAGCTTCTTGGCATCTTCTAAAGCCAAAGCATCATGAGCCTGCTGAAGCTTTTCTAGTTTGGATTTGAGCTCTTCGTTCTCAGTGCGCAGAGGCTCAACAACGGCTTCAGCTTTGGTGGCCCTCTCGGTCGCATTACGCGCAGTTTCCTTGGCCAACCTAAGCTGTTCGTTAACAGCTTGGGTAGCCTTGGAACGGGCCTCATGCCTGGCCTGAATCTCGACCTCAAGGTCCTTGAAGGCCTTCTCCTTCTCCGCGGCGGTGGCAGCAAGCCTCTTGTTCTCCTCCCGCAATGCTCGCGCCTGAGCCACTTCCAGGCTACGCGCAGTCTTTAACTTGTCGTTTTCACGACAAAGTAGCTCGACGCGCAGCTACATCAGGGCAAGGAGGATTCGGAGCTCATTGGACCGCCTACCCTCCTGGTAGCTGGCCATTGCTTCCCTCAACGCACCGCTTGGGGCAGCATGGCGCGCCCAGTCGACGCAGTCCGCAGCCGTTCGGAGGGTCGTTCCCCGGCGGATATTCCACCGTGGAGCGTACACCTCATTGAAATCCGAAACTGCAAAAACAAAAAACAGTTGGGAAAAAAATGACAAAAATGGATAATAGGCCCAAATAACCCCACGCACCTGTAGGGTCAATAACAGGCCGGTAGCAGCCGAACCCGTCACTCGAACCTAAGGGATATCCATCCAAGAGGTCAAGGAGATGGGAAGGAGGCAAAGATCGGCTAGAGGTCCCAACCCCAAACATACCTGAAGAACCGGCCATGGACGAGGTAGTCGCTGACACCGGAGGGGGCATGGTAGAAGCCACCATGGTAGAAACCATCGGAGGTGAACTCATTGAAGATGAACTCACAACCGTGGTCGCCGCTGCGGATGAGCTTGCAGAAAAAGTCACCGCCGGCCCAGTGAAGGATGTGGTAAAGATAGCACTGACGGCCGGCGGAGATGAAGTCATAACTGGAACAGTTGCCTCAACAGTAGGGGCAACTGAACCAGCACCGGAAACAGGCGCAGCCGCCTGGGTCATCGCCTCGGATAGGTTGACCAAACCTATCGTCGTGGGTCCTGAACTGCTTCCTCCCGCACCGCTCTGAAAAGCAGATACGTCCACTCCTGCATAAAGAACAAAATATTAAAAACAATAGCGAAAAGAAATGCGGGAAAGGTAAAAAATTATACTTACGGGTTTTCTTAATCTTGAAAGACCTGACGGGCGGAGACGAACCCGATGGAACTGGCCTCTTCACGCCAGTCACCGTCGCAACGCTTGGTTGCTCGGAGGTGACAGCCGTCTCAACCTCCGAGACAATGGTCTCGCCACCACCAAGGTCCCCCGCCGCCTCCTCACTCTCAGTCTCGGAATCCGACTGATTCGCCAGGTCGACGACGGAAGCGACCTTCACCTTGCCCTTCCCGCCAGCAGCCTTCTTCCTCCTCACAAAGAAGGGCCCATCTGCGGATTCCTCATCAGAAGATGACAAAATCAGAGGAATTCCAGCAGAAGTTTGAGCATGAAGAGGACGAGGATTGAAGAACTTATTACCTGGCCGAGTGGCGCTTAGGATCTCATGACCTGCCGGATAGACTTCTACGAACCTATCCGCAGTTTGCTCCAAGATGGGCAACTCGTTCTCGTCAAGATCACGAGTACCCAACCGTGCGGGACCACCAGTCTCCCGCGGATGCAGGAGCGATTGTAAGTCGTTCCCTTCTGAAATAAGAAAAGATAACAGTGTTAGTAGAAAAACCCTAAACCAACACAAAAAATGGAGCATACCGTAAGGAGTAGAGCTCAAACCGTATTCAAGGACGATGGGTATTTGCGGCATCCCTGACCCGGCATCCTTCCACACGCGGCTCATCCCGAGCATCACCATCCCAGACTCCGCGAAGCGATAAACCGGAGTCTGGATCTGGGAGATCTTGGCGAACCATTCCACCTCCTGGTAATTGGAGGCGTGAAAGTTAGGGAGCTCCCTCCCGTTCTTGAACATCATCGCGATGGGGACAACGCGAGCGGAGATATAGAAAAACTCCCGCTTCCAAGACCGAAGACTACGCTCGGTAGCGCAGATCTTCAACCCCTTGATCCGAGTGACCAGGGTATACCAACCCTGGATGCACCTCCAGGAGTAGAAGGTCATCAAGCGGTCGACGCGGGGCTCGATGCCCAGAATACGGCACACCCATTTGAAGTGGCGAACTTTAGCAATCGCCATCGGGTGCACCTCCGTCAAATGCACACCGTGTTTCTCCAAAACACGGTATACGAATTTCGTTAATGGGAATCTGAGATTCCCATATATGAAGAATGAGGCATAAACCCCTATCTTGCCCTTGGGGGCATCAAACACCGTCTGGTGGGGCTCCGGAAACTCAGGCTCGTAAGGATCGAGCATGAACTTCTTGACGATATAGTGGTATAAATCGACAGAAAGAGTACACTGGCACTCGCCAGCAGTACTCTTATCGTCCTTATCAGACGTGGACGTCGGGTTCTCGAGGTATACATCGGACTCCTCGACGTTAACCTCGGGATCATGTGTAGAAGAAGACATTTTCTAGATGTTAAAGAGAGCGATTTCAGGAGAATGTTAGACGGAAAAGTTAGAGTATTCGCCGGAAATCGCTTAGAAGAAGAAGAGTGAAGTGAAAGTATGGAATGAGATACACCCTCTCCCCCCTTATATACTCATCGCAATGAATGTGATGAATTTAATGCGGAGGAGAGAGAGAGCGCAGGTGCAATGAAACGGCGACACGTGTGGATAAAGCAAGCTGGCAACAGGTGTCAGGATGGCGCGTGACATGAAACTCGCGCCCCCGCGCCTGAAAAAGCGTCCTGATTGACCACATGCTGTCACGTCGTCATAACTTCCTGCACGTCCTGAAACCGTCAGAAGACGCCAACGTCCCTTCAGCCGTTTGGACTGTCCTTATCCTTTCACCAACTCTTCGAATTTCAGAGATTCAAAAAGATTCAAAAATAAGAGGGAATATACCCCCTTACCTTGGAAAACAAGAAACCATAAGACAAGTGCGGGTACAGTGTCAAGGCGAAACCCTTCACATACTTAGCACTTGCAGGGAATTGAAGCCAAGATACCTTGGAAAACAAGGAACCGTAAGACAAGTGCGGATACAGTGTCAAGGCGAAACCCTTCACATACTCAGCACTTGCATGGAATTGAACCCAAGAAGGATCTTATGGGCCATGCTTGCGGAAAGAGAAATAACACCTCCGCATGGCGGGAACGTTGAGAACTAGATTGTTTGAAGCTTCAAGGTGGAATTGGTGGTTTAACATAACTGATCACTATGTCCAAAACTACCAAAACCTCGTGAAGAATCTATACAAATGAAACTCAAGGCTCTCGACTTGCGAAGAGGTTAAACACCTACCCGCATCATAACCAAAGATCAGGCAAAAGTCGGGAATTTCTGCAAGTGACATTAGGAAAACTGCGGGAAGAATCCCTACAGAAAACCTTAAAAAAACAAAAACCCCTCTTTAAAACCGCTTGCTTAAAGTCCAAAAGTTCACCTCACTTATTAACAATTCATGAGAAGAACAATGGACTGGGGGGACTTGAAGAGGTAGGTCCCCGCAAAGCCCAGTTGGACCCGCAAGACACACCTTGAAGAGGTACATCTGCGCAAAGACCAGCTGGTTCCACAGGACCAACCATGCTCAGAGATGAAGACCTTACACGCAGTAATCCAGCTGTTCCCGTAGGAAAGCCTCCCTTGGTACAGTACCCTACCTGTTCCCGCAGCTGTGGGTACAAGCCAAGAAGGAAGGCTACCCGCACTAAAAGTAAGGCTACACGCATAAGGCACTAACTCATACTTCAGCAATGTCGCCTGAGGAAAGAATGAGCAAGGCGGGAATATTCCCGCCCAAAAGAGCCAGTCCGTACGCTTCTGGAAGATCTTTTGTACTATACCTGCCAATGAATGGACAAAATAGACAAGATCAGACAAAAGCAGCCCATGAACCAATCACAGGGTGACAGCTCACCGACAATAGCACGAGGAGGAGCACGCTCCAGTACAAAATGTCACTATCAGCCGCTGCCTACCCACCAACTCCCATCGTGGCACGTACGTAGCCTGTAGTTGGTGGAAAAGGAATATTATATACAGCTGGCCGTACCTGCTTGGAAACCCACCTTCAGCTATAAATACTCCAACACCTTGGAACGGTATCATCATCTGATCTTCTCCCTAGCTATTTCTCTCAATATACACTTATATTCAGAGCAATCTAGTCTGATTCTCACGCCGGAGGGTGGTCACAAGGAGGAACCCCCCCTTCTCAGTGACGAGTTCACGGTGTCTGTTTTGCAGGTCGAGACGAATAACCATCTTTGCCGGACCTAACCCTCGTAGGAAGCATCTACTTAACCCTAAGATTATCCGTAATCTGTCGGAGTCATTTAGTGTTTCTTCAACATGGTTCATGTTTTTCTCCAACCCCCCACCCCCCACCCCTCCCCACCCACCACAAACCCTAAGGTGTAACATGCGATGTCTGGTATCATAATATGATCACTTATTAAGATTATTAACCACTCTCTCTACCATTGCATCCCCTGTATATGTAACAACTCGGGTTATCGAATTTATACTTTTACCCGAATCAGTTCAATGTTCGGGTTATTTTTGTTAAATATTTCACGCTTATCAAACTAAATTGAGTATTTAATTAATATTTAATTTTTTATAAATATATCTTTAGTGTAATTATTCTTTTAGCCCAAACTATAAAGCTTAATCTCTTTTGTATCCAATTCCAAAATTTAGGGTCCAAACTGAAAATACGTTATAACCCATATGATAAACTGGACACCCGTTTACTAGACCCGTCCCATATTAGTTTTCTTGAACCCGAATTCAAATCTTGCTAACTTGGAACACAATATTCGTTTAAAAGTTGCAATTGATCCTTTGTATCTCGTAAATATATCATTTTTGGCCTAAATCAACGATCTAATTGAGTTAACAATATCAACCTTGATGCGTATTCCATTTTTAATCAAACCGAAAATTGTATAACCCTAGAACACGAAATCATTTGTTTTTTTTTTCAATTAAATTAGATGATTCAATCCTTATTTAACTGCCGACATTTTCCCTATATAATTAGATTAAATCGATCATTATACGACTCGTTCATAAACATATAACATCGACCCTATTCTGATTCAATTCACCCTCTTCCGATCTTCATACGAGGTAATAAAATTATGGTTATGATCGCGTTATGATTCTGAACCAAAGCCCTAACACCAATTTGTTTAATAGGGACGAGATAGATCAATTGTAATTCTTATGGTTGTTCTTGAATCCTGTTTAAATGGTTTCTGTTTTTAATTAGACAAACATGACCCTTGTTGCATATGCAGTTGGTTAAGACATGGGTTAGGGGATGGCATGTCGCGGGTTCGAACCTTTGCCATCCCGTTTTTCTTTTATTTTTGGTAAATATTTATTTAAATCATTTTTATTAAGTATTATTATTATAATTATTATTATTAAATAAATTACTTTATTAAAAACTGACTTATTAATACTTGTTTTTCTCACATTTTCGTTCGTGTATATACATATATAAGCATATATGTATATATATAAATAAATACATATTAACTTAAATTCTAATATTTATATATAAAAATCAAGTAAAAAATATATATATATATATATATATAATTATAAAATTAAAAGTAATATTTTCCAAGATATGTTTTCATGAATCAAGATAATTATTTTATATAATAAATTCTTATATATATATTATTATATTATTATAATTATATTAATTTTATATTGTTTATTTAGTTGTCGCAATAAAACTTGTACTTTACTTAGTATATTCGTATTTCTCTTTGTTCTTTCTTAGGCTTAAACATTCGCGTGTGATTTTTCCGTATTCTTAATATCTTAATCATCTTTGTTCGTCTTTGAGGTGAGTACCACATTCCCCTCTTTTTACTTGTTTTCTCACGTTTTGGGGACATATGCGTAAATATTTCTCTCATATATACTTATACACAAATATGCAACTATTGTCTTATGTGTTAACATTTTATATGTTACTTGTTTATGTGCTTACATGTTTTACAAGAACCGCATTTGGAGAGGTCCAACATACTCTCAGAATAGTATGATCATACGCCAATCATTATAGCTTTGTGCTTCTCGACATCTTATTTATACTTGCTCAATGATTAATTTGTTATTCTCATATGACTTGTTGCAATTACTTATTTATTTTATATACTATATGTACACTTAAATTGTTGTGTTGCTCACAAACCTTGTATTGACAAAACTACTTATTTTCAACACATATGCAAGTTATAGTTTGATGTGAAGTAACTGAAGTACAAGATCACTTAAGGATTTATACTAGAAGAAAAATTAATGAGAAATTTATTTATGAATTTTGATTGTTGATGCACTTTTGTTGGTTTGGATATTGTATGAATATTTGTTTCATTTGAAATTTATTCTATAGATATTTAAACTTATAATATTGCTTAATAGTACCTTGAGAGCTGTGGGCAATTAGTTCAGCCGTGGCATTTCCGCCGTAGGTTGGGGTGTGACAGATTTGTATCAGAGCAGAATTTTTAAGATACGTCATTAGAAATTGTCTTAGACACATGTTTAGGAGCCCTATACTTGCCTATCTATTTACCTTAATGTGTTCAATTTTAAATTGTTTACAGCTTTCTTAGATAATTAATTTTTTATTCTATTGTTATGCACACACACACAAACTCCGAAGCTATACCTCAACATTCAAAGAAAACTTTTCAAAAATTAGATTGCTTTTATTTTCAGGAAATTCCTTAAGAATTGCCACCTGTTGTTTCCACTCCTTCACCTTAGGGCTAGGTGATGTGTCATGTCCCTATGATAAATGAAAGGGGGAGGGAATTTGTTAGTTGGGCCTTGGCAAAACGGTTCCGAGAACCAAAGGTAAGACGTTATTCCTTACTTGAGGGATAACCTGACCACAGTACTCGATCCTATGGCCCGACCGAGACCCACAAATGCCATATGACCGAGACCATAAGCTATCAACCGTGACCACATTAGTGGTTGCATCCCTATTATATTTTTAAACCGAATTCACGGTGATTCGTGGCTAAAATCGGTTTTCCTGATTATTGTGTTCAGTTATTTAAATGGTTAGTTAAGTGAAAAATCCATGGAACCCATGGGCACTCCTACTATCCATTTTATAACTTGTTTTCGTATTTTTGTCGGAGTGATCAACGTGGTGATTCACAAGATACTCCGACTACCCATATTTATTTCGATAGTTCGTTATTTAGTTTGGTCAGTTAAACCGCCATGTAACGCTCATCGGGCCGACAAACTATATTGTATTGATAATCTGTTAATTGGTTGGGACAGTTAAAATGCCATGTAACGCTCATGGGCTGTCCAACTACCTTACTTTTATTTGTTAATTTTGTTGGGCCATTCAAATTGCCATGGGAAGCTCATAGGAGGCCAACATCCACAATTTATATTTCTTTAGTTTATTTTAAACTTAATAATCTAAATTTTAAACTGGCCTATCTCCTCGTGTAGTCATCACATATTAATCATATTGACAACATCCTTTAATAACTATTTACGCAATGTACTGACGTGAGGTCGAAGACTCACTCAAAAATAAACCGAATACAACTAATTAGATAGCAGTAAGCTGGTATCGAACACAAGGAGTTTGTGGAAAGTGCGTTATTAAGTAGCACGTTAATTACTCTATATTAAACTAAGTGCAAAAGTAATTTCAAATATTTGGTTGTTTGGTTTTGATTAACAAAAAGAACTAAAGCAATTAAACGAGTTTTAATCAATATGAGAAATATGCCTTCCCTCGGTTTGAGGTTTCCATGATTGTTACAGTTAATGTTTAACTGAGATGAACAATAGACAAAGTTCGTGTTTATGTAAACGATTGCAATAATTGAAGATCAAGTACTTGGATTATACAACGCAAGGTATTCACTCAAAAACCAATTAGTTTATCCAACCCTAAATCATTCCCGATTCATCTCGATTACATACAAAACCAAGAACTGACGGTTTAGAACACAAAATCAATAAACTAACAATCTATCAACCAATACATAAACACCATAATAATTTCATCAATAAGATCAAACTATTATCTCGGAAATTGCATAAACATTCAATCAACATTCATAAAGGAACCTTACGATCTAAGGGAAAACACAAAGAGAATTAGCCAAGCATGATCCGGTTCATCATCCCTTCGATTATAGTAATCATACGAATTAAAAACACCAAATTAACAATTGGAATCACCAAACTCTTGTTCTTGGACCCAAAAATCGCCCCTAGGTCGTTCCAAAGTGTTAGATAGATGAAAAGACACACAAAAACAAAATAAAAACAAGTATTTTCGGTATTTACAGCTCCGCACCGTGGCCCACGATGGTATCCACGGTCTCCAGAATGCCACGGTACGGTGTAAACTGTCGTTTTTGATCAGTTGGACCGTGGCCCACGATGGAGCTCTTTCTCATTTTCTTGTTTTCTTCATATCTTTCTCGTTTCAACTCCGTTTTCTTCCCCGTTTTCGCCCACGTTCTCGTGATTTCATCCTCTATCTCCTCATACCTGAAAATAACCACACTACAGTAGTTATGTTGTTCCCATGAAATTAACACTTAATACATAGATTTTTATATCATTTAAGCACACTTACGGGTCATCCTCCGATGCACTCGTCACATCCCCACACTTAACCGTTGCTTGCCCCCAAGAAACATCTCAACACAAACTATCTATTACATTCAACTTGTAACCACCAATCTTACCACAAAACCGGTTCAGTTAAGGTCCCAAGTCATACCCTATTCTCTTATTTTTATCGGGAGCACCAGTTCACCTGACTTTCCATTTAAACCTTAGATTTCTAACGAAACCTAACATGCTTTCTGTTTTTACCTATACATAACACACATTTACACACTAACTTTTCCTTGGTGATCATCCATACATTTCATATTTAATCAATTCTCCTCGCATACGCTTGTACAATCATCAAATCTACACCTATGTAAATGCATTTGACATGAATACAAATCAAGATGGTCTTAAAACAGGTTGTAATAGGACCAAGTGTAAGGGTATGGAAGGGAATATTGAAAGTAGCTCAAGAGACCCAATCCGACTTATTACAAACAAACTAAGTAAAAAAATAAATAAATAAACAACTATAAACATCACTAACTTCTCCTTTTCTTTTCTTTTTTTTTTTCTTTTTTTTTCTTTTCACTCAATACATAATACTTTGAACATTGCATACATAAACATTGCAATTCTAATACATTTTTTTTTGAATCAATGAACTAATATAATAGTTGAACATTACATACCAGCATGATGAACATAATGCTGCACATATCTAACTGATAAATACTTAAACAATTACATAGAAACCTATTAAGTCGGATCGTTTCGCAAAATAACACCGGGGTTGATTAAATGAAAGAATAGGCCCAAATTTTTTTTTCTTAAGGAACCAACCCCCCACCCCTCACATAACCATCCTCATATGTATAATGTATGAGGCCCCAACCCCCCATATCCCACACTCTCGCTCATCCATACGAGGCTTAACCTAAGTGCCTCTATCACTTTTGCACCCATGCCAAGCTAAGATCTCGAAATGCACTAATTGTACAAGTTCTATCGGAGAATATCAACCGTCTCACCAACCAATACTTTCTCAATTCTCAAGTGTAAACGAACATGTTATGCAAGTTATTACACCTAAAGCATGCTAACCTTGGTTAGAAAACTACATAATCTCCTTTTTTAAAATAACTAGGCACGTGTTATTTAGAGAATTATGACCATGAAAAGGGACCAAAACTTCACCCCGCCATCTTACCACTTTCTGGTTTCTTTAAACACATTTTTTTTTAATTTTTTAATTTTTCGGATTTTTTTAAACGGAATTTTTTTCAACCCTCTCATCCCTTATTTTGGTTAATTTTAAACATTTTTCACCAGAACAATTTTCACAAAAAGATGTTTCATTCGGTTGTAATTCAGAGTTATTTTGAAAAATTGTTTCATAATTACCCACATTTTCAATCTCATCACTAATATCTTCCATCACCCTCTCAACAAACTGTGGTGTTGGATCACTTTGAACACTAGAAATTTCAAAATTAGGTAAAAGACTTACCGCGTTGATATGCACGTTGTTCCCCTTCTTTAAGCTCGAGCTGTTTTTCTTCAAATTCGCCACATCAGTTGCAAGTTGACCCATTTTAGTGGTCAAGGATTGGATGGCTTTGTCACGGATTTCATCCTTTTGCATGCGCACTTCATCAAGTTGATTTATCCGTTGCATATCTTGTTGAATCATCTTCAACATGTCCGTAACTTCATTTCCACTCGATGAACCTTGACCTGCAGACCCACTTTGACCTTGGAACCCTTGATTATTCCCGCCTTGAAAATTCCCTTGATTGTTATATTGTTGGCGAGGAACATAATTTCCTTGATTCCCTTGGAAATTAGTGTTGGATTGAGTAGCCGGATTTCCATAACGAAAATTCGGATGATTTCTCAACCGGGGTTGGTAAGTGTTGGAGTTCATGTTGTAATTTATACCACCTCCTTGACCTTGAAGTGCATTCACCTCCTCCACTTGCACTTGACCTACCGCACATACCTCCGAAGCATGACCCAACTCGTTACAGTTTGTAAAAACACCAATTACTTGATTAGTGATTTGTACATTTTCTTCTTCCACGGCTTGCACTTGCGGTCTACCAATCACCGGTCTTGCTCTTCTTCCGGTTTGGGCCTTTCTCTTTGAGTTAACCGCCATTTGTTTCAAATATGCCCAATCGTCTTGTTCATAATTGGTACCAAATGTACCACTCGTGATCGACCTCAAATCCCGTTCATCCTCCATACTAAACCCTTCATGAAACGCATTCAACAACTCCCTTAAAGCAATACAGTGATGAGGACAATTCTTGATCATCATATTGAACCTCTCGAATGCTTCATGAAACATTTCCCCCGTTTGTTGTTGGAAGGTTCTCAAACTTCTTCTCGCATCGTTTGTCTTTGGGCCGTGTAAAATTCTTTTAAAAATCTTTGTTGCATTTCGGCCCAAGTATAAATAGACGCGGAAGGCAAAGTGTAAAACCATCTCTTTGCCTTGTCTTCAAATGAAAACTGAAATAGAACCAACTTTACCTCATCCGATGTAAAACCTTGACCCCCAATTATGTTGCCCATAGAGTCATATGCCTCCAAATGAAAATATGGTTCCTCCATTGCTAACTCCTTATACTTTGGTAGACTTTGGATGCACTAGTTCTAACTTCAAATGTCCTCCCTTCTTGATTGTGTGGAATAACCACTGGAGACGGATTATTGGTAATTATCGGTCGGAAATGGGCTTCAATCCCCCTTACCATCCCTCTTGCATGCCTTCTTGGTACCCACATTGGTACTCTTGGTTGACCCATTTGCCTATAAACAGGCCTTGGCTGCGCAAATTGTTGTTGAAACTGTGGTTGGAGCATTTGTGGTTGGAATTGTTGTTCTTGAGGTTGTCCTTGGGGTTGTTGAACGATCATTGGCGGTTGAACTTGTTGATTCACAACAATCGGTGGTTGTTGTTGATCTTGTTGTATAACTGGTGGTTGTTGAACGGGTTGTTGGACAACCGGCAGGGGTTGTTGTCCATTAAGCTCTTGCAATTGTTGCGGTTGTTGCCATCGACCATAACCAAAAGTTCCCGGATTTACCAGTTTTCCTCCATCACCTCCCATGTAATAACCTTCCACTTCATACCCCTCAAATTCACTATCAAACCCATATCCGTATCCGTCACCTTGTGTTCTTGAATGTTGCTTAAAAGGTTGGGGTTGATATTGGTAGCTTGATTGTGATGGTTGAAAGGTTGGTTGTTGATGTTGTTGAGATGACGATGCACCAAATGTAGGAAAAAGGTTGGTAATAGGTGGCAATGTGGATGATGTTGCATAGGTGAATTGGGCAGCTATGGGTTCGGTTGTGGGTGGTGGTTGGAGTTCACTTGATGCCATAGGTATATTAGTGGTGATTGGTGGAGGTGTAGTCGAGATTGGTTGACCCGAAGTGGGAACTGGTGAATCCATGTTGCTGTTTGATGCAGTTGGAGAACAAAGAAGCTTGTTCTTCCTAAGTAAAACTCGGTTTCTTCGAAGCGTTCTGTTAATCTCGGGATCAATAACTAGCGGTGATGACCTGTTAGAGCCTCTAGTATGCATACACCTGTAGGTACCTGCACACTAACACAACCAGCGTAAACCCGAAAATAACACAAAAAACTACTAAAGCTAACACACGTTGCGCACTACTCCCCGGCAACGGCGCCAAAATTTGACGTGAGGTCGAAGACTCACTCAAAAATAAACCGAATACAACTAATTAGATAGCAGTAAGCGGGTATCGAACACAAGGAGTTTGTGGAAAGTGCGTTATTAAGTAGCACAGTAATTACTCTATATTACACTAAGTGCAAAAGTAAATTCAAATATTTGGTTGTTTGGTTTTGATTAACAAAAGAACTAAAGCAATTAAACGAGTTTTAATCAATATGAGAAATATGCCTTCCCTCGGTTTGAGGTTTCCATGATTGTTACAGTTAATGTTTAACTGAGATGAACAATAGACAAAGTTCGTGTTTATGTAAACGATTGCAATAATTGAAGATCAAGTACTTGGATTATACAACGCAAGGTATTCACTCAAAAACCAATTAGTTTATCCAACCCTAAATCATTCCCGATTCATCTCGATTACATACAAAACCAAGAACTGACGGTTTAGAACACAAAATCAATAAACTAACAATCTATCAACCAATACATAAACACCATAATAATTTCATCAATAAGATCAAACTATTATCTCGGAAATTGTATAAACATTCAATCAACATTCATAAAGAAACCTTACAATCCGAGGGAAAACACAAAGACAATTAGCCAAGCATGATCCGGTTCATCATCCCTTCGATTATAGTAATCATACGAATTAAAAACACCAAACCAACAATTGGAATCACCAAACTCTTGTTCTTGGACCCAAAAATCACCCCTAGGTCGTACCAAAGTGTTAGATAGATGAAAAGACACCCAAAAACGGAATAAAAACAAGTATTTTCGGCATTTACAGCTCCGCACCGTGGCCCACCGTGGCCCACGGTGGTCTCCACGGTCTCCAGAATGCCACGGTACGGTGTAAACGGTCATTTTTGATCAGTTGGACCGTGGCCCACGGTCCAGACCGTGGCCCATGGTGGAGCTCTTTCTCATTTTCTTGTTTTCTTCATATCTTTCTCGTTTCAACTCCGTTTCTTCGCCGTTTTCGCCCACGTTCTCGTGATTTCATCCTCTATCTCCTCATACCTGAAAATAACCACACAGCAGTAGTTATCTTGTTCCCATGAAATTAACACTTAATACATAGATTTTAATATCATTTAAGCACCCTTACGGGTCATCCCCCAATGCACCCGTCATGTACCCCCCTCATCTTGTAATATTTTACATTTAATCTTTATGGCGCAAATCCCCGTACCTCTTAAGGCAATATTATTAGAAGTTATCTAAATAGTTAAACATTTTACTATTCTTATGATTTCCTCAATTTATCCTTCATTTTATAAATCCTCATTTTTGATCCCTATAGAATGTCGTCTCTAAGAAACCACCGTCGTCACCAACGTTCATCTGGTTCAAGCGTGCCGCTTGGCTGCTAAGATCACAAAAGAATTTGATGCTGCAATGCCCACGATTACCACTCAGATCCAGAGCCTTAACTTCAACGGTTCGGCCACCTCGGCCGCACCTAGTAACCATGACTTCTGAAACGTTTTGAGCACCAAACTTCCATCCTTCTGTGGTGAGGAAAATGCCACCATTTTGCCGCAATGGTTCGAGGAAATGGAAAACATCTTCATCCACTGCGAATGTCCGGATGCCAAACGGAACAACTTTGCTTGTAGCCGCTTTGAGAGTCGAGCTGTCATCTGGTGGAATGCCCTGAGGAACGATCAAGGGTCTGATTTGGTCGTGCCTATTCCCTGGGAAAAACTTACGGAGGCAACGAAGAAGGAATTTTGCACGGAACATGAACTGCAGAGATTGGAGGCTGAATTCTGGGAACTTAAGCAGATTGGTGGGGACAACTCCACCTACTCTAACCGGTTTCACGAGCTTAGCCGTATTGTGCCCCATTTGGTTACCCCCGAGACTCGTGGTATCCAGAAGTATATTCGTGGTCTTCCGATCAACTTCAGTGATGCCGTGATGAGTCGTGACCCATTAACCATTGGTGAGGCGATGGATCTAGTTGCCTCTCTCACCGATAGTCATGTTCGGGATGGAGCCTTGTCTAGAAAGGATTCGAAGCCTACTCCCGAAAATACTAAGACCGAATCCTCTACTGATGCCGAAGCTGAGACTAATCCTTCCTACAATAATCACCGCAACAACAGCCACAACAACAAGCTTAAATCTTATGTCGTTAACTAATCCAATAACCAACCTCCTCCTAACCAAAACCAAACTGCCCCGAATAAAAAGACTTACCTTGGTCCTTATCCCCTATGTGCCAAGTGTAACTTTCATCACTCTGCCCAAACCCATTGCCTACTATGCACCCAATGCAATCTTTATGGCCACCATGCTAACACTTGTCGTATCCCGTCTAATGCACAAGCCACCACACGTGCTCAACCGGTGCTTCTAATACTCGTGCTTTCTATCATTTTGGAGACGCAAATCATCTTCGTAATATGTGCCCTCAACTTATCCATGCCCATCTAACCCAAGCTATGACTACACCCTACCACTTGACCCATGCTCACCAAGTTCAAACCCAACCGCCTCATGTCCTTCAAGCTCCTCCTATCAATAAAGGTCAACCTTAACCCAACTTTATCGAACCCCGCATCTGCAAGCTTAAGTGTACCAAGTCTACTCCAGTCAAGCCCCTTTTATGCAAGCTTAACCTATTCAAGCTATTCGAAGCCAATCTACCTCAACTGCTCCTACTCCTGCAACTCCTCATGTTGCCCAAAGTCACGTCAATTAAGCTACTGAATGATCGTGAAGACCTTTGCCGTTCCCTTTATCTATGTTAATTTATTTTGTCTTTTTCTTAATTACATATTGTAACGCCTCTTTATGGCCTTGATTATTTCTATATTTGGACTATTTATCTTCTATTTTATGAATAAAGTTACTTTATGTTCAAGTAGATTGTTTATAAAAGTTCATTTTTATCTTATTTATTTTACCTTCATTAACCTTAACTGTTAATAAGTGATGTTTTCTTCAAATACTTATATTTTTGTGATGTCTCAGAAATTTTCTTGCTTTAGCAAAATTCCATTGCAACTTTCGGAATCATTTTATACATTTATTTTCTGACTAAAACCCCTTAAATTTTTTATTTCCTCACAATCATGATTTACTCAAACGTTTGTAACCCACACAATGGGACGAGTTATGTGGCACATCCGACGATCTAAGTAATTATGGATTCATACATAATTACCAAAGTCCTCGCATGAAAATCATGATCCGAATTGTTGTGTGTCATAACAAAGAACCGGAAGTGTTGAGATAACGGTACGAATGCAACGATGATAAGAACATGGTAGATACGCCGATGGTACATCCTATATATATGTGCCCTTATCGGATTTTTGTTTGGAGCGTTACTTCAACTATCTAAAGTTCTGTATTATGTATTTTTTTATTTAAACGTGTTGTTATAATATTGCTTAATTTCCTAAAGTAGGGGAGACTTTAGCAACTCGGGTTTTCGAATTTATACTTTTACCCGACTCGGTTCAATATTCGGGTTATTTTTGTTAAACATATCGCGCTTATCAAACTAAATTGAGTATTTAATTAATATTTAATTCTTTATAAACATATCTTTAGAGTAATTACACTTTTAGCCCAAAGTATGAAGTTTAATCTCTTATGTATCCAATTCCAAAATTTAGGGTCCAAACTAAAAATATGTTATAACCTATATGATAAACTGGATACTCGTTTACCAAACCCGACCTATATTAGTTTTCTTGAACCCGAATTCAAATCTTGCTAACTTGGACCACAATATTCGTTTAAATTTGCAATTGATCCTGTGTATCTCGTAAATATATAACTTCCAGCCTAAATCAACGATCTAATTGAGTTAACAATATCAACCTTGATTCGTATTCCATCTTTAATCAAACCGACAATCGTAAAATCCTAGAACATGAAATCGTTTGTTATTTTTCAATATAAGTTATATGATTCAATCCTTATTTAACAACCGACATTTCCCTTATATATAATTAGATTAAATCGATCATTAGACGGCTCATTTATAAACATATAGCACCGGCCTTGTCTTGATTCAATTCAACCTCTTCCGATCTTCATACGAGGTAATAAAAGTTATGGTTATGATCGCGTTCTGATTATGAACCAAAGCCCTAACACCAATTTGTTTAACAGGGACGGGATAGATCAGTTGTAATTCTTAGAGTTTGTTTTTTAATCCTGTTTAAACGGTTTCTGTTTTTAATTAGACAAACCTTACCCTTGTTGCAAATGGCTGGTTAGCCCAGCTGGTTAAGACATGGGTTAGGGGATGGCAGGTCATGGGTTCGAACCTCTGCCATCCCGTTTTTCTTTTATTTTTGGTAAATATTTATTTAAAATCACATTTAATAAGTAAAATAATAATAATAATAATAATAATAATAATAATAATAATAATAATAATTAAACAAATTACTTTATTTAAAAACGACTTATTAATACTTGTTTTTCTTATGTTTTCGTTCGTGTATATACATGTATAAGCATATATATTATATATATAAATAAATATATATTTACTTCAAATCTAATATATATATATATAAATAAAGTAAACTATATATATACATTTATATTTATATAATTATAAGCAATATTTTCCAAGATATGTTTTCATGAATCAAGATAATTGTTTTATATAATAAATTCTTATATATATATATATATATTATAATAATATTAATTTAATATTGTTTATTTAGTTGTCGTAATAATACTTGTACTTTACTTAGTATATCCGTATTTCTCTTTGTTCTTTCTTAGGCTTAAACGTTCGCGTGTGGTTTTTCCGTATTCTTGATATCTTAATCATATTTGTTCGTGTTTGAGGTTAGTACCAAATTCCCCTCTTTTTACTCGTTTCCTCACGTTTTGGGGACATATGCGTAAATATTTCTCTCATATATACTTATACACAAAACTGCAACTATTGTCTTATGTTTTAACAATTTATACCTTACTTGTTTATGTGCTTACATGCTTTACGTGAACCGCATTCAGAGAGGTCCAACAAAATCTCAGAGTAGTATGATCATACGCCAGTCGTTATAGCTTTGTGCTTCTTGACATCTCTTTATACTTTATCATTTGGTTAATTTGTTATTCTCATATGACTTGCAATTACTTATTTTTATATATACTATATGTACAGTTAAACTGGTGTTGCTCTCTCAACCTTGTGTTGACAAGTTACTTTACTTTCAACGCATATGCATATTATCGTTTGATGTGAAGTAAATGAAGTACAAGATCATTTAAGGATTTATACTAGAAGAATAACTAATGAGAAATAATGTAACATCCTATTTTTGATTATAATAATAAATGAAATTTCGTTTATTTTATCGGTTTAGATAATAAACTATAAGAAGGCGGGCTTGGATTTAGAAGATAGAATAGGAGAATGGAATGGGCCTTAAGTCCATTGGCTTAAGGGAGTATAAATATCCCTTAAACCCTAATCCTTTCCATTTTTATCCATCTCTACACCATAGCCTACACCATAAAAAACACACACAAACACCATCCTATATCCCGAGCCAAGATCTTGGAACGTCGTAACGAGCCATATCTGCATCAATACTAGATCGTGTTCGTAGAAAGACTCGTTTAAGGTACGTTTATATTTAGAAATCGTTCATAGGTTCGGATTTGTTTGGGAAATCATAGATCTGTTTGAGTATGTTAAAAACGAAACCAACACAACAAATCTTACTGAAATTGGTTAATATTGATGGGTTAATCAATTGATAAACGAGCCGTACCTATATACGCATAAAGCACACCCTGTAAAACCTAATATTGGGATGGTTGATGGATTGGGATTTGTTGGCGTTGAGAATACGAATCCAATGGTACCAAATTTGTGTTGTTTCGTTAACTATCAAAGGTTAACTGAAGATTTAGGGGGTCTGTTGACCGTTTATTGTTCTTGACAATTTTGACTTTGACCCTGGGTCAAAGTCTGGATATGACTGATGCAATTCATTATGGTAAGATAACGAATTAGTTTATCAATTCATTATTCCCAGATAACGAAGTAGTTCGACTATTCGTTAAGACAAGATAACAAATTAGCTTATCCAGTTTGTTACGTCAAGATAAAGAATTAGGCTAACAAACTAGGATAGTGAACCAGATATCGAATAAGGTGATTCGTTACTCGCCAATTCGTTACGATTAAGATAACGAGTTAATTCATGTTTAGATGACGAGTTGGAATGACGAATCAGATGATGATAAGGGACGAATCAGGATAACGAATTAAGGAAGATTACATAACGAATCTGAGGCAATTAGCTATAATGAATGAGTTAAAGAATTAAAAAATAATTTAAAATCCTAATGGAAAATGTGTTAAGACAGTTAGTGGAAATAAAATTTTTCCAAGCTGACCTGGCAGCTTAACCCCAGCCTGGGGCTCTTATCCTTGGATCCCGCTGCCAAGGGTGCTGCCCCCGGACCCATGTTCGTTGAGGGTTGCAATTAAACTGGAAATGCGATATGGTTAGTGATAGTAATTAATACGCGTAATTGTTATACAGTTAGCCATGCACAACTAAAGAAGGGAATAACTATTAACGGTGAACGTAACCCCAATCAGGTAAGTTTCTAGCCCTATTTCCTTGTTATGTTTTCGGGGCTATGTGCATACTCGATGTGATAGTTAATACACTTACCTTAAATGGTAAGTGTATTCCATGTATGATTTATGTGATAGATACTATGTTATGTATGTGAATGAAAGCTTGTCGGTACGTGAACGATCTTCGGATATTTCACGTATTGACAAGGGAGATATGCATATGAAAGATGGATGTGTATGATATATATATATATATGCACAACATATGAATATATATGAATGATTAAAGAAAATATATGTATGTTACGGGTATGTAAAGACAGTATGTACGAAGATAAAGAAGTAAGGGATCAGACCCTATAATATCTGAGATAGACAAGGACAGAGGAATCAGACCCTAATAATATCTTAGATAGAATGGACAGTAATTATATAGTATGAAAGTATGTATGAATTATGAAATGATAGTAAATTAGTGAAGAAATTATTATGTATCTTTGGATGCATAATGGAAGGTAAGTATATGTATTGTATGATGTATGATTAACTAAAACTCACTCATTGTATCTGACTTTTAGTATGCACGCAGGTGAGTAGAATGAGACAGCTGGCGTGAGCGGGGACATATAGCAGAAGAATAAGAGTCTGACATCTGAAGACGCAAGTTGTTTTATGTTTAATGTATTAATATCGAAAGACAAAGAATGTTTTAAGACAAGTTATGGATTATTATTGTAATGTTATGAAAGCTTTATATTCCTCGTAAAATTTTATTTAACTCTGATGTTTAGAACTGTGTTTATAAGTAAATCCAACTTCCAATGTTGGACACCAGTAACGGGGCCTCACAAATATTATTTATGAATTTTGATTGTTGATGCATTTTGTTGGTTTTAATATAGTATGAATATTTGTTTCATTTTAAATTTATTTAATAGATATTGAAACTTATAATATTTCTTAATAGTACCTTGAGAGCTGTGGGCAATCAGTTTATGCCCCGACATTTCCGCCGTAGGTAGGGATGGCAATGGGCCGGGTTCGGCCCGGGTATTGGTAATCTCAAACCCATACCCGTTTGTAAAATCATGTCTCATAACCGGCCCATTACCCGTCGGGTATTGGGTATACCGTTGGGACTTTTAAGTACATTTCTTTATCATTATAATTACTTTATACCTTTTGTTCATATAACAATTATTACAAATTTAAATATAATAACACTACATATATATAAACGTGACAATAAATAAAAAATATAATTAAAATTTGTATATAATTATATATATATATATATATATATGTATACATATATGCTTCACAACCTACGGAATACAACGAATTTTTTGGGTATATGATTCGGGTATATGGTTCGGGTAAACAGGTATGTGCTTTCGGGTAATCGGGCCGGGTATCATCCAATCCCATACCCGGCCCGTACCCGCGAAAATTTTTAAATCCTAATCGCATACCTGGCCCATACCGATCGGGTTTCGGGTGTACCCGTCCCATTTATTTCGGGTTTCATGTATACCTTTCGGGTTCAGTCATTTTTCCCATCACTAGCCTTAGATTAGGGTGTGACAAATTGGTATCAGAGCCGACGATTTAAGATATGTCGTAGGAAATTTCATTAGACACATGTTTTGGGGCCCTATAAGTTCATATCTGTTTACCTTTATGTGGTCAATTTTAAATTTTTACAGCTTTCTAAGATAATTATTTATTTATTCTATTGTTATGCACATACACACAAACTCAGAGGCTATACCTCAGCATTCAAAGAAAATTTTTCAAAAATTAGATTGCTTTTATTTTCGGAAAATTCCATAAGAATTCCCACCTGTTGTTTTCACTCGTTCACCTTAGGGCTAGGTGATGTGGCATGTCCCTATGATAAATGAAAGGGGGAGAGAATTTGCGAGTTGGGCCTTGGCAAAACGGTTCCGAGAACCAAAGGTAAGACGTTATTCCTTACCTGGGGGATAACCTAACCACAGTACTCGACCCTATGGCCCAATCGAGACCCAAAAATGCCGTATGACCGACACCCTAAGCTGTCAACCGTTACCACATTAGTGGTTGCATCCCTATTACATTTTTAAAACGAATTCACGGTGATTCGAGGCTAAACTCGGTTTTCTAATTATTGTGTTCAATTATATAAATGGTTAGTTAGGTGAAAAATCATGGAACACATTAGCACTCCTACTATTCATTTCTAAACTTGTTTCCGTATTTTTGTCTGAGTGATCAACGTGGTGATTCACAAAATACTCCGACTACCCATATTTATTTCGATAGTTCGTTATTAGTTTGGTCGGTTAAACCGCCATGTAACGCTCATCGGGCCGACAAACTATATTGCATTGATAATCCGTTAATTGGTTGGGACAATTAAAATGCCATGTAACGCTCATGGGCCGTCCAACTACCTTACTTTTATTTGTTATGTTTGTTGGGCCATTCATATTGCCATGGGAAGCTCATGGGAGGCCAACATCCACAATTTATATTTCGTTAGTTTATTGTAAACTTAATAATCAAAATTTTAAACTGACCTATCTCCTCGTGTAGTTATCGCACATTAATCATATTGACTACATCCTATATAACTATTTACGCAATGAACCCCCTCATCTTGTAATCTTTTACATTTAATCTTTATGGCTCAAATCCCATTACCTCTTATGGAAACATTATTATAAATTATCTACATAGTTAAAATTTTACTATTCTTATGATTTCCTCAATTTATCCTTCGTTTTATAAATCCTCATTTTTTATCCCTATAGAATGTCGTCTCTAAAAAACCACCGCCGTCACCAACGTTCATCTGGTTCAAGCGATCACCGCTTGGCTGCTAGGATCACAAAAGAATTTGCTACTGCAATGCCCACGATTATCACTCAGATCCAGAGCCTTAACTCCAACGATTCCGCCACCTCGGCCGCACCCAATAACCATGACTTCCATAACTTTTTGTGCACTGAACCTCCATCCTTCCATGGTGAGGAAAATGCCACCGTTTTTCTGCAATGATTCAAGGAAATGGAAAACATATTCATCCACTACGAATGTCCGGATGCCAAACGGACTAGGTTTGCTACTAGTCGTTTTGAGAGTCGAGTTGTCACCTGGTGGAATGCCCTTAGTAACGATCGAGGATTTGATTTGGTCATGTGTATGCCTTGGGAAGAACTTACGGAGGCAATGAAGAAGAACTTTGCCCGGAACATGAACTGCAGAGATTGGAGGCTGAATTCTGGGAACTTAAGCAGATTGGTGGGGACAACTCCACCTACTCTAACCGGTTTCGCTAGCTTAGCCGCATTGTGCCCAATTTGGTAACCCCCGGGGCTCGCGGTATCCAGAAGTATATTCTGTTGAGATTTAGCAAGATTATCAAAGTCCAAAACAATTAATTCTTAAGGAAAACGCAGCGGAAGATATTAGTTTTAAATCTTGTTTTTACCAAACACATAAACTCGTTTATGTATAACCCAATCCAGGATCCATATACGATTATCAAGCTATAAAGAACACAAGCATAGGGTGTTTATCAAACATACCTTCAAGACCAGAAAACCGAAAGGGATGAAGGTTATGAACGGCTAGAATCCAAGGAAAGGACTCCTCAAGCTTGTATACCCGACAAGCTCCAACAAACGCCTTTGGTTGCTAGGATCCAACACTTGCAAGAACAACCTTGTTCTTCGTCTTCCTCTTGTTCTCAGTTCCAATCGGAGAATAAAATAGAGAGAGCAATGTGTGTGTGAGAGAGTGTAGGGTGTTGTGTTAGAGAAAATCTTAGACACCCATACATTTTATTTGCATGTTATTGAAAACAACAAAAGGAAGAGAGAGAGAGAGAGAGAGAGAGATTGAGAGAGAGGAGTGGCCGACCCCCTTAAGGGGTTTCCCCCCAAAAACTCAAACCCAATTTTTGTCATTTTTTCAAAGACGTTTTGTTACTTATCAAATAAATAACGTCTCTCGTAAATTATCCATATAATTTATTTTACACACAAATGCAAATATTTAGAAAACCCATTTTCTAATAATAATTATCGTGGCGTTTGTCTAGCTTGTTATTAAGTATGACCCGACTTGGATCAATACTTACTAGCCACATCAACTCAAATATGTGTCTTGGGAAGATCAATTCCAACAGTCTTCCACTTGCACAAGATACATAGAAGATTGATTCATATAGCAAATACCGCCTAACAACGGTTTACTATCCCTAATACGCATGACGAAGTGACATTCAATAACATCATCCCTTTCAAGTCCCATACTTGAAAATGATTTAGGTGAAACAATCATTTATCCTTTTGCCACAAATGTCATGTTAAATCCAGAGATACAGAGTGATCATTCTCTGTTGATTTAACTTATCAGGCCTTAGACATTTAACTCTCAACGAATACGAGGGACAAATCCCATATTGACTACATACGTCTCTCACTATCACCTTGTACTATACTTGAGCTTAGCCTTATGTACTGACATGTTTCAGAGCAGCGAAGAACAAAGTCAAAGTATAATAGTCCGTGAATATCAAGACCCAATATGTATCTCAGGTTGGAGGATACCATGATGTTCGCCTATACTCAAATTTACTTATGATCACAAATCCCAACGATTCCATGCAGTAAAATTGAGGGTGGGTCAGTCCAATATTTATCCCATAAATATCTATGAACCTTGGCAGCAACCCTTTGCTATATTCATACCTCATGAATATATACCAATCCAAGTTCATAATAGTCTTACTTTCATATTTGTTCCCACAACTATGATCGACTACGGACGTTTAGAATAATTCAAATTATTCATGGATTTAAACATACTAAAATGGAACGTAACTCAAGAACATGACCATAACCAAAACCATATGATTGAGTTAAAATAAAATTGTTCCAATATCGAAATACAAAATTCTGATCAACTCCAATCACTGGAATATCGAAGTCCTAAGGCACAAGTATGACCCTCATGCTTCGGCCTTTCAAGGAGTTTCGTGAGTGGGTCCGTAATGTTTTGATCAGTGTGAACTTTGCGAATACATATCTTTCCTTTTTTCAACTTCATCCCTTATGTAGTTGAATCTCCGCTCAATGTGCCTAGTCTTTTCATGTGCACGAGGTTCTTTGATTTGAGCAATCGCACACTCATTGTCACAAAAGATTTCTAGAGGGTCCTGAATGGTACGGACCACTCCTAGATCGACAATGAACTTTCTAATCCATGCAGCTTCTTGAGCTGCCAAGGAGGCGGTGATGTATTCAGATTCCGTGGTGGACAAGGCTACCACGTCTTGTTTTGCACTCTTCCAGGAAACAACACCACCATTGAGAACGAAAACATATCCCGATTGTGATCGAGAATCATCTCGATCAGTTTGGAAGCTCGCATCAGTGTAACCCTTTACAACGAGTTCCTCCTCACCAGAGCCATATATAAGAAACATATCCTTAGTCCTCCTAAGGTATTTCAATATGCTCTTAACAGCCATCCAATGGCTAGTTCCCGGATTTTGTTGGTATCTACTTGTCATGCTCAAAGCGCATGACACGTACGGTCTAGTTCAAATCATGGAATACATGATGGATCCTATAGCAGATGCATATGGGATTCCACTCATTTTGTCTTGCTTATCCTTTGAGCTTGGACATTGAGAAGTACTCAACATCGTTCCTCTTTGAATAGGTACCAAACCTTTCTTAGAGTTTTCCATCTTGAACCTTTTCAAGACTTTGTCAATGTATGCACTTTGATTCAAACCTATCAACCGCCTTGATCTATCCCTATAGATCCTTATTCCTAGAATATAGGCGGCCTCACCAAGATCCTTGATGGAAAAACAGCTTCCAAGCCAAGCTTTTACACCTTCCAAGGTTGGAATGTCATTTCCAAATAACAATATGTCATCGACATACAATACCAGAAAGGTAACGATGCTCCCACTAGCTTTCTTATACAAACAGGCTTCATCAGCGTTTTTGATGAATCCAAATTTCTTGACTTCATCATCAAAACGGCGATTCCAACTCCTAGATGCTTGTTTCAATCCATAGATTGATTTCTTTAACTTGCATACTTTGTTAGGATGTTGTGGATCGACAAAACCTTTGGGCTGAACCATATAGACATATTCCTCAAGATGGCCATTTAGGAAAGCAGTTTTGACATCCATTTGCCATATCTCATAGTCATAATATGCGGCTATGGCAAACAATATCCTTATAAACTTTAGCATCGCGACAGACGAGAAATTTTCATCATAATCAATCCCTTGAGTTTGAGTGAAACCCTTTGCTACGAGTCTAGCTTTGTAAGTATCCAAGTTTCCATGCATATCAGTTTTCTTCTTGAAAACCCACTTACTTCTAACCAGTTTGGAATTTAGAGGTGGAGCAACCAAGTCCCAAACTTGGTTATCATGCATGGATTTCATCTCAACATTCATGGCCTCCAGCCATTTGTCACAATCAGACTGTGACATTGCATCTCGGTATGTTGTTGGTTCATCCGAATCTACCACATAGCATCCATCCATGAAAAATCCATATCTCTCAGGTGAGGTGCTAATTCTACCAGATTTGCGAATGTTTTGTGTGTTTTGATCAACCATTTTATCATCATCAACAACCTCTTGTTGATTGCTAGTGTCTACCAAACATGTATCGGCTTGTGGTTCTTGATCCTCCTCGAGTTCCACAGTTCTGTCAATCCCTTCCATAAGGAACCTTCTTTCCAAGAACTTTTCCTTCCGAGCTATAAAAACTTTATGCTCGTTTGGATTGTAGAAATAATATCCCATCGAATCTATGGGATATCCTACAAATATACACTTAGTGGATCGGCATTCGAGTTTATCAGGGGTGTAGATCTTAACATAAGCCTCACAACCCCATACCTTTAAATATGATAATGATGGAGCATTTCCATGCCATATTTCAAAAGGTGTCCTATCCACTTTCTTGGTTGGTGCCATATTTAAAATACGAGCTGCGGAGATCACAGCGAAACCCCAAAATGATAGAGGTAACGATCTTCTAGCCATCATGGATCGAACCATATCCAATAATGTTCGATTCCTCCTTTCAGACACACCATTATGTTGTGGTGTTCCAGGTGGAGTAAGTTGTGAGACAATCCCACAACTCTTAAGATGTTCTAGAAACGCATCATTGAGGTATTCACCTCCTCTATCGGAATGTAGTACTTTGATTGTCTTGTTGAGTTGGTTTTGTACCTCATTTTGGAAGATTTTGAACATTTCAAAGGCCTCATTTTTGTGTCTTAACAAGAACACATACCCATAGCGACTATAATTGTCGGTAAAGGTAATGAAGTATCTTTCACCATTTCTTGTCACCGTCCTAAAAGGTCCACATACATCCGAATGTATGATGCCTAATAAGTCTTTTTCCCTTTCATTGTTCCACTGAAGGGCTCTTTGGTCATTTTTCCCATTAAACAAGATTCACATTCATCAAATGAATCAACATTTGATTTCAAAAGACCATTCTTTCGAAGTGTATGAATGCGACCCTTGTTTATGTGACCAAGTCGACAATGCCAAAAAATAGTATTACTCAAATCCACTTTGAGTCTTTTGGTGTTAGCTTGGTACAACAAGTTATCAATGTATGAGTCATCATGAATTAATTCATAAATGCCATTAAACGGCATCGCTTTAAAGTAAAAGACATTATCCATGAAAACATAAATACCATTGTCAACAAACTTAAAAATCATAACCAGATTGTCTTAATACAGAAACAGAGATAATATTCCTAGTCAAATTAGGGGAATATAGAATGTTTTTCAAAACAATTTTTAAACCATTTGGAAGCTTTAAAACATAATCTCCTCGGGCTTGGACGTTAAACTTTGCTCCATTGCCCATGAAGAGACTTATATCTCCTTTCTTCACGTCATTTCTTCTTTTGAACCCCTGCAATGAATTGCAGATTTAAGTTCCACATCCGGTATCCAATACCCATGTGTTAAAAGAAACAATATTAAGATCAATGTGGATCATGAAAGTTGTACTTGAGGTTTGCCCCGCATCCCTCTTAGCTTTCAACTCTTTGAGATAGGTCGGACAATTTCTCATCCAGTGACCAATCTCACCACAACCAAAGCACGGATCCTCAGCGCTAACCTTTAGCTTCTTTGGTTTTGGTTCCGCCTTTTCCTTTACCTTGAACCCCTTCTTGACTTGCCCCTTACCCATAGCAACCTTTGCTTTAGGTTCAGGGTGATGCCTCTTCTTAGAGCTACCCTCATTGATCGCAAGAATGGGTAAAACCTTTTTACCCATGCCGGCTTCGGCTGTCTTAAGCATTGCGTGAAGCTCACCAATACTTTTGTCCCATCCGTTCATGTTGTAGTTCATGACGAATGTCTCAAACCTTTTAGTTAGGCCGTTCAGGATCAAATCTGTGGCTAACTCTTTTGAGACAGGACAGTTAAGCCGTTCAAGCCGATCAATGTGGCTTTTCATCTTAAGCACATAAGATGATACAGATTGGGTTTCTTCCATATGACATGCATGAAGCGCTCGACCGTTTCGAAACGCTCAACCCAGGCTTGAGTAAGGAACATTTCCTTAAGCTGGGTTATCATGTCATACGCCCCATGATTCTCGAAATCCTTTTGGATCTCGGGAATCATTGTTCCCAACATGAGGCAAGAAACTTGCACCGAATCCTTGGTGTATTTTAGCCAATCTGCATGGGCGTCCAAGTTTTCAACTTCGGGTTCATCGGGAATAAGGTCGTCTAAAATATAAGACTTCTTTTCTTGCTTGAGAACAATTCTCAAGTTTCGATACCAGTCCATGAAGGTATTATAGTTTAGATGATCCTTATCCATAATAGATCTCAGTGATAAGTTATGACAGGTGGGATAATTGCGTTCGGTGCGTTGTTTGTGGCCATCTATAAAAGAGTTTAACAAAGTTCAATTTAGTATTTCCGATACCAATAAAATTTCAATCTTTAATACCCTTTAATGTCTCCAAGACAATTATTGATTAAAATCTAGAACCCAACGTTTCATTCAAATAGTAGTTAGGTGACCTTTATCCAACTATTCAAATTAACAAGGTAGTCAACGTGTGACGATTGCAACCCTTTGCAATTTCTAGTTTTATGGGATCGGTTAAACATCATATGTATAGTTGGTATGTTTAATCCCATCAACACCTTTGAATGTCATGTTAAGGTGACCCTATAGTCATGGTTTTCAAATCAAGTCGTCCTACTTACACACACGTGTGAGTTTACACATACAAGTGGTTAGGTGACCCTAATGCCAAAAGTATTTGTAAAAACACCTTAAGATCACAAGTTTTCTTAAATGTGGTTAGGTGACCCTACCCCCCTATCAAGTCTACAAGTGAGTTAAGTGTCGTGTAAAAGGATGGTGTTTAACTTGTTTTTAAAAGGGATTTTAGTTTTCAAAATTCTAGATTGGAAAACTATTTATTGTACCTTCCATTTGCATGCATTCAAATGTATGGTACCTTTGAAAACCAATTTTCAAATTCCTTTTAATAAAACCCATGAAATCATTAATAGTTAATAAAACCAATTTTATAACTTAAAATTTTCAAAGGAATCACTTTTATGCTAGTTGTCGATTTTAATTGTTAACATCTACACATGATAAAACAATAAAATTAAAACAACCAATCAAGAATAAAATACAAACACATGTTCATAACCATAGCCACCTAGATAGACAATACTTGTTGACCGAAACAAGTGGGTCAAAAGGTTTCTCCTAAGGGACGAGCATGACACAAGGTAGAAGATGGTGAACTCCCACTTGACTCCGCATCCAAATGCTTCAAGCGTTCACTTCTTGTTGTGATACATCTTCTTTATTTGGGCTCCTATTTGGGCTCCAACCAAAATGGTGTTGTAGTTGTATCTTCTTTTACAAAATATATCCTAATACATTTTGTCTAATAAAAGAAATACAACTATCCTATTTATTATTACAAACCATTTGAAAGAATAAATAGATTACAGCCCGAATAAAGAATATTACAAACAAATGTACAAATCACAAACGATAATTCTTCAACATACACAAGGTCATTGCTAGGTTATAAACATCCACACAAACAGGTCAACCTTTGACCAGGCAAGTCAATCCTTGACCAGAATGGTTCCCCTTTCCCTTAGTTCTCGGCCTAAAACAGAGAACACATAGTTCTCGGTCAGAAGACCAAAACTTCAGAGTTTTCGGCCCGGAAGCTTTGATTCACCGAGAATCTACTGTTCTCGGTCAAAACCGAGAACCTATTGTTCTTGGTCAACACCGAGAACCATGATTCAACATCATGAGTTCTCGGTCCAACCGAGAACGTGTTTTCAGTCAACCGAGAACAAGAGTTCTCGGCCAGACCGAAAACCCGGGTATTTGTTGATTTCGGCTAGATCGAAAACCTTTGGTTCCCAACCAAGAGTTTTCGGCCAGAGCTGAAAACAACCCAGAATCTGTCCGAACAAGATTTGTAACCAAATGACCAATTTTCCAGATTTTACCACATGCATGTATGGTACAAACTTGGAAAAACAAGGGGAAACCAAAATGCCTAAAGTCCTCGGCCAAAATGGTAAAGAATACCATCAAACCCGAGCACTTTAGAACCCATTTTGAAGCATGTAATCGTATAAGCGGCTCTTGATGCCATTGTTGGGATTTAGCAAGATTATCAAAGTCCAAAACAATCAATTCTTAAGGAAAACGCAGCGGAAGATATTAGTTTTAAATCTTGTTTTTACCAAACACATAAACCCGTTTATGTATAACCCAATCCAGGATCCATATTCGATTATCAAGCTATCAAGAACACAACCATAGGGTGTTTATCATACATACCTTCAAGACCAGAAAACCGTAAGGGATGAAGGTTATGAACGGCTAGAATCCAAGGAAAGGACTCCTCAAGCTTGTATACCCGACAAGCTCCAATAAACGCCTTTGGTTGCTAGGATCCAACACTTGCAAGAACAACCTTGTTCTTCTTCTTCCTCTTGTTCTCGGTTCCGATGGGAGAAGAAAAGAGAGAGAGCAATGTGTGTGTGAGAGAGTGTAGTGTGTTGTGTTAGAGAAAATCTTACACACCCATACATTTTATTTGCATGTTATTTAAAACAACAAAAGGAAGAGAGAGAGAGAGAGAGAGAGAGAGAGAGAGGAGGGGCCGTCCCCCTTAAGGGGTTTTCCCCCCAAAAACTCAAACCCGATTTTTGTCATTCTTTCAAACACGTTTTGTTACTTATCGAATAAATAACATCTCTCATAAATTATCCATATAATTTATTTTACACACAAATTCAAATATTTAGAAAACCCATTTTCCAAATATACAAGTGTTGATAATCATTACTTAGATCATATTTAATAATAATTATCATGGCGTATTTCTAGCTTGTTATTGGGTATGACCCGACTTGGATCAATACGTACTAGCCACATCAACTCAAATATGTGTCTTGGGCAGATCAATTCCAACATATTCGTGGTCTTCCGATCAACTTCCGTGATGCCGTGATGAGTCGTGACCCGTTAACCATTGGTGAGGTGATGAATCTAGCTGCCTCTCTCACCGATAGTCATGTTCGGATGGAGCTTTGTCTCGCAAGGATTCCAAGACTACTCCCGAAAAGAATAACACCGACTCCTCTACTGATGCCGAAGCTGAGACTAAGCCTTCCTACAATAATCACGGCAACAACAACCATAACAACAAGCGTAAATCCTATGCCGTTAACCAACCCAATAACCAACCTCCTCCTAACCAAAATCAAACTGCCCCGAACAAAAAGACTTATCTTGGTCCTCATCCCCTATGTGCCAAGTGTAGCTTTCATCACTCTGCCCAAACACCTTGCCGACTATGCACCCAATGCAATCTTTATGGCCACCTCGCTAACACTTGTCGAATCCCGCCTAATGCACACGCCACCACACGTGCTCAACTTGGTGCTCCAAATACCCGTGCTTTCTATCATTGTGGAGACCCAAATCATCTTCGTAATATGTGTCCTCAACTTATCCATGCCCATCAAACCCAAGCTATGACTACACCATACCACTTGGCCCATGCTCACCAAGTTCAAACCTAACCACCTAATGTCCTTCAAGCTCCTCCGATTAATCCAGGTCAACCTTACTTAACCCAACTTTATGAAACCCCGCATCCGCAAGCTCAACTGTACCAAGTATACTCCACTCAAGCCCCTGTTGTAAAAGCTCAACCTATTCAAGCTATTCCAAGCCAATCTACCTCAACTACTCCTACTCCTGCAACTCCTTATGGTGCCCCAAGTCACGTCAATTAAGCTACTCAATGATCGTGAAGACCTTTGCCGTTCCCTTTATCTATCTTAATTTATTTTGTATTTTTCTTAATTACGTATTGTAACGCGTCTTTATGGCCTTGATTATTTCTATATTCGGACTATTTATCTTGTCTTATGAATAAAGTTACTTTTTGTTTAAATAGATTGTTTGTTAATGTTCATATTTATCTTATTTATTTTACCTTCATTAACCTTAACTTTCAATAAATGTTGTTTTCTTCAAATACTTATATTTTTGCATTGTCTTGGAAATTTCCTTGCTATAGTAAAATTCCATTGCAACTTTTGGAATCTTTTTTTACATTTATTTTCTTACTAAAACTCCTTAAAAATTTTATTTCCTCACAATCATGTTTTAGTTAAACAGTTTGTAACCCATACAATGGGACGAGTTATGTGGACCATCCGAGGATCTAAGTAATTATGGATGCATACGTAATTACCAAAGTCCTCGCATGAAAATCATGATCCGAAATGCTGTGTGTCATAACAAAGAACCGGAAGTAGTTGAGATAACAGTACGAATGCAAAGATGATAAGGACACGGTGGATAAACCGCTGGTACATCCTATATATAAGTTCCCTTATCCTATTTTCGTTTGGAGCGTTACTTCAACTATCTAAAGTTTTGTATTATGTATTTTTTTTTATTTAACGGTGTTGTTATAGTATTCCTTAATAAAGGTTTTTATATTTATACTTTTACCCAAGTCGGTTCAATGTTCGGATTATTTTTGTTAAAAATATCGCGCTTATCAAACTAAATTGATTATTTAAATAATATTTAATTCTTTATAAACATATCTTTAGCGTAATTACTCTTTTAGCCCGAAGTATAAAGTTTAATGTCTTTTGTATCCAATTCCCATATTTAGGGTTCAACAGAAAATATGTTACAACCCATATGATAAACTGGATACCCGTTTACCAAACCCGACCGATATCAGTTTTCTTGAACCCGAATTCAAATATTGCTAACCTGGACCACAATATTCGTTTAAAAGTTGCAATTGATCTTGTGTATCTCGTAAATATGTCATCTTCGGCCTAAATCAACGATCTAATTGAGTTAACAATATAAAACTTGATCCGTATTCCATTTTTAATCAAACCGACAATCGTATAACCCTAGAACACGAAATCGTTTGTTATTTTTCAGTTATATTACATGATTTAATCCTTAATTAACACCCGGCATTATCCCTGTATATAATTAGATTAAATCAATCATTAGACGACTCATTCATAAACATATAGCACTGGCCTGTTCTGATTCAATTCAACCTCTTCTGGTCTTCATACGTGGTAATCAAAGTTATGGTTATGAACGCATTACGATTCTGAACCAAAGCCCTAACACCAATTTGTTTAACAGGGACGGGATAGATTAATTGTAATTATTGGGGTTTGTTCTTGAATCATGTTTAAACGGTGTATGTTTTTAAATAGACAAACCTGACTCTTGTTGCATATGGCTGGTTAGCCCAGCTGGTTAAGACATGGGTTAGGGGATGGCAGGTCGCGGGTTCGAACCACTTCCATCCCGTTTTTCTTTTGTTTTTGTTAAATATATATATTTAAAATCATTTTTATTAAGTATAATAATAATTATAATTAAATTAAATAAATTACTTTAATAAAAAAACGACTTATTAATACTTGTTTTTTCTCACATTTCGTTCGTGTATATACATATATAAGCATATATGTATATATATAAATAAATATATATTAACTTAAAATCTAATATTTATAAAAATCAAGCAAACTATATATATATATATATATATATATATATATATATATATATATATATATATATATATATATATCTTATATTTATAAAATTAAAATTAATATTTTCCAAGATATGATTTCATGAATCAAGATAGTTATTTTATATAATAAATTCTTATATATATTTTTATTATATTAATATAATAATATTAATTTAATATTGTTTATTTAGTTGTTGTAATAAAACTTTTACTTTACTTAGTATATCTGTATTTCTCTTTGTTCTTTCTTCGGTTCAAACGTTCGTATGTGATTTTTCCGTATTCTTGATATCTTAATTATCTTTGTTCGTCTTTTAGGTGAGTACAACATTCCACTCTTTTTACTCGTTTTCTCACGTTTTGGGGATATATGCGTAAATATTTCTCTCATATATACTTATACCCAAAACTGCAACTATTGTCTTATTTGTTAGCAATTTATACTGTTGGTGCATTTTGTGACCGTCGCTATGCAATTCTGACCAGCGGAGATGCCATAGGCGAAGCTAGAACAACTTCGCCTACTGGCCCAAGCCCAAGCCCGCGAAGTTGGTTTATCTATATATATGTGTGTCTTGTTTAGGGTTTAGTATCCAGAAAGTCAGAGTGTTTTGTGATCAGTTCAATTGTCTAGAGAGAAACAGAGAGGGAGAGTCGTGTGGGACGGCCCGAGGTAGAGCTCACCTCGGGTCGGCCGTGTTTTGTTTATGTTCGGTATGTAAAGTGTTATGGTTATTATATAAAGGATCTGCAGATTCGTTTATTCCATTCGTGTGTTTGTTCGTGTGTTTGTTTATGTGTAATCGTGTTCTTCGTCTTCTACACCATTAAACGAGTCTAGGAGGATTCCGCACTCCTAGACCTCGTGCGGATCTCGTATCGATCAGCGACGCCCCGGTGGGACTTACATATACCTTACTTGTTTATGTGCTTACATGCTTTACGTGAACCGCATTCGAAGAGGTCCAACATAATCTCATAATAGTATGATCATACGCCAGTCGTTATAGCTTTGTGCGTCTAAATATCTCATTTATACTTGCTTATTTTGTTAATTTGTTATTCTCATATGACTTGTTGCAATTATTTATTGTTTTTTGATATACTATATGTACACTTAAACTGGTGTGTTGCTCACTCAATATTGTGTTGAAAAATTACTTTTGTTTTCAATGCATATGCAGGTTATCGTTTGATATGAAGTAACTGAAATACAAGATCACTTAAGGATTTGTACTAGAAGAAAAATTAATGAGAAATATTATCTATGAATTTTGATTGTTGATGCACTTTTGTTGGTTTGGATATTGTATGAATGTTTGTTTCATTTGAAATTTATTTAATAGATATTGAAACTTATAATATTGCTTAATAGTACCTTGAGAGTTGTGGGTAATCAGTTCACACCCCGGCATTTCCGCCGTTGGTTGGGATGTGACATATTGGTATCAGAGCCGAAATTTTAAGATAGGTCGTTAGAAATTGCCATAGACACATGTTTAGGAGCCCTATATGTGCCTATCTGTTTACCTTTATGTGTTCAGTTTTAAATTGTTAACAGCTTTCTTAGATAATTATTTATTTTTTCAATTGTTATGCACACACACACAAACTCCGTGGCTATGCCTCAACATTTAAAGAAAACTTTTCAAAAATTAGATTGCTTTTATTTTCGCGAAATTCTTTAAGAATTCCCATATGTTGTTTTCTCTCGTTCACCTTAGGGCTAGCTGATGTGGCATGTCCCTATGATAAATGAATGTGGGAGAGAATTTGTGAGTTAGGCCTGGCAAAACGGTTCTGAGAACCAAAGGTAAGATGCTATTCCTTACCTGGGGGATAACCTCACCACAGTACTTGACCCTGTGGCCCGAGCGAGACCCACAAATTCCATATGACCGACAACCTAAGCTGTCAACCGTGACCACGTTAGTGGTTGCATCCCTGTTATATTTTTAAACCGAATTCATGGTGATTCGTGGCTAAACTCGTTTTTTCTGATTATTATATTCCGTTATTTAAATGGTTAGTTGGGTGAAAAATCCATGGAACCCATGGGCACTACTACTATCCATTTCTTAACTTGTTTTCATATTTTTGTTGGATTGATCAACGTGGTGATTCACAAGATACTTCGACTACCTATATTTATTTCGATAGTTCGTTATTTAGTTTGGTCGGTTAAACCGCCATTAAACGCTCATTGGGCCATCACACTATATTGCATTGATAATCCGTTAATTGGATTGGATAGTTAAAATGCCATATAACGCTCATAGGCCATCCAACTACCTTACTTTTATTTGTTAATTTTGTTGGGCCATTCAAATTGCCATGTGAAGCTCATGGGAGGCCAACATCCAAAATTTATATTTTATTAGTTTATTGTAAACTCAATAATCTAAATTTTAAACTCACTTATCTCCTCGTGTAGTCATCACATATTAAGCATATTGACTACATCCTTTAATAACTACTTACGCAATGTACCACCTCATCTTATAATCTTTTACATATAATCTTTATGGCGCAAATCCCCTTACCTCTTAAGGCAACATTATTATAAATTATCTATATAGTTAAACATTTAACTATTCTTATGACTTCCTCAATTTATCCTTCATCTTATAAATCCTCGTTTTTGATCCCTATAGAATGTTGTCTCTAAGAAACCCCGTCATCACCAACGTTCATCTGGTTCAAGTGATCGCCGCTTGGCTACTAGGATCACAAAAGAATTTGCTGCTGCAATGCCCATGATTATCACTCAGATCCAGAGCCTTAATTCCAACGGTTCGGCCACCTCGGCCGCACCCAATAACTATGACTTCCGTAACTTGTTGAGCACCAAACCTCCATTCTTCCGTGGTGAGGAAAATGCCACCATTTTACTGCACTGGTTCGAGGAAATGGAAAACATCTTCATCAGCTGCGAATGTCCGGATGCCAAACGGACCAAGTTTGCTTCTAGTTGTTTTGAGAGTCGAGCTGTCATTTGGTGAAATGCCCTGAGGAATGATCAAGGGTCTGAATTGGTCGTGTCTATGCCTTTGCCCAGAACGTGAACTGCAGAGATTGGAGGCTGAATTCTGGGAACTTAAGCAGATTGGTGGGGACAACTCCACCTACTCTAACCGGTTTCGCGAGGTTAGCCGTATTGTGCCCCATTTGGTAACCCCCGAGACTCGCGGTATCTAAAAGTTTATTCGTGGTCTTCCGATCAACTTCCGTGATGCCGTGATGAGTTGTGATCCGTTAACCACTAGTGAGGCGATGGATCCAGCTGCCTCTCTCACCGATAGTCATATTTGGGATGGAGCCTTGTCTCGCAAGGATTCCAAGCCTACTCCCGAAAAGACTAAAACCGACTCCACTACTGATGCCGAAGCTGAGACTAAGCCTTCCAACAATAATCACCGCAACTACAACCACAACAACAAGCATAAACCTATTGATGTGCTAAATGCGGTCTATTAAAACCTAACCTAACTTAGAAACTCTAGTTTTAAATTTATAAATCTAGACTCTCCTAATGCTTGACCACTAGACAGACAAGTGTACATGTCGACTGTAGTAAAGCTTAATGAAGTTCGGATATCAAACCCATTTGACACTAGCGACACCTAAACTAGACTCTGACTAATAACTTAAATAAATATATTTAATTGATTTTTTTTGTTTTTTAATTATTACCTATAAATTAGATAATACTTACTAAAACTGACACGGAAACTAGATACGGAAAATCGGACTGGAACTCAAATAGGGGAGAAACAACTACCTAGGTAAGGAATCCTACTAGTCAACTCGTAAACTCTTGGAATTGTATTTATGATCGGTAACCGGATTCTAAAAATATGAAAATTAATGAATAACTAAAGTATGCTAGGTCACCTCCCGGTCTCACCAACAATACCTAAGAACCCTAAATATCATGTAAAGTTCAACGGTTTAATGATTCGGATCAACTCCCGATCTCTCAAGTGGTTGAATATAAGGTATCTCTATACTTTCAATTACCGCTCCTATGGAAAACGTTAATAATAAACCATAAACTAGTTACAAACACACAGTAAGTACCTAATATGCATCCATACATGAAAGACATTCACAAAGACGCACAAGGAACAATAAATTGATTATAAATTAATACCAAATACGCATATGCTTCACAACCAAATAAAATATAAACTCTACCAAAACATGAACCAATTAATAATAATCCAATACCAAAATAAAACGAATCTAAAAATATTCATCCAAACCTAGGCAGTATAACAATTTAGCCAATAATAATAATCAATGAAACTAAAATAAAATATAGATCACGTTTCGTCGAAAAAGAAATAAATATGATTGAGCTACTAGTCTGCTTGCTTTAATTAATTGACATGCTAGCTTGCTTGTGTGTTTTTTAAATTCTTCTTGATGGCCATGACTTTTGAGACGTAGGTGCGTGCTTGCTTATTTCTCTCAAACGCACCAAAAGGGTGCCCCCTGCCTTCTATCGTGTCCTCCTTACGTGACCAAGAGGGTTTTTTTATTAATAGTGCTGCCACCCTAAATAATTGTGATTCGTTCTCTTCTATTGATCCCCAATTTTCTTTTCTTTTACTTGCTTACAATCCAGCCCATGTTTAAATGCATCAAATAAGCCCACTATAATTACTTTGTTTTATGACCACGCATATCTGTTACAATATAAAAAAAATTAATAATGGAGCATGGAGTTACAATATATAAATCATTTATTCAAATTTTAATGACCACATATCATTAAATCAGTATCCAATTTAACCCACGTGCACATTTTTTTCTATTTCAAACTTGATAAAATATAATGCAAACGTAAATTTAATTATCATGTAATGTACCGATCAAATATGGATACATAAAATATATTAATTTGTAGATGATTATTGTTTCAATTGACTCATTTATCTCAACTTTGAGATAAATACTCTATATTAGCATGTAGTCTCATGAAATCTTTATAATCTAAATATGAGTCAAATAGAAATATGTTCAATAAAAACATGGCTCAAAAGTACTTAAAAGTGTATGAAATGTTTATATAATAATATGTATATTTTAGACTATATCAAATATCACCACACTTAAACATTTTTCGTCCATGAAAAAGCATTTTACAATGGAATCATAATTCGAAACAGATTTTTAAAACATATCGGTTATCTTTTAAGCACAGATAAACGCGAAAACTGCGATTGTCGATATTGTTGTCCACTTAAACCAAGCCACCAGCCTATCAAGCCCCCCCATCATATTTAACACTTAAGTTCAAGTGTTATCAATAAAACTAAGGGTCTCACACCTAAAGATTTACATATCCACTTACCCCCATATCAAGCATAATCAAGACAATTTAAATCGAGTTAAAACAAACTGGTTCAACCTATCACCGTAAGCTAAAAACCCTTTAATGGTAAGAAGAAAATGCACTCAGATGGAAATATGGTCAATTGAGGTCGTACTAGAATGCCCTAAATATTATTGGACTTTGTCTTATATATTCCCTAAGATAATATATATTGACTAAAAACCTTGAGCCCCAATAGTGTATCCTTAGAGTCACCATCCCCTTGGTAACACGTAAACTCTCAGTCCCATCTAGTATGTGCACTTTGGCCTCTTTTTCTATTTTGAGAATGCTTCTTTTGCATTTTACAATACATAACTTTCTCATCTTTTTATTCCGACCAACTTCTCGATAATACACTTTCAAAATATACCTTTTTTTTTGCTTTTTTTTTGTGCATCTTTTACCCTAAAAAATATAACTATTTTCGAAGCTCGTATAAAATGGACATGGCAGGGCATCACAACTCGTTATTTATTTTCATAAAACCGAGTGGTGTGTTGGTTTAAGTGCATTTAATTCTCACCACCTCAAGGTAGTCAGATTATGGTAATACTTTTTATGCCTTACCGAATTTTCAGCTTCACTATCCCCCTCAAGATGAGAACCCACAAAGTTTATGATTTATTAACTATATTAATAATATTCAAGGGAAACTTTTCAATGCTAGTTGGGCCTACCGACACATCCCAAGCTTAGTGCGTTATCTTTATTTAATCTCATATGTAATAGTAGTTTTAAAAAAACCATTTTCAAATTTTTCTATCATTTTCCATTATTTGCAAATTTTTTTGTTAAAATTCGGGACATTTTTCAAATTTTTTTAAAGTTTTTTTTAACTTTTTTTTATTATTTTTTTTAAAAAAATTTTGAATTTTTTTATTGGATAAAAATGTCAGTTTCACATCTCCACTCTTAAATATCACATTGTCCTCAATGAGACTGGAAAAAGACAAAAATTAAAGCACATTCAAATAAAAGTAAAGTGAAACAGACTCCCCTGTTAAATATGACGATATTTCCATACGAGTCATGTCCCGTGCTCTCCAATTCGAAAAAAAGCCTCACACTCCAGTGCTTTCTACCAACCTGCCACTTACAAACGAAAGCGGCAATCAATAAGCAAATAACCTCCCCACACTTGAATCAGACCATGTATCATCAACCTTCCACAAGCGCTCCTGAAGCAACCTGAAAAAAAATAGAAAACACGCGCCAGCAAACGAAAGCAAGAAACCCCAAAAATAAAAATAAAAGCAAAAACATACTACCGAGTTGCCTCCCCGGAAGCACTAAGTTTACGGAATAGTCCTCAGCCAGACTCCCTCCTGTAATCTCAATCAGGAGGCTTTTCTTTTATCCAACCACGGTCTAACCCTTTTAATTTCACCCTTCCAACATATTTAAATAAATAGCACATATTGAAATTTAAAAGCATTTTAAAACATTCAAACGGGTCGGACCACCAATATTTAAACTTACCTGGACCAAACCTAATACATGACATATAATTGACTCATTTGTCTTAACTTTGAGATAAATACCTTATATTTTTTTCTATTTCAAACTTGACAAAATATAATGCAAATATAAATTTAATAATCATGTAATGTCCCGATCAAATATGGATACATAAAATATATTAATTTATAGATGATTGTTGTTTCAATTGACTCATTTGTCTCAACTTTGAGATAAATACTCTATATTAGCTTGTTGTCACATGAAATCTTTATAATACAAATATGAGCCAAATAAAAATATGTTTAATAAAAACATGGCTCAATAGTATTTAAAAGTGTAGGAAATGTTTATATAATAATATGTATATTTTAGACTATATCAAATATCACCACACTTAAACCTTTTTCGTCCATGAAAAAGCATTTTGCAATGAAATCATAATTCGAAACTGATTTTTAAAACATATCGGTTATCTTTTATGCACAGATAAACGCGAAAACCGCGATTGTCGATATTGTTATCCACTTAAACCAAGCCAACAGCCAATTCAATAATTAAGTTCAAGTGTTATCATTAAAACTAAGGGTCTCACACCTAAAGATTTACATATCCACTTACCCCCATATCAAGCATAATCAAGACAATTTAAATCGAGTTGAAACAGACTGGTTCAACCTATCATCGTAAGCTAAAAACCCTTTAATGGTAAGAAGAAAATGCACTCAGATGGAAATATGGTCAATTGAGGTCGTACTAGCATGCCCTAAATATTATTGGACTTTGTCTTATATATTCCCTAAGAAAATATATATTGACTAAAAACCTTGAGCCCCAATAGTGTATCCTTAGAGTCACCATCCCCTTGGTAGCACGTAAACTCTCAGTCCCATCTAGTATGTGCACTTTGGCCTCTTTTTCTATTTTGAGAATGCTTCTTTGGCATTTTACAATACATAACTTTCTCATCTTTTTTTTCCGACCAACTTCTCAATAATACACTTTCAAAACATACCTTTTTTTTTTGCTTTTTTTGTGCATCTTTTACCCTAAAAAGTATAACTATTTTCGAAGCTCGTATAAAATGGACATTGCGGGGCATCAAAACTCGTTATTTACTTTCATAAAACCGAGTGGTGTGTTGGTTTAAGTGCATTTAATTCTCACCACCTCAAGGTAGTCAGATTACGGTAATACTTTTTATGCCTTACCGAATTTTCAGCTTCACTATCCCCCTCAAGATGAGAACCCACAAAGTTTATGATTTATTAACTATATTAATAATATTCAAGGGAAACTTTTCAAAGCTAGTTGGGCCTACCAACACATCCCAAGCTTAGTGCGTTATCGTTATTTAATCTCATATGTAATAGTAGTTTTAAAAAAAACATTCTCAAATTTTTCTATCATTTTCCATTATTTACAAAGTTTTTTGTTAAAATTAGGGAAATTTTTCAAATTTTTTTTAAAGTTTTTTTTAACTTTTTTTTATTATATTTTTTTTTAAAAAAAATTGAATTTTTTTATTGGATAAAAATGTCAGTTTCCCATCTCCACTCTTAAATATCACATTGTCCTCAATGAGACAGGAAAAAAACAAAAATTAAAGCACATTCAAGTATAAGTAAAGTGAAACAGACTCTCCTGTTAAATATGACGATATTTCCATACGAGTCATGTCCCGTGCCCTCCAATTCGAACAAAAGCCTCACACTCCAGTGCTTTCTACCAACCTGCCACTTACAAACGAAAGCGGCAATCAATAAGCAAATAGCCTCCCCACACTTGAATCAGACCATGTATCATCAACCTTCCACAAGCGCTCCTGAAGCAACCTGAAAAAAATTGAAAACACGCGCCAGCAAACGAAAGCAAGAAACCCCAAAAATAAAAATAAAAGCAAAAACATACTACCGAGTTGCCTCCCCGGAAGCACTAAGTTTACGGAATAGTCTTCAGCCAGACTCCCTCCTGAAATCTCAATCAGGAGGCTTTTCTTTTATCCAACCCCAGTCTAACCCTTTTAATTCCACCCTTCCAACATATTTAAATAAATAGCACATAGTGAAATTTAAAAGCATTTTAAAACATTCAAACGGGCCGGACCACCAATATTTAAACTTACCTGGACCAAACATAATACGTGACATATAATTGACTCATTTGTCTCAACTTTGAGATAAATACCTTATATTTTTTTCTATTTCAAACTTGACAAAATATAATGCAAATGTAAATTTAATAATCATGTAATGTACCGATCAAATATGGATACATAAAATATATTAATTTATAGATGATTGTTGTTGAATTAATTGACTCATTTGTCTCAACTTTGAGATAAATACTCTATATTAACTCGTTGTGTCATGAAATCTTTATAATCCATATATGAGACAAATAGAAATATGTTCAATAGAAACATAGCTCAAAAGTACTTAAAAGTGTAGGAAATATTTATATAATAATATGTATACTTTAGACTATATCACCTATGTCGTTAACCAACCTCCTCCTAACCAAAACCAAACTTCCCCGAACAAAAAGACTTACCTTGGTCCTCATCCCCTATGTGCCAAGTGTAACTTTCATCACTCTGCCCAAACCCCTTGCCGACTGACTATGCACCCAATGAAATCTTTATGGCCTCCTTGCTAACACTTGTCGTATCCCGCCTAATGCACAAGCCACCACATGTGCTCAAACCGGTGCTCCTAATACGCTTGCTTGCTATCATGTGGAGACCCAAATCATCTTCATAATATGTGTCCTCAACTTATCCATGCCCATAAAACCCAAGCTATGACTACACCCTACCACTTGACCCATGCTCACCAAGTTCAAACTCAACCACCTCATGTCCTTCAAGCTCCTCCTATCAATCCAGATCAACCTTACCTATCCCAACTTTATCAAACCCCGCATCCGCAAGCTCAAGTGTACCAAGTATACTCCACTCAAGCCCCTGCTATAAAAGCTCAACCAATTCAAGCTATTCCAAGCCAATCTACCTCAACTACTCCTACTCCTGCAACTCCTTATGGTGCCGCAAGTCATGTCAATTAAGTTACTCAATGATCGTGAAGACCTTTGGCGTTCCCTTTATCTATCTTATTTTATTTTGTCTTTTTCTTAAGTACGTATTGTAACTCCACTTTATGGCCTTGATTATTTCTATATTTGGACTATTTATCTTCTATTTTATGAATAAAGTTACTTTTTGTTTAAATAGATTCTTTATTAAAGTTAATTTTTATCCTATATATTTTACCTTCATTAACCTTAACTGTTAATAAGTGATATTCTTCAAAAACTTATATTTTTGCGATGTCTTGGAAATTTCCTTGCTTTAGTAAAATTCCAATGCAACTTTTGGAATCGTTTTATACATTTATTTTCTGACTAAAACTCCTTAAAATTTTTATTTCCTCACAATCATGTTTTAGTTAAACGGTTTGTAACCCACACAATGGGACGAGTTATGTGGAACATCCGACGATCTAAGTAATTATGGATGCATACATAATTACCAAAGTCCTCGCATGAAAATCATGATCCAAAATGTTGTGTGTCATAACAAAGAACCGGAAGTAGTTAAGATAACGGTACAAATGCAAAGATGATAACAACATGGTGGATACGCCGCTGGTACATCATATATGTCGGTCCCGATTGATCACTCAAACTCGCAATAAATGTCACAACCCACACAATAAATGTGTCGAAAAGAAGATTGATGACGTTGCTATTTTGGTAAGATTAACTGTTTGTTAACGGAGGAATCATAATCAAACAGAATTGTTGCTTAAAGACTAATAAATGTAACAAACACAAACAATCACTCAAAAGATTTCCATTTATAGAAAGGTTTCATACAAATGTAAATTGATTAGGGTTTCTTGTAAGCAATGTTTATCCGTACAAATCTTAGGACTGCCGTCACACTCAAATCAGAAATATTCGATTCTTTTCTAAAAAGTGTAAAGTGGCAAATCCGTCTTGTGGTACGTGTGCCCTAAATTATTCTATTTATAGGCCTGCCACCACCTGGCAACTGTCCTGACGTCTAGAAACCCTAATGATAGGTATATAATCATATTACATATTCAAAAGTATACTAAGTGTATAAACAGGTCTTCCAGGTAGACTTTGTGTCATTTGTCTTCTCCGAGTAGGCATTGTGCCTTTTGTCTTTTACGAGTAGACCTGGTAACCTTGAAGAGTGCTGGTGAACAGTTCTCCGTGTAGACTTTACTTAGAGTATTTTCCTTAGAAAATACTCACCTAGCAGACTTCAATCTTCTTGACCATAGTAGACTTTGTCCGATAAGATCTAACGAGCAAACTTGTTCTTCAGGGATCCTTTCAACTCTTTTTTAAAGAATAACTTATTAGCAAAACCAAGTGTGCTGGTAACACTCTAGCTTGCTCGGAGTTGAACCTTGCCCAATGAAGTCCTTAAGATAATTCTTTATAAACTTTCATCAGGCATGCTCAGACCACAGTTATATTAAAGAATACCTTGCTAGATCTTCCAAATACTTGGCTTCAAAAGCTTGGTTAGTCAAGAGTCTACTCGGAAGTAAACCTTGCTAGTAAATGAAGAACAACCTTGCTAGACATAGTGAACCTTGCTCGGATTGACACTAAAGAAGACTTCAAGAAGATAACCTTGCCCGAAAGGCAAAATACCTTGCTTGGACAAGTAAAACCTTACTGGGAGGTCCAAGTGTGCTCGGTTTCCATACTTAGCCATTTCTGGGGAGTGTTGAGAAGATTCCAATCTCCCTTAAGTCATATTAAGTCAAATCTTTGATTCAACGATCTCCCCCTAGATTGGAACAACTCAGCTGTCCCATAACACATCTAAGGTTACATACACTTAGTCAAAATACATATCAAATCGAAAGCAAACAAAGAGTCATAATATTATATATTCAAATTTTGTCCGTAGACATTACAAAGCAAACCCTATTCTAAAAATTTTCCTCTTCTTGCATTATGGGCTACTTGTCTTCTTCCAACAATCACTGCACCTGCTCTTTGTTTGAAGATTGACAATATTTGATCATGAGGGTGGTTTTCAGGAATTCTCATTTCCAATATGTCCCTCAAATCTTCATTGCTTATAAAGGTCAGATCTTCATCATTTCTGACAATGCCCAATATAAGTCCATCAGAGTTACGAAGAATGTAGTGGCCTTCATTTTCTTTGTATTCGATCTCAGCAATTCTACCATTCTTCTGGACTTCATGATTTTGACGAGTCATTCTCCTTCTGATACTTATACATGTGTTCATATTGGACAAGGGATTTTTGTTTCTGACTTTTGAAGCATAGTCACATTCAGCATTCCTTATGCTCCTCATACGTTTTAATCGTCTGTTCCTCTCATGCTTTGTTAGCTCCCACTTCTTTCTTTGATTGAGCAGTGGAAATCCCTTTTTAGCTTCATTCTTCAAATATTTTGACAACTCATTCTGTTGTCTCCCGGCCATCTTGTTTCTGTCATGATAATCATATAGGTAAAGATTCGCCATGATCTCAAGCTGTTCCCTTTTGTATTTAGCAAAATCATCTTTGAAGATGATTTCCCTCAACTGTTTGCTCTGCATGATCACTTTCAGTGTATTGGCTACAGAGTCATAGTAGATAATCATTGGCAAGTCCAATTCAGTTTGAGGCCATTCCATCCTTTGAGTTCCAGCTCTACTTTACTCACCTCTGGTTGTTGATGGGTATCTCCTTGAAGCAGAGGGCCTTGTTGGAATTGACTTCATAGGTTTGGTGGGCCCAGTGACTCCAATTGTCTTTCTATACATCCCTACAATCAACTCAACAGACATTTTAACCAGATCAGCTAGGTTTTCACCTCCATCTTTGTGTAGTCTTCCAATCATTTCCAAAATCTTTTTATCACCCAACTGTCCAGCTGGTACAAATGTTCCACCAATAAAGCTTCTGGGATTCACAACTTCTAACAATACTTTTTTCCATTTAGCTTTCTGTTCAAAGAACAACTGTTTCAGTTGTGCTTGACCCAACATATCAAAAGCATTTTCATTCATTCCTTTTCTCTTCACCATCACCTCTTTCAATATTCTAATCATTATCTCATTTTCCCATGGATCTATGGGTTCATCTGGTTCTGGCTTTACTTCCAATGGGATAGGAATATCTTGTGTTTCAGCTCTATTCAATTCACCTTTTTCATTTTTAGCTATCTGCTTCTTTCTCAGTGTCATAATTCTTCTTTTCTTGACAGAGGGTTCAGGTTCATCTCTCTTTGATTGATCCTTCTTTGCTTGATCTTTCTTTGATAGTCTGTTGTAATAAGATTCCACCACTGCCTTTGGCAAGCTATTAACCAGTTCAGGTGTCGTACCTCTGTCAATCAGATAACCACACTTTCTCCATACTTCTTTCTCAACTCTTCCAAGTTTTATTTAAACTTTGCTTCTTGTGCAAATCTTTCCTTTTCTTCCCTTTGAATAGTTTCCCTTGTTGTGTTATACTTTCTCTCCAGATCATGGAAACTCATTTTGCCTAGATCTTTCTCATTTTGGCCATGTTTTCTCAGGTACTCTCTATATCTCATAGAATCAACATTTCTCTTTTGAAGCCTTTTCTTTATTTCATAATCATCTTTATCAATCATTCTTTGCAACTCCTCATCAGATAGAGGAGCCAATCTTTCAAAGTCATATCCAAATCTTATCAATTTTATTACTAAAGGATTCTTCCTTTTATCTTCATCCAGACATTGTTGGATACTTGCCCTTTGTTCATCAGTCAATTCCAATTGTGGGGACAAGATATCAACTTTCTCAGCAGTATCACCCTGAATATCATCATCATCATCATCATCATCATCATCATCATCTGAGTCATCATCTTCAGTTGTATCATCTTTTTCAATAGAATCATTTACAACATCAATTTTGGCTTTTTCAGTATTGAGTAAATCTTCAGAATAAACTATCTGAACTGGAGTAGGCCTTAAAGGACTTGCCTGCTCCTCTGGGCTTTCAACAAAGTAATCATTCTGATCATCCCATCTGGCTTCCATTAGATTAGGTACATCATCAAGCCTTACTGTGTTAATTGGATCAGGCCTCAAAGGGCTTTCCATCTCTTCAACAAAACATTCATTCTTTTCACCCCATTTAGCCCTTTTATCTGATTTTTCTTTATCAGCTTGTTCATCAGCCTTCCTTTTTCTTGTATAAATTTTTGTAAATCTATTCACTTTAGCTTTGAACTCCTCATGCAACTTAGAAAGTTTTTCCTTCATTTCGTCTAATGTTTCTCCAGTTTCAGCTCTTTTTGAAGGTTCTTCCTGTTCAACTTTCTCAGTTTCTTTCTCAGACTCCTTGTTAGGTTGTTTATGGGATAGACTAAACCTAGTCACAACCATGGCTAAGGAATTATCAACCTCTTCAGCCCTTTTCATGTTTATCAAGGTTTTAATGACCTCTTAGTCCTCATCCTTTTCTTGATCCAAGTTTTTGACAAGGTTTGCATGTTCAATCAAAATTTCTTGCCCTGCCAGCTCTTCTGCAGTCAGGGTTTGGGCAATGTATTTCCTCTCCCTTGTTTCTTTTATAACTTGCTCAAGCCTTCTGGCAGCAGTAGCATTTTCAACCTCTTCTTCTTCATCAACATTTGCTTTAATAGGCTTTTCCTCCTCATCAGCAATAGCTTTCCCCTTATCTAATCTTCTTTTCTTTTCTTCCTAAGTTTCTAGGGGAAAGTCATCAATTTCATCAGACAAGTCTTCCATCTCCTTGTCATGCTCAGCATTCTTGGAACCTTCTTCAACAGTTTCAGTTACAATTGGTTCCTCAACTGCAGCATTCTCATCCATCACTGCATCATCCATCTCAATATTAGTGGCATTTTCTTCAGTTACTACATTGTCAGCCACAACATCAGCTGCTACAGTTTCTGATGTTACAGCATTGTTAGTGGTTTGTTTTTCCACTTCAGCCTCAATCTCATCATCATCTCTTTCAACAGTATTTAACACTTCATTGTTCACATCATAGTTATGTTCATCATCTTCAGATCTATCACCTTCATAATTTTCTTCAAAAATCATTCTTCCTCCACTATCATCCTCATCATCACTATCACCATATGCATTTAGAATGTTTTTCAAACCATCATCAACAGCCTTCACTCCTGTATCCACCATATCCTTTTCAATATTAGCACCAGTTGCCACATCAATTGTAATATTCTCCCCCTGTTTTGGGGGCAGCTGAGGTCTTCTCAACCTCCTGCTCCAGGGTTTGAATTTTTGATAGTGCTTGGGAAAACTGAGCTTTCAAGTCTACCTTTTCCTTTCTCAGATTAGCATTTTCTCCTCTCAACTCCAAATTTTTTCTTATCAAATCAAGATTTCTTCTGTAATATTTTAAGCATGGGGAGGGGAAGTAGGTGGTGAGTCAAAAGGAAAAGGTTCAGGTAAAGGATTGGTTTATGGGAGGAATGGATCAGTGTGAGGGTTAGGGTCATAAAAAATGTTTTCAGTTGTGGAGGGTAATGGGTTTATAGTGAATGTAGGTTGAAAGGGATGGTCTGTGGTTTGTGAATGTGTTGGGGATGTAATTGGTGTGTTTGGAAAGGTTTGTAAGTTTGTGGGAAGAGTGTCTGGAATATTTGGTTCATGGGTAGGCTGGGTTTGGTCTTGGTTAAAGATTTGGGTAATGTTGTGAAGAGGGCTAAGGTTTATGGTTTCAGGTGGGCTTTAGGTTAAGGCAGGTGGTGTTTGGGGTGGTTATGGTGGGTAAGGTGGTGTTTCTGGTGGTGTGGCTAGAGGTGTGGCTGGTGGTGTTTGAAGTGGGGATTGGGTTAGGGTTGGTGGTAGTGAGTGAGTTCGGGATTGAGTTAGGATTGGTAATGGTGAGTGAGGTGGTGTGGCCAAAGGTGTTGTTGGTGGTGTAATGAGTTGATTCCCCCCCTGTTCTTGTACATTCTTAATCAAAACTCCTCCAGCTCCTCCTTCATTACCATCACCTGCATCTCCATCATCACTGTCATCATCATCATCAACCTCCATTTAATCATCCTCCTCCACTGAGGTTAACTCAGGCACCGATATAATCTCAGCATCATGGTCCACAAACCATGGAAAAACATCAATTCAACATTAGGATTGAATCAGCTAGTGCTAGCCAGATTAGCAATCCTTTTGTAAGTGTTTGGATTCTGCAGCACATGTGTAGTACGCATTATGGGTAAATCTTGAAGCTCATGGTTGAAGATTATCTGCAGAAACCTTGGGTAGGCTAGAAATCTGTCTTTGTTAGCCTTCTTCAAGATACTGACCATTCCAACGAAAATCATCTTTGAAAAGTTGAATGGCAGATCATAGACTATAACAACTGTGGCATTTGCTAAGTCATGGCTCATTAGAGTCCAAGATCCTTTTCGAGGGGCAAAACCCTGGATCAAATGATGAATCAAGTATCGGTACAAATTTGGGACCATTCCCTTTTGGAATTGGCCTTCCTTCACATTCCCCTGATATCCCATCGTATGCACAAATATCTTCAGAAGATGATCCATTGTAAAGTGTATGGGATTGTGATCATCATCATGTAGTTCCAGGCATATTCTAATCATTTGTTTAGTAACATGAATCTCTTGCCTTTCCACGGTAGCTTCTATTCGCCTACCGTTTATATCATCAAGTAACTGTGCTGTGAGCCAAAAATCAAGTAAAGGATTTATGTATATCACCGGGAACTCGGTCAAGGAAAATCATATATTTGATCGTTGAAGCCACCGGATCATGAGAGCTACATCTTCATTGTTAGTTGTTACATGTAGTAGTGGACACATATTGTGCTTGTGCTCAAATGGATACCTAGGTTCGTCACCCGGCATATTTGATCTTCGACAAATTTATAACCTACACAATAAACAGAGAGTTAGTAAAAATGTATAATCAAAGCCCATTTTAACTTAATCGTTGTCGGAAAACACTTAATTGAAGCTTACCGAGTCAGAAAATGTGGGCTGGTAAACTAGGATTAGGATATTAAGATTATTGCGATAAGTCGGTTGAGTTTCTGAAACTTAAAGCAAGAGAGTGGAAGGTGAGAGAGAATAGTGGGAAAAATTTTTCTCTAACTCCATCTTATATACCTTTTTGAAAGTGGGTTTTAAATGTATTTTGTCGTGTAGTGAGTTAATAGCTGTCATACAGTACTATTAACTATTTAAAATATTCACATTTAAAAACCTTACTCGATAAAGTTCGTTAACCAAACCTTTCTCGAAAAAGTTCATTTGTTTATTAACAAGGCTTGCTAGGAAAAAAAATTAAGGAAGCTTACTCGAAATACAAGATTGCTTCGAGAACTGAATCACAAGGCAAATAATCAAGTATAAAATATCAAATAGGCAACCTTGCTAGGAATCAATTAAGATACCCACTTAAAAATCTCAGACATACTTCTAATTACAAACCTTACTCGAATAGATCAACCTATCACAGACCTTACCCGTAAATGTCAAATAGTTCACAAATATTCAGTCAAGTATACTTTGAAGTAAAGTATGCTTGAACAACTTCAAGAATACAAAGTGTGCTAGAAATGAGTTCTAAACACAAAGTGTACTCAAAAAGCAAAGACTTGAAATTACCAAGTATGTTAAGAGAACATTTGAAAATTTCAAAGTGTACTCGTATCATAAAGTGTGCCCAGGAAACAAGGTTTTCCCAAAAACACTTGTAATTTCAAAGAATCATAATAACAAGTAACACAAAGCTTGCTAGAATGAGTTCAAACAGTAAAACAAACATCTAAGTATGCTATTGAGATCATATAAAGCTTGCTGGAAGTAACATATTTAATCACAAAGCATGCTAGTATGACTTAAACAACCTATAAAACAATTAAGTTTGCTAGAAAGTTTAGAAATCAACAAAGCTTACTAGTGTACAGTAACATATCAAATAGCTTGCTAGTAAACAGTTTGTACTTCTAAACAAAACAATAAAGTGTGCTAGACAACACCAACTATATAAAAGCATGCTGGAATTATCATATTCAGTATTTAAGATACAAAGCATGCTAGAAACAAGTCAAATATATTACAAAACAATTAAGTGTGCTAAAAAAACTTGAACTTGTTAAACTTGCTATTAATACCATATTCAAATTTCAAGTATGCTCGAAAGGGTTGAACTTCAACTAAAACAGTTAAGTCTACCCGAAATAATGTAAAATATCAAAGCATACTCGAAATTGATAATCTTAGACAAACAACATCTAAGTTTGTTCTGAAAGGTTGAAAACATCAAACGTTACCCGAAAATACATATTCAAACCTTTTGAAGGTAAAATGCAACACTTTTTGACTTAAACCAAATATCAAACATATTTATCCTTAAAAATCATTGTTTAAAAGCAAATGGTGCATTAAGAGATCAAATTTCAGTCATATTTCCTTTCAAAACAATTTCTTACTTTTGCTGAAAAGATCTCAAGTATGGGATCATATGGACTACTTTACTTCTCAATACTTCATTCTCAGCATTATTATGACAGTTTAGACAGGCTAACAGCAGGTCTAGACTTAGCATGAATTTCATCTCTTTGATGATATTATTAAGGTTTATTTAGGATGCATAATACTAAATGGATAACACATATTGTTTTTTGATGCTCCATATATATTCTCAAGGCTTATTTGGCTTTCTCCAGATCACCCAGAATTGACTCCAACCCCCGGATATATGGTCAAATTTTTTATGACAGAACAGTTTAAAGTTTTAGATATTTCTTTTCAAGTCTTACAAACATATTTGAGGTTGAACGTTGGACTTATAGGCCACACTAGTTGGACTTACATGCCTTTCATTCGGAATATTTAAAGGACTTATATGATTGCCTCCACCCCCGTAGTTCTATTATTAACCCTCATGTTTGCATTTTCTTTATAAAAATTTGTGAACACTTATCAACTTTTGGTGACCAAATACCAATGGGCTCAACTAAGATATTTAAAATAGTGTAGTTCACATTTGTTCTTTGTCATTCTCAACTAAGATATTTCATATTTGGTAACCAAATACCAATGGGCTCGTGTATGACTGGATATTCACTTTTCTGCCTATCATTTGAAAAGATTTATCTTGGAACATGCATAGACAACAATGTAACTCCATATTATGTTTAGCAAATTCTTTATGTTTATATCACATTAGATTTTACACATCATGGGAAAGCAACCATATATGTCAATGACTATACTAAGTGTCCTTTTTAGCCTATTAATTCCATAAGATTGGCTAAGTAGTCAATGTACTATCATTTCCCAACTAAATAAAGTTTAATACTCAGTCACCCCAATATCTCTTAATTGACAAGTAAATGGCTATCCAGTTTGTCCACAAGTGGTTAACATGACCAGACATATATGTGAATACATGTCCTTTCATATCAGAGTAATTGACATAATTTTAAGTGAAGGAATAGAAAACAAGTTACAATTGCCCCAAATGTTTTCAGTTTTCCAAGTTAATGGCTATCCTTTCAATCTGAAAACAGATGATAGGACCAAACACATACAAGTATATGCCCTTCCAACTTGAGCAAATGACATGATTTTAAGCAAAAGTAACTCTTTGAGACTCTTCATTGAAAATTTCCTTTCAAGCTTCTATAATTCTTTGAACTGAATAGTATTATCATGTCTCTACACCATTAAACAACTTGCTTTGTTTTATCAAAATTGTTTTGACCAAAGGACATCTAAAGAGTTTTCATTTGAGCATATCTTTTGACACAAAAACACATTTTGACACAATCACAAGCATAGCATATTCAAATCATCAGTGACATCATTAACACAGGCAGACTTCACAAAAAAGCATAGTCTAAAAAATCCTAACAATATCACATTAGATAAAACACATAATCATGATATTAGACAAGCACATATTATCAAGTCAAATTAGGTACTTATCTAGAAATCATACACTTCACTGATCATTATCCAAAGCATCAAACATACCTAGGATTAACAGTTAATCATTTAAGCACATTTCAGTGAACAGTAAATAGAATCACATTCAAACATAACAATTTGTAAATCCTCTACCAATATAGTCAATTAGCACATAGAGGCACACAAATCAAGCAAGAATTCATCAAGACTTTAAAAAGATAGTCATTTTGCTCAATCAAGCACACATCATTAATCAGACTTCATTAGAGTTGATCATTCCTAGGGATTTCAGAAGAAAGTTGAACCTGGTTCTATCAAGTGGTTTTGTGAATAGGACAGCCAAATTATCACTTGTATAAACTCTTTTTTACTTCAATTAAACCTTTTTCACTACAATCCCTTATAAAATGATGTCTGATTTCAGCGTGCTTAGTCTTGGAATGTTGCACAGGATTCTTAACAATAAAAGACGCAGCAGTATTATCGATGTAAATAGGGGTGTTTAAGAATTTCAAACCATAATCTAGCATCCGATTTTGAATCCAGAGGACTTGTGCACAACAGGAAGATGTAGCTATATACTCAGCTTTAGCAGTTGAGATTGACACTGTAGTCTGTTTCTTGCATTGCCATGACACCAATATGTCACCCAAAAATTGACAACCTCCAGAAGTAGACTTCCTACTCATAGTGCACCCATTATTGTCACTATCTGTGTAGGCAGTCAGATCAAAGGACTGTTTCTTTGGATACCAAATTCCTAGATCTGGTCTTCCCTTAAAATATCTAAAGATCCTCTTTACTTCATTCATATGAGAAACCTTAGGACTTGACTAGAATCTTGCACAAACACACACACCAAACATGATATCCGGCCTTGATGCAGTCAGATACATCAGAGATCCAATCTTTGCTCTGTACTCCTGTTCATCTACCGGCTCCCCCTTTTCAAAAGCTATAATCTTTTCTTTTGTATCCATAGGAGTTGAAGCAGTTTTCAAATTATTACACTTAAATTTTTCTAGTATGTCATGCACATACTTAAATTGGTAAATGAAAATCCCATCCATCTTCTGTTGAACTTGCAATCCAAGAAAGATGTTCATTTCTCCCATTGAGCTCATACTATACCTGGATTTCATCACCTCTTCAAAATCCATACACATCAGTTCACTGGTTGACCCAAAATAATATCATCTACATAAACTTTCAGCAACAGCAAATCTCTTCCTTTCTTCTTGTAAAAGAGGGTCTTGTCAATGGCTCCCCTTTGGAAACCATGTTTAAGCAAATCATTTGACAACTCATCATACCAAGCTCTTGGAGCTTGATGTAGTCTATACAAGGCTTTGTTTAACTTATACACCCTGTTAGGATAATCAGGGTCCTCAAATCCTGGAGGCTGAGTTACATACACCTCCTCTTCTATTTTTCAATTTAGAAAAGCATATTTGACATAATGTTGAAATACCCTTATGTTCTTTGAGGCAGCATAAGCCAAGAAAATTCTTATTGCTTCAAGTCTTGCAACTGGTGCAAAGACTTCCTCAAAGTCAATCCCTTCTTCTTGTAGGCATCCCAATGCAACAAGTCTTGCTTTGTTCTTAATCACAATACCTCTTTCATCCCTTTTATTCCTGAAAACCCATTTGGTACCAATTGCATATCTGTTTCTTGGCTTGTCTACAAGTTCCCACACTTGCAGATCTCTGAACTTAGCCAACTCCTCTTGCATTGCCTCTACCCAGCTGTTGTCCATTAATGCTTGACAATGTTCTTGGGTTCTATTTTGGATAGAAAGCAGGAGTACAAACAAATGTTTACAGATTCATATGCACTTCTTGTTACTCTTTCATAGATGTTTCCAATGATATTCTCAGGAGGATGATTCTTTTCAATATAAGAGGATTGAACAACTATATCAGTGGATATATCATAATCAAGATTTGCGTCATTGAGATCAGGTTCATCAATGATCAAATCTGTTGTTGCATCATGAAACTCTAGTGCTTCTTCAATGTTCAGTTGAGAGGTTGATGCACCATTGTTTCCAACATTCATACTTTGAAACAAATCCTCAAATCTTGCATTTCTTCTTGCTTCTTCTATGTTATCAGGTTCTGTCTCATCTATCACATCATAATCATGATTTTCTTGTTCAATATTCTGATCTTGAACTTGATCTGGAGCTTGTTCATTTTCAACAATAGAAGGATGCTTAATGAAATTGTATTCTTGACCTTTTTCAGCAGCCTTTGTCCACCGCTTGTCCAAATCAAGTTTCTTTGAGGATTTATCAGTAATCACACTTGTCTTATACATAGCTTCATCAAAGTCCTCAGGATAAATCTTGAAAGACTTGATTAGCTTTTCAAGATCAAACAGCCATGCAGCACCATCAACTGTATTGAATTGATTCTCATTGAACACAATATCAGATGATTCTATCTCACTCAAGTGATCTTTCACATATACTCTGTAGGCTTTTGAGTGTGTAGAGTAACCAACAAAGAAGCAATCCAAGGATTTAGCTTGAAACTTGTTGAGATAGTCCTTGGTGTTCAACAATGAACATTTGCATCCAAATGGCTTGAGTAAATTGATGTAGGGTTTTCTTTTAAACAAAATCTCATAGGGAGTTTTGTCTTGACTTTTATTGAGAAGGACTCTATTCTGAACATAACAGGCTGTGTTGACTGCTTCTGCCCAAAACGTGACAGGCAGAAAGGCATAAGCCAATATGATTCTTGCAGCTTCTATAAGTGTTATGTATTTTTCTTTTAGCTACACCATTTTGTTCAGGAGTTCTAGGAGCAGAGAATTGTTGAGGAATACCTTTTGCGGTACAAAAATCTTCCATCACTCCATTTTTGAACTCTGTACCATTATCACTTCTCATTATCTTTACCCTTGCATCCAGTTGATTCTCAATCCTGGTTACACATCCTTTAATCGACTATGTAGTATCATCCTTTGTACTCAGGAAATAAACCCAAGTATATCTTGAGAAATCATCAATGATCACAAGACAGTATCTTTTTTACCTATGCTTGGGACACTTACAAGACCAAAGATATCCATGTGAAGCATCTCAAGCACTTCATAAATTGAGTTGATAAGTTTTGTCTTATGAGAAGACTTATGTTGCTTGCCCTTTTGGCATGAGATACAATTATCATCCAGTTTGAACTCTCTTATAGGTAGGCGAATCACATACTCACCCTTCACAAGTTTGTTCATGTTCTTCAAATTCACATGACACAGTTTCCTATGCCACAATTTTGACTCATTTTCAGTGACTTTTGAAACAAAATAGGTACCCCCTTGAAACAGCATCCTTCATGTTCAGTTCATACAAATTGCCATTTCTTGGGGCCATCATCATGATCATGTCGGGAGGGATTACAAAGTCAGGTGTAAGGATGAAATAGTGAGAATCATCAAACCCAAATTTATACCCTTTATCACATATCTGGGATATGCTTAAAAGGTTGTAATGTAACCCTTCTGTATAGAAGACATTGTCAAATGTGACCTTTCCACTTGTCAAGATACCCTTTCCAACAATTTTACCACCATTTTCATCACTACCAAAGGCTACTGTACCTTCAAACTTCTCTTCATAGTTGACAAGTGACCTTTTATCACAGGTCATGTGCTTAGAACACCCACTATCCATGTACCATACTTCATCTAGTGGAGTGGATGGTTCCTACAAAAATCAAAGAAATTGATTAGCTGAGTGATGAAGTGCAAGCTATCTCAACTTGCAAATCATCAGATTCATTAACAGTAGCAGTAGTGGGTGTGAGAGTAATGGGTTTAGGATATTCAGGAGTAATTTCAATATTATCTTAATTATCTGTTTCATAACCACATTCCCTTGGAGTTTTCACATATGAAGTTGTGCTTTGGCAATCAACCAATACACTGTTGCACTCTTGAACTACATAGTCCTTTGTGCTTGAATGATCTCTCACATCAAAGTTTTTTTCCTTCTAAACTTCAACCTTAGGTTTCCAAAGAAATCCTTGAGGTTCAAAACCATGCTTCAATAGGAAATTTTCATCACCAGTTAGTTCTTCTAGTTTCCTTTTTGAGAAAACATTTTTCTTTCCTTTCTTATCATCACTTGGTGATCCTTAAGAATCATCAGACTTAATTGATGATGAGTCTTGATTAGGGATAATTCTCAAAGGTTGAAAATTCTTTTTGACACCAGTTTCAGATTTCTTGGGAGATTTGCTCCTTTTGACATGTTCAGCCATGTTTTTTTTGGTTTTCTTTCAACTCACCCTTCCTTCTTAATACTGTTGTCACCCTTCTAATCAGGTTTGCTCACATTCTCCTTTCCACACACTTTTCCCTTTCCCAAGTATTCATCATACTTTTGTTTGTAAAGCTGAAAGTTTTGACCAAACTTTGTCTCATTGGTAGCATGAAAAGGTTTGAAGTTGAACCTTTCATTGCAAGAATCAGTATGGTGACCATATTCATCACATTTTTTGCACCATGCTTTTCCTTTGAATCTTTCATGATCACTCCCCTTCTGGAATATCTCACTTGGTCTAGGTGGTGTTATTCCAAGTGTTTTCTGAGTCTTCAATCCTTCAAAGTTAATTGTAAAAGGAACAAACTCTTCTATCTTGATATCTTGTCTTTCAGTCTTGTTCTTCACAAAGATGATTTTCTACATATTCATAGGCTCTTTATCCAGGTTTCCCTTGTGTCTTGACTGTCTTTTCTCATACTCCTCCAATGTTTCAACTTCTCCAATGTCAAACACTTCATGGCTAGAGAAAACAGGATATACAGGAATGAAGTTGTCCCATTCAACTGTTTCAGTGGCCTTTTTCTTGTTATTCTCACTTAACCTTTTCAACAGTGTTTTGCTTGGAGGCCTAACAGCGTTGTAACTTACTTTTGGCCTTTCACATATGTCAAAAGACAAAAGTTCTCTTCTCGTTCTTTCATTTATCGTTGCCATCTTAGTAGTTAATTTGGGCAGCATTGGGAGTTTGTCTATTGAATCATGTTTCTTATATCTTCTACCTCTTTCAGCAGCCTGAATCTCTTCAGCAAAGATTTGATCTTTTGAGTCACTCAGATCATCTTGGTTCAAATATTCTTTACTAAAGTCATCTTCAAACACTTGTACTCCAATTGACTTATCTTCCCTTACTTCCTCTTTCACAACAAACTCTCCTTCTTCATTTACTTCAACCATTTTGTAGTTGTCAATGAATTCTTCCTTATATTGAAAAACTTATCTGAATTGGTTAAGATATGTCTCTCATTTCTCTTTGTCAACATTGAGAGTGTAGTTGTTGTTGAATGATGGAGGAACAACTTTGTATTTATCTTCTTCTTTTATCTTGTTCACTATACCACAAATGTTTCCTGTGGACACCAAGTTCTTTAGAAATTCATTCTAAACCTTCAACTTGGTGTTCTGCACTTTCTCTTCAACAATAATTTTCTTTAACCCATCTATCTCAGTGACATATCTTTGCTGAGTTCTATAGCTACTCACAGAATCATCTTCCAAGCTTTTGATCTTTTCCTCATAGATTATATCACTTGCTTGGTACCCATTAGTTATGCTTTGTTTTCTGAAACACTCACCCTCTAGCTTTCATACTTTTACAGTTAAAGCATTAATTGTTTCATGTAAATCAGTTGTAGAGGTTGAGTTTACCTGAGAAGATGATGTTCCAGCCTCATTTTCCACTACAGCCATCAATGCAACATTTGCTTTGGTGATATCATCTGCATGGTTACTCCAATTAAAATCCCCCTCTTGTTGTGCAGCCAGTGCTACATTCCCTAGATTTATGGGTTGATTTTGATTGTTTCTGTTAGGGTTATTTGGAACATTTGGAGGGTTCTAGTTGTTTCTTTGGTAGTTCTGGTTCTGAGGCACCACCTGTTGATTGTTCATTGGGGCTTGTTGGTAATTGTTGAAATTGGGGTTGTAGTGGTTGTTTCTTGGTTGGTTTTGCAGATATTGAAACTGGTTTCTTGGCTATTGATTCTGGTATTGGTTCACTTGGAAGTTTCTTGGCTTGTTGCATTCTCTTGCAAAGTGCCCAGGCTGTTGGCAGTTATAACAAATGGCCTTTGACTTGTCAAATCCTATTCTTTCATTAGGACCTGATAGAAGAGATCTACCAGTCCTATTGTATAACCATTTGCTTCTAAGAGCCAACATGGCAGCCTGTCACTTCAGATCCATGTCTTCAAGGTCATCTGCATCAATTTGTTCCAGATCATCTTGAATGACACTTGTGTGAATCATGTTCTTGGCAACAAATGCATTGTAGGACTTTGTAAACATGGAGACTAAAGCTTGAGTTTCATTCCCTTATCCATTGCTTCCACCACCATAAGGTAAATGTCCACTTGCCACAAAGGCAGATTCATTGTCATCAATAAGTTGGACATTGAACCTTGACTGGCTACCTTGGTGACTTGTACTCCCACCAATGAATGCTTATGGTGTATCAACACCATTTTCATTTGGTTCCTCAATGATGGGAATCTGTTGTTGGTTTTTACTGGACAAGTTTCCCATAGGTGCAATCAGTGCATTTGACACCTGGAAACATGGCTTCTCCTCCTTGATCATTTCATTTTCGATCATCTCAATCTTAGCAATTTGGAGAAAACAGATCACATCATCCAACTTAAGTCTTTCAAAGTTGGGCTTCTGAATAATGAACTTACTGGCTGTATACCATTCTTTGGGCAAAGAAGATAACAGCTTAGTGTTCCGATCAGAGTCTATCATCACATAATCAGTGGTTCTCAGATCATTCACAATTGCTAGAAATTTATCATCCCCATCTTTATACTTGAACCTCTCAAGTTGTTGCTTGAGTCTTTTCTTTTTGATGTTCTTCAGCTCTGTGTTTCCCTCAAACATCTCAAGTATTGCATAACACATAGCTTTTATTGTGGTATGATGTGCAACCTTGGTCAAGATATCCCAAGACAGACCCAACTTGATTATAGCTAGAGCCCTGTCATCAATCTTCCTCAACCTATCACCCACGGCTTGGTTAAGATTTGCACCTTCAGGAACATACGGTCCATTCTTAATGGAGTTCCACATATCCACGTCATTATAACACACTGCAGCCTCAAACAAAACTTTCCATTTGATAAAATTTTCCTGCCCATACAGCCTCGGAATTTTGTTAGTGGACCTCTTGCTCTTCAAAACCATACATATTTTTGGTGTTTTTGTAAAATTATTTTAAAGAAAACAGAGAAAAGCTTAAACAGATTAAAAATCAAAGTTGAAAAATTAATCAGATCTGAGAAGAAACTCTTCAGATCTGATGTATCTGATTCGATTGGAGCAAGATCTAATGATAAAAATTCAAACTTTAACTAAAACAAGTAAAAAGAAGTAACCCAAATTTGTAGATCTTGAAATATGAAGAAAGAACAGAGTTGTTGACGTCAGTATTCAATGGAACAGTACTCAGCTCACGTCATTCTTTATCTTCAAATAATCAATAATAAGCAACAAATATTCAGACAAAACAGCAACAAACAAGCTCTGATACCACTTGTCGGTCTCGATTGATCACTCAAACTCACAATAAATGTCACAACCTACACAATAAATGTGTCGACAAGAAGGTTGGTGACGTTGCTATTTTTGGTAAGATTAACTGTTTGTTAACGGCAGAATCAGAAACAAACAGAATTGTTGCTTAAAGACTAATAAATGTAACAAACACAAACAATCACTCAAAATATTTCCATTTATAGAAAGGTTTCATACAAATGTAAATCGATTAGGGTTTCTTGTAAGGAATGTTTATACATACTAATCTTAGGACAACCGTTACACTCAAATCAGAAATATTCTATTCTTTTCTGAAAAGTGTAAAGTGGCAAATCCGTCTTGTGGTAGGCATGCCCTAACTTATTCTATTTATAGGCCTACAACCACCCGACAGCTGTCCTGACTTCTAGAAACCCTAATGATAGTTACATAATCATATTACATATTCAAAAATATACTAAGTGTAAAAACAGGTCTTCCAGGTAGACTTTGTGTCATTTGTCTTTTCCGAGTAGGCATTGTGCCTTTTGTCTTTTACGAGTAGACCCGGTAACCTTGAATTGTGCTAGTGAACAGTTCTCCGGGTTGACTTTACTTAGAGTATTTTCCTTAGAAAATACTCACCTAGCAGACTTCAATCTTCTTGACCATAGAAGACTTTGCCCGATAAGATCTAACGAGCAAACTTGTTCTTCGGAAATCCTTTCAACTCTTTGTTAAAGAATAACTTATTAGCAAAACCAAGTGTGCTGGTAACATTGTAGCTTACTCGGAGTTAAACTTTGCCCGATGAAGTCCTTAAGATAATTCTTTATCAACTTCCATCAAGCATGCTCAGACTATGGTTTTATTAAAGAATACCTTGCTAGATCTTCCAAATATTTGGATTCAAAAGCTTGGTTAGTCAAGAGTCTACTCGGAAGTAAACCTTGCTAGTATATGAAGAACAACCTTGCTAGACATAGTGAACCCTGCTCGGATTGACACTAAAGAAGACTTCAAGAAGATAACATTTCCCGAAAGGCAAAATACCTTGCTAGGACAAGTAAAACCTTGCTGGGAGGTCCAAGTGTGCTCGGTTTCCATACTTAGCCATTTCTGGCTAATGTTGAGAAGATTCCAATCTCCCTTAAGTCATATTAAGTCAAATATTTGACTCAACAATATATATAAGTGACCATATCGCACTTATCAAACTAATTTGAGTATTTAACTCTTTATAATATATCTTTAGCGTAATTACTCTTTTAGCCCAAAGTATAAAGTTTAATCTCTTTTGTATCCAATTCCAAAAGTTAGGGTACAAACTGAAAATATGTTATAACCCATTTCATAAATTGGACACCCGTTTACCAAACACGACCCATATTATAAATCTTGAACCCGAATTCAAATCTTGCTAACTTGGACCACAATATTCATTTAAAAGTTGCAATTGATCCTATGTATCTCGTAAATATATCATTTTCGGCCTAAATCAACGATCTAATTGAGTTAAAAATATCAACCTTGATCTGTATTCCACTTTTAATCAAATCGACAATCGTATAACCCTAGAACACGAAATCGACAATCAAATCAACCTTTACTTAGTATATCCGTATTTCTCTTTGTTCTTTCTTAGGCTCAAACGTTCGCGTTTGATTTTTCCGTATTCTTAATATCTTAATCATCTTTGTTCGTCTTTGAGGTGAGTACCACATTCCCCTTTTTTACTCATTTTCTCACGTTTTGGGAATATGTGCGTAAATATTTCTTACATTCATTCATAACATACGTACATATCATTCTTACATTATACATAACATTATAACTTGACAGTACATGCAATATCCGAAGATCGTTCATGTACCGACAAGCAATCATTCATACTTTACTACATATCATTCATATCTTCAAACTTTCACTCGAAGGTCCTTGCAATATCCGAAGATCGTTCACGCACCGTCAAGCGTTCATTTATACATAATCATGTAAGGCATACACTTACCACTTAAGGTAAGTGTATTGACTAATCACATTGATTATGCACACAGCCCCGAAAACATAACAAGGAATGGGGATAGAAACTCACCCGAACTCGGTTACGTTCACCGTTTATGGTTATTCCTTTCTTGAGCTGTGCTTGACTAACTATATAACAACTACAAGTATCAATTTAACTATCACTACCCATATCGTGTTTCTAGTTTAGTTATTACCCTCAACGAACGGAGGTCTTGGGGCAGCGCCCCTAGCAGCAGGGTTCTAGAGGCAGCAGCCCCTACCATGGTCCAAGGGGCAGAGCCCCTGGCTGGGGTTAAGCTGCCAAGTCAGGTTGGAAAAATTTTATTTTCATTAGCTGCCTTAACACATTTTCCACAAGGATTTAATGATAATATTTTATGGTTAACCTCTTAATCCTTTATGGTATCTTCCATAAATTAATAAAGTTCAAAGGCTATTTTGTAATTAAATCATTCTTCCCTAAGTCCAGGGACTATTCTGTCATTCTTCTAATTCGTTAGCCAGTTCTTTAACGAATGCGGTTCATTCATTAATTCTTGACTTTATAAAGAACTAGTCATCATAACGAATTGGACCTTTGTAACGAATTAAACCTTATACGAACCAGTCATCATAACGAATCGGACCTTATAATGAACCGGTCATCATAAAGAATTTGACTTAAGGAACTGGGGCTAGTTCGTCATTCTTTCATTAACGAATCAGCATACGAATTGCTTAACGAATTAGTTAGCGAATGAAGCTAATTCGTTATCCTTCCATAGCGAATTGGCATAACGAACCGGGGGTTAATTCGTTAGGTTCCCGTAACGAATTAGGGTTAGGTTAGGTCAGAGAATGTCAGAAACATTCTCTGACAACCTTAAATACTCGTGCCGCCTTTCCGGCATCGCCGTGCCGGAGAACCGAGCGGTGGCCGGAAAAACGTATTTTACCCAATTTTACACCGTTTTTCAACGTTTTTCGTCCCGTTCTATCCAGATCTGAGCTAGGGCGACCCCTAAGCTCATCTTTTGATCGGTTTATACCTGATTCCATCCGGATCTCGTGACTTTAACGGTTTAGGGTGTCGGCTCGTCGTTTCGCTGCTAGATCTAGCGGGTTTGGATCTATATAATATCATACTATCATTACCTCGGGTTGATGTTCAGGTTTCTTGGTGATTTCGGCTAGAGAGAGAAAGTAGGATGATAGAGAGCTAAGTGTGTGTTTTGGGTGGTGTATAGAATATATGTAAATGAATGGATTAAGGGTTATTTATTGTTTATATATGATGGGTCATGGGCTTAAGCCCATGGTTTTTATCTCTTTCCTTTTTAACCCAAGTCCATAACTCACATCTATTTACCCAACACAAGCCCAACTCATAATAACCCATATTTTATTTATTAACCGAAACGAGAAAACGGGTTGCTACATCGTATATGCAGGATACAAAGTGCATAACTTGAATAACTAAATCACTTATGATTGAGGTTGAATACTACAATAAAATACAATATACTAATAGACCCCGACAGTCAAAGCAGTAGTCGGTCAAATGCAAAGACTGGACTTGAACCGAGTAAAGGGCTGGTGAGGTAATTCCTTAGTAAATACATTAGCATACTGGTAGTCGGTGGGAACGTGCAATACACGAATAGATCCAAGACGTACCTTTTATCGAATAAAATTGATGTCTAATTCAACGTGTTTGGCACATTGATGTTTAACCGGATTGTTGTATAAGTACACGATAGAGTTATTATCACAATAAATAATCAATGCTCATCGGATAGGCACATGAAGCTCAAGAAGGAGGTTTCGTAGCCATGTAAGTTCATCTGTCGTGTTTGCTACACCCCGATACTCGACATCCGCATTCGATCGCCAGATAGTATGTTGTTGTTTCAAGGACCACTATATCAAGTTGTCACCGAGAAAAACACAATAACCCGAGGTGGATCGTCTAGTGTCGGGACAACCCCCCCCCCATCCACATCGAAGTAAGCCTTGAGTTGGACCGATTTGGAGGCCGATATATGTCCATGATCCATTGTCCATTTGATATACCTCATAATACATTTAAGATAGTTAAAATGCCGCTCACGTGGTGATGCGTTAATAAAAAAAACTTGATGCATGATATAGGCAATCTCGGGCCAGGAAACATAAAATATTGTAGTGCACCTATCAGTCTACGGTAAAGAATGCCATCAGTTAATAACACGCATGCGGTTGCACTAAGCTTTGTATTTCTGTTGGCTGGAGTGATGCTTGGTTTGTATTGTTGCATGTTGGCATGTGCAATGATATCTTCAGCATACAATTGTTGGGAAAGAAAGAGACCATGTTGTGTACGTTGAGCCTGTATTCCCAAGAAGTGATGTAACTATCCTAAGTCGGTCATTGCAAATTTGATGAATAACAATTTATACATCTTTTCGACACTAAAATATCTTCATAAGCGTAATAGTGGCAATTATATTGGAATAAATAACCACTAATGTTTATAATTTCTATCTATTGGTAAATATAGCCCTAAATAATAAAACGATCTGATATACGAAGAAAAACAGTGAAAATAGACGCAACACACCCCATGGTGAATCAAGGCATTGCCATCTTAGAGCATACGAAGTAAAGACAAAAAATCAGGATGCCAGAACACAGCCATGTTAACCTCAACACACCCATGTCATCAAGAATAAGAGAAAAAAAAAACAAAATAAAAGGTTATGAAGCTTAACATGGTCGTGTTTTGCTTAAACACACCCCATGTTTAAAGTACAAGAGGAAAAGAAAAATTTGGACTGTCCTGGACTCCCCGCGACCGTGCTTTGCTTACCACGGTCGTGATTTCCCTTGTTGTACGAGTCTGACATGAGCATTCAACGCAAGAGGACAAAAATTTCACCATGGTCGTGCTTTGCATAGCATGACCGTGTTTTGGCTCCCAGATCAGCCTATAAATTGAATGATCTTCTTCCACATTCAATACACCTTGAAACCTCATTTACTCCACTTCAACCACCTCTTTTCACCGCCATTGATAAGGAAATTATTCCGTTCATTCAACCCTTGAAGATTAAGGTGATTAAGCTCTTGAAAGATTAGTCATCCAAATTGGTTAGATTGTTTTAATTTGATCATGTTTGTATCTATAGCTTTGATGTATAACACTATGCTTACTTTTGGCTGAACTTTCATAGTATCATCTTGGTTTATAATGAATCTTAATTCAAGTTTAATAATATTAGTTAAACATGTGATCGGTTTTTAATAAGTAAAGGTTATGTTGCAATTATCACTTGATGAGGAATGATATAATACTCTTAAAAGATACCCCAAGTCCCAAGCTTGACGATAAGCCATGAAATTGCTAGTCTTGTGAGGCCTTGGCGAACCTTAAAATAGACACCAAGTTCCGAGCTTGACCATAAGCCAGGGAACTGCCACTTTTGTAAGGGCTTGGTCGATAATTTTGAAGTTTTAAAGCGACGCCAAGATTCCGAGCTTGATGATAAGTCGAGAAATCGCCATTCTAGTAAGGGCTTGGTTGTGGAAGAAAACATAAATCCTAATATGAACATGGACCAAATGATTTATTAGTAGTGATTGATCATTTTAAAATGTGAACCGTCAACAATGTTTGTGAAAACGGATTGTTGATATCCAACCACTTAAAATTAGTTAATTTCTTGTTAAGTGAGTGTGCAACATAAACTATTTAAACAACTTTTGGGTAGTTATTAAATGAGTTCTATAATTATTCAAGAGTTGCGCGGATAATACTTCGTAATGAAACTTTAATCACATACAATTAAACTAATTCTAATTGGTGTTTCATGTATAATACGAAGGTTATTTTTACTAGAATATCAATGGCAATTTACTTATTAGTTTAAGGAATTGTCTCATCTTCAAAGTGAGTTATCTTATGAATATTTATTAAAATTCACTTGCTTACATAAAATGATGTTTTAGTGTAGGTCATGAAGTTATGCATATCCCTTTCTTTAATTATCATGGAATAACATGACTTAGGAATAAGGTGTTATTCCCACATTTTATCACCATAGCAAGTTCATATCACATGTTTAATAACTAATTTTTAAATTAAGTTAAGGGGAGTTTGAACCAAGATGATACACTTTTATTCTTGATCATCTATTTTGAAATCCACAAATAAAACAATAATATGGTTTTAAAATTTCTTTAAAAACTTAATTATCAAACCAAAACCACTATGATGTTTACTTCCTGTTAAAATAAATACAATGGTTTAGTAGTAAAAATCAAACAAGAGTATCCGTGGATCGATACTTGGTTCTTACCTTTAGTTTACTACATATTTGTCTGTGTATAGGTACACTTGCCTATTTGTGTGTGGTTTAGTTAAGATAATAATCATTCTTATAAATTTAAAACTAGAGATTGTGTGAACAAAAAACTTTGAAAAACTTAGCAAAATTTTCACAAAAACTTGTACACACAAGCCGCATCAAAATTCATGGGACATAGATGAAATGAAGTGTTGTAGAAGTTTGTTGTCTAATGTCGTGAGAATTATGTCTTCAACGTATAGGAGTAGGTATGTCATATGAGAACCACATTTATAAACAGTGTTGTATCGGTGTTGGTGGTGGTGAACCCACATTTTATAATATACGTGGCGAAACTGTAACATTCGTAAATTTTTAAACCCGAACCCGACCCATTTTTTTAAAAAAAAACTTTTATTATTCGGACCCACACTTATTAATAACAACAACGAATTTTATTAATTATATGATCATCCCTATGTTTATTCTCATTTAATGTATCAATTATACGTTTTTTACGTTCAATCAACAAGCTAAATACTAGGGAATAGTTTGCAAATAGTTAAACCACCTCTCCCCTTTCCTTTTCCTCCCCGTCACCACCAACGATCCCCTTCTCCCTATTGATTTTGATCCACAAACTTTATCCGGGAATAACGTAATTGGTCGTCTCTACACGTCAATTGATCAATCACGCGTCTAATTACAAACTAATTATGTTAATATCCAGAAAATTGATACCTCATTCTCATTAACACTAACCACGGACTTAATAGACACCAAACCACTATAAATACTAGTCCATAGCGCAATTCAATCATCCTACATCATCCTCTTAGCATCACGAATTAGAGCCCTCTATCAATTTTAATCCAGAAGCAATTTTTGATCTATTTTGATCTCATGTTCATACCAAAAAACCCTAACGTCTTAATCGCTATCAATTCGGATCCCTAGCGGGGCTTATCATCAAGATTTCTCGTGGGACTAACTAACTTGTTCGCTTTAACCGTCTCCTTGTTGTGAGTAATCACATCCCCTTTTTCTCTATTTTGTTTTCATGGCATGATGCGTACTATAAACTATTATTATTATTACTATTATTATTAGTATACTAATATACTCAAACCAATTCCATTATTTGCGTGATTGTGATACTGTTCGATTAATTGTTGATTGCTATATGAATTATCTTTTTACTGCTTTTATGGTTGGTTGGTATCTCATTCTCATCCGCATAGTATGATCATACGCCGCCGGAGAAACTCGAAGCCATTTGGTTCGAGGGGAAATGACACTTTTTACTTTATGTTGTTTATTGGCTGCGAATTCTTCTGAATAGACATGTCTGTAACCTATTGGCATGATCGAAAAGGCCCATATACTTGTTTACGTTAATTGATGATATCCACTTACGCAAGGAATTGTTTATTTTCTCATTGTTGTTATTATTATATTAAACTGTTATTACTCACTCAACATGTGTTGTTGACAAATTATTTTTACGCCTAATGCAGGTTGTTATATGAAATGAATGTAAGTGGATAATTAGTTTGGACTTTAGGAGTAAATGTTGTATTAATTTTTGAATTATTTGTGTACGATTGTTGTGAATAAATAAATTTTTATATTGACATTTATTATTATTTTTAGTGTGTTTAAGTTATCATACAAATTATATCGCCACCCTAACATGTTCGTTGTAGGTTGGGATGTTAAAGAAACGTTGATACCAAGCCCTCGGTGCTTGTTTGTAATGCCCCGGTACCGATGCCCTACTTTGACGTTGGATTTACTCATAAACACAGTTCTAAATATCAGAGTGAATTAAAACTTTTTGCGGAATTTAATAAGTCAACCATATATTATATAACATTCTAAATCTTGTCTTAACATAATTCATATTCGTCTTTTAACATAAAAACATAATCAAATATAACATCATAACATTCTTCTCAAGATGCTAGTATCCTCAGTCCAATGTCATGTGTCTTCATTCAAGCTAGCTACCTTAGCCTATTCACCTGCGTACATACTAAAATTTAGCTACGCTTAGTGAGTTCTAGTTAATCAGGAAACATACAATACGTTCATCTGCTACATACTTAACATGCTTTTCTTTCTTTTGTACATACATAAGTAGATACCTTCATTCTTACTGTCATACATTCATTATTTCATGCTTTCATATTTTATCTTACTTTGCGTACGTACTTATGTGTTTTAAAGATCCTTGCACCCTATAACCTCACAGATATTATTAGGGTCTGCCACCCTTCTTTCACAAATATTATTAGGGTCTGCCACCCTCCTTTCACAGATATTATTAGTGTATGCCACTCTCCTTTCACATATATTATTAAGGTCTGCCACCCTCCTTTCACAGATATTGTTAGGGTCTGCCACCCTCTTACCATATGCCCATACATACCTTTCTTTATATTTATATTTATATTTATGTACTTTCATACATACTCTTAATATTTTTCTATAACACTCATATATCATTCATACATCATTCATTAAACATTCACATATCATACACTTACCCGTTAAGGTAAGTGTATTAACTAATCACATCGAGCATGCACATAGCCCTGAAAAAATAACAAGGAAACGGGGCTAGAAGCTCACTTGCATCCTGTTCCTTTCTGAGTTTACAGTAATACCCCTGCTTAGCTGGGCACGGCTAACTGTGTAACAATTATATTATCAGTTAACTACTTCTAGCTATATCATACTTCTAGGTTAGTGTAACCCCTAGCTAACGAGGGTCTGGGGGCAGCGCCCCTGGCAGCGGGGTGTAGACGCGCCAACCCCTAGCAGGGTCCAAGGGGCAGAGCCCCTGGCTGGGGTTAAAAATTCAGTAACAATTCTTTACTAAAAATTCATCAGAAAACTGAAGTTTGAAGCGATCCAATCGAACCACAATTCTAATCGAATCACCATTTTAATCGAATCAAAATTCTAATAGAATCACAATTCTAATCAAATCGAACGTTATTTCCAATCGAATAAAATTACTCATTCTATTCGATTCCTTGGCCAATTTGATTCATTTACTTTTCATTTGAATTCAGTTCTTTAAGGGCTCGATTCATATCTAGTTTCCATTCTCATCATTTTCCTGACTTTCCATTCGACTCGTTTTTCCCGTCTTGCATAAAAATGAGCCTTGGACTATAACCACATCATTTTCTTGCACTCACCTGGTCCAAACATTACCCGTTCGTCCCGTCTCAATTAAAAAATCTTGTTTACATTCAAGTTTACATTTTTCTTACATAATAAGGCCCTATTTGCCTAAGTATCAAATATTAGGGTAAACCGACCTCAAAAACTTAGCCTTTCATCTAAAACGTACCTTTTAGATTTGTTTTTTCTTCGACTTAGATTCAACACGTGAATCTAGACGTGTTTCTTGCTTCGTTTGATGAAGATATAAGCCGAACCCACTCCTTCTTCACTTCGGATTTGGTCCAAATGGTAGCAGCGTGTTTGTGTGTATTTTTAGTGTGTGGAGGCAAAGTTGGTGGAAATGCGAGTTTTAGGGAGGTTTAAGGGTGTTTATATTCCCCTAAGCCCATGACTTAAGGCCCATCACCATCCCTTATTCCATATTTTATTGTCCAAACCCACACTATTTTATTTTTATTTAACTTAACTATATAATTACACACCATTAAGTAAATGAAATTCTATTATTTTTTATATCAGAAGTAAGATGTTACATTGTTTAAGGCCATAAGCTGCCATCTTTAATTTTCAAACATGGGACGGGTGATGACTGTCGACACACTCGAGAGGATGAAACATATACACATTTTCGTTAAGATTACCATGGAGTAACTTTTCTTGACGTCTAGTTGATGGTTGGGCCACGATTGTGAAACAACAAGACTTAAAGCAGTTCGAATGGTGGTTGGTTTTAACGCAGGGCTGAATGTTTCATCACAATCGATACCAATATGATGAGATTTTCCATTTACAACCAAATAGGCATTGTATTGCTCGAGACTACCGTCCGTATGATATCTGTGGTGAAATAGCCACATGTATCGAATTACATGTGCTTCGGTCGGTCTATGTACTAAATCCCATGTATTATTTTTTATTAAAGATTTGTATTCAGTTGTCATGGCATTCGACCAGTTAGGATCAGATAATGCTTGTGTATGGGATTTTGGAATTAGTGAAGGTGGGTCCAGGTTTGTTGTGAAGCCATGAAGGTTGAAAGGAATATTTAGTTTGATAATTCCAGCATGTGATTAGGTGACCATTAGGTGAGAGGGTTTTGGTGGTGGATGGGCGGGGCTTGGATGCACAATACTGGTGGTCTGAAATGTGGGATATGTGTATGGAAATTCATGGTATATGTTGGTAGTGGATGGATTTTGAGGAGTACGTGGTGGGGAAGTAGGGTGTTACGTAGTGGTGGATGGTGGGTTATTATTGGAATTGGGTGGAGTTGGAGAGGTGGTTTTTATTTGTGAAGGTACTTATTGCATGTTTAAAAACCAGTGGAAGAAGGAGGTTGAGGTGCGGATGATGTTGGGCCAGTGTGGTTTGGTTCAGAAGTGTTGGGTACAATTGACTTAAAGATGGTTCAAATATTAATGGAGAAGTATCGGTATCAAGAAATGAGTTGGACGGTGGTGGGGTGTAAACATTTAAGAGAATGGAAGAGTTGACTCATCAAAGGTCACATGGCAAGATATAGTAAGTTTTACGATTTCGTTGTCGAGGCATCGATAGCCATGGTGATTGGTAGGATAACCGAGGAAAACACATGGGTTGGAACTAGGTGCTACTTTTTTAGGGAGAGTAGCAGTTTAATTCGGGTAACAAGTACATCCAAAAAAATTTTAGATGATCATAGGTAGGTTGCTTTAGGTATAATGCAGTTAAGGGTGTGTTATTGTTCAGTACTTTGGTTGGAATTATGTAAGTAAACCGTGGTGTGAAGCGATTCTATCCAAAATTGTGGCGAGATGGAAGCATGTGTGAGTGGAGCAAGCATTAATTCGTTCAAACGTTTAACCATGCGTTCCGCTTTCCCGTTTTATTGGGAAGTGTGAAGAAAAGAAAATCGGAATTGTAAGCCATTTTGGGATGAGAATGTGTGAAATTGGGCATTATCGAATTCACCGCCCATGTCACAATGAAATGTTTTAATGTCATGATTAAATTGAGGGGCGGAAAATTTATAAAATTGAGTAAATTTACCAAAAGTTTTTGATTTAATTTTGAGTGGGTATACCCATGTGTATTGTGTATGAGCACCAACTAGGACTAAGTAATATTTGTAACCATGATTACTTAAGACTGAGAAGTCCACAAATCACAATTTTAACATATCAAATGGATAAATTGTACTAGAATTAGATAATTCAAATGCTAAACATTTGTTCTTAGAAACTTGACAAGACATGAAAACAAAGGAAATGTCTTGTTTAATACAGGAAATAAATTTATTCAAACTTAAAAAAACTTTGAACATAAAAGTAGGGATGTCCTAGAAGGTTATGTCATGATGTGGAATATGAAGAAGCAACAAACGATGAAGCGGTTGTGGATGTTGGTACTGTGAGTGGATAAAGCGGAACTGAGCTATTGTGATGACTCAAGATCTTCCCAGTCTTGTAATCCTTCACAAACAAACCAAAATGATCAAAATCAACATTAACCAATTATCAAAAATAAAATGACGAATTGAAATTAGGTTTTTAATATTCTTGGTATGCATAAAATGTTTTTAAGTTGGAGTGGTTTAGAGGAGTAAGGTAGGAGGGTATTTCCCGATCCGATAACTGGTACACTATTGCCATTTCTGACTAAAATAGATTTAATAGAATTAACACAAGGGTTAGTAAGATGCCTTCGTCTAATATTAACTGATGGGTTTCCCCGGTATCCATGACCAATGGTGCCTCAGGCGAGTCGATGGTCTTTGACTAAAAAGCTGCCCCAATTTCGCTGGGTTTAAGAGGGTTAACATCGGTGACATGGGCCTAAGCAGTTTGAGCATTAGGTCTGCTTGAACTTGGCATAGAAGAACCGGCCGATGGACTAGCCCAACCAGCTTTGGCTGGGTAGGGGCAAGTTGGCGGGGTCCAGAATTGAGGATCCCAATACTGGGGTCCAGATTGAATTGGGCTGTGTCCCATTGTTGGAGATTAGGGTATCCAAAAGAGGGGGTGGGGCATTGCATGGCCGATTAATGCTGTTCGAGGAGGACGACTCAACATTAGTTGAGGATTGGGTTTGACCATATTGATTGTTTGGTTTTCTTCTAGACTGGCGAGCCCGACAGTTAGGTTTTGGATCACGGCGAGGGTTTTGGTGATGAACTGGTGCGTTAACGGCCAAAGATTTTGGTGCGGAACTCATATCTCGAGCACTTTTTCATTGTTACTCGAGTTGTAAAATGCTGCAAGCTGTCTCGCTGGTCGAATAACTTTTATTGATGAACGAACCAACTGTACCGAATTTGATAGGCAGTCCATAAACCAACTGAAGCACAAGTCTTTTCTCATTAACCGGACATTCTACATCGTTCAAATGGTCTGATAGTTCTTTGAGACACTGGCAATAGGCTTCGAGTGATGGCATGAGAGAACACGGGTGTAACTCATATCTAAAACGATTATCACTTAGATCTAATACCGTGAGGATCTAGTTCATGATTACTCTGTAATATTAGATTATATTTGGTGTATGTGTGCGTATATATTATAGTAATACCTTATATTGAAGCGTTGAACGAGGGAACAATTGGACAGCAATTCAATAAGGTTAATCCAAAACTTAAATTAAACAGAGGTGAACACCTCTATATATAGAAGATGGGTCTAGTTCGTTACACATTCCGTAACGAACTCGCCTTCCACTTCGTTACATTACAAAACGAATAATAAACTTAACGAACTATCTCCTAATTCGTTAAACATCCCTAACGAATTAGGAGGGAACTTAACTTAACCGTCTAGTTCATTAAACATCCTTAACAAACTAGACATACAATAAGGAACTAGTCAATAATATAAATAACTTTTACATTATAATAATCAAAAGATAAATACAAAAACTCGAGACGCAAAACCGTGCACTAACAGACACCCCCTCGTCTTGAGCTCTTTCTCTTTAAGTTATTCGAAGCATTTGGACTGCCAGTCTCTGCAGCTGTGAATCTCATGCTCATGACACACACGAACAACACGTTGAAATTGCATTGCTCGGTCATAGTCTTCACGACGCTCTATTAATATCTTAATCTTGAACAACTCATCATTGTCGGTGTCTATCAAGTTCACGAGCCACATCGGATCAATAATCTTAATCAACTCGGTCTTTAAGCCCTTACCCAGAACAATAACGGCCTCGCCAGTTCGATTGTCATAATATCATCGGTTGAAAGATAAATACATGTGTTGATTCAGCGTCTTGACTAGTACCCGCTTCATCATTTTCGGCGGTTTAACTTTAAGCACCAGCTTCCTCCAACCCGTCCTTGGATCTATCTCATCAATACCCTTACGAATTAGGATCTGCGTCTTAAAGAATTTAAATCTGTGGTTCACCTCAAACAGCAAATGTTGGTGAAACCAAATTGCTTGGTGATTCCCACCACGGTTAATAAAAGGATGGTACGCGAGAGTATGTACATCCCATCTTGGCAATGAGAGAACATCAGTCATCTTTTCATAATACTTAACGCCGTTATCCCATTTGATGATGCAAACTTTTATCTCAGAATCAAAAAGCCATGAAATAATATCACCTCGAACTTTTGACACGACCCTGAAAGAATTCGTCAGATTGGCTTTGGCACGTGCCAAGGCTTCCTGCTTTTGTTCTTCATCAACGTACCTGAATGCATCGATAATATTACGAGCTCTCTTGTCTCTGTGAGCGAACCAACCTTGAATATCTTCAACAGATGGATCAATCTTCGAATCAAATCTTGTATCAATAGTTTTGCCCTTTGATTCCTTCTTCAACTGATCCTCGGCTGCTTTGACAATTTCTTCAGTGAATACCGGAGCACCCTGATCAACATTAGAGTATTGAAATAAATCAGGGTATTCCTCAGCCGTCACGTCCTCAATCTCTACCACCTCGTCTTCATAAATGAAAGACGTGTTCATCTGAATAGTCGGATCATTCAAGACCTCTTCAATATTATCGACTTCCACATCACCCACAGCCTCTAACATGGTTAGTTCATAGTCATTTAGACCATGCAGTATAGAAATCTGCTCTCGTGTTAAGCACCATTCCATGATCTGCCCAACCTCAATCTCATCAGTGTTTACCAAGCTTCTTATCACCCCCTCAACATCAACGAATATAACAGTGTCAGCCTTTATCGACTCAATCGGTTTAACATTCTCCGAGTCATGATAAACAACAACAAGTTTATCCGATTTACCAGAAGCACTAGTACCTGCACCAGAGGATGAGTCGTGAGTTTGTTTCGTCTCACCTCCAACACTTGACTCATCAGGATCTTCATCATCGTTTCTGAGCTTCTTTAGTGTGTCTTCTTTACATGTAAGTTGCATAATCATGTCTTCTTGTTGTTGTAACTTCACCCCCTGAGACATAACAATATCACGAAAAGCTTTGGTCTCCTTTTGGCAGAAAGAGACATAACTCAACAGCTTCTTTTGATTCTCCATCAACCGCTCTTGATTAAGCCGATCAGTAGACATTTGATTTTCATAAAGATGAAGTAATCTCAAGTGCATATTTGTCGGTTGTTCCTGTGTCATTGCATTAAACGAGTGAGGAACTAGATGAACAGGACCCTAAGGACGATTGCGCCTCATGAATGAAATATCCATAGGTGGTGGTGTCATCATCGTCGGTGTTGGTGAAACCACCGAGGTAGCAATCGTAGGCCTTGGCAATGTGGATAGAATAGACTGTGGGATCATGCCAAGCCTAGGATCGGATGTAAGAGTGGTCGTCAACATGAGATCCGGGGTGCTAGTAGTAAGCGGTACCGCCGGGCGTTGAATAATAGACGACCTTGGAGATATACTAGCTCTAGCAGTCACACGTCGGGTTCGAGGACTGTTCACTGGCAATTTCTTTCCCTTTCCTTTTACGTTCAGCAGCTTCAACAACAGCTGCCTCAGCCTCAACACGTTGTTGTTGAGCTGGATCACTACCAAAACCACCATCATTATCATCACCATCATTCCCACCTGGTCCTTCCTCACGCTCAGAATCCGAGTCATCGTGGATCCAACGATCATTGGGAGGACATACATAATCCAGATTCATCAAATGACCAATCAATCTTTTGGTTGGTCATTGTGGATCTTGCTTATAAATCTTCATTCTGCGAACAGTATCTGCTGTCATTTATTTCAGCGCCATCACATCATTCTGAAGTGTCTAATGAATCAGATCTTGGATAATAAGCTAATTGAACCAAGAATACATTAAGAATATCTTGCGTCTATTCATCACAAGATAATTCTCCTTGAGATAATAAAGATCATCCTAGAAAAATTAAATGGCTTATTCAGTATCAACGCTACAAATGCCGATTGTAACATAATTCGACATTCGTTAAAGCCAGCCTTCCGTCCACCAAGGCAATGAATTAAAACATGAAGTACTTGTATGTTGGGCACAAGCAAGCTTTGTTGTACATGGACTTTCCTAAATCACCGGTATAACGTACACGGGCAAATAAACCTCGAATCAACTCCCGATCAAATTCGCACGGGTTATCGATATTATCATTAAACTGCAGAACTCTTCTGATAACTTCCCATGTGATAATAATGGATTTTCCTTTGATAGTAGCAGTGATGTGATTTTCAGCTTCAACATAACGGGATGAATTCCATAACTGATGTATAATGCTGAAATGAATAGTCGGGCGAACTGTCACAGCATAATGGATCACCGAACGTCATATAAAAGTCAACAGATCTCCAAATACGTACTCATCAGCAAAATTCATACCGACAAAATCACAGATGTTATGCTTTTTGTTGTACGATAGTAAAGATAACTCCTGTTGTTGTTGTTGTGGCTCAGCTACAGGAGGATCCTGCTCCATATTATCAGCCATTACACTATATAAATAAAACCAAGAATTAGTGATAATGAATAATAAAAATACACAAATAATTAAAAGATTAAAATTAAACTAATTTATAAACTTTTAACTTTAAAATAAATTAAAAATGTCATTCGTTAAATACTTTGATTCATTATAACGAATTGGAGATTCGTTATGACGAATTAGTTACTTCGCTATCAAGTAAATAAAGCGAATTATATCTAACTAATCAAGAATAAAAGCTAACGAATTATGACTTGATTCGTTATAAATTATAAATGATTATCCTAATTCGTTTGATCTGTATAACGAATTGGACACGAATTAGTTCCAATTCGTTACTGTAATATCCCGAAATTTCTAAAATAATATTAATTATATTATTTTATATTGGTGGGAAAGTTTACTTGGGTTAGTTGAGGAATAATAAAATAAAGTAGGAGTTATTATAAGTCGGGCTTGTGTTGGGTTAGTAATATGGGTAATGGACTTGGATATGAAAGGAATGAGGATGGACCATGGGCTCAAGCCCATGATCCATAATATATAAACCTTAAATTACCAAGTAATTCATTTATTTCCATTCCATTCCATACACCACCCAAAACACACACTTAGCTCTCTCTCATCCTACTTCTCTCTCTAGCCGAAATCACCAAGAAAACCCGATAATCGATCCGAGGTAATGATAGTATGATATTGTAGAGATCCAAAACCGTTAGATCTAGTTGCGAAATGACGAGCCGACACCTTATACCTTTTAAGTCACGAGATCCGGAAGGAATCGGGTATAAACCAATCGAAAGATGAGCTTAGGGATCACCCTAGCTCAGATCTGGATCGAACGGGATAAAAAACGGTGAAAACGGTGGTGAAACGAGCGAGATCTCGCTTTTCCGGCGAGATCCCGGTTTTCCGGTGATTACGGCGCCGGAAAGGCGGCCCCGGAAAAGCGTGTCCGAGGATTTCAGAATATTCTGACATTCTGACCTAACCCTAGTTCGTTAGCGGTGACTTAACGAACTAGAAGGTAAATCGTTACTACATTTTGTTAAAGGAAATAACAAACTAGAAGCAGTTTGTTAAGCCATTCGTTAAGTAATTCGTTAACGAAGGAATAACGAATTAAGAGTAATTCGTTATGCCCCTTCGTTAAGGAAAAGTAACAAGGAAGCTTCAATTCGTTAAGTAGTTCATTAAGGGAAAACTGACGAATGAACCTCCAGTTCGTTAAAGGTTCAGTTCGTTAAGAGATAACGAAGGAGCCTCCTTCGTTAACGAACTGGATAACAAAGTGGACTTTGAAAGAATGATAGAAGTGGTCCCTGGACTTAGAAAAGAATGATTTAATTACAAATAGCCCTTGGACTTTATTAATGATTAAGAGGTTAACATTAAAATATTATCTTGAAATCCTAATGGAAAATGTGTTAAGGCAGTTAATGAAAATAAATTTTTTCCAAGATGACCTGGCAGCTCTACCCCAGCCAGGGGCTCTACCCCTTGGACCCTGCTTGGGGCTGCCGCCCCTAGACCCCGCTGCAAGGGGCGTTGCCCTCGTACCCCCGTTTGCTGAGGGATATAATTAGACTAGAAACGTGATATGGGTAGTGATAGTTAATTGATACGTGTAATTGTTATATAGTTAGTCGCGCACAGCTAAAGAAGGGAATAACTATAAATGGTGAACGTAAGCGAGTTCAGGTGAGTTTCTAGCCCCACTTCCTTGTTATGTTTTCGGGGCTGTGTGCATACTCGATGTGAAGTGTGAGTACACTTACCTTAAGTGGTATGTGTATGCTATAATGTTTTATATGATATATATAGATGTTATTAACGGATGTCTGTCGATCCGTGAACGATCTTCGGATATTGAACGTGTAGACGGGGAAAGTAACATTTGCTGGTGCGTGAACGATCTTCGGTTATTGTGCGTACCCCAATTGGAATGAACTCTAAGTGGTTATTAGTATGTGTAAATGTTGTGATGCAACTTGGTTATTATGTAAATGATGTAATGATATAAACTGTGTTGTAGATAAGTACTAGTAGAGTGTGATAGAAGTGGCAAGGGTTTAGTAAGGGTGTTAGTGGCATGATGATAGTACGTGGTAGGGTAAGCCTATACGTGCCTTCGTTATTAAAGTGGCATAACGCGAGTGCGTGGTAGGGTAAGCCTATACGTGGCTTCGTTATTAAGTGGCATAACGTGAGTGCGTGGGAGGGCAAGCGTCAATGTGCTTCCGTAAGCAAGTGGCTAAGTGGTTAAGGGGCAATTAAGTGGTAAGGTGAGTAGGTTAGACAGTGGACCTTGTGTCTTCAGAATATGTATATAATGCATGTAGTGGTTGTATGGTAAGTTGCTCGATTAACTAGAACTCACTCAGCGTAGCAGACTTTTAGTATGCATGCAGGTGAGCAGATTTATGAGCTAGCATGAGAATGGCACATGGCATGGATTGAACGGTTGCATTTGAAGATTGAAGAAATGATGTTTTAAATATAATGTTTTGTGTTATGGTATCAAAGAAAAGACTTAATGTTTTGTAACGAATGACTTAAGTTAACATTTCTGAGAAAGTTTTAAATAACTCTGATTGTAAGAATGGTGTTTATGAGTAAATCCGACGCTAATGTAGGGCTACCAGGTTCGGGGCCTTACAAGTTGGTATCAAAGAAAAGTTTGAGAGATCTAAGCATCCTACATGCTTAGACTCGAACAGAGAGTGGGATTAAAATAAGAAAAGAAAGAAGATGCCAGTACGAGAATGTCATGTGTCACTCAAGCAAGCTAAGTGAAGGCAAAGTATGTGATTAATTTCACATGTAAAGTAGAATAATGTATGAATGCTAGCTTAATTGCTAGGGGTAGGAGTATATGATGATATGAACTATTTGTTTGTTTAACTGTTTAAAAATAGAATTAGCACAAATAGACTCAGAAGAGGAAGTGTATAGGACACGGAAAGTAACGTGAGCAGCTAATCACAGTTGGTCACTGTTATTACCTGTTAGCCTTACTATACTTATACTAAATGGTTCCTTAAGTGATGACGTTTGTGTTTTCTTTTTTAGAATACGATGGCTGGAGCTAGAGAGAGTGCGGGAGCAGGAGGACCATTAGACGTCGTGGCAGGCCTCGTCTTGTCTGAAAACCTTTGGTAGAAACAGCTTCCAACACGAGAGACGAAGGAAGCGCAGCTAAGCGAAAACCAAGCAATAATGAAGGACATCAATATGACCCTGCTGTTCAAGCTGCCATTGATCAAGCTGTAGCAGTCGCCATGAAGAATTTGAATCCTGAGAAGTCTGTTGGAAGTCATGCAAGAACTGTTGAGAGATCGGGGGAGAATGGTAAGAAGAATGATGAGGGGGGAAAGGGTGACTCGAGGGAAGACCAATCTATGGAGGTTGATGACAGGAAGAGAAGCTGAGGTGGGTGCAACTATGAGTCCTTCAAAGGATTGACCCGCCAAAGCTGGCTTGTCTAGGAGACGCTATCGCTACTCTCCAATGGATGACCACTATGGATAAGATTATCCGAATTAGCGAGTGTCGTCCCGACCAAGCAGTGGGTTATGTCACTCAGTCATTTGGAGATGAGGCTATGTACTGGTGGGAAACTTTGGAACAAAGGAAGACCCGAGAATAGATTAAGGCAATGAGGTGGAATGACCTGAAGGAGTTAGTGAGAAAAGGTTTTGTGCTGATGCCGAGGTTGAGAGGGCCGAGATGAAGTTTCTGAATCTGAAAGCAGGCAAGATGACACACCCCGAGTACACCACTGAATTCAACCGCATGTCTAGGCTGGTGCTTGACATGGTGAACACTAAGGCGAAATGGATTAAGTGCTACGTTAGGGGGCTTCCCCAGAAGGTCTGCACGTTAGTCAAGGCTAACAAACATACTACCTTTGAGTCTGCAGTGGAGTTAGCAGAGGTGGTTTATGATGATCTAGCGGTGGATGATGTGGAAGTGGAAGATAAGGAAGAAGGGAAAGTAACCAAACGGACTGCAGACGTAGTGGAGTATGCTGGGAAGAAGACACAAAACATTGCAAGCAAGGAAACATGTAAGGTGTGCGGGAAAATGCACTTGGGAGAATGCAAGGCTGGTCCAAATCAGTGCTACCGATGCGGGAAGAAGAGACACATCTCACATGAATGCACCGAGGACCAGAAATGTTAGAAGTGCGGTAAGTCAGGTCACATAGCTAGAGACTATGGAGAGGTCATGGCAGTGGAAGGAAGAAGGGGGACGCGTAAAAGGATGGTTTATCAGTCACTAGGAGGGTTGCAGGAGAATAAATGGCTCGTCATAGTTGTTTTATGTTAGTACTGTTAGGGGGCGTGTTTTATGTTACGGCTGGACCTATGTTTGTCTAGCGAGCTTGAATGATTTCCTTTTTATGTTTTATGAATAACTTGAGATTCCTTGTGATTTTGTATGAATGACTTACGAATTATCTTGAATGCATGTTGGTTATGATAAATAGTTGTGGGGTGATAAAGCGTCGCCTTAGGCGTTAACGTTATTATATAAAACAAGATTTCTTGGGAAGACGAGACGAGACTTGGTGCATAGAGGGCCTCATGGACAAGCTGCCATAATAGCTAAAACACATGAACACCACTCGATGACTGCAAGTCAGGAATAAGAAGGGTAACCTAGAAAATAAAGACAATTAGGCAAGGATGTGAATATAAGAAGTGTTCCTTTTACAAGGAATAAGTTAGGTTTCGGGAACGAAACCTCTTTAAGAGGGGGAGACTTGTAACATCCCTAAATTTCTAAGATAATATTATTTAATATTGGTGGGAAAGTTTTCATGGGTTTGTGGAGGAATAATAAAACAAAGTAGGAGTTATTATGAGCTGGGGGCATGTGTTGGGTTAGTAATATGGATAATGGACTTGGTTTTGAAAGGAAGGATGATGGATCATGGGCTCAAGCCCATTATCCATAATATATAAAACTTAAATTACCAAGTAATTCATTCATTTCCATTCCATTCAATACACCACCCAAAACACACACTTAGTTCTCTCTCATCCTACTTTCTCTCTCTATCCAAAATCACTAAGAAAGCCCGAGCATCGATCCGAGGTAATGATAGTATGATATTGTAGATATCCAAATCCGTTAGATCTAGTTGCGAAATGACGAGCCGACACCATATACCGTTAAAGTCACGAGATCCTGATGGAATCCGGTATAAACCGACCGAAAGATGAGCTTAGGGACCACCCTAGCTCAGATCTGGATCGAACGGGACAAAAAAACGGTGAAAACGGTGGTGAAACGAGCGAGATCTCGCTTTTCCGGTGAGATCCCGGTTTTCCGGTGATTACGGCGCCAGAAAAGCGTGTACGAGGATGTCAGAATATTCTGACATTCTAACCTAACCCTAGTTCGTTAGTGGTGACTTAATGAACTAGAAGGTAATTCGTTACTCCATTTCGTTAAGGGAAATAACGAACTAGAAGCAGTTCGTTAAGCCATTCGTTAAATAATTCGTTAACGGAGGAATAACGAATTAACAGTAATTCATTATGCCTCTTCGTTAAGGAAAACAAACGAAGAAGCTTCAATTCGTTAAGTAGTTCGTTAAGGGAGAACTGACGAATGAACCCCCAGTTCGTTAAAGGTTCAGTTCGTTAAGAGACAACAAAGGAGCCTCCATCGTTAACGAACTGGATAACGACGTGGACTTTTAAAGAATGACAGAAGTGGTCCCTGGACTTATAAAAGAATGATTTAATTACAAATAGCCCTTGGACTTTATTAATGATTAAGAGGTTAACATTAAAATATTATCTTGAAATCCTAATGGAAAATGTGTTAAGGCAATTAATGAAAATAAAAAGCTTCCAAGCTGACCTAGCAGCTCGACCCCAGCCAGGGGCTCTGCCCCTTGGATCCTGCTTGGGGCTGCCGCCCCTAGACCCCGCTGCCAGTGGCGCTGCCCTCGGACCCCCATTCGTTGAGGGTTATAATTAGACTAGAAACATGATATGGGTAGTGATAGTTAATTGATACGTGTAATTGTTATACAGTTAGTCGCGCACAGCTAAAGAAGGGAATAACTATAAACGGTGAACGTAACCGAGTTCGGGTGAGTTTCTATCCCCACTTCATTGTTATGTTTTCGGGGCTGTGTGCATCATCTATGTGAAGTGTGAGTACACTTACCACTTTGGTAAGTGTATGCTATAATGTTTGGTATGATATATATAGATGATATGAACGGATTTCTGTCGATGCGTGAACGATCTTCAGTTATTGCGCGTACCCCCAATGGGAATGAACTCTAAGTGGTTATTAGTGTGTGTTAATGTTATGACGCAACTTGGTTATTATGTAAATGATGTAATGATATAAAGTGTGTTATAGATAAGTAGAGGTAGAGTGTGATAGAAGTGGCAAGGGTCTAGTAAGGGTGTTAGTGGCATGACGATAGTACGTGGTAGTGTAAGCCTATACGTGCCTTCGTTATTAAAGAGGCATAATGCGAGTGCGTGGTAGGGTATGCCTATACGTATCTTCGTTATTAAGTGGCATAACGAGAGTGCGTGGGAGGGCAAGCCTCAATCTGCTTCCTTAAGCAAGTGGCTAAGTGGTTAGGGGGCAGTTAAGTGGTAAGGTGAGTAGGTTAGACAGTGGACCTTGTGTCTTCGGATACATATATAACGCATGTAGTGGTTGTATGGTAAGATGATCGATTAACTAGAACTCACTCAGCATAGCTGAATTTCAGTATGCACGTAGGTGATCAGATTTAAGAGTAGCACGAGAATGGCACATGGCGTGGATTGATTGGCTGGCATCTGAAGATGAAAAAAACGATGTTTTAAATATAACGTTTTGTGTTATGGTATCAAAGAAAAGATTTAATGTTTTGTAACGAATGACTTAAGTTAACGTTTTCGCGAAAGTTTTAAATAACTCTGATTGTAAGAATGGTGTTTATGAGTAAATCCGACGCTAAAGTAGGGATACCGGGTTCGGGGCCTTACAGTTACACAATAACGAAAGGCCCTTAAAGCTTAACCTTTGACTAATTAAGTCAAGGTCAAAATTACCAAGAACATCAATAGTCAAAATTGCAAACTGAAATCAATTCAACCATAATCAACGATGTATAGCCAAACAGCTGATCACAGAGATCTTGAAAACACATTGCGAGCTGGATCGTATTAACCATTTGTACCAAATCATGATACACAATAGATAAATTAAGGTTTATAAAGAACTTAAAAACCCGATAACCAAATCAACAAACTAACCCTTAAGATGTTCCTTAAATATGACGAAAATAATTACGCCATCATCGTCTCTACCTTACGATTCTGAAAAACTGATTATTATTGAGAATAATGACGAACGAATTTCAGAGAAAAATTCGGCAGAGTAACAGTATGATTGTGAAGAAGAAAGCGAATAGGGGAGACGAATGGGTGCACGAATCCCTATGTACTCTGACACGACACAATCTCCAATACAACGAATCATTTGATTCGTTTGAATTTTGAAATAACGAATCAGGTGATTTGTTATCTTAAATGCACACATGGCAGAACGAATTAAAATTAATTCGTGAAAAGTTTAAGACTAAGCAATAACGAATTAGCTGTAATTCGTGTTTTATTCGTTAAGTAATGTTTAATGAATTAGAAGTTATTCGTTACAGAGTGGTGGAAGCGAAATAAATTAACGAATTAGAATTTAATTCATTATGAAAGACTTTAATTCATTATACATGACTAACGAATTACTTTTATGTAATTTTAAATTAAATTAATTAAATAAAAGAATAATTAATTATTGATACCAATTGTTTAAATAAGTCAACGAAATCCTGTATCTCGATGATCGAATACCTTAACGTGTTTTACTTTCCAAAAACACTTAAGTTAAAGAAAATTAAATAATATGTAAACGAAAAATTAAAATATTTTTGGTATTTAGAATTTTTGATGAAAGATATTTACAAGAAAAATATCCGAAAATTAAAATGTGAAGCAGAAAAATATATTTGTGTTTTTGTATGAGATTTTCAAAAGCGGTACATATTTTTGGATTTTGGTGAGTTTGAACACAGAATCATATGGACCAAATTGCCCTTCTATCAGAGTTTTATATTTTAGCGATATTGTGACTGGCGTTAAGTCGGTCATTGATATTGTTGTCCACTTAAATCTTATAACAAACTTTCAAGCGTTTCTGTGATATGATTAAATGTTCAATTAGAGCACAGAATATCAGAAACTATCAGCCTCTAATCTCGGTTCAAGTTTAATTTGATTTATACCATATCACCCCAACTTGACTTAAACCATTATACTGTTTACCAAAATTTGAATTTATAGAAATTTATGAGCAATGCATTGATTTTCCTTTACTGTGAGTGAGTATGCACGAGTCCATCTGTTGGCTTACATACACTGTATCCCCTGGGGTCCGTGTCTTATTGGTATTGAGACGCGCGCAAGGGAGGAACAAATGTATGACTAACAACGGATTTTGATCAAGTCAGTAGCTTAAATTTGTACGATGTACAGCAGTGATCAAGTTTAATGACTTTGGGTTTGCTCTAAAAGCGAGTAAAACATGCATATGAATACCCAGATGATCAAGCCGCATAAAGACTCACAGTGTCCAGAGCCTCAACGCTTGTTATTTGCTTTATTTTATTTTTAGGTGATCAAACAAATATAAGGCTTGAGTATGACAGGTTATTACATTTCTGTCATCCTCACCGTTATTTTTGTTAGAGACTAACACCTTTTACAATTTGGCATATATTTATGTTTATATCACATACATTACTCTAACAACTTTTTTAAGACCTATCACTGCACCAATGCAATTAATCACTCAGTCTTTTAAGCTTATTTCTTGCTGGATTTGGGGTCAAACGATCAATATACTATCATTTTCTCTTTTTGCTTCAAAAACTCAAATTTTGAGAAGCATAAAAAAATGAATTTAATCGCCCCAGTTACATTTAGTCTACAGATTAATGGCTATCCTATCGATTATCAAGTGAATAATAGGACCAAAACATGCAAGCATGCTCCACAAACTTAAATAACTGACATAATTTTCAGCGAGAAAATAAAGTAAAACGCATAACTGTCGCCCCAATTACTTTCCATTATCAGGTAAATGGCAATCCCAAACGTTTCAAGTAAACATCGGGACCAAACATATACACGTATATGTCCTTCAAATGTAGGTAATTGACATAATTTTCAGCGAACATATGCAAAAATCTTTTTGGATTTTTTCTTAACATACATAAAACACAATCTTTTTGTCTTTTTCAATTGTCTTATAAACAGAATAAAAAACTTCACAATCTTTTTGGTTTTTCGATTTTTCTTTACAAACTGAAAACACAATATTTTTTATTTTTCAAATTTTTCAAACAATATTTTTGATTTTTCAAATTTTTCAATGTTTTTAGATTTTATCTATACAAACAAAAAGCAAAATATTTTTGTCTTTTTCTATTTTACCCCCTAAAATCCGAACCAAAATAAAATAAAAGAAAAAGAAACCGAAAATAAAGATAGTCATAGTTGTTTTAGGATACAGCAAGGGTCTTCAATCCATTTAAACCAAGCAAAAATTTAAAACGAGTTTTGTCAAAAGCTTTGGTAAATAGATCGGCTTTTTGAAAATCGGTATGTACTTTTTCAAGGTCAATCAACTTCTTTTCAAAATAATCCCGTATGAAATGATATTGAATTTCGATATGTTACGTTTTAGAATGTTGTACGGGATTTTTGGTGATGCTAATGGCAGCAGAGTTATCAATTAAATTTGGAGTAGTAAGAAACTTCAAACCGTAGTCGCGCAGATGTTGTTGGATCCACAAAACCTGGGAACAGCAACTCGAGGCTGCAACATATTCTGCCTCAGCGATCGAAGTGGAGAACGTCGTCTGCTTCTTACACTGCCAGTAAAAAAGCCGGTTTCCTAAGAATTGACACCCTGCCGTAGTCGATTTGAAATTAATCTTGAACCCTCCATAGTCTGAGTCAGAAAAGGCCGTAAGTTCAAAGTTATCGTCCTTGGGGTACCATAACCCAATGTCAGGATTGCCCCTCAGATATTGAAGAATTCGCTCGACCGCTGCCAGGTGAGTCACTCGGGGACTAGCTTGGTACCTAGCACATAAAAAAACAGCAAACAATATATCAGGGCGAGAAGCCGTAAGATACATTAAAGATCCAATCATAGCACGATATAGGTTAGGATCAACGGTGTCCTCCAATTCATCAGGTGATAAGTTGTGACCCACTGGAGAGGAGTTGAAGGGATTTTTCCAGCAGATATCTTGAATCGGCTCAAGACATCGTTCACATACTTAGTCTGGTGAATAAAGATTCCTTTTGCAGACTGGTGAACTTGCAACCCTAAAAAGAAGTTCATCTCTCCCATTGAGCTCATCCCGAACTTTTGTATCATTTAGTTCTCGAATTCCTTACATAACTTGTTGTTTGTTGACACAAAGATAAAGTCGTCGACATATATCCGAACGAGGAGAAGATCATCACCAATATTCTTATAAAATAAAGTGCAGTCGACAGTCCCTCGCTTGAAGCCATTATCAGTCAGATGGTCGGCAAGCGTGGCATACCAAGCTCTTGGGGCTTGACATAGACCATACAGGGCCTTGTTTAATCGATAAACTCGGTCTGGATAATCGGGATCTTCAAAGCAAGGAGGCTCTAAAACAAACATTTCCTCGTGTAATTTACCATTGAGAAAAGCACTTTCACATCCATATAATAAACTTTAATATTCTTGTAATCCGCATAAGCCAGAAAGATTGGTATAGCTTCCAATCTTGCAACCGGAGCGTATACCTCGGTGTAGTCTATACCCTCTTGCTGATGGAAACCTTGCACCACTAGTCGTGCTTTGTTTTTCACGATCACACCACAATCGTCCTTTTTACATTTAAATACCCACTTAGTCGGAATATGCTTCTTAACTCTAGCAGGTTTATCGATACGATCCCATACACCCAGTCGGTTAAACTGTTGCAATTCCTCTTGCATTGCTTCTACCCAAGAAGGATCTTCAAGTGCCTAACGAGTCGAATTTGGCTCAACTTGGGATAGAAAGCAAGTGTATTTGGAAAGATTTATGATTCCAGAGGAATGTAGATCCGCATAAGCACACAATGCATTATTTTCACTTGAAGAGGCTACTTGATGACGCGTTAGTACACCCGCATCGAGTTCTCCAATGATGTTTTCCTTTGGATGATAGTAATGAATCCAAAGAGTGGGATTCTCAGAAACAAAAACATTGTCGAATAAGTTAGTTTAATGTTCTCCAATATTGTGATATGAATCATCATTGTCAACTGTGTCAGCAACATCAGGTTCAATAACTTGATCAACAACTTGAGTATCATCAGAAGAAGTAGAAAAATTATCCAAAGAAGCTGGAGGATCATCACATGGAACTTTAGTTAGAGCTACAGTTGGAGCTTCAACATCATTAGAACTTGAAAACCTTGGAATTACCAATTGATCTTCAAAATACGCACGAACCATGTCTTCATCTGGTTTCTCAGTTGATGGAATAAACGAATAAACATCCAGTCAGGACCTTTTCCTTGAGGAGGTGTGGTGTACCTTTGACAATCCACATGGTACCACTCCTCAACACAACCAGAAGTAAAACTAAATACCCTTTTCTTCGGAGATGTGTATTTTAAGAAATAACCCTCAATAGCCTTTTGTTGGTGCATAATGTCAGTAGTTCATAGTCTAGTGTCTGTAATCGAGTCTGTAATGTTTAATTATGTTTTGTATGTTTAAGCGAAGTTACTGACAAGTTCGCTTAACAGGCGAACTTGTTAGTCAAGCGAAGTTATGGACAACTTCGCCTGAACATGCCAGGCGAAGTTGTCGTGTATAAATAGTCCTAGGTTACGGCTTGGTTTGTAATCGTTGTTTAAGTTCGTGTCAGTAGTTCGAGTTCATTGTAACGTGAGGACGAGAGTCTGTACCAGTGATATTACATCACGTGTTTGAGTTATAATATATAACGTGTGTTCGTCTCGTGTGTTCGTGTGACTCGTGTTCTATACTCGTAATGATCTACGCAGGGATTCCGCACCTGAGTAGACCGAGATATCTCGTGTGATCCGTCCAGGAAACCTACAATTGGTATCAGAGCATTTGCTCGATTGTGTGGTTCGGGATATTCACGCGGGTATAGAAATCGTCCCGTTTCGACTATTCGCGGGACGTGTTTTCTGTGTTTTTGAGTCAATCTTACCTCCTACCATCGTGTTCAAGCCTTTGCACCGTCAAAAACCTCGTAAAATCCAGATTTCAAATCTGCAAAAACGTCCGTGTTCATCAGGCGAAGTTGCCGTCAGGATACGTAGGGTTTCGGCGAAGATATAAGGTTAAGCGAAGTTATCCACAACTTCGCCTACCTTCTCAAGTTAGCCTAACTCAGCGAAGTTCTCTACAACTCCGCCTACCTCCTAAGTTCGCTTACCTTAAGCGAAGTTAATCATCTGCGAAGTTCTTCAGCGAAGTTAATCAGCGGCGAAGTTAAGGCTTAAGCGAAGTTATCCGTAACTTCGCCTACAGTACTTTTCAGAAAATTTTTTGATTTTTTTTGGAGTTTCTTACTTTTCGGGAAAGATGTCGTCGATTAACATCTCTGAGTTAGTGAAGATGAAAGTTGAAGCAGGGTCAGCTACTAAGGCCCCAAGATTGCTGAAGGGAACCGATTTCGTTGCATGGAAGGATCGGTTCATACAATATGTTAAGTACCAGGATGCGAAGATGTGGGTATGCATCCAGGATGGTTATATTCCACCAGTTATGGAGTATGAAGGTCGTGATCAAATCAAAAAGTATAGCAAAATGGAAGAAGAAGAGAAAAAGATGTATGAGGCCGAGAGCAAGGCTCATGCTGCTATTACTATGGCTCTTCCACAAGAGATCCTTCATACGTTTAGAAAGTACACGTCAGCAAGAGAGCTTTGGGAAGCTCTTGAGAACAGATTTGAAGGGAATGTAGGAATCCGTGCTTCAAAGATAAAATTGCTCAAAACCCAGTTCTCAGTCTTCAAGTATTTGAAGAATGAATCTTTAGATGATATTATCTCTCGATATTACCATCTGATGACTGAATTGAGCAACTATTCAATTTCCTACCGAGAAGAAGAAATAGTTGAGAAGCTTCTAGATGCTCTCCCACCAAAATGGGAGATGTACATTGTGCTGATGAGGGAAGACAAAGACTTTCCCACATATGATCTAGAAACGGCAGTCAACAAGCTCAAAACCTTTGAGCTTAACATGGTCAGAAAAGAGACACCTATGGATCAGGTTCAAGATCCAGGTATGTATGGAGCTAAAGTCAACACTAGCTCAGGATCGAAGACTGAATCTGCTGCCTACTACTCGAAGGGAGAGTCGGGCGCAAACTCATCACATGAGGGTCATGTGTCAGTCAACACAAATGGTGATGTTTGCTATGTAGCAGGTGGATCGAGTGGTTCTCAACCCCAGGTAAGTAAGAGTAGTTGCTCTCCAAGTATTCCCAACAACAACTACTCCAAGATGCCTATGAGTGTCAAGTCTGCTGAAGAGCAGTTTGGTCTCTATGCTTCGTTTATTGCTTCCTATGAGAACTACATTCAAGGGAAGGTTGTTGATCCAGCTATGTTGGATGAAGACTATGACCAGATTGATGTTGATGATCTGGAGGAAATGGATCTGCAATGGCAGATGGCTATGATCGTAAGAAGAGTGAAGCGGTTTATGAGAAAGACCGGGAGAAAGTTTGTCGGTGGAAAGCCAGGGTTTGACAAGGCGAAGGTGAGATGCTACATTTGTCAGCAAAACGGTCACTTTGCAAAGGAATGCAGGAATGAGCGTGTGGAACGAAGTCAGGGCAGGTCTACACAGCAAAGTGGGGGTTCTAAAGATTATAGTGCAATGATGTCCAGAGAAGATGGTGAATACAACTGGAACCTGCATTCTAAAGAAACTTTTGAGCAGGCAAATTTGGCGAAGGTTGAAACTGAAGAAAATGAGAAGGTTACCGGAGAAGAAAAAGCTCTTATGGCAGACGTTAATGACCAGCTCTCCGAGGTATGTTCTAAACCTACATGCTCTAAATGTGAAAACTTGTCTGAGCAATTAGCAACTATAACCGATCAGTATGTTAGGTTGGATGCTGAATTTAAAACCCTAAAAGAAGATCATCATTTTACAAAAGCAAGAGAAAATAGCTATAAAGTCAAAATAAAAGCTTGTGAAAAAGATGTTAAAAGTCTAAAAACAAAACATGCTGAAAAAATTGAAGTGATTGATTTAAGCTATGAAGTTTTGGAGAAAAAAAACCAAACTAATTGCTGATAGAGAAAAACAGATTGCTGATCACCAGGTAAAAGTGGTGGAACTGAATAGAAAACTAGAGCAGTTCAGAAATTCCTCGGCTATTCTTGATCACCTTGTTAGTGATCAAGGTTCCTCTGCTAAGAGCGGAGGAATCGGTTATCATGAGGTTCCACCACCTTATAATCACAATTACACTTTTAACCCTAGTGTTCAGAAATCTGTTGACTTTGAGGTTGCTCAGACAGTACCAGTTAAAGTAACTTGTAAAGAACCAAATGTTAGTGGAGGCGAAACAAGTTCGCCTGTTTCAAGTATTAAAATTTCTGTTCCAAGTCCAGTCTCATCGGATTCGGATAACTCATCCGAGTCTGGTAAGGAAAAAGTGTTGGAATTTCATATGCCCGAGACACATATTTATATTAATGTGGCTAACTGTGTTTGATCCAAGTCGGGTCATACCCAATAACAAGCTAGACAACACCAAATGTATTCTTTTAGTGATTTGATCACTTAGACGAATACCGAACACTACGCAATTAGAAAATTGGTTTCCTAAATAATTACACTTGATGATTTAAATAAATTATCTGGATAATTTATTTATATGAATTAATTATTTAATTGGTTAAATAATTAAGATAGCATGTATGTTTTATAAAATTAGTTTTATAAAGTATGAGATGGAGATGTTTTAATTGTTAAAACAAAACAAAAAAAAAAATAAATAAATAAATAAATTCAAAACCGGCCACCCATGTGGGGTGGTGGTTTTACCCAATCAAAACCAAGATGCTCCTTATTTTTTGTCTTGGGTTCCCCTTTTGATCCTCCATACACAACACATGCAAACCACTTTTTTCATTCAAGAAATCTCAAGTGTGAAAACAAGCTAGAACTCTCTCTCTCTCTCTCAAAACCCACGGCCACTTTGGCCAAAGAAAGGGGGTGTTTTGTGAGCTTGATTCAAGTGTTCTAATCCTAGCAACAAGTTGGTGTTGTTGTTTAAAAGCTTGGGGTATCAAAAGCTTGAGGGTTTCTCCTTTGCAACCTTGCCATTTGAAGACATTATCTTCTTCATCCACCTACATCTTCTCATAAGGTATAAGAAGGTACAATTTACTTTTGTGAGCATTTTGTTCTTGTAATATTGATCCTTGTTCTCCGGGTTTTAGTTTTAACATAATGGTATGTTCATAACAAGTTTTAAAATCTAAGCTTCCGTTGCGTTTTCTAGTTAAATATGGTTAACTTGAACTTTGATAATCTTGTATAAAACCCAACAATGGCATCAAGAGCCGGTTACAAGGACTTATGCTTCTTTTGTATTCATAAATTTCGGATTTTTTTTTTCCATGGGTGAAAAGGGAAGTCCGAAAATTTGGTGGATTTTACCCCTCATGGTTTTGTAAGATCTTGACATGCATGGAAAGATCTTAGGAAACCATTATTAACATTTGGATGTTGAATATAAAAAAAAAAAAAAAAAAAAATTTGGCCGTAGCCTTTTGGGGGGGGGGGGGGCCGATTCTTTTTTGGGGGTATTTGGGCATTGGTTGCTTAGGTTGCATGCTTAGAACATTTGGTATGTTTGATTGTGTCATAACCGAAACCTAGACCTTGGATGTGTTGATTGTTGTTTGTGTATGTTGATTATGTTTATTATTCAATATGGTTGTAATAATTCATAATCTTAGGCTTGTGTAATTTATTTATTCATAAATTGGTATGTAATAAATAGATTAGTTGCATTTTCTTTTTTTTAGAAAAATATGTATTAGGATACATTTTGTAAAAATTGAAGATGCAAGAATTGGTGGATTTGGGCCTTGGACCGAAATTTTGGGCTTGTTGGGCCTCACCGGCCCATCATGGGATTCAAGCCCATTAGGCCCATAAATTTCACTCTTGGGCCCAAGAAGACTTTTGGAAGTTTGGAGCCCATTAACAAGCCCAACAAGAACACAACAACTTGGAGAGGATACTTGAAGCATTTGGATGCAAGGTCAAGTGGGAGTCAACATTCCATCCTTGTGTCATGTTTTGTCCCTTAGGTGTGACTTATGACCTATACTTGTTTCGGCTAACAAGTATGGTCAAATTTAGCGGTTTTCGGTTATGACTATATTTTGCATGTGTATGCTTGGTTGTTTGTTTTACTTAATGTAATGTGTGGTTGATAGATATTAGGATATCCAAACCGTCACATAGGAACGACAACAAGCATAAAACGGGTTCTAATATATATTTGGTAATATCGCGTCAATTAGTTTAATTAAATGGGTTTATTAAAACTAAGCGATCACTCACCTATAATAAAATTGGTTTTATTATAACTAGAACCTTGAAAATTGGTTTTCAAAATCGCCATATTTCTAAATGCATGTTAGGATATGGCATAATGTTTTTCAACTAGAATATTTGAAAAATTTAAAATCCCTTTTTTCATAATTACCAAAGAAACAAGTCTAACACCATCCTTTTGTATGACACTTAACGTATTAGGAAACTTTTAATGGGATAAAGGTCACCTAACCATTTTGAGCAAACTAATATACTTAGGGTAATATTAACATATTTGTGGGATAAAGGTCACCTAACCACTTGTATGTTAATCTTACATGTTTATACAAGTAGGACGACTTGAATTAGAAACCATGTGATAAAGGTCACCTAAGCATGGGATCTAATGGTGTTGATGGGATAAACATGCCAACACGAAATAAGGATTTCGAATGGTCCCATACCTCTAGAAGTTGCAAAGGGTTGCAATTGTCAAGATTGACTACCTTGTTAAATCAAATAACGGGATAAAGGTCACCTAACCGAAATTTGATTTATCATTGGATTCTAGAATTTAATTATTATTTTAAAATTTGGAATAAAAGGGTATTAATAATTAAATTGTTTATAATACTAAAATAAAACTTTGTTAAATTTTGTAGATGGCCGCTAACAATGCAAACACCTCTACCCATAACACCCGTAACCTATCCTTAAGAACCATCCTTGAAAAGGATCGTCTAAACCATAATAACTTTATGGATTGGTATCGCAACTTGAGAATAGTTCTCAAACAAGAAGAGATATCATATGTCTTAGACGATCCCATTCCCGACGAGCCTAACGTGGAAGATGAGGAGGCGTATAACAATTGGGTCAAGTACACCAAAGATTCGGTGCAAGCCTCTTGCCTCATGTTAGGGACTATGATTCCCGAAATCCAAAAGGATTTCGAGCATCATGGGGCATACGACATGATAACTCAATTGAAGGAAATGTTCCTTCAACAAGCTAGAGCGGAACGTTTCGAAACGGTTCGAGCGTTTCATGCATGTCGTATGGAGGAAACCCAAAGCGTCTCATCTTATGTCCTAAAGATGAAAAGCTACATCGAAAAGCTTCGTAGGTTGAATTGTCCCGTGTCTAATGAGTTGGCTACAGATTTGATCCTCAACTCTTTGACCAAAAGGTTTGAAACCTTTGTCATGAATTATAACATGAATGGGTGGGACAAAAGTATTGGTGAGCTTCACGCAATGCTAAGAACGGCCGAAGCGGGAATGGGTAAAAGGGTTTTACCCGTTCTAACAATCAATGAAGGAAAAAGGGGACATAACTCCAACCCCAAAGCAAGTATTGCTAAGGGCAAGGGCCACGTCCAAGGAAAGGGAAAGAGGAAAGCCATCACGCCCATCAAACCGAAGGAAAAGAAGCAAAAGGTTGCGGCGCAAGATCCATGCTTTGAGTGTGGAGAGATAGGTCATTGGAAAAGGAATTGTCCGACCTATCTCAATGCGTTAAAAGATAAGAGGGATGCGGGGCATACCTCAGGTATTATCTTTACTATACATATTGAACTAAATGTTATTTCTTCAAATACATGGGTACTTGATACCGGATGTGGAACTCACATTTGCAATTTGTTGCAGGGGTTCAAAAGAAGTAAACAACTCAACAAAGGGGACATTAGTCTCTTTATGGGCAATGGAGCAAGAGTTGAAGTCCAAGCCCAAGGAGACTACTTGTTAAAGCTTCCAAGTGGTTTGGAAGTAATTTTGAAGAATGTTTTGTATGCTCCTAAGTTAAGGAGAAACATTATTTCCGTGTCTCTTTTAAAACAATGTGGCTTTGATCTTAAGTTTATTGATTATGATATTCATGTTTTGATGAATGGCATATTTTATTTTAAAGCTATACCCATAAATGGTATATATGAAATAGATCAAATTGGTGCGTCACATAGTAGTTCAATGTACAATGTCAACACCAAGAAACTCAAGAAGGACTTGGGTGATTCCTATCTTTGGCATTGTCGCCTTGGACATATAAGCAAGAATCGCATGCAAACTCTTCGCAAGAATGGTATTCTAGAAACAAATGAGTATGATTCATTTGATGTATGTGAATCTTGTTTACAAGGCAAAATGACAAAGCAACCCTTTAATAAAACTTTTGAAAGGTCAAAAGAATTATTGGGTATCATACATTCGGATGTATGTGGTCCTTTTAGACCAATGACTAGGAATGGTGAAAGATACTTCATTACCTTTATTGACGATTATAGTCGATATGGTTATGTGTACTTAATGAAACACAAAGATGAAGCTTTTGAAATGTTCAAAGACTTCAAAACTGAAGTAGAAAGACAACTCAAAACCACAATCAAAGTACTTCGTAGTGATAGAGGAGGTGAATACCTAAGTGCTGTTTTTCAAGATCATCTTAAGAGTTGTGGAATTATTTCACAACTTACTCCACCTGGAACACCACAACATAATGGTGTGTCTGAAAGGAGAAATCGTACCCTATTAGATATGGTTCGATCGATGATGGCTAGAAGCACTTTACCTCTATCATTTTGGGGCTATGCTTTACTTTCCGCTGTTCGCATATTGAATATGGCTCCAACCAAGAAAGTGGAGAAGACACCTTTTGAAATATGGCATGGAAGGGTTCCATCGCTATCATTCTTAAAAGTTTGGGGTTGTGAAGCTTATGTAAAGCAATACACCCCAAACAAATTAGAAGTCCGATCCACTAAGTGTATCTTTATAGGTTATCCTAAAGATGATTTAGGATATTACTTTTACGACCCTAGTGAGCAAAAGGTTATTATTGCTCGAAAGGGTAAGTTCTTGGAAACTAAGTTCCTTAAGGAAGGAACTAATAATAGAACAATGAAATTTGATGAGGATCAAGAACCACAAGATGATACAGAATTGGTTGATACTAGCACTCAACAAGAGGTTGTTGAAAGTGATCAAGTGGTTGATCAAAACACACGAAACGTTCGCAGATCTGGTAGAGTTAGCAATCCACCTGAAAGATATGGATTTTTTGTAGAAGGTTGCTACGTGGTAGATTCGGATGAACCAACCACATACCGTGATGCAATGTCCAAGAATGATTGTGACAAATGGCTTGAAGCCATGAACGTTGAGATGCAATCCATGTATGACAACCAAGTTTGGGAATTGGTTGAACCACCACTCAACTCCAAAGCTGTTGGAAGTAAGTGGGTTTTCAAAAGAAAAACTGATATGCATGGAAACTTGGATACTTATAAAGCAAGACTTGTAGCTAAGGGTTTCACTCAAACTCAAGGGGTTGATTATGATGAAACTTTTTCGCCTGTGGCTATGCTAAAGTCTATTAGGATATTATTTGCCATAGCTGCACATTATGATTATGAAATTTGGCAAATGGATGTCAAGACCGCTTTCCTAAATGGATATCTTGAGGAAGATGTCTATATGGTTCAGCCTGAAGGTTTTGTCGATCCGAAACATCCTAATAAAGTATGCAAGTTAAAGAAATCAATCTATGGATTGAAACAAGCATCTAGAACTTGGAATCATCGTTTTGATGAAGAAATCAAAAATTTTGGATTCATCAAGAATGCTGATGAGGCTTGTGTGTATAAGAAAGCTAGTGGGAGTATAATTACCTTCTTAGTATTGTATGTCGATGACATTCTACTATTTGGAAATGACATTCCAACCATGGAAAGCGTTAAGGCTTGGCTTGGAAGTAGATTTTCCATCAAGGATCTTGGTGAAGCTGCCTATATTTTGGGAATAAAGATCTATAGGGATAGGTCAAGGCGCTTGATAGGTTTGAACCAAAGTACATACATTGATAAGATCTTGAAAAGGTTCAAGATGGAAAACTCCAAGAAAGGTTTTGTACCTATTCAAAGAGGGACCATATTGAGTTTAGCTCAATGTCCAAGCTCAAAGGATGAGCAAGAGATGATGAAACAAATCCCATATGCTTCTGCTATAGGATCCATTATGTATGCGATGATATGTACTAGACCGGATGTGTCATGCGCTTTGAGCATGACAAGCAGATACCAACAGAATCCAGGAAACAGTCATTGGATGGCTGTTAAGAACATATTGAAATACCTTAGGAGAACTAAGGATATGTTTCTGATATATGGATCTGGTGAGGAGGAACTCGCTATAAAAGGTTACACGGATGCGAGCTTCCAAACTGATCGAGATGATTCTCGATCACAGTCTGGGTATGTGTTCACTCTTAATGGAGGAGCTGTCTCTTGGAAGAGCTCAAAACAGGAAGTGGTAGCATTGTCCACTACAGAATCAGAATACATCGCCGCTTCATTGGCAGCTCAGGAAGCTGCATGGTTGAAGAAATTCATTACTGATCTAGGGGTGGTCTCTTCCATTCAAGACCCCCTAGAAATCTTTTGTGACAACGAGGGTGCGATTGCACAAATCAAGGAACCTCGTTCGCACCAAAAGACAAGGCACATAGAGCGGAGATTCAACTACATAAGGGATGAAGTTGAAAAAGGAAAGATATGTATTCGCAAAGTTGGAACTGATCAAAATCTTGCGGATCCATTCACGAAGCTCCTAGAAAGACCGAAACATGAGCGTCATGCGAGTGGCTTAGGACTCCGATATTCTAGTAATTGGATTTGATCTATTTTGTATTTACGTTTAAAAGACTTTTGTAATTTAACTCTTTTATATGATTATGGAATCTTGAGTTAAATTCTAATTTTGCATGTTTAATCCATGAATAAGTTATCTTATTCTAAAAGTCCGTAGTCGATCACATTTGTGGGAACAAATATAAAGCAAGACTATTATGAACTAGGATTGGTGGATATTCATAAGGAATGAATATGGAGCATAGGTTTGCTGCCAAGGTTCATAGATATTTGTGGGATACGAATATTGGACTGACCCGCTCTCAATATTACTACATGGAGTCAATGGACCTGATCATTAGTAATTTTGAGTAAAGGAGAATTTCATATTATCCTTAGACCTGAGATGTATACTGGGTCTTGATTTTCACCAAGTATTAAACTTTGACTCTGCCCTTCGCTATTCGTAAAAGATGGTACATAAGGATGAGCTCAGGTGGAGTATAAAGTGATAGTGAGAGGCGTATACAGTCAAGATGGAATTTGTTCCTCTTATGTGTTGAGAGTTTAGATGTCTAAGGCCTGATAAAGTTGAATTGTAAAGAGAATGATCGCCTATGTCTCTTAGATCCAACATGACATCTAGTAACAAAGGGATATAATGATAGATTCACCTAAATCATATCAAGTAAGGGACTTGAAGGGATGATGTTATTGAATGGCACTTCGTCAAACACATTAGGGGTGATGAACTGTTGTTAGGCGGTATTCACCACTTGCATTAATTTTCTATGTATCTCGTGCAAGTGGGAGATTGTTGGAATTTCATATGCCCGAGACACATATTTATATTAATGTGGCTAACTGTGTTTGATCCAAGTCGGGTCATACCCAATAACAAGCTAGACAACACCAAATGTATTCTTTTAGTGATTTGATCACTTAGACGAATACCGAACACTACGCAATTAGAAAATTGGTTTCCTAAATAATTACACTTGATGATTTAAATAAATTATCTGGATAATTTATTTATATGAATTAATTATTTAATTGGTTAAATAATTAAGATAGCATGTATGTTTTATAAAATTAGTTTTATAAAGTATGAGATGGAGATGTTTTAATTGTTAAAACAAAACAAAAAAAAAATAAATAAATAAATAAATTCAAAACCGGCCACCCATGTGGGGTGGTGGTTTTACCCAATCAAAACCAAGATGCTCCTTATTTTTTGTCTTGGGTTCCCCTTTTGATCCTCCATACACAACACATGCAAACCACTTTTTTCATTCAAGAAATCTCAAGTGTGAAAACAAGCTAGAACTCTCTCTCTCTCTCTCAAAACCCACGGCCACTTTGGCCAAAGAAAGGGGGTGTTTTGTGAGCTTGATTCAAGTGTTCTAATCCTAGCAACAAGTTGGTGTTGTTGTTTAAAAGCTTGGGGTATCAAAAGCTTGAGGGTTTCTCCTTTGCAACCTTGCCATTTGAAGACATTATCTTCTTCATCCACCTACATCTTCTCATAAGGTATAAGAAGGTACAATTTACTTTTGTGAGCATTTTGTTCTTGTAATATTGATCCTTGTTCTCCGGGTTTTAGTTTTAACATAATGGTATGTTCATAACAAGTTTTAAAATCTAAGCTTCCGTTGCGTTTTCTAGTTAAATATGGTTAACTTGAACTTTGATAATCTTGTATAAAACCCAACAAAAAGAGGAGGTGGTATTACCCAATGGTGGAGAGAAAGATAAGACGAATAAAAAGAGTACTCCACTAAACCCGTACGTCCCACCATATGTGAGACGAACGGGCGGTAATAAAGCCTCGACATCTAAAACACCGGTTGATAAAAAGGTTGAGCATAGGTGTTGTTTTAGGTGTAATCAATTAGGGCACCTAGTTGCAGATTGCCCTCTGAAGCAGCGATTCAGAGGTGTAAGGCCTACTAAAACTGAGAATAAGCCTAATAGTAATTATCATGCTGCTAAAAATGAAAACCATTTAAAATTCAAAAATGTGACTAATTCAGGTTTTCATAGAAACAAATCTCAGTTTTACACTGCTAATAACAAAACCACAAGCTATAATTCTTTCAATTCACAAAGGTTTGGAAGGCCTCACAATCAATCTTCAAGGAGGTATCCTAATAGGACTTACAGGAATTATCAAGATACTAACTTTGGAAAGCCAAAGTTTGGGATGTATAGATCCAAGACCAATTGGTCTTGGGTCCCTAAATTCTAATCTTTTGCTTTATTGTGCAGGAACAGTTGAACAGGGCTGCCAACAATCTTTGGGTTGTAGATAGCGGTTGTTCCCGACACATGACGGGTAACAAATACTTGTTACACGATTTGAAACCTGTTCAAGGAGGGAGAGTGAGCTTTGCCGGTGAAAGTGGTGGCAAGATTACAGGAATGGGAACGGTGTCGAACGGAAAGATGACATTGGAGAAAGTTAACTTTGTGGAAGAATTGAAGCACAATCTGCTGAGTGTGTCGCAGATCTGTGATAAGGAGTACACCGTTCATTTTACAAAGAATGAGGCGATTGTGTTGCAACCTGGTTTTCAGATACCACAGGAGTGGATTGTGATGAAGGCTCCACGTGAAAGAAATACGTATATTATGGATATGAGGTCAACCGAAATGGCCACGGAAGAATCATGCCTTCTGACAAAAGCGAGCGAATCGGAGTCCGAATTGTGGCATAGGAGAATGGGGCACATTCATCTTCGGAAGATGAACAACATTGTCAGGAATGGACTTGTGCTGGGCGTTCCCTTGAAGAATTTCAATTTTGAAGATAAATGTATAGCGTGCAAGAAGGGAAAGCAGCACAAGAAATCCCATCTCACCAAAAAAGTCAATTCAATTTCCAGTACTCTAGAATTGCTTCACATGGATCTCTTCGGTCCCATGAATGCAAAAAGTCTATGAGGTACTTCTTATTGCTTGGTGATCACTGATGACTACTCACGATATTCGTGGGTATATTTCCTGAAATCAAAAGAAACGGCTCAGATGGTGAAGAATTTGATTACCAAAGTTGAGAACGTTATGGATAAAAGGGTTAAGTTCATCAGGAGTGACAATGGAACGGAGTTCAAGAATTTTGAGATAGAGATCTTCTGCCTTCAGAAAGGGATTGAACACCAATACAGCGCTCAGTATACACCGCAACAGATGGAGTGGCTGAAAGGAAGAACAGAACATTAATTGAAGGAGCCAGAACAATGCTGACTGATTCGAAGCTTCCTATGGTGTTTTGGGCTGAAGCTGTTGCTACAGCCTGTTATGTTCTGAATAGAGTCTTAACTGTTAAAAGACTTGGTAAAACGTGTTATGAGCTTATGCATGGGAGAAAGCCCAACTTGAGTGGTCTTGAACCATTCGGGTCCCCTTGTTCGATTTTAAAGACAAATTCTAAATTTGGTGAAGTAGCCGATGAAGGAATCTTAGTCGGTTATGTTGTTGGGACTCCCAACAGACGTGTCTTTAATACATCGACCAGCAAGGTTGAGGTGGTGTGTAACATCGATATCACAAGTTACCAACCGCCAAAACCAAGCAACGGACCTGCTGAGTTTTTCGACTATGTTAAACTTTTTAAGTCTTTTAACATACCGTATTTGGATATTGCTGAAGAAGAAGAGAGAGTTGCAACGAAGATGATCCTTGATGAGGAAGAAAACCTATTACAAAGACAGCTGATCGATAAATGTCAACCTTCCTCATCAAATGCTGTCGATACCCCTGCTACCTCGACTGAAGAAGATTTTTTCAATCCATTTCACTCTCAGCATGAAACAACCATTGACGAGCTCTCTTCTAACTTGGAAGACAATTTGCATGTCGGTTCTGTTCCGACCACGAGAATTCATAAAGATCACCCTTTGGAGAATGTGATTGGTGATGTGTCCTCCGGTGTACAAACAAGACGTAGCTTGAATGAGCACACCTGTGTTTACACAAGCATCAAGGAGACAGGGATAATCAACCAATGCTTGTACACCTGCTTTATCAGCCAGATTGAACCGAAGAATTATCAAATGGCTCTCAAGGACAGCTCGTGGGTCGAAGCTATGCAAGAAGAGTTGGCTCAATTTAAGAAAATGGAAGTTTGGACTTTGGTTGAAAAACCGAAGCATGTGCATGCGATAGGCACAAAATGGGTGTTTAAGTGCAAGAGAGATGAGAAAGGGATTATCATAAGAAACAAGGCGAGGCTAGTCGTTAAAGGTTTTAATCAACAAGAGGGGATTGATTATAATGAAGTGTTCGCTCCTGTCGCAAGGTTGGAAGCCATTAGATTGTTTTTGGCGTTCGCTGCTTATAAGAAGATGAAGGTATTTCAGTTGGATGTGAAGAGTGCGTTTCTGAATGGGAAAGTTGATGAGGTAGTGTATGTTGAGCAACCTCCGGGTTTTCCTGACCCAGACTTTCCTGATCACGTGTACAAGTTAAGCAAGGCATTGTATGGACTTCATCAGGCACCTCGTGCCTGGTTTTCAACTTTATCAGATTACTTGCTTGAAAATGGGTTTGAAAGAGGGAAGATAGATAGCACGTTGTTCTTCAAGAGAGATGGAAGCGACTTCCTGCTGGTGCAAGTCTACGTGGATGACATTATCTTTGCTGCATCAAAAGTCTCCATGTGTCAAGATTTTGAGGCCGTCATGAAAAAGAGGTTTGAAATGAGTGCTATGGGTGAACTGACTTTCGTTTTAGGATTGCAGGTTGATCAGAAGAAGGATGGGATGTTCATTCATCATACCAAGTATGTACATGATGTGCTCAAACGTTTCAAGATGGAGGGCAGCACTCCATTCGACACTCCAATCTGCGTCAATCACAAATTGGGTGCTGAGCAGACGGTGATGCAGATGTGGACCCAACTCAATATCGGGCTATTATAGGTTCTTTAATGTACTTAACTGCTTCTAAGCCTGATATAATGTTTGCTGTTTGTCTTTGTGCACGCTTTCAGGCAAACCCAAAAGAATCTCATCTGAAGGGTGTGAAGAGGATACTGAGGTATCTCAAGGGCAAACCGAAGCTGGGGTTGTGGTATCCGAGAGGAGGAGACTTGGAGCTAGTCGCTTACACAGATTCTGATTATGGAGGGTGCAATCAGAGTCGGAAGTCAACAACTGGAGGATGTCAGTTTCTTGGTGGCAGATTGGTGTCGTGGCAATGCAAGAAACAGACTTCGGTCGCAATTTCAACCTGTGAAGCAGAATGCATGGCAGCATCCAACTGCTGCTCCCAGGTTCTTTGGATTCAACAACAGTTGCGCGACTATGGTCTGAATTTCTTACTTACTCCTATTTGCATTGATAACACAGCTGCTATCTCAGTAACTAACAATCCCGTGAAGCACAGTAAAACTAAACATATTGACATACGTCATCATTTTATACGGGATTGTGCTGAGAAGAAACTGATTGTGCTTGAAAAGGTGGATACGCTTGATAATTTCGCTGATCTTTATACTAAAGCGTTTGACAAAACAAGATTTCAAAACCTTATCGAGCTGAATGGGATGATCAATCCCGAGTAACCATGCTTTTCATGTTATATTTAAAAAAAAAAAAAAAAACGTCACTATCGCTTAAAACTTTGTCCGTTGCCTCAGTTTGAAGGACTTGTCTTCGGATATGTTTTGGTCCTCATTTTCTACTTGTAGAATTTGAGGATAGCCATTAACCAAAGGACTGAAAGTGACCGGGGCGGTTTATGATGAGTTTTCATTCTTTCGCTTAAAATTAGTCGATCATACATAGTTAGAAGGACACATACTTGTATGTGGTCGGTTCAGCTGATCCATTGGATCTTCGGGATAGCCGTTTACCTGAAGACTTTGTTTTGGTCGGGGCGATTAATGTTAAAAATTTTTTCAAGGAAATGAAATTATTTTTCAAGTCTACTACTTCGTAAGAAGTTCGTTTGCTATGTTTAACAGAAAATTGATCCAACCTTGGAAAATGATAGATATACTGATTCTGTGTGCTTAACTAGTGAAGTTATTAGGCTTAAAAGGCTTTAGGACGGTCATTGTATGTCATGGTAACTTTTTATGGTGCGTAAAAGTAGATGTGATACAAACTAAATCTACTTGATTTTACGTGGAAACTCCCTACGAGTTTTGCATGTCTCCATATATATCTTTCCGAATGATAGGCAGAAAAGCGATTACCCAGTCATACACGAGCCCGTAAGTGTTCTGATTCCCGTGAAGATAGCGTTTCAAGAAACTGCAGTGATCCAGATTCGGTACTTGCAGTTGTTTACTACTCTGAAGTCTATGTAAATGTTTATCATAGAAAAAAAAAATTATGAGTTATGAAAACATTCTAGAGCTGAAAATGTCAAGACTTCTCAATCATGGAGTAAGAAAGAGAACGGGAAGCAGATGAAGAGTACTTACAAACTTAATCAGACACTATGAGTCGAGGTCAATTCGGGGTGACTTGGGGAAAGCCAAATATGCTTTGAGAATAGATAGGAGGCATCATAATCTCTGAGTTGTTGCCCACTTAAATTTTGAGGCATAATTGAACCTAACTCGTATCACAGAAACGATGAAAACCATCTTAAGTTATTTACCTACTTACAACCTGTCTCTTTATGTCATAATACAGCTAAACACGGATCTATGTGACAGTCACGTTGTCGGACCGGTGCGGGACACGGTTTCCCAACGATTCACGGGGCAACGTGTTAGAGTGCGGAATCCTCTAACACGGCGATTCGGTGGTGATCAACAACGCACGGTTACGATTCCTAAGACGGTTTGACACCTAGGGACGGAGGAAAAGACCGACACGACGAAGATTGGCAGAGAGGATTTTCGGCAGTAGCGGGTTCGTGACTGTGTGTAATGTGTGCTCTCTGTTGTGAAATTTCCTAAGTTTCGTTTATATACCAGGACTGATTCGATCGAATGAGTATCTCATTCGATCGAATGAGTCCTGGTTCGATCGAATGAGTCCTGGTTCGATCGAATCAGTCACTGATTCGATCGAATCAGTTTCTTTTGACATTTTCAGTCCGTTAACTTGGTTTCACGATCGTTATTTTCATATCGAACCATCCTGATAGAACTGGGGACATACACATGACATTTCATGTCCTAACAAACTCCCCCTTGGAGCCAGTTCTATTTACTTATAATCAATCGAGTTCTCTTGCTCGATCGTAACTCCCCCTTGGAGTTATCTCACTCTCTCTTTTCTCAAAGCTAGTGGTGCGCACGTTGCATCCACGAACTCCTTTCTTCATGAAGTTCTCTCAAGATCAAATGGTTCAGTCAGTCAGACTTACCATAGGTTCCGCATATCCTGAGAAGCTGTCAATTGGAATTTTAGATAAACATTTAAGCACAATCTATCACAATGTTCCAAAACAAATTACATTCAACTCAAGAACAATTACAATCAGAAGATTAAACCTTGAATTACAACAAGAAACAAAATAAACATGACAATTAAGCTTCAGTTTCTTGTGCATACTTCTTCTGTTGCTCTTTCCAGTTTGATCCTGCATGTATGTCATAGGCAAAGCAAATCCTAATGACATTTCTATACGTTAATGCTTGCTCTCTGTCTTCGGGGGCATAAAGAATCTCTGTCTTGTATAGTGTATAGACATCCTCCCGTGACAAGTTTGTGAGCCACATAGGATCAAATATGCGAATTGTGCTCCAATTTCCATTGTCGTTGAGCACGATAACTGCTTCATGCAGTCTTCCATCATAGTACCAATGCCTGAATGCTTTGTAGAAGTCCTGCTTCATATTTCTTAGAGGAATCTTCTTCATCGTGAGTGGTGGCATGTACTTCAAGATAATCATTGGCCTGTTGGTGATCGGATCGATCTCCTTTTTACTTGTATATCTATTTGGCCTCTGTGGAGTGATCATCTTCCATTTTGAGTTGTATTCCTTTCGCAATACACTCTGATAGTACGTGGCAAATGGAGATGAACTGGCGTAAAGCATATCAAGATAGTTCAGACGGTTTAGATCATAAGTAGGAAGAGTCTTCAAGTCAGTGATACGTTGAAAGTACTCAACCCCTTTTTCTCTCTTGATAGCAATGCAATTAAGATCCTTCAGACACGCCCAAGCAATAATCTCTCCTGAAGTTCTACGACCCTTCATCTTATAAGACGTTGTGTGAGGAATGGTCGGCTTTGCTTGTCGTCTGGACCTTATCTTCTCAAGAATAGCGTTGAAAGCTTTCTTGCATTCTTCTGTTTTCTCAACGAATTCGGCTTGATCTGCTTCAGAAGGCTGTTTCATTGTGTTTGACCTTTTGTCAGCCTTCTTCTGTATTTCCTCCTCTGTTACATTTTGGAAGAAACTTGCAGAGTTAGGAAGATTGTCAGTTTGAGACGTGTAGTATTCTGGATATTCTTCCTGTGTCAAGTCTTCCATTTCAACTTCATCAAATTGAGAGGGATCAGCGGCCGTAGATGATGTTGAGTCAGGTGTAGCAGCCGAAGAAGATGTTTGTTCTGTTGAAGGCAAAGCCAGATACTTGCCTGTTTCTTCATTGTATAGCTCAAACATTTGTTCCAGTTCTTCTTCTGTGAAATTGTGTGAAATTTCACCTTCTTCCAAGTCTCCACTTGCGAAGTTTTGCTGCTCATATGGATTGTCCAGTAAAAACGTGAAATATTCCGCTGCTGTTTTTGATTGCAGCGGTTGGACATTAAACGGATCAGCATCACCTGGTTGATTAAAAAACACAATGTAACACAAATTTAAGTAAACATATGTAATATCATAAACATGAAATACAATATCATTACATATGAAACTGAGTCTATACAAAAATCATCATTTAACAAGATTTAACATTTAAATCCTCACTACATTCACTCAATTCACTCTTTAGTACCTTCACCTCCATCATCTGAAGAGTCAAGTTCGTCTGTGTCCACATCAACATTTGTTGGACCTTCCAAACGTAGAACATCTCCTTTCAATTCGGTTACTTTCGCTTCAAGGCTTAGATTTGACTCTCTTAGTTCCTTGATAGAAGAGCCCTGATCAGCGACAGTCGCATTCAGCTGACTGTTTTCAATTCTGAGCATGTCGTTTTCGGCTCGAAGTTGGGCAATCTGCTCATCTTTCAGCCGATTTTGTTCTTCTTGCCGTCTGTTCAGCTCTTCTTGCTCAGTCTTGAACATGAACATCTTCATCATAGCCTTGTGAAGATCAGCCAGTTCTGTTGCAACCTGAGGAGGTATAGACATTTCAGGTTGAGATTGAGTAGTAGGTTGTGGTGCTGACTGCGGTGTTGGTGGCTGTGTTGGTTGAGCAGGAGGGGCAGCAGAAGTCCCAACTGATGGTACCATTGAAGGACGTGGTTGATCGGAAAATAAACTCCGATACTTTCTTGTAACCTTCTTCTTCTGCCTCTTTGCAGGCCTTTCTTCAGTCGCATCTATCTCAGCCGGTTGTTTCTCGGCTCTAACTTCTTCACCAGCCTCCAGATCCTCAACATTTAAATACCAATCAGCCTGTTTTTCCTCTTATGTCCTTGTGTCTTCCGGGACCGCCACCTCCTCAGTGTCAGAATCGTCGCTGGATTCCTGATACGGTAAATTCTCGACGTCTGAATCACTGGCAGCATTTCTCCACTTCCTCTTCGGAGGGGCCCTGTAGGACGGATTGACTATATGCCCGAAGCATCGTTTGAGTGGTGGCCTGGTGGGATGTTCTTTGTAGGATTTGAGACGGTTGAGAGTCTCATTCTTCATGTGGTCCAGTTTCACCACATCACCTTCATTTTCTTTCAGTAGACCCGGTGCTTGAGTATCAACTATCATCTGAACGAACCTCGGGTACTGAAGAAACTTCTCGCTCTTCCCTTGTTTCAACGTGATGTTTTCCACCATATGACCAAACGTCATTTGAGAGAAGTTGTAGGGGCGGTTCATCACCAGAGCAGCTACGGTGAACTGCATGCTTTCCCTCAGCTAGTAATTCAACCTAGTACGAGAGGAACCGTTGATTCGCACAATTGGTCATCGCGCTTGGTTGAAAAGCCAGTGGCGCGAAGCTACCGTGCGCTGGATTATGACTGAACGCCTCTAAGTCAGAATCCGGGCTAGAAGCGACGCGTATGCCCGTCGCCTGTTTGCCGACCAGCAGTAGGGGCCTCGGCCCCCAAAGGCACGTGTCGTGGGCTAAGCTCGTGCGGTGGATGAGCCGTGCGGGCCGCCCTGAAGTACAATTCCCATCAAGCGACGGGTAGAATCCTTTGCAGACGACTTAAATACGTGACGGGGTATTGTAAGTGGCAGAGTGGCCTTGCTGCCACGATCCACTGAGATTCAGCCCTGCGTCGCTCAGATTCGTTTTTTTTTTTCTTTTTTTTTTTTTTTTTTTTTTTTTTTTTTTTTTTTTTAATGAATATTCTTTTTGTGAGAAAGATCCGAACAGGAATCATACTAATTACGTGACTGTCACACAGATCCGTGTTTAGCTGTATTATGACATAAAGAAACAGGTTGTGAGCATGTAAATAACTTAAAATGGTTTTCATCGTTTCTGTGATACGAGTTAGGTTCAATTATGTCTCAAAATTTAAGTGGGTAACAACTCAGAGATTATGATGCCTCCTATCCATTCTCAAAGCGTATTTGGCTTTCCCCAAGTCACCCCGAATTGACCTTGACCCATAGTGTCTGATTAAGGTTGTAAGTGTCTTCATCTGCTTCCCGTTTTCTTTCTTACTCCATGATTGAGAAGTCTTGACATTGTTAACTCTAGAATGTTTCAATCACTCATAAGGTAATTTTTTTTTTTTTTTTTTTTTTTTTTTTTTTTTACATAGACTTCAGAGTAGTAAACAATTGCAAGTCCCGAATCTGGATCACTGCAGTTTCTTCACACACTATCTTTACGGGAATCAGAACACTTATGGGCTCGTGTATGACTGGGTAATCGCTTTTCTGCCTATCATTCGGAAAGATATATATGAAGACATACAAAACTCTTAAGGAGTTTCCACTTAAAATCGAGTAGATTTAGTTTGTATCACATCTACTTTTACGCACCATAAAAAGCTACCATGACACACAATGACCGTTCTAAAGCCTTTTAAGCCTAATAACTTCACTAGTTAAGCACACAGAATCAGTGTATCTATCATTTTCCAAGGTTGGATCAATTTCTCATTTTCTGAATATATATGAATGTCTTTTTAAAAAAAATAACGTTTAAATTATTTCGACCCGATCAAGTCAAAGTCTTCAGGTAAACGGCTATCCTGAAGATCCAATGGATCAACTGGACCGACCACATACGAGTATGTGTCCTTCTAACTAAGTATAACCGACTATTTTTCAGCGAAAGAATAAAAACCCATCAAAACCCGCCCCGATCACTTTCAGTCATCTGGTTAATGGCTATCCTCATAATCTACTAGTAGAAGTAAGGACCAAAACACATCCGAAAATGTGTCCATCAAACTGAGGTAACCGACATAATTTTAAGCGATAGTGATGTATAAAAATTTAATATAAGAAAAATGAAAATAAGCTGTACAGAAATAACAAATCTTTTTGATGTCTCAGTATGATAGCGTCTGTGTACTATCACCTTTCTTGTAACAAGATCAACTTCTCAAAAAAATTTTTTTTAATGTTTTTGGGTTTTTGTATTTTATATTGTTTTTGGTTTTTCTTGAAACCTTTCTCCCCCTAGAATTTATAAAAAACAAAATCTTTTTGGATTTTTCAAATTTTTAAGAAAAGGAAAAATGAAAACAATTTAAATGATATCTTCAGGAACATCATCTGATATTCGTTTAACGTCGTTGATCTCTAGTAAATATAAAAACCGTGGTTTATCAAATGCTTTAGTGAAGAGATCAGCGCGTTGTTCCTGAGTGGGGATTTTTATCACATCGATTAACTTCTTTTCGTAGCAGTCACGAAGGAAGTGATATCGAATTTCGATGTGCTTCGTTTTGCTAAAATGGACCGGATTTTTGGTAATTGAAATTGCAGCAGAATTATCAATATATATGGGAGTAGTAGAACATTCAATACCGTAGTCACGCATTTGTTGCTGAATCCAAATAACTTGAGAACAGCAACTGGCAGCCGCAATATATTCCGCCTCAGCTGTTGAAGTGGAGACTGACGTCTGCTTTTTGCATTGCCACGTTACTAAACGACTTCCAAAGAACTGACATCCTGCTGTTGTTGATTTGTAATCGAGTTTACAACCACCATAATCCGAATCACTATACGCATGAAGATCGAAGTTGTCATCATAAGGATACCAAAGACCCCAATCTGGAGTACCCTTCAGATAACGCAAAATTCTTTTGACTGCAATCAGATGGGAGACCTTCGGCTTTGACTGGTAACGTGCACAGAGACACGTAGCAAACATTATGTCTGGCCGAGAAGCAGTCAGGTACATTAGAGATCCGATGATCCCTCTATAGTGAGTTGGATTGATCAATTCACCCTTCTCGTCAGGATTAATCCCGTGATTAACCTCTAAAGGAGTTCCCTGTGAAGAAGAACTCAACATCTCAAACCGTTTCAAGATGTCATTGACGTATTTTGTCTGGTGAATGAAGATACCGGAATCTTTTTGATCAACTTGAAGTCCTAAGAAGAACTTCATCTCACCCATGGAGCTCATTTCAAATTTTTCTTTCATCACTTGTTCGAACTCCTTACAAAGTGTTTTATTCGTGGACCCGAAGATGATGTCGTCCACGTACACTTGTACCATAATTAGATCTCCTTCTTTTTCTTTTGAGAATAGCGTGCAGTCAATGGTTCCCCTTCTAAACCCGTTGTTCAGAAGGTGTTTGGATAGTTCTTTATACCAAGCTCTCGGGGCTTGGTGAAGACCGTACAAAGCCTTGTTGAGCAAATAGGCTTTGTCCTTGTGATATGGGTCTTCAAAACCTGGAGGTTGTGCCACATATACGGTCTCTTCGATGTGACCGTACAAAAAGGCACTCTTGACGTCCATCTGATATACTTTGAATTTCTTGAAAGATGCATACGCCAAGAACATCCGGATTGCCTCCAAACGAGCAACCGGAGCATATACCTCATTGTAGTCTAGGCCTTCGATTTGCCTAAACCCTTGGACCACCAGGCGGGCTTTGTTGCGAACAATCACTCCACGATCGTCACGTTTACATTTTAGTACCCACTTAGTGCCAATTTTCTTCTGTCCTTTGGGGAGATCCACCAACTTCCACACACCAAGTCTTTTAAACTGCAATAATTCCTCTTGCATGGCTGAGACCCAGTTGTGATCTTTCAGCGCATCGGTGGTGCTGTGTGGTTCTTCTTGTGCTAAGAAGCATTCATGGGCATTAAGAGCAACTGATCCTGACTCCATCATTTCTGTGTAGAGACCAAAATTCAGCTGTCGACGAGTTTTGACACCCTGTTGAATGTCCCCTATAATGTTGTCTTGTGGATGATCACGTTCAGTCCTAACAACCGGATTGTCAGGAACGACAACATTTTGTTCCAAGTTAGTTAAGTTCGGCTCAGGAACTGGAGCGGATTGTGGTGCCTCTGAAGTAGACGTTAGAGGCTGATCTGCATTCGGCACTTCTTGATTTGACGATGAAGGTTGTGAAGTAACCTGAGTTGGTGCCGATTGTACATCATCTGCTGGAGATTCATCTTCAGATTCAGATTCGGAAGATTCTTGAACTCGATCACTAGACTCTGTGGAGGAAGATGATGACGGACCAGGATGAGTTGAAGATTGCAAAGATTCATCAGGAGGTGCATTTTGCGCCTCATACATCATTTGAATAGCAATCTCATACAGATTGAAAGACTTGAACAATTTGTCATAATCAAACAACCAGTCTTCTCCTGTCCCCTTGGCTGGTTCTGTGTAGCGTTGAACATCGACATGGTACCATTCTTCAACTAATTTTGTTGTTCTGTTGAAGACCCTTTTGAGAGGTACGCTGTAACCCAGAAAATAACCCTTGATAATCTTCTCCTCGAACTTATTATCAACGTGCCTTTTAAGTAACGTGCAAAGAGCTCCGAATGGTTCCAGGTGCTCTAAGTTAGGCCTCCGTCGTTGAAGAAGCTCGAAACTTGTCTTGCCGTGGCGCTTGACAATGCCTACCCGATTTAATGTGAAACAGGCGTTGGCAATTGCCTCACTCCAAAACGTAACAGGTAACACTGAGTCGGCTAACATTGTTCTTGCTGTCTCGATTAACGTACGATTTTTCCTTTCAGCAACCCCGTTCATTTGTGGAACATATGGAGCACTGAACTCCTGAACGATCCCTTTTTCTTTGCAGAAATTTTCAACATTCGCATTTTTAAATTCTGTACCGTTATCTGACCGCATTCTTCGAACCTTCAGATTGTATTGAGACTCAATAGTTGTAACCAGCAGTTGTATACATCCAAACGTTTCTGATTTTACTTTCAAGAAAAACACCCAAGAGAATCTAGAATATTCATCAGTAACCACTAGACAGTATGAGTGCCCAGAGATACTTTTGACGCTTATTGGGCCAAAAAGATCCATATGAAGGAGTTCCAACGGAATATCAATCGAGTGGAAACTCTTAGACTTGTGGGACCTTTTTATTTGCTTTCCGGCTTTGCACTGCACACACGAATCAGGGAGACGAAAACTTCTCAGATTAACTCCCTCAACTAGTCTGTTGTGCACAAGCTTGTTCATGTTCCTGACATTTATGTGTCCCATCCGTCTATGCCATAAGACAGTATCACGTTCGGATGCCTTGGACACAAAACATGTCGCCGTTGGAGACGATGACCCTGCCTTAGCCATATCCAGAATGTAGAGATCACTCTGGCGTGCAGCTGACATTAAAACCTTGTCTTCAGGAAAGTTGAAATCCTTAGCCAAGATGTGACAATCTCGGTCGTCAAACATAACTTTGAAACCTTTGTCGCAGATTTGACTTATCGACAACAGGTTGTTCTCCAACTCTTTGATGAAATTAACTTTCTCAAACGAAATTCGCCCATTAGACACAATTCCTTGGGCCGTGATATAACCTCCTTGATTTCCTGCAAAGGAAACTGCACCTCCTTTTATTTGTCTGACACTTGAAAGGAGATTCATGTTTCCAGTCATGTGCCTGGAAGCTCCTGAGTCTATGATCCACATGTTGAATCTTGGATCATATAGAGCAACCTGCACACAAAAACAAAAGGTTTAAATATCATTGGAAACCCAAGCCCTTACGGTCTTGGGTTTTCCATTTTCATCACGAATGTACAATTCAATCCATTTACCCTCATTAACACTGTTTTCAGATTTGACGTTGTTATCAACAGTGTTAGTTTTCTTTGGTTTCCAAAAGTCAGTCTTCTTCTCAACATGTTTGAGATAGCTGGTTGAAGACTGAGTTTCACTTGTCGAAGTGGAAACCTTTGGATCTGTGGGGTTTGGGGATTGGTGTGGTGAGGTTGGCTGAGGTTTCCGAGGAGAAACCGACCTCGGTGTGTGAAACCGTTCTTGACCTTGAACGTCAATGGCCGGTCGCCTCCTAGGAGGTGACTTGGCATACCTCGGATCCGGAGTCGATATGTACTGTTTAGGATCCGTGTACTTATAGCAAAATCTTGCTATATGCCCTACCTCTCCACACGAAAAACAGTAGTTTCTCCCCCTTTGACTTGGTGGAGAGAAATAACTCTGGTTTTGTCTGTTATCATAGTACCCCCTGGATTTGACATTTTGGGGTGTAGTTTGTCTAGGAGGGTGTTTTGGGAAATTATGTTTTTCATTAACGTTACCCTCCTTTACAAACTGGGTACTATGTTCCACATAGACTTTCTCAGATTTAGGATTAAACTTTTTCTTCTGAGAATTTCTTGTTATTGTTGCCTTTGACTTAGATGGTGGTGGGCCCGATTTAGTTGTGGAACCTAAGTCTGTGGCAACAACATTTTGTTTGGACTCAGGAGCCGGGTCAATGACTTCTTTACCCTTAGACTTAGAAATTTGGTTTGTGTCCTCGGGTATATAATCATTTGATTCATCATCCGGCACAGCTCCTGGTGTGCTTGAAAATTGATTCAGGATCGGGGGTGGGACATTGTTATATCCCACGCCTTTTTCCTTTTTGCCTCGGAACTCGGGAATGATGTGTTCTAATAAATAAGATGAATTTGAGTAACTTTTTAATTTGAAATTCAATGATTCAAAATCAGCTTTCAAGTTTTCCAATTCTTTTTTCAAAACATTATTCTTATTTATGTGAAAATTGATAGAATCTTGTTGATTCAGAACACATATTTCAAGTTCCTTGTTCTGACGCTTAAGGCTATCAATCTTTTCTTTAAAAACAGACTCTTTCTGCTTCCAAGCCTTATTCTGTGCAAGCGCGTCAGTCAGTTCCATTAAAGATCTTGAGGCTGCTTGTTTGTAAGCCTCGAGATCTTCAATTCTCTCTTTTAGAGATTGAATTTCTTGTTCATACAATTCACATTTTAAACATTTAACATTTTCTGGTTTGGGAGTTGATGGGTTAGAACTTACCTTGGCATTTGATGTCTCTGCCATGAATGCAAAGCAAAGATTCCCAGCTTTTTCCAGAAACGATGCAGAAGTTGCTTTAGACTCTACTTCGTTGACTTCTTCAACTTTAGCAGCCTCTGCGGGAATTGTCGAACATGGAGATATTTGAGGAACATTTGACTCTTTATCGTGATCCTCCTTAATCTCCAAAGATACCACTTCAACCTCAGGTTCTTCTTCATGGACTTCAGCAGCTGGTTCATCGACAATATATTCTTCATTGGTCGAGGAAACAACGGACTCGGTTTCAGAGTTTCCATCTACTATTGTGACATCAGCCATGTTGATGCTGAAGTTCCATGTCTCGCCTTCATCCCCTTGAACTGCAAGAGCAGTTTCATTGTTGATGTTGACGTTGTTTGCTGCGGTTTGATTTTGAGGGACCATTTGTCTCTCAAGGTTGACAGTTTCAGCAGCTGCAGCAGGAGTGGATGATGATGAAGTGGTTCGGAAGGGATATTGGTGACCTTCCCTTCTTGGCTTCGAACACTCCTTGGCAAAGTGACCAAGTTCGCCACAGTTGTAGCATTTTACTTTGTTTTTATCAAAGCCGAACTTGGATTTGTTGTTTATTGAGAGGGCCTGACCTGTTTTCTTCGTCCACTTTCTGGCCCTTCGGAACGCACTGCCAAGAGCCCACATAATGTCTATGCGTTCCATATCATCTTCGTCAAGCTGTTCATAGTCATCGCTGTCCAGATGACTATTTCCTAGCTTACCCGCCACCATTAAACTGTAGGACTCAATTATCGTGCCTAGAGTTGCCATGTGTTCTTTGGCAACCTCCACTGTTACTGTTCCCAAGCCTTCAGTATTCAACGTTGCTTTCTCCGTTGACTTGGGTCCGGAGTTAGTACTTGAGTTTCCAGAAGTTGATAGTGGGACGGAAGATCTCGTTTCAGTCCCCTTTGATTGATTTGACGTTGAGGAGACAAAAGCGGTCTTCATCGGAGCATGATCAGTTGAATCTGACATAGGAGGTTTTGACATGTAGAGTGATTTGTCAGAAGTTGATCTCGGTTTTCTGGAGGAGGCTCTTAGTTCAGCCTCTTCTTGTCTGATTTCTTTAATAAAATCAGACAGGAGAATCGTCTCCAGCTGATGACTTCTTCTCATTACTGTCAGGAAGGTGTTCCAGCTGGTTGGAAGTCCTTGAGCAAGACATCTAACCTTTTCAGTCCCAGTTGTTTTGACATTATAGGACTTGAGTTCTGACATTAGATGATAGAATCTCGACAGTAACGATTCAATGTCTTCTCCCGATTCTGGACTAAACAAATCAAATTCACGCTTGAGCTCCCGTGCATGAATTTCTCTAAGTGAGTCAGATCCTTCACATCGTTCAACCAGTGCGTTCCAAAGAGTTGACGCTGTTGTAAACTGGTTAAACTGATGGAAGAGATCACTGGAGAGTGCTTGTGATAGTAAGGAGAAGGCTTTCTTCTCAGCATCGAAGGCTATCTTTTGTTCTTCAGACAGCCTAAAGTAACTCAAAGTCTCACCATCATCATTTGTCGGATGCACCCAAGTTGTCTGGACAGCTTCCCAAAGTCCAGGATTTACACCTGTTATATGAATTTGAAATCTTGTCTTCCAGGTTGTAAAATCGTTTAAAGTCATTAGCTTTGGTGGCTTGTTATAGCTTCCCGATTCAGAATCACTTTCGAGAATCGATTGAATCCTCTTGTTGGTACTCGAACTTGTAGCCATCTTTGTTTCTTTGCTTTAACGTTGAACTGTTGATCGAATGAGTTTGATTCGATCGGATGAGTGACCTATTCGATCGAATGTGTTCTGGTTCGATCGAATGTCTCTCTGAAATACTGATCTGTTCTTCTGAAAGTTATTCGATCGAAAGTGAATCTGGTTCGATCGAATGGGTTGAGAGGTTCGATCGAAAGAGTTTCTGGTTCAATCGAACGGGTTCTGACAGTCGAATAAGACAAAGATCGAATCGGCGGATCGAATAAAAGACTTATTCGATCGAATGGTGACTAATTCGATCGAATGAACAAATCTGGTTCGATCGAATGAACTAGGAGTAATTCTCGGCGGGAAAAACTGATTCGGTCAAAGTTCAAACTTGTTCGATCGAATAGGAAAGCTATTCGATCGAATGAGTTCCAAAAATAGACTGGTTCGATCGAAATTTCTGGAAATTCCAAAATTAGAAGATTTTGACGGATTTTCGAATTTTGAATCAAAAACACGAATTTTGAAAGATCAAGAGGCAAATTAAGATCGAAATATGACTTTTAACACAAAAACAACTTAAGACCAACCAAAAAACGGATCAACACCACCAAAAATACGAAGAACACGAAGAACGCGAAGAACGTTCTTGACGAAACTCGAACTTTTATCACACAATTCTAAGATCAAAACACCAAAATATGACAATTTTAACAGTTTTTGACAAGAACACAACGAACACCAAGATCAAAAACACCAAAAATTCGGAATTTTCCGGCAAAAATTACGATTTTCGCGAGAAAAACACGAATTTCACCACGAATCTAACGTGAATCAAGAACCAAAGGCTCTGATACCACTTTGTCGGACCGGTGCGGGACACGGTTTCCCAACGATTCACGGGGCAACGTGTTAGAGTGCGGAATCCTCTAACACGGCGATTCGGTGGTGATCAACAACGCACGGTTACGATTCCTAAGACGGTTTGACACCTAGGGACGGAGGAAAAGACCGACACGACGAAGATTGGCAGAGAGGATTTTCGGCAGTAGCGGGTTCGTGACTGTGTGTAATGTGTGCTCTCTGTTGTGAAATTTCCTAAGTTTCGTTTATATACCAGGACTGATTCGATCGAATGAGTATCTCATTCGATCGAATGAGTCCTGGTTCGATCGAATGAGTCCTGGTTCGATCGAATCAGTCACTGATTCGATCGAATCAGTTTCTTTTGACATTTTCAGTCCGTTAACTTGGTTTCACGATCGTTATTTTCATATCGAACCATCCTGATAGAACTGGGGACATACACATGACATTTCATGTCCTAACACACGTAATTAGTATGATTTCTGTTCGGATCTTTTATAAAACGTAGTAGTCCCTATCGAGACTAAAATTTGATCCCTTATATTTTAATTTTTAAAAGTTTCTTGTACTTAGATAGTTTTATAATTTTGTATCTGGTTACTTGGACTTGATCGTGTCATTTAATTCTTAAAGGGAAGTTTTAGAACTTAATTGCAAAATGTTCAAATTATAAGGGTTGATTTTGTAAATATAGGCGATGTTGTTAAACAGGCGAACTTGTGAATAACTTCGCCTAGGCGAAGTTAACCGTAACTTCGCTTGTATAATCTCTGACCCTATATAAGGATTTTCAAAGGTCAAACGATTCATTATTCACAGATCTAAGCGAACTTATTCCGGCGAACTTAACCAGTTTTCAGCGAACTTGTTGTTTTTCCAATTCCGTGTTCTTTTTTCCAGATTTCGTTTCGATTTCAAGGTTCGTGGTGTTGGTACATCGTGTTGTCAATGCTTATCAAAGGTCGTTTCGACCTGTTTCGATACCTCGGACCGACGGATTTTTGAACCGGATTTTAAAGCTTGTTTTTACGTGTTCATGAAAAACCTAATCGTCTAAATATCCTTAATATCTTGTGTTTGGGAGTTCTTAATCGTCAACATTGACCGAAACATCAGATTTTCCGACTTAGATTCTGCTTACTGTTGTCGTTTCAGATTCAGGCGAACTTAAGGTTTAGGCGAAGTTATCCGTAACTTCGCCTGAGGCTCAACTTCGCCTGAGGCGATGTTGTGGTGAGGCGAAGTTATCCGTAACTTCGCCTGGACCTTGTTAATTTTTTATTTATTAGACGAACTTAAAGATGAAGCGAAGTTGTTCCCAACTTCGCCCCAACTTTAACTTCGCCTATACAGATTTTATCACAACTTCGCACATGGTAACAAGCGAACTTGTGGTACGCCTTAACGTTTATCTAACTTGGTTCGTTTGTTGCATATATGGCTGCAGTAGCAGGTGCTGGAGGTGCTGGAGGTGATGACGGAGATAATCAGAGGCAATTCTTTCCGGGTCACAATATGTTTATCACCTTAGACCCAGAAGCGAGCGGTGTTGAGGATTACCGCGAGATAATCACATTCCTCATTCGCTCGAGGATATTCCACGCAATCACTACGACTCTGCCGATTTCCTTACCCAATATTGAGGATTTCTGGCAGACGGTGGAATACGATTGCCGCGTTGAGCCCCCGGTTATGACAGCAACCGTCAATAATCAAGAAGTTCAGTTCTCGTCTGAACAAATTCGGGTGGCGTTACGTTTTGGAGAGGAGACTAGGGATGACCCTACAGAGTTTGTTGCTCCGTTCCGCGATGGAGCATTTCTCCGAATGGGCTATTCTGGTCCATTAGGTGATACTCAGAGGAGGAAGGGTTTCTTACTCGATCAGTGGCGCTTCCTCATGCACGTAATGATTGTCTGCATGTCTGGGAGGAAGGCGGGCGCTGATGGTATGGGTGCGACCATGCAGTCCGCAATGACTGCTCTGACTTATAACAAACGTTATAGCTTCAGTCAGATGGTCTTTTATGAGATCGATAGACAGAGGAGAGCAATGGCCCGTGAGAGGTTCATCATGTATCCAAGATTCATTCAGACTATCTTGAATCATGTTGCTCCCACGTTGCCTCAATGACGTCCAATACGATACGTGGAGAGTGTGACCAAACGTATCTTCGCTCAATGCCGCACATCCAGTGCGAGGAGCAAGCCTGAGCTGCGTCCGAGGCATACTCCACTGTTTGGGTATTTAATCAACCCGGAGTATGTTCCTGCTACTGAGGATGAGTTCAGAGACCCTCAACCACGACAGGTAGGAGCACCTCGAGATGTACCTGTTGTGCCTGTTGTATCGGCTGAGGAGGATGTAGACCTTGATGCTGCATTTGGCGGCCAAGGATTCTTCGATATGGACAGGTTTGATCCGCAAGAAGAGGTGCAGGTCTCTGCTGCACAGGTTCGGGAAGTGATTGTTACTAGAGCAGCTACGACGGTGGCTGACTCAGATCTTGATAATGTTATGGATGAGGCGAGAAGGATGTTGGTGACACGAGAAAGGACGTTAGGGAAGAGAAAGAGGGCAGTTGATGATACTGAGTCAGAAGAAGAAGAGGATATTCACAAGTTGATTAGACGTTCAAGACGTGAAAGGACAGGTGCAGGTATGGGAGCTGGAGAGACTTCAAGAGTTGTACGTTTCGCTCCATCCGCACTGTCAGGTATGTCGATTGTTCCTACATCTGTACAGGTTACAAGTTTAAGCGCCGCGGAAGTTCCCGTGGTGGCTACATCAGCTGTCGGCATCCCATCCATCACCCTACAGATGACGACTCCGGAGATTGTGTCTTTACCACCTCCAACGCTTACTCCTTCAGAGGTGGTTGCACAATTTGTAGAGTCCACAGTCGTTGCAACTGCAGGGTTGTCGGTCACGATACCACCTGCGGTTATGTCCACAACTGCTTCTGATGTCCCGGTTACATTCGAGATCCCTGCTGAGTATACTCAAGACACATCTAACATGAGGTTTGATTTCGATGCAACCCTCTCAGACTCGGAGAGAATAGCTGCACTTGAGCGGGTCGTGGCTGAACAATCAAGGGTGAATTTTATCCAGACCCAGGCTATTCAACGCCTTGTAGCAGAGAATCAACTACAGTCGTCCCTCCTGGTTGAACATGGGCGAATTATAGATGCTATGAAGGAGTTCTTGGCATCTCAGGGGGAGACAAGCTGTAGAGGCGACGAGTTAAGGACAAAGAAGAGAAATGATAGAGACGATGATCCCAATGCATCGAAAGGTGCAGGTGGTGAGTTGCCAAGAACTACTCAAGCTCTTGGGACTTCCACAGCTCAGGGGGAGTCTGCAGGTGCAGTTGGTGGTGATGAGGTGGTGATGGTTGATGATGAAGATGATGTGATTGATGCTTTGAAAGAATTAGATGATGATATGCTAGATGATGATGTGATGTTTGATGATGATGTGCTGCCTATTGAGGAGATTGAGAAGATTGGAGCTCAGATTGTGATTGAAGAAGATGTTGAAGAAGGTGAAATAGTAGAAGAGAATGTAGAGCATGACATTCCAGGTGTGGAGAAAGCAGATATGGGTAATGAGACAGTAATCGATGAGACTGAATGGGAAGAGCAGCCTAGGTGGAAGGAAGGCTATGCTCAGTGGTTCGTCAAAACGAAGAAACCAGCTGTCCCTACAATGTTTAAGAAGAGTTACAATATTAAAGGCTATGCTGAAGCGAAGAAAGGGATTATTTGTTGGATCTATGATGAGCAGTTGAAGCTCTTTGTGATTAAACGGTATGACGGCGTTTAGTATTTTAAAAGAATGTTAAGGTCGTTGAATACACTGCCGGAATGTGAAGTGAAAGACTTAGCCAGATTGGGGTTAATCAATCGAAATGACGATAATATGGCTAGAGTCATTGAGAAAATTGTATGGAGAGAGTATAAAAGAGAAGAAGTTTGAGCTGTTGAAACCGCAGAAGGGAAAACTTGTTGAAGACAAGGATAGAGGTTTGAGAGTTAATGGAAAACCTTGGATGGTCATGAAGTATAAACCAATCCTGTGCCTGAAAGAAGTACCGATGAAGCTAATGCCCAAGGATGTGCTTAAAGACCTAAAGTGGTGGTATGTGGATTGTGAGACAGCAGAGGCGGTGATGGAAGACGAGGATGAACAGGAGCTCCTAAGAGTTTACGATCCGATGCATTTGGTAAACTTATCGCAAGCTGATCTGAAGGTGCTTAATGAGAAGAAAATCTTTTATATTCCTGCTTGGAAGGACGAAGCGAGGAAGTATCAAAGAGTTGTGTCAGTTTGTGTTAGAGAAGGAGTTCATGCGTGAAGATACAAGATTGAAGATTACAAGACAAGTGCTTAAAGATCAAGATATGAAGCTACTGCCAAGGGGGAGTCTGTTGGTGCATAATGTCAGTAGTTCATAGTCTAGTGTCTGTAATCGAGTCTGTAATGTTTAATTATGTTTTGTATGTTTAAGCGAAGTTACTGACAAGTTCGCTTAACAGGCGAACTTGTTAGTCAAGCGAAGTTATGGACAACTTCGCCTGAACATGCCAGGCGAAGTTGTCGTGTATAAATAGTCCTAGGTTACGGCTTGGTTTGTAATCGTTGTTTAAGTTCGTGTCAGTAGTTCGAGTTCATTGTAACGTGAGGACGAGAGTCTGTACCAGTGATATTACATCACGTGTTTGAGTTATAATATATAACGTGTGTTCGTCTCGTGTGTTCGTGTGACTCGTGTTCTATACTCGTAAAGATCTACGCAGGGATTCCGCACCTGAGTAGACCGAGATATCTCGTGCGATCCGTCTAGGGAACCTACACCTTTTCTTCAAATTTACCCACATCTCTTCTCAACATCGTACAGGGACACCCAAATGGTTCCAAGTACTTTAAATTAGGCATTCATTTGTTCAAAAGTTCATAACTCGTCTTTTGGAGTCTCTTAACTGTCAGAACCCGATTAAGCGTATAAGAAGCAGTATTCACAGCCTCGTTCCAAAATTGAATAGGAAGCTTAGAATCTGCAAGCATAGTTCTAGCTGCTTCAATCAAAGTTCTGTTTTTTCCTTTCAGCAACACCGTTTTGTTGTGGTGCATAAGGAGCACTATATTCTCTATGAATTCCCTTTTGAACACAAAATAAATCCAACACGTTGTTTCTAAACTCCGTACCATTACACTTTGAATACGTCTCACCTTAAGATTGTATAGTGATTCGATCTTAGTGATTAAATTTTGAACCAAAACGGGTGTTTGATCTTTTGAACTCATAAACAAGGCCCATGACTATCTTGAATAGTAATCGGTAACTAAAAGACAATACCAATCTCCAGAGATACTAGCACGATTAACAGGACAAAAAAGATCCATATGAAGTCGTTCAAGAGGGTATCAATGGAATTCATTAACTTAGGAAGGTGTGCCTTTTTCTTTTGTTTTCCTTTCTTGCAAGCAACACAGTGATCAGATAACTTAAAATTCTTCAAAGAAACACCTTCAACCAACTCATTTGTCATTAAATAATTCATCTTTCTAACATGAATATGACCCATTCTACGATGCCATAGAATAGAGTCTTTTCAGATGCTTTAGAAATGAAACACGCTTCCACATAAGTTGACGCCTTAGAAGACATGTTCTTGACATAAATATCATTTGATCGAGGGATCGCATGACAGCCATGTCCCCGGGAATGACGTATCCCGGTTTCAGAATAGTACATTCTTTATCAGTTAATACAGTCGTGTACTTCTTGTCACAGATTTGTGACACACTTAATAAATTGTGATCAACTTTATAACATTAGTTGACTTTCTCAAACATAATATGCCCATTTGAAACTCCACCCTCTTTTGTAATCATACCCCCATAATTCCCAGCAAAAGCCACATACCCTCCTTGAATATTTCTAACATTTGTTAGGAGGTAGAGATTTCCAGTAATATGACGAGAACATCCACTATCCATTATCCAGTTTTCACCAGACACAGTCTTAGATGTACCCTACACACAAATGAAAGTGATTAGTTCAAAAAGGCAGCCCAGGCCTCAGTCTTGGGCACCTTTTGAGCTTCATGAGAATAATCAAATTTAACAGAATTCAATTGTTGTTCAGCAACTTGAGAGTAAGCTACAGGCCTCTTAGACTTTCGTCTTAAATAGGCAGCTTGAAAGACATTTGAGTTCACGTTCTTACAGATTGGTTCGGTCGGAACAAACTTGGGCATAACATAACTTACATTCTCATTAACATGAGTCACCTTTCGAGGATTCACATCAGAAAACATAATGTGAGTTTCATCATCAAACTATGTTGGTCGTCTCAAAATCTCCTTGACTAATGGAACAGGCTTTGAATGATCCTTAATAAAAGGATGAAGATTCTGAGACTTCTTCTGTCCACAGTTTCTTACCACATGACCTTGTTGTCCACACAGAAAGCAACTTCTCATGTCCACACGATCATGTTGAGATTTGGTAAAAACTGATGCCACGGAAGGTTGATGACTCACAGTTCTAGTAAAATTGTTGGCCAAATCATCAGACGACACGGATTTCATTTTCATATAGAAATCAAGATTAGAGCAGTGGGAAAAACTTTGCAATGTGTCTGTTCCGGTTGATTTCACAAAATGAACCTTTTTAGCAGTTTTTAACAATTGCTTAGGTTTAATCAATGGGTTTGATGTGTTTGATGTTTTGGCACAAGCATACTGACGTTCAAGATCTTGTATCTTGGACGTTTCATTGTATAAGACACTTTCGATCAATTCTTGTTTGATAATGCTAATCGGAATGTCTTTCTCAGTGAACATTGTGTCTATTCCTTTTAATTTAAACACACAACCAGTTGATGGCTTGGAAACAATAGGATTGATAAAACGCATCAAATCCTCATTTGAAATTTTAGGTTTTTCTAATTTCTTGGCCTCACCGGTTTAACCTTAACTTGTTCCTCTTTTTTCACTTGCGTTGTGTGTGAACCATACACTGCCTCCTCAAATTCATGAGGTTCACATAAAATGTGATTAGAACTTGGAATGTTCTGGTTTTTGTGTATCATTTCAGGTTCAAACACATTCTCAATGATCATCTTCTCAACATTTTCTACAAATATTTTATTGCTTTCGACATGATGTTTTTGAGTTGGTGGTTGGCCTTTAACATTTTCAGATTTTACTGGTTTAGATTTGTCAGAAACAATAGGTTCTTTCACAAGCACTTCTTCTTTTCTAGCAAAAGGATTTGCTGTATAATCATTGTGATATGATGGTGGAACTTCAACAAAACCAATACCCTTTTTAGAATCTTTTTGCTTACCAGATACTTCGATTATCTCATTTAACAAAAATGATGAGTTTCTAAACTTGCCCAACTTATTTTTCAATTCAAGAACCTCAATTTCAAGCTCAATTATCTTAGAACGATGTTTCAATATTTCTTGAAATTTTTTATCGTTGATTGTCATTTTGACAGACAACTAAGCTTTATGGTCATGATTACTTACAGACAATTCTTCAATTTTCTCCCTAGATCTCATTTGAGATTCAAAAGATTGTCTATAAGTATCCTTAAGTGAAGCAATTTCTCTAACCAAGCAATCATTATGAGTTTTCAATGATTCTAACTTAGGCTGTTTTTCTCACATTCAACACAAGTCACATTAGCAGAAAAATTAACAGACATAGGAACAGAAGAACTAACCTCATTAATTTTAGACATGCAAGCAAAAGTGGTTGTGTTTTGGACAAAAATCTGTCAAGGATCACGTATCCAAATATGTTAAGTGAGGTAAGGTGCTAACTCGGTAAAAGCAAGTTTATGATTGTAATATAGGTGGACACAATGATTTGGTCACGAGGGAAAATGCCCTTAATCACGATAGTCTTACTTCGGTCAAAACTTATCGAGGCAATCATTGGTAAAATAATTCCGGTCAAGGATTAACAAGATAATCTTTGGTCGGATTACTTTAGTCAATGATCAACAAGGTAACATTTGGTCGGTGAGTATATGATTACCGTGGTCTCCGGCACAAAAAACCCCCGGACGGTGAAAACTATCACCGTCGTGTTTATTGATTAACAAAAAAGGTATTTGAGGAGATTATGATCGAGATTACAATGAAAGCTAGTGAATAGAGATAGTGTTCAGTTCTGCTCTAGTGTATGTGTAGATACATGTGTGTTTCTAGCTCGATCATATCTCGTATAAATAAGATAATAACAATAACAATATTCCCTATCTATTCAGAAGTCTTCCACTTAGCCGCTCCACCACCTTTGACCACTTGCCAATAGCCACCCAGTAGCGATATAAGTGGGAGAATGAGTCTTATAACCGTTATTGATATTAACGCGTTCATCTTCACATTAGTTCATCCATAATCAGCTACACTGAAGTAGGATCCTGGATCCATGTCTAACACATCACCATACTAAACTCAATCATAAGTAAACAAAAAATACCGAGGATCGTCGATCCTTTATATCCTGATGTATATTTCAAGGATAAACTATCTATAAGACAGTCAAGGATAAAGGATCCTCAGTATAAAAATCGTGGCCTAACAGGTTGGTAGTTTTTCACATGAATCATCGAAACCAGACTCAGTATCATTGTCAGAAGACAGATCACTCCCACTTGCATCTTGAAAATTTTCATTTGACTCGAACATAACTAGATTAGCTTGATTATCGTTGCATAGCAGTCTTTATGACCAATCAGTTCCATCAGCTAGCATAGCTTGTGACCCAGAAGCAGATGGTTTCTTATCAGTATCATTGCCTCATTTCGCTGAAGAACTTTTATCTTGATTTCGAGGACCAGTATACTCCTTCTTCGGTTTGTCACACTCCTTTGCAAAATGTCCAAACTCTTGGCTGTTATAACATTTACCCTTCAGTTTATCAAACCCAACCTTCTTGTTTAGTGATGGAAGATCTTTGCCAGTCCTTTGCATAAACATTTTCACCTTTCTGACAATCATCGCCATGTTCCATTTCAAATCCATGAGCTCTAACTCATCGGGATCAAATTGATCATAGTCTTCATCAGTCAAATCGCTCGTTGCAATTTTACTATTAACCAGATTCTCATAAGAAGTCATGAAGGCAGACAAGAAGGCAAAGTTTTGTTCAGCCTCCTTCATGTTTACATTCGGTGGAGATGAGAATTAATTTTAGTAGATGAATTTCCAGACCCTCCAGAAGAACCAGAAGCACCAGGTAACCCAGAACATCCAGCGGTCTAGAAACATGCACGTGGATCTCTATAGATAGTTGTAGCATTTTCACTTGCATTTTGTGTGAGAAATGCAATGATCGGAGAAATTGTTGAACTCAGAGGCATACTTCCACCATAAAATGTTGGATCTTGGCTATCCTTAGATGATTTCTGACACCTAAGATCATATTCACGAGCTTCGATCTTTTGTATGAACTCAGACACAGTCAGATCTTCATTACTGAAGTAGTTGTTTTCTTTCAACACCATTAAGAAAGTCGAATAAGAACTCGGTAAAGCACTCTTGATTGTATCTAACTTATCACTCTCAGTAGGTTCCATCTTCATCTTGTCCATTTCGGCTATCAGATGGTTAAACCGTGTTGTCATCTCTTCGACAGTTTCACCTTTAAGTAAGTTAAAATTTCTATATTGAAACTTTAACATCACCTTCTTGCTTTCTGCAGTGTTACCCATACTCCTCATACGAATGTTTGGAACAACAAAGCACAAATCTTGATGCTACCGACTTGATTGAATATGTTTTCAGGTAACGCCATTGTAAGAGTTGAGTATGCTTTCGTTTCAATCTCCAAAGCCTTCTTTTCTTCCTGAGAGTATTGTGAGATGGCTTTAGGTGTGAATCCAAGGATTTTTATCTACAATCATTGGAACAGTATACACTTCATCGAAGCAAGAAGAACAATCAGGGTGAACCGATCCTAAATGAGTACGGAAACGAGGTTCCCACTTAGCAAAGTCACTAAATTTCATTAAACGAGGACACTTGGAATGTGATCCAATCTCCATGTCCAATTGTAACATTTGCTACATAAGTACATTTTGGGAAGCTAATGCGTACAAACCAGCCATCTTCAAGGACTAAACTTGAAAATAGGTTAACGAACTTGGAACAGTAAGTATAACGAACTGTGAACAGTGTTTGTAACGAACTAAGATAACGAATCAATTATAACGAACTGAAAGTTATCTAAGTAATGAACCAGGAACAGTGTCACATAATGTGCGAAACGCAGTCTATTAAAACCTAACCTAACTTAGACACTCTAGTTTTAAATTTATAAATCTAGACTCTCCTAATGCTAGACTACTAGACAGGCAAGTGTACCTATCGACTGTAGTAAAGCCTAACGAAGTCCGGATATCGAACCCACAGGACACTAGCGACACCTAAACTAGACTCTAACTAATAACTTAAACAAATTGATTTTTATTGATTTTTGTCCTTTTTTTAATTATTAAATATAAACTAAATAATACATACTCTAAAACTAGACACGGACAAATCGGACGATTACTCAAATAGGGGAAATAACTACCTAGGCAAGGAATCCTACTAGTCAACTCGTAAACTCTCGGAATTGGATTTATGAAAGGTACCGTATTCTAAAAATATGAAACTTAAGGAATAACTAAAGTATGCTAGATCACCTCCAGGTCTCACCAACAATACCTAAGAGCCCTAAATATCATGTAAACTCAACGGTTTAATGGTTCGGATCACCTCCCGGTCTCACCTTACCTAAATATGCTAAGGTAACCAAAGATTACATCACCTCTCGGTCTCTCTAATCACAAAACACACTAAGGCGTAAAGAGGTATTCTTATTGAATGTGGTTACAACTCGGATCTGTAAGAATCTAAAGGAATCTAGGGCAACTCACTCCCGTGCAATCACTACCCAAACCCGCAAATGACCAAAACATACGACACTTAATAACCTCCCGGTCTCTCAAGTGACAGAATATAGGGTATCTCTAAACTCTCAATTACCGTTCCTATGGAATAAGTCGACTATAAACCATAAACTAGTTACAAACACACAGTAAGTAACCTAATACGCAACCATACATGAAAGACATTCACAAAGACACATATGGAACAATAAATTGGTTATAAATTAATACCAAATAAGCATGTGCATCACAACTAAATAAAATAAAAACTTTACCAAAGCATAAACCAATCAATAAATAATCCAAAGCTGAAAGCAAAACGAGTCTAAAAAGTATTCATCCAAACCCAGGCAGTATAAAAGTTTAGCCAATCATAATAATCAATGAAACTAAATAAAATATAGATCACAGTTCATCGAAAAAGAAATAAATAAGATTGAGCTACTAGCCTGTTTGAAAAATTCCCTAGCCGTGACTTTTTCTTGCACCTCCCTGACTGCCTGCTTACTTCTTTTCTTGTTTTCGAACTGCAGTAGCAAGAGTTTCCTAGGGGCGGCTCCTGTTCAGCCCTGTTTTCCCTAGCTATTTAATTTAAGCAGCCTCTTTGTTATTATTTTTTATTCGGCCCATGTTCCCCACAATTAGTTTTATGGCCCAAGTGTGTAGTTTCCGGAATTCGAATTTCATGTGCTCCTGTCAAAACAAAATATATATTCTTCTTTTAATTCTCAATATGGTGAATGAACACCCACGTAACATTGTAAATAGAATTCAGATTCCAAGAAACAAATTAAAACAATTAAATTATGTAATAATCGTATATTAAGCATTAATTTGTTTCTGAATATAATTTTTCTTTATAACTTTATACAAAACGTATTTCCTTATCTAATGCTAGTAAGAGAAAATCAATAGGATAAACGTGTAACAATTTACTCGTACGCTCAAGTTTAATAAAATTACTTTTTAGCTCGTATCTCATAAAATTATTAAAATTAATATATAAGCCAATTAGGCCAATTATTAAATAATAACAACCCAAAAGTTACTCTAAAGTGTAAGAGATATTCTTTATATCTATTTATAATTTAGCCCATATCAAATATTCCCATACTTAAACCTTTTTCGTCCCTGAAAAAGTATTTTGCAATGGAATCATAATTCGAAACTGATCTTTAAAACATATAGGTTATCTTTTAAGCACTGAAACGCAAAAACTGCGGTTGTCGATATTGTTGTCCACTTAAACCCAGCCACCGTCCTATCAAGCCCCCAATTGCATTAAGCGCTTTAAGTTCAAAAACCACGGTTACACCTACCCCATCTCAGACAAAGAGAGCTAGAAAAACTAGAGTCGAAGCAGACTGGTTCGACAAATCACCATATGCCAAGGACTCGTTAATGGTACTAAGTAGATGCACTCGGTGAAATTTGATGGATGAATGGTTATGTGGAGGCCGTACGAGCGTAACCTAAATATTATTGGACTTTGTCCTATATATTTCCTAAAAAAAAATATTTATTGACTAAAAACCATCGAGCCCCAATAGTGTATCCTCAGAGTCACTATCCCCTTGGTAACACGTAAACTCTAAGTCTCGTCTAGTATGTGGATCTTTGGCCTCTTTTTCTATTGTTGGGAATGCTTCTTTAGCATTTTACAATACATAACTTTCTCATGGTCATTTGCTTTTCGGACCTATTTTGGGAATACAGATAACTTTCATAACATACTTTTTTTTTTCTTTTTTTTTCTTTTTATTCAATCTTTTTTTTTTCACCCTAAAATATATAACTATTTCTAAGCTCATAAAAAGATGGACATGTGGTGTTGTACTGGTTTGAGTGCATCTAAGTCTTACCATCTCAAATTTTTTAGATTATGGTAATCCTCCCTAAGCATCGAAATTCGGTTTCACCGTTTTTCAAATTATTATATATAAGAAACTTGCTAAAGAGGACTATCAAAGCTAGTTGGGTCTACCAACACATCCCAAGTTTAGTGCGTTATCTTATTTAATCTCATATATAATAATAGTTTTAAAAAACCAATCTCAAATTTTTCTATCATTTTCCATTCTTTGCAAAAAATTTCGTTAAAAATCGGGACATTTTCCATTTTTTTAAACTTTTTTTTATTATTATTATTTAAACTTTTTTTTATTATAATTTTTTTAAAATTTTTGAATTTTTTTTTTATAAAAACGTCAGTTTCCCATCTCCACACTTAAATGTCACATTGTTCTCAATGAGACAGGAAAAAGACAAATTAAAGCACAATCAAATATAAGTAAAGTGGAACAGACTCCCCTGGTAAATCTGCGGATATGCCTCATGAGTCGTGTTCCATGCCCTCCAATTCGAACGAAAGCCTCACACTCCAGTGCTCTCTACCAAGCTATAACTTACGAACGAACGCGGAAATCAATAAGCAAATAGCCTCCCCACACTTGAATCAAACCATGTATCATCAATCATCCAATAACATCTCTGAAGCAACCTGAAAGCAAACCAAGAAACAGCCAGTTGAAGAAAGCAAGAAAAACCCAAAACAAAAATAAAAGTAAAACATATTACCGGGTTGCCTCCCGGGAAGCGCTAAGTTTACAAAAGAGTCTTCATCCAGACTCGCTCCCGAAATTTCAATCAGGAGGCTTTTCTTTTATCCAACCCCGGTCTAGCCCATTTAATTCCACCCTTCCAACATATTTAAACAAATCACACATAGTGAAACTAAAAAGCATTTTAAAACATTCAAACGCGTCGGACCACCAATACTTAAACTTACCCGGACCAAACCTAATACGTGACATATAATGAGGAAAATGGTTATTCTTGCATTTTAGTGTTGTCCTATAACTCTTAATGTACCATTTTTGAACCCTCAAAACGTGCTGATCCAAGCATTTTCGCGCCCTCTTCTATGGCTTTGCCGATTTTGGTGGCGATCCACTATCTAGTTCCTCCACATACATTCTAACCTTCATAGGATGTAACAACTCAACTAACTCCAATGACTTCTCATCCTCTTCCGTTGTCACTTCCTCTTCCTTTTCTTCTTCTGGTGACGTTTTGATCTCCTTTGTTGGCTTCCCTATGATTAGTGTTTCTAAATATATAAGATCGCCAACAGGGTCAAATTCTGCATGTTCGTCAAAAACTGGTAAACCCACCAATTCATCTACAAACTCATCCTCCCAATATGGTACATGCTCCTCTTTGTCATCTTCCATCTGGTCAAGTGGCTCCATAACGACATCTTCACTCAGATCCGTGTAATCAGGTAGCTCCAACTCCATCTCTTCTATCACGCCCTCATCATCATTATTCCAGAATTCATCATCCGTTTCATAGACGGCTTCCTGCTCCTTGTAAGAAAAACTCTCATTTTGAATTCTAGCACTTATCTCGTCTAACCTAGCTTCGAGTTCCTCTATCTTACGGAGTCTTTCTCTATCGACCAACTTATCAAGCCTGACTTCCAATTCTTTAATCTTTTGGAATCTTTCACGTTTCTCTTGTTCGGCTCTTTCCAACATCTTCGATATAAAATACTCCTAAACTGACTCGATCTATTAAACATATTAACTAGACTCGATAAAATAAAACACAAACTAAATTATCCTAAAGACGACTAGACGCGCTAAATCTAAGACACGGACTCACAAGACACACCACAAGTCAACACACAAAAAGACCAATTAATCAATTAAGTTCAATTAAAGCTAGTTTCGCTATCGCCTAAGTATCCCCGGAAACGGCGCCAAAAACTTGATGTGCGAAACGCGATCTATTAAAACCTAACCTAACTTAGACACTCTAGTTTTAAATTTATAAATCTAGACTCTCCTAATGCTAGACCACTAGACAGGCAAGTGTACCTATCGACTGTAGTAAAGCCTAACGAAGTCCGGATATCGAACCCACATGACACTAGCGACACCTAAACTAGACTCTGACTAATGACTTAAATAAATTGATTTTTATTGATTTTTGTTCTTTTTTAATTATTAAATATAAACTAAATAATACTTACTCTAAAACTAGACATGGACAAATCGGACTATTACTCAAATAGGGGAAATAACTACCTAGGCAATGAATCCTACTAGTCAACTCGTAAACTCTCGGAATTGGATTTATGAAAGGTACCGTATTCTAAAAATATGAAACTTAAGGAATAACTAAAGTATGCTAGATCACCTCCCGGTCTCACCAACAATACCTAAGAACCCTAAATATCATGTAAACTCAACGGTTTAATGGTTTGGATCACCTCCCGGTCTCACCTTACCTAAATATGCTAAGGTACCCAAAGATTAAATCACCTATCGGTCTCTCTAATCCCAAAACACCCTAAGGCGTAAAGAGGTATTCTTATTGAATGTGGTTATAACTCGGATCTGTAAGAATCTAAACGAATCTAGGGCAACTCACTCCCGTGCAATCACTACACAAACCCGCAAATGACCAAAACAGACGACACTTAATTACCTCCCAGTCTCTCAAGTGACAGAATATAATGTATCTCTAAACTCTCAATTACCGTTCCTATGGAATAAGTCGACTATAAACCATAAACTAGTTACAAACACACAGTAAGTAACCTAATACGCAACCATACATGAAAGACATTCACAAAGACGCATATGGAACAATAAATTGGTTATAAATTAATACCAAATACGCATGTGCATCACAACCAAATAAAATAAAAACTTTACCAAAGCATAAACCAATCAATAAATAATCCAAAACTGAAAGCAAAACGAGTCTAAAAAGTATTCATCCAAACCCAGGCAGTATAAAAGTTTAGCCAATCATAATAATCAATGAAACTAAATAAAATATAGATCACAGTTCATCGAAAAAGAAATAAATATGATTGAGCTACTAGCCTGTTTGAAAAATTCCCTAGCCGTGACTTTTTCTTGCACCTCCCTGACTGTTTGTTTACTTCTTTTCTTGTTTTTCGAACTGCAGTAGCAAGAGTTGCCTAAGGGATGCTCCTGTTCAGCCCTCGTGACCCCCAAACCCCAGGTCAACCGTGGAGTTCTCTTTTTTTTTTTCCTGGCTATTTAATTTAAGCAGCCTCTTTGTTATTATTTTTTATTCGGCCCATGTTCCCCACAATTAATTTTATGGCCCAAGTGTGTAGTTTCCGGAATTAGAATTTCATGTGCTCCTGTCAAAACAAAATATATATTCTTCTTTTAATTCTCAGTATGGTGGATGAACACCCACGTGACATTGTAACTAGAATTCAGGTTCCAAGAAACAAATTAAAACAATTAAATTATGTAATAATCGTATATTAAACATTAATTTGTTTCTGAATATAATTTTTCTTTATAACTTTATACAAAACGTATTTCCTTATCTAATGCTAGTAAGAGAAAATCAATAGGATAAACGTGTAACAATTTACTCGTACGCTCAAGTTTAATAAAATTACTTTTTAGCTCGTATCTCATATAATTATTAAAATTAATATATAAGCCAATTAGGCCAATTATTAAATAAAAACAACCCAAAAGTTACTCTAAAGTGTAAGAGATATTCTTTATATTTATATATAATTTAGCCCATATCATCACTCGAATTAGGTTATAACGAATTATCAAACGAACCAAGTCAACGAATCAGGTTAAATTGACGAATCAGTTTGACGAATAAAGACTAACGAATTAGATTAACGAAACCAAATTCAAAGTAACGAACCAAGGTAACGAATCTTTGATTTCACTTAACGAATCAGAGTGACGAATTACTAAGTCACTTTAACGAATCAAAGTAACGAATCACAATGTCAGCTTAACGAATCAAAGTAACGAATCTCTGATTCAAGGTAACGTATTCAAATAACGAATTGGCTACAGTTGATAGAGAATCGACTATAACGAATCAGGTTGTTATAATGGTAACAAACTCTAAAAACTTTTGCCACGTGGCAAAAGTTTGTTAGATATGAGATTAACGAATCAGACCACGTGTCTGACGAATTAGATGACACGAATCAACCTTGGTGAGGAATAAGATAAAGAATTAAGTAACGAATAAATTAAATTTAACGAACTGCAATAACGAATTGCACAAAGATGATGAATCTTCAACAGATTATAAAGATCTTCAAATCTTCATCATCATTTTCCATATTTCTGGAAAACTAAGAATAACTAAACAGACTAACAAATCTGTAATACTCTTTCAATATTACACCAATTCATGCATACTATAAATCAAATTACTCGCAAATCCACTGTGAAACCAAATCTTAACATCCTGTAAACCAAATCACTCAATCACGAATCCAATTTAACCAAAATTACACCCCTGTTTCGACCAAACTCAGATCCAATCCAACACAATACTTAACTCAATCCAATTTCCAATTTCAATCAACCTCACACGTCTAATACCTTACAGATCACAAATTCAAGCAAACTCAATCCAAAATCACTCAAATCAATAGAGAATTTGATCAAAATCAAACAGGAAACTAAATAACACCAAACTAATACAATTAAGCCTTTAATTAACGATTTAACAAATTATCAAGAGCAATCGAACCCCGAAAGCTCTGATACCACTTGAGAGAACACGGATCTAACTCAGATCTAAAACGATTATCACTTAGATCTAATACCGTGAGGATCTAGTTCATGATTACTCTTTACTATTAGATTATATTAGGTGTATGTGTGTGTATATATTATAGTAATACGTTATATATATGAAGCGTTGAACGAGAGAACAATTGGACAGCAATTCAATAAGGTTAATCCAAAACTTAAATTAAACAGAGGTGAACACCTCTATATATAAAAGATGGGTCTAGTTCGTTACACATTTCGTAACAAACTAGCCTTCCACTTTGTTACATTACAAAACGAATAATAAACATAACGAACTTCCTCCTAATTCGTTAAACATCCTTAAAGAATTAGGAGGGAACTTAACTTAACCATCTAGTTCGTTAAACATCCTTAACGAACTAGACATACAATAACGAGCTAGTCAATAATATAAATAACTTTAAATTATAATAATCAAAAGATAAATACAAAGACTCGAGACGCAAAACCGTGCACTAACATGGCATGTCAACAAGTTTAATGTTGTTCAACTCGTCTTCTATAGTAGCAACACTAGCCCTTGTTGTTTAAAAAATTGTTGTCGATCTTGGTCCAAGCTTCAAGTGTCATAGTATCAGGTTCAAGAACCCGCACAAGCAGATCATCAGACAATGTTTAGTAGATCCACTGTAGAATGATTGCATCGATCTCCACTCAAGATTCATATTCGGGATCGTTCTTGGATGGTGGGTGAGTGCCCTTGGTGTGGTGGGGCACCTTGTAGCCACAAGAATGGATGTGAAAAAGTTCCAGCCAAGAGGAGTACGACACCTTCATTCCATCAAGAATGCACACCTTTTTCTGGATGTCGGTGACCGTGTAGACGGGGTGGAGAGTGGTTGGCTTGGGGATGGAAGCGATTTGTCTCCCATTTGGAGATGATGCAACAACAAAATGAAAAAAAAAAAAATTTGGAACAAGGGAGATTCATGACCTAGGGCTGAAAGGAATTAGGGTTATTAGGCACAACGTTGTGATACAGTGTGATTAATTGAATTGGCCAAGTCTTATTGACAAACTAGAAAGTCATATATACATGATATAAATTGCCCATCTTAAGTAACTAAATCACCTATGATTGAGGAGAATATCCTAACATAAATGCATATATTTACACAATATTATAATAAAATACAATTACTAATAAGGATGGTGTCATGGTGGCGGTTTCAGTTGGCACCGGTGGGTGAGTTGCAAGAAGTGGCGCTGATCGCCGGTGGTGGATTTAGGAAGAGTTGAGTTTGGTAGCTTTAAACGCCACTCACAATTTTTATCCCGTAAATGGGAGATTGCTCGATTCTTATCCAGAGATGGAGGTCTAATGGTGGTGGTGGGGTTGAGGATTAAGAAGATGAATGGGGGTGGCGGGTCCCATTTTATTAGTTAGTATATTTTATTTGGTTTATGTTTATTATTATGTTTTTTAAATAACTATATAAAAAGACAAATTTACCTTTCATTTAACTTAGAAAACTAACGACTTAATGATTTGGATGTACTTTGAAGATTTTAATGGTCCAGTTGCACAAATAAAACTATATAAATGAAAATCACATAACTAACCAGACCTCAAGGATGATTTGGTACTTAACTAGTTTAGCATTATAAATATAATTATCACAATAAATCATAAGGAATATCATAATCAAATCCAAATAAATGTGGATATGAATTATTTCATAAATTTTAAACGGGTCGTGTTTCGGGTTTGACGTCATAAAAATTACCAATGATAAGTTAGTAAGTCACCATCCATTAACTTATCAAAATCAACTTATTTACACTATTTCATAAGTTAAAACACAAAGGTCCTCATGAGTTTTCCAAGCAACTTTTTAAAATGTTAACTTTTCAGAAAAGTTAGTAAGTTATAAGGAGATTAAAATGTGCAATCCCGAACACACCTAACCAAAATAAATTAAAACATCCTCCAGCCCTTAAGTTCCTTTTTTTGTCACCAACCCCTCGTATTTGATCTGTGTGGCCGAGCATGACTAGAAGATTACGCCCCAGTGCCATTGGAGCACGCTACAAGATTATGCGCCACCCAGTCTAGAACCTTGTGTTGGAAAATTTTGGGAGTTTTTTTAAAGCAAAAAAACAAGTTTTTTTCACTAATGTATTTTTTACAAGTTTTGGACACAGTTAATTATTTGTAATTGTGGTTAATACAAACGCCAACTATTTCACTTGTGTTCTATGTTGTGAAAGCTTCACAATGAACCAAATCACATCTAAAATAGAGTTAATAAGATATTGATGCTCGAAGTTGGGTTTTTAGATTGATTAAGGTGTCAAATTCATTAACAAAATAAAATGGAATCTTGTCCCACATTGGTAGAGACACAAAACCTTGAATGGTTTGCAAAGAGGGGTGCTCCTCAATTGGTGTTCCCTTTAAAGGGGTACACTTAAGTGAAACCTTCAAGAGTGCACACAATTGACGTCATGCGGTCCATGTACTGGTCACACACATAGTAACATGCAATCAATCTCCGAATCACACTTAAGCGAAACTTTCAAGAGTTCACAAGCAAGCGACATCATAGTGTGCAAGTACTACTAGCATGTCAACTCTCGGTTTTTCCTTGATTCATTGTAAAAGAAAGAAGTGTGGCATTCGTCAATTTTTAATTTCAAAAGGCTGACTCATTTCAAATTTCGACGTAATTTGGACTTTCATTTGATCAATGAAGTGCTAGATTATATGTTATCTTTTTATTTATGTTTATATCATGTTACAATCTCAATCAAAATCCTCATTTTTATTCATTTCATGCTCTAAATGTGTTTAAACATGCAAAATTTGAAAATTTTGAGTTTCTAAGTCTTCCACATGCCAGCCCTTCTTCTTTCGTGACATGCGATGGAGCTCAGGATCACTGTGAACCAATTTGGGCCGAACGTTATGAAGGGTTGTTCTCTCGGCGTCGCGATGCAGTGTCAATATGTTGAAACAAGCTTGATCATCGGCTAGTCGTATGGATGACCAAATAACACCCAAATTTCACTCCTTTGACCCATGTAATTGCTAACTAATGTCCCTAGTTATGCAAACATCATTACAACACCTTTTCTACTTATTACTTTTGGCCAAATGGCCTTCAGTTGAAATGCATTTGCATAAGCAAAGGCCTAGGACATTTTTTGACCCATTAAATGAATTCAACCTCGCGTTGAATGAATTTCTGCTATAAAGCTCCCCTCACACTTCAGTTCAATCTTTTCCACAACTCAATTTACTGTAAATTCGCGTTCTTGCTCTTTAATTTGATGTTCAAGACTCTTTGACAAGTCAAACCAAGCTCAATTCTCGATCTTCTTGTTCATTCCTCGGGTAATTATCAGGTTTTTTAGTATTGTTTTCACCCATGGAACAAAACTCCTCTATCAAATTCTAGTTGCTGAGGTGTTTAATCCTCCAATTTCATCAATTTGCGTTCTAGGTTTTATGTAAACTTTGGGGCTTTCTTGATTATTTTGTTTTAACTTTAACATCAGATTGTTAACTATTGTTAGGTTAGTTTAGTTTAACATTTTAATTGTGTTGGACCCGAACCCAACCTGGAAATGAGTTCGAGTCCCACTATGTATACTTTTCATTTAACATTCTTTTAGTCAATTGCTTTTATCAAAGCAGTTCCTTTATTTCTAAACGAACTGAACTCGTTAAAATATAACTAAACCTTTTTTCCAAATTAAACTTTTTATTGAAAGCCGAAGACCAATTATTTTAACTCGTTAAACAACATAGATATTTTAAATAATTTGTTCTAACTCGTTTATTTGCCATTTTTGTCAAAAACACCCCAAATCATAATCGAACCCTAGAAAACCCTTACTTGTTATTATAGTCTGTTTCGAATTGTTACCAAAATCTAGCACACTTATTTTTTTTTTAGATAGCTAGTTGTGCCGAACTTCTCGCTTAACTCGTTTAGACTCATCTCATTATTTTTCTCATAATTACATGTGAGTATTCATAACCCTCTTTTTATCTTTATAAGTTTGTGGGTGTAACATGTATACTTATACAAAAATATTTCGAGTTTGTTACATTTTTATTTCCATGTATTATAATTTACTGATTGTAATCGTTTTATAGTAAATTATATAAAACTTCGATTATTTACTGATTTATTTGAGATTTTATTAATTTCTTGCATTTTGTTTAAATTAGTTGTAACATTTCTATTTCTATTATAATTTACTGATTGTTTCAATTAATTCAATTTAAACAAACTGTATTTATATTTTATTCTAACAGTCTCCTACACCTGAGGCACTTTTCATTCATCATATGCCTCTAAAGTTCATACTCCTGGATGTCGTTGTCTGTCCAATTTTCTTTAAAAAAATTCTCTCGTACTTTTAATTTCATGTATATATTTTAGGTTTTATGATTTTCCATGCTTGATTGGATCTCTATTTATGTTTTGCATGTTTGGATCTCTTAAAAGATGTGTGCTATGCTTTGTGTATTTGAACTGTGTTATACCTATTTATCTCATGCTTTATGCTTTCTTGGAGGTAGCAGATATGAGGATGTTGAGATGGATGTGTGGGCATACTAGGTTGGATCGGATTAGAAACGAGATCTTTATGGTAAGATTAGGGGTAGCTAGTATTGTAGATAAAATTAAGGAAGGGAGGTTGAGATGGTTTGAGCATGTGAAGAGGAGACACAAGTCTGCACCGGTTAGGGTGGTAGAAACCCTTGTTGTAAAGCGGAAGAGGAGTAGAGGTATACCAAAACTGACTTGGGATGAGCGGATTAGGCATGATCTGATAGAATGGTACCCCTCTGAGGACATGATTCAGGATAGGAGTTCGTGGAGACGTAGGATTAAGGTTAATGACTTTTAGAAGGGTATTTTGTGGTCTTAGCATTTGTCTAGGGACCTAGATCTTACTATAGCGTAGGCTGCGACATGAGTTTATTACTCATCTCTATCTATGTATATATGTTGCATATGTTTACTTACCCTTTCTATTTTTCTTCGTATATATATATATATATATATATATATATATAGTTTTGGTTGTTTACTTTGTATGGTGTGGAGTCGGGGGTCTCTCTGGAAACAGTCTCTCTATCCTTAGGGATAGAGGTAAGGTTTGCATACATCACACTCTTCCCAGACACTAATAGTAGCTTTATTATGAGTGGGATCTACTGTTTATGATTGTTGTATTATGCTTTATGTGTTGGAACTTGTATTTGTATGGGAGCCTAGATAACGTGCGTATCATTGGATTTCTTTGTATTTGTGTTTATCTCTCTCTCTCTCTCTCTCTCTCTCTCTCTCATGTACATATAAACAAGACATAAAGCAATACACGAAATATTACCACCCGTATCTGACGACAACCGTGTAGTCAACTACACGTTAAACCATTGTCACTCCTCCCTAGACAAATTACTCGACTTCGATTGGTTTTTGAACCCCAAAAAACCAAATGCTTTGACGTCACCCACCACGTTCTTTACTTGAGCAAACTTTTTATTAAGAATCGGTATGTTCCTCGCTTTTCACAAATACCATAAAGTAACAAGACAAATCAATGGAATGCTTTGGTTGTTTGGGTCTCAAGATTTAGTTCATTAAAATTAGGTTCTTGGGCCCGAAGGAACATGGTTTTTAATCACCCTTTAGTATATGGGTAAAATGGTTCTTTTAATGGGTTTATAAGATTTCTAAAAAATCAAGAAAGATCAAGCATATAAGTACGTTTTATGTTATGAAAATAACAAAGACAATATTCATAGTTAGAGAAATAAAATCCATATAGTATACACAACACATGGAATGTTAGTGGACTTAACTCTCATATTGGTAAATACTACATAAATACATACTCATGCTTTTAGCTTCACTTGATATGCTTTTGATATATTAAACACCGTATGACACCAATAATAGTCGCTTTTTGGGTGATTTTGAGCTCACATATGGACGTGAGAGTTTTCTATGACGTTTCTGGATATGACAAAAGGAAAGCTAGAACAAGGTTGACATGTGAAGAGCATACATAGAAGATGGCTCATAACAATAGGCCAAATGAGAGAAAAGCCCAAGCCTAGTAGAGATAGAGTAGGATGAAGACAACATCAGTGAAAGATCTTGTCATGCCTGCAAAAAGGTACCATAGCCTGGTCCAAGTGAACAGCCCAAGAAATATGGTCTCCCAGACTCAGAAGAATATACGCTAAATAAAAAAAGGAAAAGGATGGTTCAGCGGAAAAGACCTAGGACCAGGGGACAATAGCTAGCATCTAAGGACTTTAGTATTGTACTCCATGTAATTGTCCCCTCTCTCTTACCTTATAAGAGAGAGAACAATGCTTGTAATAAGCAGATTCATAATGAATAGTATGCTCATATCTTCACATAAGCACATTCATATTCAACCATTGCATTTGATCAATCATTCCCAAGTATCTCATTACCTCAGAATTCATCTAGGGTATCAACATTGTCGCCATCTGTGGGACCTTCTTGATTGAAGGTCTCACCAAAACCTTGAAAGAATGATTGATCATGGCTTGAAGGAGACGGTGCTGACGTTCCCTTCTGGCTCAGGCGACAACCATCGTCAAAATCCAACACCGTCACCATTGTCTCGCCGGAAAAAGTTCTTGGTGCGGTCCGTCCACTGTTCCGGTAAACATGCACCAACCTCGTTCAAGACACATACACAGTTCAAACAAAGCATGTCTCCAACGTTTTTCCGTCGTCAGAACCTTTGTTCGACTATTAGGAATATTCCGTGAATTCAAGATTCTTGAAATATACTCGGTGAGTCTTGGCAAGTCATACGTAACGACTTCTCTCAACCAGAAAGACACATACCCACCACCCCCGCCGAATTTCGTTAAAGCCAACACTACCAAGTTGGTAGCACTGGTAGGCACGTTTCCTCACCTCCAAAGCACGAGATACACTGGAGAGTTGATGTTAATTGAAAAAGAGTAAAATGACACGGAGTTTGAACACAAAACGGCGAACCAGAAACAGTAGAGGTCCGATACCTATTCGGTGGGACGAGAGGAAACAACTTCGGGTTTATGCATCCATAAACGGTGAATACATGTTCAGTCGGATCCGGAGAAGTTAGTTACGAAGCCCCTTCAGCTCGTTTTTAGCCCCATCTGCTCAAGTTTCGAGTTCATTCAGCCGATGACATACTCGTATTCTTCATGAAACAGCCCCATTTGCATGGCGTCCGGATCTACATCTTTAACTTTGGTGACCAGGTTCTATATCTATTAACTTCCAATACCATAATGTGTTACATATATATGCTTGAGTGTTTAGACCCAAAATTCTAAGATTTATTTGATAAAATGGATGGGTCAATGGCTATTTGGATTATTATAACCAATTTTTTATTTAACTAAAAACAAAATGTTATACTCATGTAAAAGATAATGATCAAAGATAGTCATGTATAAGTTTGTAAGTATAAAATACTGTAGGTTATGCTTGTGTGTAGTCAATTAACTAGCAAGAAGCACATCTTGTTTATCCTACAAAAAGTTTGATAGTAAAGGGAAAATGGTGAGGGCAGTTGTTTATTCCAAATTTTCAAAAATTAATTAGTGTATACATAAGTTATGACATAAGGCAATTTGTTCACAAGTGTGTGTGACTTTTGAAACAAGTTTCACGTTTTACAGGAAAGTAGAGGAATGGAAAGTTATGTCCTTCAAAAAGGTGATGTGACCTTATGTATTCACCCGTAATATTGTTTTATCTTTTAGGTCAACATATACTCATTTTATGTAGTATTTAAACATTACTTCTACTTTATACGTTTTAAAAGTTTGGAAGGTGAGCCCATTTCCAGGGGTACTGGGCCGTTACTTTAATACGAAGGCTCTCCAGAACGAAATCCCATACAAAACAGCTCATCCATATTAAAATCCCAAAACTAAACAAGCCCAAAAATAATTCCTCCAGAACAAGGTTCCTTACTGGACCATCTCCTCAGGATAAAGTCCCTTACCAAAGAACCTCTCAAGTACATACTCTTTTACAAAATAGTTCCTCTAGAACAAGGTTCCTTACTGGACCATCTCCTCAGGATAAAGTCCCTTACCAAAGAACCTCTCAAGAACATACCCCTTTACAAAATAGTTCCTCCAGAACAAGGTTCCTTACTGGACCATCTCCTCAGGATAAAGTCCATTACCAAAGAACCTCTCAAGAACATACCATTTTACAAAATAATTCCTCCAGAACAAGGTTCCTTACTAGACCATCTCCTCAAGATGAAACCCCATACTGAATAATCCCTTCAGAATGAAACCCCTTACTAAAAAATTCCTTCAGAACAAAGCCCCATACTGAATAATCCCTTCAGAATGAAGCTCCTTACTGAACAATTGCTCCAGAACAAAGCCCCTTACTAAAAAATTCCTTCAGCACAAAGCCCCTTACAAAATAGTTCCTTCCAAACAAGGTCCTTTACTGAACCATCTCCTCCTAACAAGTCCCTTACTAAACATTCCTTCATAGTGGAGCCTCTTCCAAGAATGAAGCCTCCAGTAAAGACAATCCATTCATATTGATGCTCCTTCCAAAACTATCCCTTCATTACAAACACCCCGCCCAGACAATCCATACTGACGCCCCTAGCCATATTATAAGAATCTTTTTCAAAGAAGAAGATTCCCTTTCCAAGAGATTAGGTGTTTAAATATTCCATATATGAAGAAAAAAATCATTTGGGTAAGAGTTCTTTACAAAGGAAAACACTCTCTTCCAGATTTTCTTTCTCAAGAATAATAATCCATTTTCCAATGAAGGAAGTATGGGAAAAGTCTCGCCCAAGATGAAGGAAAGCATTCTACGGCAAAATCTCATGTTTCAAGAGTTTTCATTTGAAGAAGAAGAAGAAGAATCTCCCTCACATCTACTTGCTACATCAACAACATCCCATACTACAATTTTTTTCTATTGAAAAGAGAAATCCTGTCCAGGGGATGACACATGTGAAACATGAATTTCATTCAGAAGGAACCCCTCCCTACACCAAGATGTAGCCGGGGGACTAATTTAACATTGCATTATTGTGTCGTGGGTTTTCATCATTAAAGGCTCTTTAATAAAGTAAGATGGGCCCCGTTCATCAGCTTCTATGCATGAAGACGTATCTCATAAAGAAATCACCATTTTAGAGAGACTTTTAAGGAGAATAGTTCCCTTCCAATGAATAGACCAGGAAGTTCAGGAATAACAACCACTCATGTTTCATAACTAATTGATATGGAAGGCTCTCGAGATTTATTACGAGTGACCCCGTTCATCATTCGAGGATCAATTACTTAAAGTAGCTGAGATTAAAGACATCAAATGGGTCATGGGATAAGTGAGGGCATCTCATACAGCTAGATTAAAGAGTTCTAACATACATCAAAACTAATTATGTTTTTGTATTTATAATAACTGGTCAACCATAAATATAATTCCCCCAGATGGGATAAATCACTCTAAAAGAGGCATCATACTTTTAATTCCCTTAGATGGGATAAAGCCCTCTAAAGGAGGCACCATTCTTATAATTCCCCCAGAGGGGATAAAGCCCTCTAAAGGAGGCACCATTCTTTTAATTCCCCCAGATGGGATAAAACCCTCTTAAAGAGGCACATTACTTATAACTCCCCACTAATGGGAAAACGACATCGATTCTCCTTTACAAGTGTGAAAGGAAGGCCCGATTGAGGGGCTTGGATCCATATACAAAATTAGCCTCGTTAATGAGGCTCAATACTTACAATCTCCCCAGAGGAAAATAACCCCATCAATGTGGCTAAATACTTATAATTTTCCCCGTGGAAAATAGCCCCATCATGGAGGCTCAATACTTATAATTTTCCCCTGGAAAATAGCCACATTAATGAAGCTCAATACTTATAATATCCCTAGATGAAAATAGCCCCATCAATGAGCCTCAATACTTATAACTCCCCTAGAGGAAAATATAACCTTCTAGAAGGCTCAGAACTTACACCTCCCCCCCCCAAAAAAAAAAAAATGGGATAGCCTTCTATAAAAGGCTCATGAATTATATGTTTCCTACTAAATGAGACACCATACATATACGCCCTCCCCCAAGGAGGGAAAAGAAATCTAATATCCTTCGCAATGAGTGAAAGGAAAGCCTGGCAACAAATCACAGGTTGGAAACCTTATAATACATCTGCGTACAAATTGAAAATATCATGATACACCCGCAAGCATAAGGTGAAACTTATAGCCCAAAATGCGATGAAATGCACCCTTGAGTCAAAACACAATATCCTCTAATGTGGTTAACTTGATTTGTTCATATTAACCTACAATACCTTGCAGAATAAGCATATAGAACGAATTCTAATCATCATTAATGTCGGTGGGACGATACATTTTCATCGTATATTATCACATTGGAGATTGTTTATGTCTCCGTGTTTATTCCCTAAACCAATCAATCAAGTATAGCATGATCATTATTAGAGCCTTTTAATTGGAAACTAACAACTCCCAATAAAGAAAACTTAACCCTTTCTTGGTTGTGTTAAAGAAACTTGGGTTCAAAGTCCCTTATCCCAATCATAAATAATTAGCATAAGGGACTGGGGACTTGAAGAGACAATTACAGGATCGGGCCCATTGTATGGGGATGGGTTTATAATGCTTGGTCCTTATCTCATCCCATGACTTCGCCATCTCAACCTTACTGGGTCCCAATTTGTTAAGTCAAAATGGAATCAACTCATTATGGCTTACTTATACTTTGTTATACAGAAGAGGAACCGTGTATTTATATCATGGTAGATTTAATCTATTAAGAGAACTGGGTCAGGCTCATGCAAACTAAATATCATCTACCTTAGCCAGGTATCGAAAGAGGATCTCGTCCGAAACTAACCCAATTAATGGGTCTAAAAGGGACGAACCTATCATGTATGTGATGAGAAAGATGGGCTAAACCTACATTAGTCTTTTGTCCTTATCATAAAGAATAAGGACTGGGGGGCTTGTAAAGCCTTCTATGAAAATGGGTCTCCATCCCATGATCGGGACCAACTCAAGGAAGCCCAGGAGAAACCAAGATACTTGGAGAATACTAGATACTCAAACCAAATGTCGTACCAATCAAATAAGAAGGAGATAGGAAATGTAAATTTGAAAGTGGAAAAAGGAGCCAACAGTTAAAAGAAAGGCTGACGATTTGAAAGGTATCATGACATATTGAGGGAAGCATGAGACACACTTTTTAAAAATGACGTGGGTTCAGGTGTGGGCCAGTAGTGGGCTGAAAATATAAAAGGGGATTTAGATAATATAAATCAAAGAAAGGGAAGGATGAGCCGGGTCGGGGTTCAGTCCATTACCTTTATCATAAGTTTTAAGGATAATAAAAGGGGGAGACTTGAAGAGGTTACCTTAGAAATGGGTTCTCCGAATGATAAGAGAAATGTGCCCAGTAGCAAACACGGGCCCAAATTAAGTATGGCTGAAGTAAGAGAGCCCAAAAGAGAGTATTTAAAAGACCTCCAAAGTAACTAAACGAGATCAAGGGTTCTAGGGGGTAAGAAATTACCCAATCCATATAAACAAGTTGGTAGTATCAAACCCAAGGAAAAGGTTAGAACAATACGTGTGCCTGGCTATGTCGTTGGAATAGATGGGGCCTACGTTAAAGAGAACCATGGTTCCAAAAAAAACTCCTAGGTTAAGAACCAATATCCAATTGAAGTTTAAGGTGAATCACGCAAGAGTTCACGACAGAGGTAGAATCGAGACTTATTGTGAGTCCATTGCGCTCGTCATAAATAATGAGCACTATGGACTGGGGGCTTGAAGAGCTTACATAGTAGATGGGCCCATAAGAATAGCCCAAATGAGAGAAAAGCCCAAGCCCAATAGAGATAGAGTGGGATGGAAACATCAATGAAAAGTCTTGTCATAGCTGCAAAAAGGTACCGTAGCCTGGTCCAAGTGAACGACCCAACAAATATGGTCACCCAGACTCAGAAGATACGCTGGATAAAAGAAGGAAAATGAGGTTTCAGCGGAAAAGACCTGGGACCAGGGGACAATAGCTAGCATCTAAGGACTTTAGTATTGTAGTCCATGTAATTCTCCCCTCTCTATTACCTTATAAGAGAGAGAACAATGTTTGTAATAAGAAGATTCATAATGAATACTATACTCATATCTTCACATAATCACATTCATATTCAACCATTGCATTTGATCAATCATTCCCAAGTATCTCATTACCACAGAATTCATCTAAGGTATCAACAACATGGAACTAGGGGTGTGTATAAGTCAACTCGGTTTTGTTTTGAGCTAAAACTGAACCAAAAACAAAATATCGAATTTCGAGTTTTTGAAAGCCATTCGGTTTTGGGTATAGGTCCATGTTTGCCATTTGCACTAGAATATTTGTTGGGGGGTGTGAAGCGAACCAAAAGTAATAAATTTGAACATACTTTAATTAGTTAATAAATTATTGATTATTATGCATTCGAGCTAAAATAATTTGGTTAAACAATATATTAAACTAATAGTTACTTATAATTTAAAATAAAAAAGTTGATAAGTTCGGTTGGCTCAGTTTGAATGAAGACATACCGTCGATTTTTTTTCCGATTAGTTGTCTAAGTATCATATCGTATTTTCAACTTCATATACACACGTGCACGAAGCCGGTTTTGAATCTCATGACAAACACTCTTATAAATTATTATTATTTCCAATACTGATTTTGTCAAGCTTGATCAGACTACTCTGTTTAATCTTAGAGCATGTTTGGGATTGAGTTTGATAAATGCTTATTGGCTTATTGGCTTTTTCAAAAAACCATTTTGAAAACCTATGACTTGGGGCTTTTGAAAAACTGCTTCTTAACCATTTCAAAAGGCTAAAATAAGAAAGTTTTTTGTGATTACCAAACACATTTAAACTTATTGGCTTTTTTGAAAACACCAATAAGCATTTTTAAAACTTAATCCAAACATGCTCTTATTCTGGTACGCCTTTTATTCTATTTGTTTATATCATTAAACAAACTTGATAATATTTTCCTTATGTTTATTTTTCTCACCTAATTTTGTCTATTAGGTTTCAGTTTTCGGGATAATTGATCCCTCTGTTTGTCTCGTTTAAGGTGGTACAAACTCCATTATTATTATTACTGTTATTGTTATTGTTATTTTTATTGTTATTGTTATTGTTTCCAATTAGGGTTTCACAGTGTTTCTTCTTCCGAAATTACGATGATGTCGTCATAAAAACGATCGTTCTTCAAAGCTCCAACGACGAGACGTTCGAGGTGGATGAAATGATAGTCGTGTTGTCCCAAAGACGGGTGTGCTGACACGAGCATCCCTCTGCCCAACATCACCAGCAACATCCTATCCAAGGTCATTGAGTACTATAAGAAGCAAGTGGACACCACCACCACTTCCGATGAAGAGGATCTTAAAGCCTTTGATACTGATTTTGTCAACCTTGAATCAGACTACTCTGTTTGATCTTATTCTCGTACGCCTTTTCTTCTATCATTAAACAAACTCATTATATATTTTCATGTTTATTTTTTGGCTTTCTTTTCAGACACCCATTTTGCTGTTTGGACACCCTTCCCTACCAATACGACTCCAATAGACCATACTAGTCGTATAGATGTCAACTTTATATCAGTACTCGTTGACCACTTAATACAAGAAGGCCTATACGAGTAACCCCCCATACGAGTTATATGGGCCATACGAGATCATTTGAATTTTCATATGACATGACAGCTTTTGCTTTCTGTCGCAACACATTTTTTAGAATGCATATACGATTACATCCCATACAAGTTGCATGAGCTATACAAGATAAATTTGTAGATAAGTGGTATTAATTTGTACGAGATAAATACATTTTGTTTCAAACAAAAATACTAGTATAAGGTTATAGGTTTTGTATAGATCGTGTGTAGAGAAATATAGCCATTATAAATAAGGACTATAAATGCATGCTTCATATTTAACATTTTTACATCAACCCTACCATTGATATATACTCCATCTTACAAACGCTTAATTTTCATCCAAATGGCACACCTAAGGGATAAAGAAGCAAATGAAGAATTTATTCACAACCCGTTCCCAAATCGGCGAGATGGACTGATGATATTTGGAGGCGTTTGACGAGGCCTCGTACAATTACTTCGGCATCTTCTTCATATTTTCCTATAAAACCCCCACGAAAAAAATGATTTTGAAGTTTCGAATCCAAAGAAAAAAAAGTTGGTCAAGAGATGTAGTTGAGTTTTATATTAACGGAGATGCCCCATTTTGCTATATAAAGCCTTTACCCATGAAGAAACTCAATCGAAGTTTCTGGGGTACTTTATTAGGATACAAGTCTGATGGCTCTTTTTCTGAAATGGTAAAATTCTAAAGTTTTATATACTTTTATATATGTTTCCCATAAATGAGTAAGTAATATTTTTGATAAATATGTTTGTAGAACATCGAAGCATGGACAACAAGATTAATGATTGTTCAATACGCAAAATTAACAACTAATCCAGATTTAAGACTCCGTTGGACGGTGTTGCCCCGTGTTTTTATGACGAAATGAACAACGAAGACTCTATAATTTCCATAGAGCTAGCTGGAACAAAAGAACCATATCCACGATTTTGGGAGGTTTACCAAGTGTATATTCCATTTTCGTTTCAGTCTAGTGTTTGGTTACTCGTCCGTATGGATATGCGAACGATGGAAATTACCCAATACTAGACAGATAAAAGGTGGAGATATGAAAAACTTCAAAGCGCTAAAATGGAGATGTTATCATTGTTTTGCCCATGGTTTCTTGTTCGTATACGCTATTGGCGAAACTCGAATAATTAATACGAGAAAAAAGAAATTGTTATTGGTTTAAGTGAAGTTAACGTGCCTCAAGACAAGGGTAACACTTCTAATTCAGGGATCTGGTTTGTATGATGATGGAAATGTTGGTTAAAAAGAAGCCCTTAGTGATTGAAACTGACGTTGATGAGGTATGTGTTAAATACCGACGTCAGATGGCTCATGAATTATATAAATGGTGTGTGGAACCCGATCTTTTTTAGTGTTTGTTGTATTGGCATGATACTATACTTCTATTTATTTTATGTTATCCAAATTTAGTTGTAAGTTGTGTCATTTGACTTTGTTACTTATAATATTAATCTTCAATTTATGTAATGCTATATATATCATGTTTAACTATATTATTTTGAATCTTTAATTACGCATACAAATCACATAATAATAGAGTAACAATATCACATAACATAGCATACAAAATAAATACAAAATAAGAGTTCACCCTACAAACATCCAAATGTAAAAAAAGGTATGGTACAAACCACATAACAACCATAAAAACATAACCATGAACAAAAAAAATACAAGTCCACATAAACCAACAAGATGCCCAATGAAAACCCTATGCTGGTGGAGGTGGGTGTTGAGCGGGCTGGTATTGCTGACCCGAAAAGTGAGGTGGCTGGTGTTCCTGACCTGGATGTTGAGGAGTAGGAGGGGGTTAAAAACTTGTGATCTCACCCATTCAATCATCCAATCTTGAAACCAAACCTGACTCGCCTGAATAAGTTGGCGCGGCACTGTCGGACCTCTAACAACATGTGGCGATATTGATGATGATGTTGAGCGGGGTCATGATGTTGGTCCTGAACGTGGTGGTCGGGGGGGCTGTTTCCGAACATGCTGATGAGGCTGCCAAACAACACCAGAACCACAGAGAAACGTAAACCCACGTTTGGGAACTCCATAGAAATATTCGTACGTTTCACTTTATTATTATCTAAACTCCTCACGAATTTTACATACATGCCACGAATAGAATCCGAGTTGAATAAACCTAACTTGAGCCTGATGGTTGTAACAAATGATCCACAAGTAATCTCACCATCCGTTCTTTTTCTATGAAGAGTAGCAAAATAAAAAGCCATACACCATGCAAGGTTGCAATTAACTAGCGTCAACAAACAATATAAGTAAATAGATCAGGTAAGGTGCACCACTCCTTACCATTCCCACGACCAGTAATAGAACACGCGATCACCTTGTGTAGGTATTGATAAAGAGGATCTATAATCAAACTCGACCAGGACTTTATCTTAAATGGGTCATGCCAATCCTACCCCAAAACCGTGTCACATTTTGGTCATTCTTCACAAATATACCATCCTCGAACTCCAGACAAAGAACCTGCTCCTCTGTGTACAAACCTGATACAACAGCAAACCAGGGTAATGTCATCCCATGATCCTGGCCAAATAAACGAAACACCATGTTGTTATTAAGCATGCATATTGTTTGGAGGGGTAAAACGAAACGTAGACATAAACTCTAAAGTAAACTCCTAATAACAAAGTGGGCAGAAACTCTAAGGTAAGCTCTCGAAATGTTGAACGAGTTCATGGTTGTGTGTATCATCAACCACCCGCAACCTCCAACCATTGTATCGTCTCAAATAATTGCCTATTAAGCTAAAATTACAACCCATTTTGACACGTCATGCACACTTTAGCCAAACTTTAATGACTTCTCCACCAGTGTTTTCCTTTGACCGTTGGGTTACTACGACAACACCAACTTCACGACCTATCGTTTTCGCTCAGTCCTTAAGTTCGTCGACAGACGAAAACAACTGAAAACAAATTTAACCTTTTTCCAACAACAATATTGTTAAATATTAAATAATAGAAACATGCTTTATAAAATTATTTATACCTCGTTGGTTAAAAATGGTAAGACATTGTTGGAAGTTTCACCAACACAATCGTCTTAATTGTAATCATCAGCAAACGACATATCTAACTCATTTTTGTTATAATTAATTTTTCTTTTAACACTATAACCACTTTGATTGTTTAGAAAATTATGTCGTGACACTATAACCCCCCCCCCCCCTCTCTCTCTCTCTAACTCTCTCTCTCTCTCTCTCTCTCTCTATATATATATATATATATATATATATATATATATATAGGGTTTGGATCAAATATGAATGAAATTAACGTGATAAACGTGTGAATCAAGTAGAGTAATTATGTAATTATGTAATTACATAATTACTCTACTTGTATATATAATTACTCTATTCACGTTTAGCACGTTATATATATATGATTGGTCAGAATATTATTTCGCGTCATATAATTAACGGTGGAATCTTGTTTCGCGTCAAATAATTTGCCGAATATTATATCGTGTTAAATAACTGGCAGAATATTATATCGTGTCAAATAATTACCCTACGTGTACGAGTCGTATAACTGAACAATCGAGTCGTATAACTGGCAGAATATTCACATGTTCTTCCAGACATGATACATTGAACTAACGAGTCGTATAGATTATACTGCTCGTATAAGTCTTAAGTCTGGTCAAACACCAGGAAGCCCGTATGTACGGTCTAAGAAGGGTGTATGAAGATCCAAAATGGCTCATATAGGATATACCAGTCGAAAAGAGGGTGTATGGGTATTATACAACTAGTATAGGCTATACAACTCGTATTAATATCAGCACCGCCTCGTATAAGTCAAACGACTTATTTAAGTATCTGATCAAACAACTTTTCCAAAAAGCTAGTGGTTGTCAGAGTACAGAAGTCTATATGACTCGATAAGCTAAACGAGTCGTATGAATGGTGTCTGAATTTTGAAGCTGGGTGTCTTATTAGCAGGACCCTTATTTTTCTCACCTAATTTTCTCTATTAGGTTTCAGTTTCTAGGATAATTGATCCCTCTGTTTGGCTCGTTTAAGGTGGTACTACACGAGCTCAATCTGAGCTTAGGAAGACTCCAGAAGAAATCCGCTAGACCTTCGACATCAAGAATGATTTCACTCCTGAGGAGGAAGAGGAAGTATGCAGGGAGAACACATGGGCTTTTGAGTAAATTGTCAGTTATGTTTCTGTCTATTTATATTCAGTAGTGTTTTGGATTATGGGTGTCATGCTTATATTTTATATAATTATTAACATCCTTTATGTGTGTGTGTTAGGTAACAGTTACTTGTTTTTTTCTTTGACTATGCATTTTGTGTTTTGGTTATATGGAAGCTACAAACAAATGGGCTTTTGAGTAAATCGTCAGTTATGTTTCTGTCTATTTATATTCAGTAGTGTTTTGGATTATGGGTGTCATGCTTATATTTTATATAATTATTAACATCCTTTATGTGTGTGTGTTAGGTAACAGTTACTTGTTTTTTTCTTTGACTATGCATTTTGTGTTTTGGTTATATGGAAGCTACAAACAAGTGTCTTTCATTGAATCTTGATAGTGGGTAGAGATGACATATAACATATCAAAAAGGGTTTTGTGTTTCGTTTTAGCTTTTAATTGTTTCGCTGGCTTTAACATGTTTTATTGCTTCTTGAACGGTTCAACTTTCATTTTCACTGGCGAAGTCTTACGGGTTTTAGTGGTAAAGAGTTCTCCGGGTAAAAAAGAGTTATGGAGAAAGCACCTATGAGTTTTATTAGTATGTTTAGGAGTGTGAATGGAGTAAAGTTCATTCATATGGGTAGGAATATGATTCTTGTAAATTAGCCATTTATAAATAATCACAACTTATGAGATAGCTAGGATTTAGGTTCCCGCGCTTCGTGACGGGACTGTTAAATCGAAAAAAAAAATAAGTAAAAACGTTAAACCATAAACTCGTTGCAAATGACGCGAAGTCAATTTGTATCAAGTTACGCCATAAAAAAAATCCGTCAATGTCAAAATACAACAAATTATCATATGTGAATGGAGTAAAGTTCATTCATATGGGTAGGAATATGATTCTTGTAAATTAGCCATTTATAAATAATCACAACTTATGAGATAACTAGGATTTAGGTTCCCGCGCTTCGTGACGGGACTGTTAAATCGAAAAAAAAATAAGTAAAAACGTTAAACCATAAACTCGTTGCAAATGACGCGAAGTCAATTTGTATCAAGTTACGCCATAAAAAAAATCCGTCAATGTCAAAATACAACAAATTATCATATGTAGAATAAAAAAAAACATGCACGTTACAGCTGTGAACCAACAAAAATTCAGTTAGTATCAGCGGTACCAACACATATTAGTAAACATAAAATAGTAGGCCAACAAAAATATTTTAAAGGCGATGTACCAAATGTTGAAACACGGATATAAAACCATGTGACGATGGGATATTTTCAAATCATGTAAAACATTTTGGTCATTGTAAAGACGAACTATAAAATATGTAAAGTAAAGTTTAAGAAAATCGTTTAATCGACACATAAAACATATAAAGCAAATACTTGTTCAAGTTTAGTGTTAAAAATATTGTTTGTTAAATATTTTAGTTAGTTGAAACAAAATATAAAATAAAGGAAATAAAAACCCTCATTTTTATTTATGGATTATGGCTAGTAATTTAGTATAAAATATTAAAATATTTAATAATAAATTGAAGTAGCATTTTGACCCGCCAAGAAACTAATGATGTAAACCGTAACCGAAGAAACTAATGATGTCCAAACGCTACCAAGAAATCGGTCGTTGATTAACCTTAATTTATAACATTCGAGACTTCATATACAAAAACGAAACCACTCTATATGCTTCATACCATCGAACACAAATCCTATCATCTGTCGCCGCGCCCGCGATACCACTTTACCGTAGCCACAATTACTCTTTTTCTGTCTTTCTCATGTCTCATATTTTCTTTCTCAATGTCTCTATCTTCTCCCTCAACAAACTACAGCACCACCATATTCAAAAAATTTAGCTTAGTTTGACAGTATCTAACCTTCCAAAGCTTTACCAATTCATTTAAAAATGAGTTTACAATTGCTTTAGATCCCACTTAAAGTGGTGATTAGTTCAGAAAGTAAAAGGTAAGGGAATTCAATTATACACTACAGAAACGAAACGAAACGAAATTACCTTTACAAATGAAGCTACATCAAGCCCTTGTATGTACATAATGCTGCAACTGTTAACAACAAATCAAGCATCCATTTATGATTACAAAAAATTTACAATCCAGAATATAAAGAAACTTAAGCCAATGTAAATCTTCTGTTATGTAAAATTATAACACGTACATATTGTTGCAACTATTAGCAGCAAGTCAAATAACTATTTAGCATTGCAATCCAAAGTATAGGAGCAAAGCTTCATACCTGTTGTCTGTCGAGGAGAAAGGCTTCATACCCGTTGATGTTGCATTACATGGGAACATAACCTGCATTTTACAACATTATTTATTAACAAAACCAAGATATTAGTTAAAAATTGGGACAATAAGAAAAAAACTTACATGTCCACAAAAGTAGTCTACAAACATCAATCACTATCACAGGGCGAATTAGTTTAAGTTTAGGAATAGTGTTGGTGATATAATAAATTCTGGAAGCAGTTGCAGGGTAATTAGATTCATAAAATCATCTGTCGTCTACAGTATGAAAATATACTAATTACCTGCTCCTTAGACTTGAGCCACTGTACATCCAGATATTGTAAAAGACTAATCTTTAATAGACGCTGCAACATATATAAAGGCATTAGTAAATAACAAAATAAATGACTGCAAATAAATATTTCTTCATCTTACACCAATGACCACAACACAGTGAACATTGTGGAGTCTCAACTTTTAACAATTGTAAATATTAGGATTTGTTTTGCCTACCAAAAAATGCCATTGACTCCACACTGTTGTTAAAACCACCCTCTGTTGTTTCTATCTTTCTGTTGCAAATCCCATCACATAGAACACCATATCAATATTATCAGTAGAAGCAAAACAAACTTACTATTGAAATTGGCTTACCATCCTGATGAGATGGAACAATAAAGGTGACAGATGACATCTACAGAATTGATTTAGGGTTCTTTAGCAAACTTCGTAAGAGGGGAAACGCAAGGAAGCAAACAATTTCAAATTCAAGTATAACCCTAACTACCAAACCAATACCTTAATCGCCATATTAAATCATCATGCGTTTAAGATCAAGAAGTTGACTGAGGGATCTTTGGCATGCGACAACATTTACAGATGATTTAGCTTTCTCGAACATGCCGTATCGATTGAGACTTCAGTGTCTGCGATGAAAATGAAATAATGAGGGTAGAAAAAAAGGTGGAGAATGGGTCGTGTGGTATGAAGGTGGAAATAATAAACACGTGTAATGAAACGTGGAAATAATTTGATGGAGTTGACATGTAGTATGATGTACAAGTTTAGCTTCACTTAGTACAAACCATTATGCAAAAGAAACTTTACAATTGTAATATATATAATAGTAACTTAATGATGAGGATTGAATCCTCTTATTAATATATATATATATATATATATATATTAATGTTAAAAGTATGACTTTATTCATTGTGGATAGTGGATTTCAAACCTCATAATTATTTTTCTTCTTAATTTAAGATCTCCAATATCTTAAATCTAACTAATCTATTAGAGCAATATCAAGTTGCCCGCATGTTCTTCTCCTAGACTATCCATATAGGCGTCCACATCATCCACCTTCTATACGTATAATTTTCATATATTTACAATAAATTATAAATCAATGATATTGAATTTTATATTTTTATAACTTACTAATGTAACTAAATTTTAAATAAATGGTACTGACTTTTATATTTTTGTAACTTATTAATGTAATTATGATATTAATTATTCTAATTATTATTATAATTCAAAAACTTACTAAATCATCTCATTCACATTATATAAACTTTAAGATTGAAAACCCTAATCATGTCAATCTCTTTCTCTCTGTTTCTGCATTACTACCTCCAACATCACCTATTCCAATAAGGAAGATTAATCATTTTCCGGTAAGGTTTTATTTGATACTCTAGTGGCCGATCCTCATATTATTCATTATTTCATTGACAATTGTTTTTCTTTCCGTTTTTGTTTGTATTGATTTAATTATTATATGATTTTCTTATAATCTTTTTAGGTTCTATATCAAAATCCAATATTCAATGGAGATGTTGAACTATTATGGTTTTTCGGTAATGTTTTATTTGATGCTATAATGGCCAATTATCATATTATTCATTTATTCATTGACAATTATTTTCTTTTCCGTTTTTGTTTGTATTGATTTTAATTATTATATAATTTTTTTATAATCTCTTAAGGGTTTTTTATACTCAAATGCTCGATTCTCATATTTAACAATACTATTAAAACAAAACATATTGTACACATGTCATTCAACTAGCCTCTCCACATCAATTGTCCACATGTCATTCAACTAGCCTCTCCACATCATTGCCAAGTCATTTATTTCCTTTTTTGTTATTGTCAAATCATCTCACACACTATATTTAAACCTTAAGGTAGCGTTTGGTATGCAGGAATGGAGGGCGGAATGAAATGATCCATTGTGAGAGAATGGAGAAAAGTGTGTTTGGTTAATCAAATGAATGGAATGACCCATTACATAGTCCATTTCATTCCCTCTAAAACACCTCAATTTCATTCCATCCATACCACATGTTTTTTTTTTTTCATTCCTTCCCTCTTTCACCCTACATCACCTTCACCATCCTCCTGCCACCACCACCCACCACCATCAACATTAACCACCCACCACCACCACAGTCGTTCACCGCCACCGCCACTACCTACGGCCACCAACCATCGCCGTTAGTGTCAACCGCCCACCACCGCCACCCTCCCACCGCCACCATCGACCGTCACCCCTGCCTCTCAACACCACCACTCGCCGCCCACTCCCACCACCGCTACCGCCACCACCCACCCCAACACCAACACCAACACCACCACCAACCACCATTATCTCTCAACACTCACCACCCACCCACCTCCACCAACCACCACCAACCACCGCCCACCAATGCCACGACCGCCTCCTACCTCCCACCCCCACCGCCACTCACTACCGTTATAATTTTATTTTTTCTTTTTTTCCTACATACCAAACTACGCAAAGCAATCATCTCATTCCCATGAGGTAACTAAACATTTCATTGGAATAGTAATAACCTATTCCATTCCTTTTTCCATTCCATTACAACGTTTATTCCATTCCATCGTCTACTCCGTTACTTCATACCAAACAGACCCGAAGTTTTTCCACCCTAATCATTTTAATCTCTCTCCCTCTCTCTCTCTCTCTCTCTCTTGGCTTACTAACTGCACCATCCACTAACTTCTATATTCCGGAAATGTAGATCGGATTACTCGTTTTCCGGTAAGGTTATATATTATACTCTAATTGCCAACCATGATATATGATTTTCCGGCAAGGTTATATCTTTTTCCGGTAAGGTTTTCCGATATGGCTTTATATTTATTTTAATTGTTATGTGATTTTGTAATAATCTCTTTAGGTTGTATATCAAAATCCAAGATTGAATTGATATTTTGAAGTTATTACGATTTTCCGGTAAAGTTTCCGGTAAGATTTTTGTTGTCCATTTTTTTGTATTTATATTAATTATTATATGATTTTCTTATAATCTTTTTAGGTTCTATATCAAAATCGAAGATACAATGGAGATTTTCCCAATTTCGTTTTTCCGGTAACGCGATTCAAATATTCTGGTTATCAATTAGAACATCAATTTTACATTTGTTTACATAATTCAAATCTTCCATAATTGGTAATTTGTTTATTATGTGATATTAATATTAATATTTAATTTTCTCATTTCAGGTTATGTTCTAAACTTGATATACCTAATTTCGTTGGTTGAAGATATATTAATAAGATATCTTATTTTTTTGTTTAATGTTGATGTATATTTTTGTTATTATTCATGTATTTATGTGTTATTCGCAATTCATGTAATTTATTTGATTTTTATATAATCAATCATATATTGTTGTTGGTCAAAGTCCATTTAATATATTTTAATCAGAACCGATGTATTCAAGAAAATTTATTTGTATCTTATATTTATCTATTTATTGATGATAATCTCTATAATTTATAATAATTATTATAAGTTTAGTAATTTTGTTTATTAGTTTATTACCTTTTCTAATTAATTGTTACATCTTATTTTGACAGAAATAATAATATTTACACCTTACCATTTTTATACTATATCTTTGACTTAACATTATTCTGTTATTATATTGTAACATGCATTATATTTTCTATATATAACCAATTAGGTTATATATGAAAATCCCAATAAATAAGTTATAAAGTTTCCATGATTTTAATTACAAGATATGCGATATAATAATTATATTTTCTATATTGAATGTATTTCCATGATTTTAATTACATAAATACAATAATAAAGTTTCCATGATTTTCACTTATTTTCACATTTCCATGATTTTAATTATTGGTTAAGTCTTCAAAAGTTTCTTGTATTAAGTGAAGTTCCTTTGGTGTTTTAGAATTTTATATTATCTATATATTATTTCTTATTAATATTAAATGTATTTTATTAATATAATCGTTTATTAAGTATTAATTTTATTTGATGAGTTTCTTGATATGGTAACCATTATTAAATTAAAAATGTAATAACCAACATTTTAGTTCACGTAAATCATTGCAAATTAATTACCTTTAATTCAATTTATGACAGTTGATTTTGTTTTAAGATATTTAAGGTAATTAATTAATTTATAATTTGATTTTCATTTACTTAATTGTGGAAGTTAAATTAAATTATTTAATTTTATAAGTCAATTACATTATTAACGTTTTCCAAAAGACACGAGTGATTATGGAAGTCAAATTTAATTATTTAAACTCAAATTTATTTTAACTACATTAATAATATTGTTACAAAAATTTATGTATTTTAAGAATGATTTTAAATATTATGATAACTAACTATCATTTGATCAAAATTATATAATTATAATTAATGATATTATATTTTGCCAACTTCAAAACAATTTATACATTTTATATATGTAACTCGTTTAAATTTTAGTGTTTGCAATATATGTTGACCACTAAGTAATTTATTAGTTATGACGTCTTTGACCATAACACTTTCTTGGTTTTACAAATACAATTATTTGATATATATATATATATATATATGAACATTAGTTCCATCTGATAGCAAAAAATTAATCGAAGAGAAAAGAGTTTAATACCACTTTATAACCAATAATGTCTATATAAACGTAGGTGTTGAGTCAAGAAACTGACCTAAGGGAGATTGTTAAGTCAAAGACTTGTGACATATGGAAGATTGAAATCTTCTCAACCTCCTCAGAATTCGCTAAGTATGGATCCGGGCACACCTTAGAATTCCGAGCAAGCTTTTACTAAGTCGGGTACGAGATTTTTCTATCAAGCAAGGTTATCTTCATAAAGTCTTCTTTAGTGAATATCCGAGCAGGGTTTGCAAATTATTGTATTACCGGGCATGGTTCACTAGTTTATACTTATCCGGGCAAGGATCACTTTATCAAGCAGGTCTGTTCTTCATAGCCAAGTAATGTTCACTTCCGAGTAAGCTTTTGGCTAACCAACCTCATGAAGCCAAGTAATTGGAAGACGGGGCAAGGTATTGATTAATAAGTTGGTCCAAGTATGCTTGATGTTTTTAATGATATATCTCTAAGTATCATCAGGCAAGGTTCAACTCAAGTAAGGGACAGTGCTACCGAGCACACTTTGCTAATAAGTTTTTTTCTAACAAAGAGTTGAAGGGACCATTGAAGAACAAGGTTGCTCGTAAGGGTTTGTAGGGTAAAGTCTGGCAAAGTCAAAAAGATTGAAGTCTACCCGGTGAGTATTTTACTTGTTAAAATACTCTTCAAGTAAATTCTGTCCGGAAACTAATTCCAAGCACACTTCTATGTTACCAAGTTATGAAGGATGGCAGAGCATACTCGGAAAGAAAAAATTGATGCAAAGCCTACCCGGAAAACTTGTTTTACACTTAGGATTATTTTTGAATATGTAATTTGAGTATATCTTATCATTTATGGTTTCTAGAAAGAATGACAACTGTTAAGGAGGTGTCAGACCTATAAAAGGAATAAATTAGGGCACGCCTCCTAAAGGGGCAGACAAACACATTAATTCAGAGAGAATATTTTTGTGTGTGACGGCTGTCTTACTATAGTACGGATAAAACGTTCCTTCAAGAAACCCTAAATCGATTACCCTTTGTATGATGAAAATTATATAAATGGAAATCTTTTGAGTGAATCTTGTTTGTGTTAGTTACCTTTGATTATTGATTGCAACTACCCTGTTTATTATTGAATCCGCCTTTAATAAACAGTAATCTTTCTAAATATAGCAACCCGTCATTAACTCCCTTGTCGACACATATATTTGTGTGAGTTATGGCATGATTTGAGTAAGATCCAACTGAAATAGGGGACCTGACAGTAGGAATGAATGAATATATACCAATTATGTTGTCCTGTTAGATAAATTTATAAATGTTACTTTTATGCTTTACTTGCATATTATATATGTAGATTATGAAAAGTGACACTGATTCGATTCTGCCTCTATGGCAAGTGGGAATTTACCTCATTCTAGTGGTGGAAATGGTCAAGGCAATGAAACACTGGCCTTGCTGTCTATGTTCACTGAGTCATATAATGCTTTTATTGCAAAGAATTTAATTCACACGAGTGTGGTTCAAGATGATTTGGAGCAAATTGATGCAGATGATTTGGAAGACATGGATTTGAAATGGCAAGCTGCCATGTTAGCTTTGAGAAGTAAAACGCTGTATACAGAACTGGTAGGTCTCTGGTCTCTGGTCCTAATGACAGGATTGGTTTTGACAAGTTAAAAGCAATTTGCTACAATTGTCAACAACCGGTCATTTTGCAAGAGAATGCAATCAACCAAGAAACTTTCAGATGAATCAATTCCAGAATCAACAGCCAAGAGGTCAGCAGCAATACCAACAAAATCAGTCAAGATTCAACAACAACAACTTCAATCCCAACAACAATTACAACCCCAACTTCAACAACTTTTATCCTCAAATGAACAATCAACAACAAAGTATGCAACAGACTCAAGGTTTTCAAATGAACAACAATCAAAACCTTCAAACAGTTCAAAATGTTCCAAACAACACTGTTCCAGCCAACCAAAATCAGATCAGAAATCAAGGAAATGTGGCAGTGACTGTTGGTATATGATGTCAGTAGTTCAGTATCTAGTGTCTGTAATCGTGTTAGTTGATTTTGTTTTTGTGTTTTAGTTAAGTTGTCTCACAAGTTCGCCTGATATAAGCGAACTTGTGGACAAGCGAAGTTATTGACAACTTCGCCTAGTCTGTTAGGCGAAGTTGTCGATAACTATATATGTTAGGCTACGGCTTGGTTTTGAAAGAGTGAACGAGAACGTGTAATTGTGATTTGGATATCACGTGTTAAAGGAGTTGCAATACAACGTGTCTTTTGAGTATTGTAACGTGTATTTGTGCTTGGTTTTAACGTATATCACATCGAACACTCGTATCGTCTTACGTAGGGATTCTGCACCTACGTAGTACGAGATACTTCCGTGTAGATCCGGCTGGGATCCTACAATTGGTATCAGAGCATTTGCTCGTGATTGTGTGGTTCGGGATTATCACACGAGTGTAGAAATCGTTCCGTTCGACTATTCGCGGAACGAGTTTACGTTGAAATACCGAGTTTTTGTGTCCTACCCATCTCCCACTATCAAATATAACCCATTACACCTTCGCATACCTCCCAATACGTCAAATTAAAACCTGCAAAAACCTTGTGTTCATCAGGCGAAGTTGTCGTCACTGTTCGTAGGGTTTAGGCGAAGATATTAGTTTAAGCGAAGTTATCATTAACTTCGCTTGTCTCACAAGTTCGCTTGAATTAAGCGAAGTTAACATCAGGCGAAGTTAAGAAAGAAGCGAAGTTAGGAAGCGAAGTTAAGCTTAAGCGAAGTTAAGCATAACTTCGCCTACTGGTCACTGTTCAGAAATAAAAAAAAAAAACTCTGTGTGTGTTTTCAAGTCGCGTTTCTTTCAGAGATGACTTCGATAAACATTACGGAACTGGTGAAAATGGAAGTTGAGGCCGATTCAGCAACTAAGGCTCCAAAAATGCTAAAGGGTACTGATTTCGTGGCTTGGAAAGATCGGTTTGAGCAGTATGTTAAATATCAAGATGCTAAGATGTGGGTGTGCATTCAAGATGGATACATTCCACCAACGGCCTTGTTTGAGGGTCGTGATCAGATTAAGAAGTACAATAAGATGGAAGAGGAAGAAAAGAAGATGTATGAGGCAGAGAGTAAAGCTCATGCAGCAATTACCATAGCTCTTCCACAAGAGATTCTACACACCTTCAAGAAATACAAAACTGCTAGAGAGCTATGGGAAGCTCTAGAAAACCGATATGAAGGTAATGTGGGGATACGTGCATCCAAAATTAAGCTACTAAAAACCCAATTCTCGGTGTTCAAATATTTGAAAAATGAATCACTTGATGATATCATCACAAGATATTATCACCTGATGACCGAACTCTGCAATTACTCCATTGTATACAAAGAAGAGGAGATAGTAGAGAAACTTCTTGATGCTCTTCCACCGAAATGGGAAATGTACACGGTTTTGATGAGAGAAGATAAGGAGTTTGCCAACATTGATTTGGAAACAGCAGTCAATAAATTACGAACTTTTGAACTTAACATGGTTCGGAAAGAGACACCAACTGATCAGGTTCAGGATCCGGGAATGTACGGTGCAAAAGTTAGTTCAAATTCAAGTTCAAGGTCAGAATCATCTGCTTACTATTCAAAGGGAGACTCAAGCTCAAACTTAACTCATGATGGTCATGTTACTCTCAACATGGATGGTGATGTATGTTTCGTAGCTGCAGGAAATAATTCTTCAAAACCTCAAGCCACAACTGGTAACTGTTCATCAAATGTTCCAATTAACAACTACTCACAGATGCCCATGAGTGCTAAATCAGCTGAACAGCAGTTTGCTCTCTATGCATCTTTCATTGCATCTTATGAGAATTACATCAAAGGTAAAATAGTCGATCCCGCAACTTTGGATGAAGACTATGATCAGATTGATGCTGATGATCTAGAAGAGATGGATCTGCAGTGGCAGATGGCTATGATAGTAAGACGGGTTAAAAGATTCATGAAGAAAACGGGTAGAAAGTTCGTTGGCGAAAGACCAGGTTTTGACAAATCAAAGATTAGATGTTACAACTGTCAACAAAATGGTCACTTTGCTAAGGAATGCACAAATGAAAGAATCGAACGTAGTCAGAACAGGCCTACACAACAGAATGGGGGAGGTAGTGAGAATAGGGCGATGATATCTAGACAGAATGGGGGTACAACTGGAATCTGCAAGTTGAGAAAGTGTTCGAACAGGCCAACTTGGTAAACATCGAAACTAGAGGAAGTGACAGAGAGACGGGAGAAGATCAAGCTTATATGGCAGAAGTGAACGATCAGCTTTCTGAGGTAAGTCCTGAACTCCCCTGTATGCAATGTGAAAATCTGTCTGAACAATACCGTAACTGATCAGTTTGTTAGTTTGGACACTCAATTTAAAACGTTAAAAGAAGATCATCATTACACTAAAACTAGAGAAAACAGTTACTCTGTAAAAATAAAAGCTAGTGAAAAAGATATCAGAAGTCTTAAAACCAGTCTAGCAGAAAAAATACAAGTAATTGACCTTAGTTATGAAGTGTTAGAAGAGAAAACCAAACTAATTGCTGAAAGGGATAAACAGATAGTTGATTACCAGGTAAAAGTGGTGGAACTAAACAGAAAAATTGAACAGTTTAGAAATTCCTCAGCAATGTTTGATCACATCGTAAGTGTTCAACGTTCCCCAGTTAACAAAGGGGGAATTGGATATTCTGAAGTTCCACCACCATATAACCATAACTATACGTATGATCCTAGTAATCAGAAATCTGTCGATGTTGAAATTAGTCAGACAGTTCCTTTCAGAGTTTCGATTAAAGAACCTGAAGTTAGTAAAAGCGAAACATGTAAGCCTGTTTCAAATGTTAAGATTTCTGCTTCTAGTTCTGTCTCATCCAATTCGGACAAGACATCCGAATCTAGTGAGATAAAAGAAGAGGTAGTGTTACTAAAACGTGGGGAGGAATATAAGCCAACTGAAAAGAACTCTCTCCTAAACCCGTTTGTCCCACCATATGTTAGACAAACGAATAGTAATGCAACCTCAACATCTGAAACAACTGTTGAGACGAAGGTTAAACACAGGAGTTGTTTCAGATGCAATCAAATAGGACACCTGATTGCGAATTGTCCTCTGAATCAGAGATTCAGAGGTATGAGGCCTCCGAAAACTGAGAATAAAATGAATAGTAATTACTATAATGGTAAGAATGCTTACTCACCAAAGTTCAGATATTGGACTAATCCAAGATTTCAAAGAAATCGATCTCAGTGTTTCCCAGTTAACAACCAAACCAACAATTATAACTCAGTTAATCCACTAAGGTTTGGATGGCCTCATAGTCAATTCTCAAGATGGTATCCTTTCAGAACTTACAGAAATCACTCTCAAACTGCCTTTGGGCAGTCAAAGTACGGGATGCCGTTTAACAGATTTAATCGACCCAAGACCAGTAGGTCTTGGGTCCCCAGATTTTAATCATTTCGTTAACTGTGCAGGAACAGTTGAACAGGACTGTAAACAATCGTTGGGTTGTGGATAGTGGCTGTTCCCGGCACATGACTGGTAACAAGAATTTGTTACACGAATGGAAACCTGTTCAAGGAGGTAGGGTAAGTTTTGCTGTAGAGAGTGGAGGTAGAATTACTGGTATTGGAACTGTGACAAATGGTAAAATGAAGTTAGAGAAGGTGAATTTTGTTTAGGAGTTGAAGCATAATTTGTTGAGCGTGTCTCAAATTTGTGACAAAGAGTACACAGTGCACTTTACTAAAAATGAAGCAATTGTTTTGTATCCTGGTTTCAAGATACCAGAGGCATGGGTGGTGATGAAAGCTCCAAGAGAAAAGAACACATATGTAATGGATATGAGGTCAACCGAGATGGCAACAGAAGAGTTATGTCTTCTGTCAAAGGCAACTGAATCTGAGTCCGAGTTATGGCATCGGAGAATGGGACATATACATCTTCGAAAAATGAATTATATTGTCAAGAATGGGCTAGTGCTTGGTGTTTCCCTGAAAAATTTCAACTTTGAAGATCAATGCTTATCGTGCAAGAAGGGAAAACAACACAAGAAACCTCATCACTCCAAGAAGGTTAACTCAATTGTCAGTACACTAGACCTACTTCACATGGATCTCTTCGGTCCAGTGATGTGAAGAGTCTAGATGGAACGACAGTAACCGATGATTACTCTCGATACTCTTGGGTGTATTTTTTGAAGGCAAAGGATGAGACGGTTCAGTTGGTAATTAACTTGATTAACAAGGTTGAAAACATTGTTGGGAGAAAGGTCAAGTACATCAGAAGTGATAATGGGACAGAGTTCAAGAACAACCAGATGGAGCTGTTCTGCTTACAGAAAGGGATAGACCACCAGTACAGCGCCCCGTATACTCCACAACAAAATGGAGTAGCTGAGAGGAAGAACAGGACGCTAATTGAAGGAGCCAGAACTATGCTGGCTGATGCTAAACTTCTCGTTATGTTCTGGGCTGAAGCTGTTGCCACAGCCTGCTATATCCTTAATCGTGTTTTAACTGTTAAAAGATTGAATAAAACTTGTTATGAACTTATGCATGGTCGAAAGCCAATCACAAACTGGACGGTTTGCGTCAATCACAAACTGGGTGCTGACTCGGACGGTGATGAAGACGTGGACCCCACCCAATATCGAGCAATCGTAGGTTCTTTAATGTATTTAACTGCATCTAGACCTGATATTATGTTTGCAGTTTGTCTCTGTGCTCGATTTCAGGCAAGCCCAAAGGAATCTCACATGAAGGGAGTGAAGAGAATACTGCGGTATCTCAAAGGCAAGCCTAAGCTGGGATTGAGGTATACGAAAGGGGGAGACTTGGATTTGGTCGCTTACACAGATTCGGACTATGGAGGTTGCAATCAGAATAGGAAATCGACAACCGGTGGATGTCAGTTTCTGGGAGGAAGATTGGTTTCATGGCAGTGCAAGAAGCAGACCTCTGTAGCCATTTCCACCTGCGAAGCAGAGTACATGGCAGCATCGAACTGCTGCTCCCAGGTTCTATGGATACAACAGCAATTGCGCGATTACGGTCTGAATTTCACTCAAACTCCCATTTGTATTGATAACACTGCTGCCATCTCAGTAACTAACAATCCCGTAAAGCATAGCAAAACTAAACACATTGACATTCGTCATCTTTTTTATACGGGATTGTGCTGAGAAGAAATTAATAGTGCTCGAAAAGGTTGATTCGTTAGATAATTTCGCTGATCTTTTTACTAAAGTGTTTGACAGAACTCGTTTTCAAAATCTTGTTGAGCTTAAAGGGATGATCAATTCTGAGTAACCGTATTTTTCGTTTTGAGTTTAAAAAAAAAACGTCACTATCGCTTAGAATTATTTCGGTTGCTTCAGTTTGAAGGACATATCTTCGGATGTGTTTGGTCCTCACTTCTACCAGTAGATTATGAGGATAGCCATTAACCAGATGACTGAAAGTGACCGGGGCGGTTTATGATGTGTTTTTATTCTTTCACTGAAAAATAGTCGTTCACACTTAGTTAGAAGGACACATACTCGTATGTGGTCGGTCCAGCTGATCCATTAGATCTTCAGGATAGCCGTTTATTTGAAGACTTTGACTTGATCGGGGCGATATAATTTAAAATTTTTTTTAGGGAGATGATATAATTTTTCAAGTCTACAACTTCGTAAGAAGTTTCAATACAATGTTTCTAAGAAAATTGATCCAACCTTGGAAAGTGATACAGAAACTATTTCTGTGTGCTTAACTAGTGAAGTTATTAGGCCTAAAAGACTCTAGAACAGTCATTGTATGTTATGGTAGCTTTTTATGGTGCATAAAAGTTAAAGTGATACTAACTAAATCTTCTCGATTTAAAGGGACGACTCATTAAGAGTTGTGTATGTCTCCATATACATCTTTCCGAATGATAGGTAGAAAAGCGATTACCCAGTCATACAAGAGCCCGTGAGTGTTCTGATTTCCAAGAAGATAGTGTGTCAAGTACCTGCAGTGATCCAGATTCGGGACTTGCAGTAGTCTACTGTTTGAAGCTATGTAAATCTTTGTTATTTAAAAAAAAATGATGTTAAGCCTTCTGAAGCCTATTATGTTATACTTATCAAGAAAGAGAACGGGATGAAGACTCTAAAAGATCAAGATGTAATTACAGTTTAATCAGACACTACGGGTCGAGGTCAACTCGGGGTGACTTGGGGAAAGCCAAACAAGCTTTGAGAATAGATAGGAGGCATCACAATCTCTGATGTGTTGTCCATTTAACTTTTGAGCTTAATTGTACCTAATCCGTATCACAGAAGCGATGAAAACCATACTAAGTTGTTTACCTGCTTACAACCTGTTTCTGTATGTCATAATGCCGTTGAACATGGATCTATGTGATAGCAATTTAATTAGTATGATTCCTGTTCGGATCTTTTCTAAAACATGCTGGTCCCCGACAAGACTAAAATTTGATCCCGTTTACTTAATTTCTAAAATTTTCATTGCATATTTTGTTTTATGGTTGAAAACTTGGTTACTTGGTCTTTGATCGTAACATTTAATCTTTAAAGGAAGTTTTAAAAGACAATTGCATAATGTTCAAATTTATAAGGGTCTGTAGTGTAAATTTTAATACTAAGCGAAGTTGCGATAGGACGAAGTTATGGATAAGCGATAGGACGAAGAAGAGGAATGATCGAGACGATGATCCCAATGCATCGAAAGGTGCAGGTGGTGAGTTGCCAAGAACTGAACAAACTCTTGGGACTTCCACATCTCAGGGGGAGTCTACTGGTGCAACTGGTGAATCAGGGGGTGATGATGTGGTGGTAGTGGATGATGTGGAAAGTTTGGTTGTTGATATTGCAGGTGACGACGATGTGTTACCGGTTGAAGAGATTGAGAAGATAGGAGCTGACATTGTAATTGATAGTGAGATTGAAAAGGGAGAGATTGTGGAGGAAAATGTTGAGCATGAGATTCCGGAAGTTGATAAGACAAATGTGAGTCATGATATGGGAAGTGACGAGACTGAATGGGAAGAGCAGCCGAGATGGAAAGAAGGCTACGCTCAATGGTTCGTAAAGACAAAGAAACAGCGGTTCCAACTATGTTTAAGAAGAGTTATTATCAAAGGGTATGCCGAATCGAAGAAGGGGATTATATGCTGGTTATATGATGAGCAGCTGAAGCTGTTTGTGATTAAACGTTTTAACGGAGTTCAGTACTTCAAAAGGTAGTTGAGATCATTGAATACCTTGCCGGAGTGTGAGGTGAAGGACTTAGCCAAGTTGGGGTTGATAAACAGGAGTGATGATAATATGGCTAGGATTATTGGGAAGATCGTTTGGAAAGAAAGTATAAAAGATAAAAAGTTCGAGCTGTTAAAGCCGCAGAAAGGAAAGCTCGTTGAAGATAAAGACAGAGGAATGAGAGCTGATGGCAAGCCTTGGATGGTTATGAAGTATAAGCCTATCCGGTGTTTAAAAGAAGTGCCGATGAAACAAATGCCCAAGGATGTCTTAAAGAATTTGAAATGGTGGTGTGTCGATAGTGAAACAGCTGAAGCGGTGATGGAGGATGAAGATGAACAAGAGTTGCTGAGAGTGTATGATCCAATGCACTTGGTGAATTTGTCTCAAGCTGACTTGCGGGTGCTGAACGAGAAAAAGATATTCTATATTCCTGCATGGAAAGATGAAGCCAAGAAATACCAGAGAGTAGTTTCTGTTTGTGTCAGAGAAGGTGTTCATGCTTGAAGACGGGTGACTCGAGTTTTGGGATTACAAGACACGTGATTGAAGTTAGAGATATGAAGCTACTGCCAAGGGGGAGTCTGTTGGTACATGATGTCAGTAGTTCAATATCTAGTGTCTGTAATCGTGTTAGTTGATTTTGTTTTTGTGTTTTAGTTAAGTTGTCTCACAAGTTCGCCTGATATAAGCGAACTTGTGGACAAGCGAAGTTATTGACAACTTCGCCTAGTCTGTTAGGCGAAGTTGTCGATAACTATATATGTTAGGCTACGGCTTGGTTTTGAAAGAGTGAACGAGAACGTGTAATTGTGATTTGGATATCACGTGTTAAAGGAGTTGCAATACAACGTGTCTTTTGAGTATTGTAACGTGTATTTGTGTAACACCCCGTAACCGCAGCGGAAACGTAAACGGGATGCAACAGACACGTCTGATATCAACAGCATTGCTTATAAAGAAAACACCACTACATTAATTCATATCATATTACATTGTTCCGAGTTTAGTTATCGTCTAGGCGACAGCACATAAGTTTTACCAATAGTACATTAACATATTTAATACAAAATGATCACTAAGCTTCCACAAAAGCACGCATCATCAAGCATGTAGTACTTATTCCAATTTGGGAGTACCTAGAAAGCATGTAAAGAAAACGGGTCAACTACGAATAGTTGGTGAGTTTCACTAATTTAAACAACTGTGATAAATCATTATAATAATCATATATTAGCGATGTAATTATACTTCTACGGACATCTGGGGACACTGTTAACCCAGTACAGTACCCATTCCGGGGGCAATGTTAACCCGGAAACACTTCTAGGGACCTCTGGGGACACTGTTAACCCAGTACAGTACCCATTCCGGGGGCAATGTTAACCCAGAAACACTTCTAGGGACATCTGGGGGCACTGTTAACCCAGTACTGTACCCATTCCATACGATTCCCGTACAATCAAATATTTATAAATACACGCAATTCCATGTGTTCAATATGTACTTAAACATTTCAATAATAACATGCTTTCCGCCCCGGGAAAATATTTAAAAAACATTTCAGAAAAAGGGGCTCGTGAAACTCACCTTATCGCTAGCAGTAACACAGTACGTGAGCTATTAATCCGGATTTGTAATACGATCCCTAAATTCGTTACTATACATTCACTATTTATATAATTTTAATCGTGTTAACCGGTACATCTGGGGACACTGTTAACCCAGTACTGTACCCGTTCTGGGGGCAATGTTAACCCAGAAACACTTCTCAGGACTCAGATCGTGATATCGTTTAGAGTTCATTAGTCAAAATTACTACTAGTCGTTTTTCCGTTTTGCGTGCATAGCACGGTTATCCGTTTTTACGTTTCAAAAATGAGTTTGGTCACACACGACCCGAAAATAGTTGTTGACTGATAATTTAAGTAAAGTTGTGAATTTAGAGCTCGGTTTAGACGCCCCGATTGGCCGCGGGACCCGTTTCCGTCTTTGGCGTACCGGAAACTGTTAAATCGGTTAAAATTACTCAAATCATCCGAATTATTTTCGGATGATTTATTTTTACTTGTTTAACTCAATTATATGAAAATAGTTCATATTTAGGGTTTTTATACACCAGTCAGCTCGATTAGGCGAACTTTACCGGTTTACGCGTTTTAAGCTTTAAAAGTTTGTTTTTATCTTCTTTTTAGCACAAATAATTATCCGTTTAATCTCGGATCTTGAAATTTTGCATAAATCACTTTTTGACAGTGGGGATTTTTATAAAAATATTTCCAGAATTTATTTTTATATTTAAAATTTATTTATCTATTTTTAAACATCATTTAAACACTAAATATGTCGTAAATACCAAACGATCTTAGAAAAATCCCAAATTTTTCTTGGATAACTCCTGCCATACCCATAGTCCCCTGTAATTTTTCCAGAACCAAAATCTCAGTTTACATGCCATTTTCACTAAAACCGAGCTAGAAAACCCTAGAACTCGTTTAACCGAAAAGCCTACTTAGACTTCTCCATCTGACCTCAAATTTTGTGTGTGACTTATACATGTTATAAAAAGCTTATCTGGAATTTTCCAGAATTTTTCATGATATTTAGCTATTTTTCACCATTTTTGGCCAAAACCGAGCATTAAATTCACCAAATATTCATCCTTTGTCCAAAAATTACCAAAAATTCACAGAACTCATATTTTCATATATCTAACACCTCTGTAAAATTTCATGACCTAACTATACACGTATCACAATCTGTCCCAAAACACAACAACATACGAAAACCGAACTACCTTGAGTTTCTAGCTTCAAATCGCAAGGATCCCGCTTTCTAGCCTTTGCTAACAACTAGATACAACACCTACAAGCACATTAACACCACACCAAGCAAGTTACACCCACAATCAAGCCATTTCTTTCATGGTTTCGGTTATGATATAAAAACAAAGATTTAACCGTAAAAATTCGTTTTTGGTTCGTTTAACTCCTTTCTTGGACCAAGATCCCTTGTATAACCCGTATACATCACTTGATCATGCAAGAATCGGTTTCATCTCGGGTTTTCACCCTTTTTTCACTTGAAACCTCATTTTCTTGCAATAAAACTCGAGAAACGAAGATAAACACGTACATAACACGATCTTTACCTCGGTTTTCTTGTTAAAACTTTGGATCTTTAGATCATACAATGGAAGAAGTTGATGGATGTTGAGTTGTTTGTGTTGAAAAAAGAAAACAAGACAAGGGGGGAATACCCCTTGTCCGATCGGCATAAAGGAGGGAGTGGGGTGGGACCCACTTCTTCATTCTTAGCCACACATTCAGATTTCCGTAATCTGGATAATGTTTTGGATAATCTGGTTCAGTTCGTTTTTCTGTTAAACGTTTAATTCAGCTTAAAACGAGGCTAAAACGGTCGTTTTTTGGCTTAAAAATGAAATTTATATAAAACCGATTTAAAAACTTTAAAAACTTAAACCATGACATTTATTAACTTAAAACATCATATCATTAATAATCGCGCATCTTTTTCGGCTTGATCGATCGTCTTTTGCTTGGTTTGGTATTAAAGGTTTCGTTTAACGTACCGACGTACCATTAAATCGAAATTCTTTTTCTGTGCTTTAATTCACTTATCCCGAAACTTTAACACTTCGTAAACATCACTAAATATTATATATCTCGTCTATAATGTATCCTCGATTCGTTCGGGCTTCAATAACCGTAAATCGGTTAATCGTATTTCCAATACGATTAACTGTATAATCGAGTATAATCCGTACTGTGAATCATACATACTCGTATAAACACATTATAATTCACATATTCATTATTAAATATCACATAAATAGTATATACTGGTTAGGGTATACCTGATTTTGCCGGAATCGTTACATTCTCCCCCCCGTAAAAGAAATTTCGTCCTCGAAATTTTACGCATCGACTACTTCCTTTTGAGGAAATAGATAGGGGTATTTCTTCCGGAATTCGTCCTTTCGTTCCCATGTATATTCTGGGCCTCGTTGCGAATTCCATCTAACTTTGACCAACGAAATCTTATTGTGTCTAAGTTACTTGATTTTCCCGTCTACTATTTCTATGGGTTCCTCTACGAAATTGAGCTTATCACTTATTTGGACACCCTCTAAAGGTAACACCGATGTCTCATCCGCCAGACATCTTTTCAAGTTCGATACGTGAAACACGTTGTGAACTGCACTCAGATCATCGGGTAGTTCTAATCGGTATGCTACGGGACCGATTTTTGCAGTAATATTGAATGGTCCAATATATCTCGGGGCTAACTTCCCCGCCTTTCCAAAATCTGACTACACCCTTCCAAGGTGATACTTTCAAATACACTTTATCGCCTTTCTCAAACGACAACGGTTTTCTACGGGTATCGGCATAACTCTTCTGCCGATCCCGCGCGGCCTTCAGATTGTTCCTAATTTCAAGGATTTTGCTGGTCGTTTCCTGGACCAGGTCCGATCTAATAACCTGAGTGTCGCCCACTTCAGTCCAGCAGAGTGGTGATCGGCACTTCCGACCATACAATGCTTCGTAAGGCGCTGCCTTTATACTGCTATGGTAACTGTTATTGTAGGAAAACTCAACGAGTGGGAGATGTTGATCCCAATTTCCCTTAAAATCCAGTACGCATGCACGAAGCAAATCCTCCAGGGTTTGGATGGTCCTCTCAGACTGACCATCGGTCTGAGGGTAGTAGGCTATGCTTAAATCAATGCGCGTTCCCAGCGCTTCTTGCACAGCTTGCCAAAGATTGGAGGTGAAATGGCTATCCCGATCGGAGATGATTGAGATGGGTATCCCATGACGGGACACAATTTCATTTATATAAATCTGCGCAAGTCTCTCAGTGTTATAATTATTTCTAATCGGGATAAAATGTGCCGATTTGGTTAATCGATCCACGATTACCCAAATTGCATCATGTCCTCGGGACGTCTTAGGAAGATGTGTCACAAAATCCATCGTGATTTGCTCCCACTTCCATTCGGGAATTTTCGGTTGTTGTAACATTCACGAGGGTTTCTGGTGTTCCGCCTTAACTTTCGCACAAGTCGTACATTTACCGACATACGTTGCTATGTCCTTTTTCATACCCGGCCACCAGTAGAACTCCTTCACATCCTTGTACATCTTATCCGATCCCGGATGTATGGAATATTTCGATCTATGCGCTTCGTCCATGATTAATTCACGAAGGTCATGGAGGGTCGGGATCCAAACCTGATTTTTGAAATAAAGAATTTCGTCCACACGCTGTTCGAAATTCTTCTCATTGCCGTAAAGTCCCTCCTTTTCCAATTGATCCTCTTTCAACGCCTCCCGATGAGCGACTCGAATCAGGTCCGAAAGGTTCGACCGGACTATCATCCCAGTGCTCGCACTCGCAATGGCTTAACCCGATCTTTCCTACTCAAGGCATCGGCTACGACGTTAGCCTTGCCGGGGTGATAACGGATGTCACAGTCATAGTCGCTTAACAACTCGACCCATCTTCGTTGCCTCATATTCAGTTCTTTCTGATCGAATATGTGTTGCAAACTTTTATGATCGGTGAAGATGGTGCACTTCGTACCGTAGAGATAATGTCTCCAGATTTTAAGTGCGAAGATAACCGCTCCCAGTTCTAAGTCATGAGTAGTGTAATTTTTCTCATGTACTTTTAACTGTCGGGAAGCATAGGCTATAACCTTATTATTCTGCATCAACACGCATCCTAACCCTCTACGCGATGCGTCACAATACGCGACAAAACCATCGTCTCCATCGGGGAGACTTAAAATCGGCGCTTGGCACAATTTTTGCTTTAGCGTTTGAAACGCCGTTTCCTGCTCTTCTCCCCATTCATACTTTCGATCTTTTTGAGTCAGGAGAGTTAAAGGTTGGGCGATGCTGGAAAAGTTCTCTATGAATCGACGATAATATCCAGCTAAGCCTAAGAATTGGCGGATTTCCTTTGGCGTTTTAGGCGCTTGCCAATTCTTAATTGCTTCAATCTTACTCGGATCAACGTGTATTCCTTGATGGTTTACAACGTGACCTAGGAATTGCACTTCTTGTAACCAGAAGTTACACTTGGAGAATTTTGCATACAACTTCTCCTGATTCAAAAGCTCTAAAATGATTCTTAAGTGTTGCTCGTGCTCTTCTTTACTTTTCGAGTCAATCAAAATATCGTCAATAAACACGATGACGAATTTGTCGAGATAGGGTTTACAGACTCGATTCATGAGATCCATGAACACTGCCGGCGCATTTGTTAGCCCGAAAGGCATAACTAAGAACTCGTAATGGCCGTAGCGAGTTCGGAATGCGGTTTTTGGAATATCTTCTTCCTGAATTCTAACCTGATGGTATCCCGATCTAAGATCGATTTTTGAGAAATAGCTCGCACCTTGCAGCTGGTCAAACAGATCATCAATTCGGGGAAGAGGGTACCTATTTTTAATTGTTAACTTGTTTAACTCCCTGTAATCAATGCACATTCTAAGGCTCCCGTCCTTCTTTTTCACGAATAATACAGGTGCACCCCACGGGGAATAACTAGGACGTATAAATCCTTTATCCAACAATTTCTTGCAACTGATTGGATAATTCTTGCATCTCGGACGGTGCAAGTCTGTAGGGTGCTTTAGCAACAGAGCTAGCTTGAGGTAATAAATCGATTCTGAATTCGACCTGTCGGGTTGGCGGTAATCCAGGAAGTTCTTCTGGGAAAACTTGTGGAAACTCGCGTACCACCGGGATATCATCCACCCGTTTCTCATCAGAATCTGTGTCCGTCAAGCTTGCTAGATACGCCACGCATCCCTGGCGTATATATTTTAACACCTTGAGGTGGGATATAAATGGTATCATTGTGCTTGACTTCTCTCCTTGCACTAACACCTCTTCGTCATCCGACACCCGGATCTTGACGATTTTCTTTTCACAGTTTATTTCCACTTTGTTACGTACTAACCAATCCATTCCCACTATCACGTCAAAACTACCTAATTCTACCGGTAATAAGTCAATCAGGAAGGATTGATCGTTCAGAATAAAAGGGCAATTCCGAACTATCTGATTAACTATCATGGTTTTACCGTTAGCGACTTCTACGGTGTAAGGTTCTATGGTTTCACTAATCGGAAGGTTTGCTATCGATAGGAAATTAACAGAGACAAAACTTCTATCGGCGCCTGTATCAAATAATACAGAAGCGTAATGATCAGAGACGAAGAATGTACCTGTCACTACGCTGGGGTCCTGGCGTGCTTCGTTCGCCCCCATCACAAACGCTCGGCCTCTCGCCGGATTGGACGACGATGCCTGACCCATGGTTTGCCTCCTATTTCCTCCCTGGTTCAGCTTCGGGCAGTATCTCTTGAAGTGGTCTGTGCTGCCGCATTCAAAGCAAGCACGGCTGGTGGTCATCACTTGGTTTCCTTGTGGGTTTTGTTGTCGGGCTGGTTGGGTTCTAAATGGCTGCGCACGGATAGGTTGCGGTTGTCGGTTCAGATTGTTCAGGTTTGTCCTACATCTCGGTGCGTAGTGCCCATCCCTGCCACACCGGCGGCACACTACCTCCTTGCACACGCCACCATGCTGGTAACCGCATTTCCCACACCTATGAAACGTCCTTGTCTGCGGTTCCTGCCTTCCGCCTGAACTAGTCATGGCGTAGTTCTGGGTAGCGGGCCGAGCACGTTTATTTTGTTGCTTCTCCTGGATCCTATTGTCATACGTACCTCGCTTTCCCCCAGCGGACTCTCCTGCCACTTTCAGTGACCCACTCCTCATGAAATCGTATGTGACGATACCAGCTTGCGTCACCGCACCCTCAAACGTCTGGTGTCCCTCAGCGTTTACTATACTCCTTACTACTGGAGTTAGTCCCCATATATAACGCTCAACCCTCTTTGACTCTGGGGTGACCAACCATGGCACCAATCGTGACAACTCATTAAATTGGTTCGTATAACCCAAGTGGTCTGCCCCCTGCATCTCCAGGTTCCACAATTCATTTTCTAACTTATGCAGTTCGTTTTTCGGACAGAAATGTTCCAGCACAAGGTAAGTTCTGCCCAGGTTATGCGGTTTGTCGCTGCCTGACCGCGAGTCTGCACTATTGTGTTCCACCATGTCAAGGCATGATCCGTGAACGTGCAGGTAGCATACTTAACAACGTAATCCTCAGGGCAGTTGCTGATGTTCACAACCGACTCTATTTTCTCAATCCACTTAACCAACCCATTTGGTCCCTCAGACCCACTAAAATCTAGGAGCTTGCACAACATAAAATCTTTAATTGAACATCCCTTTGTTGCAGGAGTCGGTTCAGTGCGGTTCGTTTCTACACTAGGTATAGGGTCATTACTGTCTGTAACGACCACCCTAGGCGGTGCGTCATTACTCGGAATCGGGTTACCGTTCGGTGGAGGGTTCACATTTTGTTTCCCATCATTATTGGTGGTCGTTTGATTGCTCGCAGGGGCTGGATTGGTCGTATTATTAATACTGGCGGCGATGCGCGATACTATATCCGATATCGCCGCCTCTAACTGACGAGCAATCGACGGCTCACATCCACTTCTGACATTTGAGCTGACCGTGTTGGTGCCATTCTACACAACATTAAGAAAATACATATAATTAATACAATTTCCAATCTCAATACACAACACATATTCCATTCATTAATAAACATTAGTACATATTACATAAGCATCAGTACACATTTCATAAACATCAGCCCATAGATCAAGTTTTCATACATCGGTCCTACATCGGCATCATTTCGACATAACCCGCTATGGGTCAGTGCTTGAATGATACACCAAAAGTATCTACAATGATATTCCCAAACAAAAAAGAGACCCCCTATGGGCTAGTGGCTGTACTATAACTACCCAAGATTCACTCTATGTTAGCATCGCCACTGACTGCTTACACAGAGTATCAAAAAGCGGACCCTGACTACTACCACCCTAACATGATCTAAACATGGTGGTATACCAACCACACCATCACTGCCACCATCACTACTAACACCGCCATCAAACCCCGGATCCGTGTCTCCATCCGGTCAATCATCCACTGGGAGTATGCACCCTCCCTCCTCAGCTGGCCAATCGCGTACTGGCTGTCCAGTACGCAGTCCGCCAAGTGATTCCTCCTCTGAATCCCCACCGTCAAGGCGACGGTGTGATCAACCACCTGCTCGTGGAGCAATCGAAGCCATGCAGCCTCGAAGGAGGGACGCTCATCCCTCTCCAGCCTGGGGGTACCCCACACGGGTGGAGGCTCAGGCTCAGGCTGGAGGCGGGAGGACTCACCCCTGTGGTAAGTAGGTCTGGGTGGGGTAGAGGTAGGTGGGACATAAGGGACACTGATCCGCGCCGTGAGACGGGGACCGGGTTTGGGAGGGGTAGGGGTGACCTGTGGTGCGGGTGGGGTGGGGGATCTGGCAACCCTAGCAGGGGAGGACAAGCTAGCACTCCTATGGCTAGTCTCAGTAGGCTCGGTGCTGGATGCTAAGCGTAAGCTCCTAGAGTTCCCGGAACTGGCCTCCTCCGGGTCCTCTTCCATGGACAAACTTCGAGACCTCGACATCCTTACCTGTACACAAGTTAGCAAACATATAGTTCCTTCCATGATGTAAATCACAATTAATATACACATACTTATACAACTTTGCCACATAAAAATATTATCATATACTTACACATATGTTGCCGGTTTTACCTATTAGTGTTCCCCGTGACTTCCCCTGAATTCCCTCGTGTGGACAAGTCTGTTATTATGTTCCGGACCATAATAACTCACTTGTCCATCCAAGTTCATCCAGATCTCGTCACTATAAATTATTAGTTGATATTCAGATCCTATAATACTTGAGCTACTGGTTATATTTTAGGTATCTTTTAAAGACATCCTAATTCTTTATAACCAATGGCTCTGATACCAAGTTCTGTAACACCCCGTAACCGCAGCGGAAACGTAAACGGGATGCAACAGACACGTCTGATATCAACAGCATTGCTTATAAAGAAAACACCACTACATTAATTCATATCATATTACATTGTTCCGAGTTTAGTTATCGTCTAGGCGACAGCACATAAGTTTTACCAATAGTACATTAACATATTTAATACAAAATGATCACTAAGCTTCCACAAAAGCACGTATCATCAAGCATGTAGCACTTATTCCAGTTTGGGAGTGCCTAGAAAGCATGTAAAGAAAACGGGTCAACTACGAATAGTTGGTGAGTTTCACTAATTTAAACAACTGTGATAAATCATTATAATAATCATATATTAGCGATGTAATTATACTTCTACGGACATCTGGGGACACTGTTAACCCAGTACAGTACCCATTCCGGGGGCAATGTTAACCCAGAAACACTTCTAGGGACATCTGGGGGCACTGTTAACCCAGTACTATACCCATTACATACGATTCCCGTACAATCAAATATTTATAAATACACGCAATTCCATGTGTTCAATATGTACTTAAACATTTCAATAATAACATGCTTTCCGCCCCGGGAAAATATTTAAAAAACAATTCAGAAAAAGGGGCTCGTGAAACTCACCTTATCGCAAGCAGTAACACAGTACGTGAGCTATTAATCCGGATCTGTAATACGATCCCTAAATTCGTTACTATACATTCACTATTTATATAATTTTAATCGTGTTAACCGGTACATCTGGGGACACTGTTAACCCAGTACTGTACCCGTTCTGGGGGAAATGTTAACCCAGAAACACTTCTCAGGACTCAGATCGTGATATCGTTTACAGTTCATTAGTCAAAATTACTACTAGTCGTTTTTCCGTTTTGCGTGCATAGCACGGTTATCCGTTTTTACGTTTCAAAAATGAGTTTGGTCACCCACGACCCGAAAATAGTTGTTGATTGATAATTTAAGTAAAGTTGTGAATTTAGAGCTCGGTTTAGACGCCCCGATTGGCCGCGGGACCCGTTTCCGTCTTTGGCGTACCGGAAACTGTTAAATCGGTTAAAATTACTCAAATCATCCGAATTATTTTCGGATGATTTATTTTTACTTGTTTAACTCAATTATATGAAAATAGTTCATTTTTAGGGTTTTTATACACCAGTCAGCTCGCTTAGGCGAACTTTACCGGTTTACGCGTTTTAAGCTTTAAAAGTTTGTTTTTATCTTCTTTTTAGCACAAATAATTATCCGTTTAATCTCGGATCTTGAAATTTTGCATAAATCACTTTTTGACAGTGGGGATTTTTATAAAAATATTTCCAGAATTTATTTTTATATTTAAAATTTATTTATCTATTTTTAAACATCATTTAAACACTAAATATGTCGTAAATACCAAACGATCTTAGAAAAATCCAACATTTTTCTTGGATAACTCCTGCCATCCCCATAGTCCCCTGTAATTTTTCCAGAACCAAAATCTCATTTTACATGCCATTTTCACTAAAACCGAGCTAGAAAACCCTAGAACTCGTTTAACCGAAAAGCCTACTTAGACTTCTCCATCTGACCTAAAATTTTGTGTGTGACTTATACATGTTATAAAAAGCTTATCTGGAATTTTCCAGAATTTTTCATGATATTTAGCTATTTTTCACCATTTTTGGCCAAAACCGAGCATTAAATTCACCAAATATTCATCCTTTGTCCAAAAATTACCAAAAATTTACAGAACTCATATTTTCATATATCTAACACCTCTGTAAAATTTCATGACCTAACTATACACGTATCACAATCTGTCCCAAAACACAACAACATACGAAAACCGAACTACCTTGAGTTTCTAGCTTCAAATCGCAAGGATCCCGCTTTCTAGCCTTTGCTAACAACTAGATACAACACCTACAAGCAAAATAACACCACACCAAGCAAGTTACACCCACAATCAAGCCATTTCTTTCATGGTTTCGGTTATGATATAAAAACAAAGATTTAACCGTAAAAATTCGTTTTTGGTTCGTTTAACTCCTTTCTTGGACCAAGATCCCTTGTATAACCCGTATACATCACTTGATCATGCAAGAATCGGTTTCATCTCGGGTTTTCACCCTTTTTTCACTTGAAACCTCATTTTCTTGCAATAAAACTCGAGAAACGAAGATAAACATGTACATAACACGATCTTTACCTCGGTTTTCTAGTTAAAACTTTGGATCTTTAGATCATACAATGGAAGAAGTTGATGGATGTTGAGTTGTTTGTGTTGAAAAAAGAAAACAAGACAAGGGGGGAATGCCCCTTATCCGATCGGCATTAAGGAGGGAGTGGGGTGGGACCCACTTCTTCATTCTTAGCCACACATTCAGATTTCCGTAATCTGGATAATGTTTTGGATAATCTGGTTCAGTTCGTTTTTCGGTTAAACGTTTAATTCGGCTTAAAACGATGCTAAAACGGTCGTTTTTCGGCTTAAAAATGAAATTTATATAAAACCGATTTAAAAACTTTAAAAACTTAAACCATGACATTTATTAACTTAAAACATCATGTCATTAATAATCGCGCATCTTTTTCGGCTTGATCGATCGTCTCTTGCTTGGTTTGGTATTAAAGGTTTCGTTTAACGTACAGACGTACCATTAAATCGAAATTCTTTTTCTGTGCTTTAATTCAGTTATCCCGAAGCTTTAACACTTCTTAAACATCACTAAATATTATATATCTCGTCTATAATGTATCCTCGATTCGTTCGGGCTTCAATAACCGTTAATCGGTTAATCGTATTTCCAATACGATTAACTGTATAATCGAGTATAATCCGTACTGTGAATCATACATACTCGTATAAACACATTATAATTCACATATTCATTATTAAATATCACATAAATAGTATATACCGGTTAGGGTATACCTGATTTTGCCGGAATCGTTACAATTTGTGCTTGGTTTTAACGTATATCGCATCGAACACTCGTATCATCTTACGTATGGATTCCGCACCTACGTAGTACGAGATACTTCCATGTAGATCCGGCTGGGAACCTACAGTGACTACACAACATGAGGGAAATTTTGATTGGAGCAATCATGAATAGGATATTGCAGATAATATCAAGAAAGTAAATGTGGCATTCATGGCCATAATTGAGAAAGAATCTGGATCATCATCTCAGCTACACTCTGCTCCTACTGTTGATTTAAATGAAATTATCAATGAATTGAAAACAAAAGTAGGCAGGCTGGAAAGTGAGTGTTTTAGGAAACAGAGTATCGTCAATGGGTATGAGGCTAGTGAGATGATCAGTGAAGAAAAGATTAAAAACTTGGAAGATGATTGCATGATCAGTTACAGAGCTCAAACCAGATACATCACTGAGATTGATGGATTAAGAAGATGTTAGTTGAAGAAAAGGTGCAGAACACTAAACTGCAAGTTGAAACTGAAGTTTTGAATAAATTGGTCTCAACAGGCAACATATGTGGTATACTAAACCAAGTAAAGGACCAAGACAAATACAAAGCAGTTTCACCTCCATTCAACAACAACTTCATGCCAAAAGTTGACAAAGAAAAGAGAGATGCATACCTGCAACAATTCAGAGATGTCTTTCAAGACAAGGAAGAATTTATTTATCTGTACGAGAAGGTTAAAGTAAATGAAGAAGGAGAGTTTGTGATTGAGGAAGAAGTAAAAGAAGATAAGTCAATTGGAGTTCAAGTCTCTGAGGATGACTTTAATCCTGTTGAATTGGATCAGGATGACTTAAGTGATTTAAGTGATCAAATCACTGATGAGGAAATCAAAGATGCTGAAAGAGGAAGAAAATACAAGAGACCAGAATCTGTTGATCAACTTCCAAAGTATCCATCTGATACAACAAGAATGAAGAAGCAAAATGATAAGATGAAAAGAGAACATGTATCTTTTGACATTTATGAAAAGAATAAGATAAGTTACAATGCAGTCAAGGCCACCAAGCAAGACTGTGTTGGAAAGGATAAAGCAAAACAAAAAGAAGAAAGTAACTGAAGAAGTTGATTCAGAAAATTTTATCCCTGTTTATCCAATCTTTTCTAGTCATGAAGTGTTAGATGTTGGCGAAGTGGAAACCATGGAAGAATATGAGAAAATACAGTTAAGGCATAAAGAAAGCAGTGATGAGGAACCTATTATTATGGAGAAAATTATCTTTGTTAAAAGCAAAGTTGAAAGACAAGACATCAAAATTGAGAAGTTTGTCCCTTTCTCTATTGATTTTGATAGTCTGAAGACTCAGAAGACTCTTGGAGTCAAGTCACCTAAACCAAATGAAAGGTTCAAGAAACCAAAAGAGCATGAAATATTCAAAGGAAAGGTTTGGTGCAAAAAGTGTGATGAATATGGTCATCACACAGATTCATGTAATGAAAGATTCAAATTCAAAGCCTTTCATGTCCCAGATGAAACAAAGTATGGCCAAGACTTTGTTCAGTACAAGCAAAAGTATGAAGCATACATGGGAAAAGGAAAAATATGTGAAAATGACACCACAAAGAAAGATGAGTTGAAATCAGCTGAAGAAACAAGAAGTGAGAAGAAAACTGAAGTCAAATCAAGGAAACAAGTGACTAAATCAGTAAGAAGAAGTATGTCTCCTAAGAAACATGAAAATTTTCCAAAAAGAACATTCAGCCTTTAAGAATCAAACAAGATAATCTATCAGTAAAATCTGATGAATCTCAAGGTTCACCTAGAAATGAAAAGATAAGAAACAAAGGTGTCTTTTAAAGAAAGAAATCAACAAAACTGACAGGTGGTGAGAAGTTCTTGCTAAAACATGGTTATGAACCACAAGGTTTCCCTTGGAAACCTAAGACAGAAACTAAGGTTGAGACAGTTGCTGATGTGAGAGACTACTCTGAAAAGAAGGACTATGTGATAAAAGAGTATGCCAATGACTCAGCTGAATACCAGAACTCAACCTCATTTGTTAAAACCCCAAGAGAGTGTGGTTATGAAACAAACAATTCAGACAACTTAGAAGTCACTCATGAAGATCCTGAACCAATAACACTCACATCCCAAGCTGTCTCAGAAACTAAAAATGATTAGTTGCAAGCTGTAATGGCCTGCACTTCATCACTCAACTAATCAAATTGTTTTTGTGCAGGAACAGCCCACTCCTTTGGATGACATATGGTACATGGATAGTGGTTGTTCTAGGCACATGACTTGTGACAAAAGATCACGTGTCAATTATGAAGAAAAGTATGAAGGTCCTGTAGCATTTGGGAGTGATGAAAATGGTGCAAAGATTGTGGGGAAAGGAATCTTGACAAATGGAAAGGTTTCATTTGACAATGTGTTTCATGTTGAAGGTCTTCAGAATAATTTACTGAGTATATCACAAATGTGTGATAAGGGTTACAAAGTCAGTTTTGATGATTCTCACTGTTTCATCTTAAAACCTGAGTTTGTGATTCCACCTGAAATGATTATGATGATGGCACTAAGAAATGGTAATTTGTATGAACTAAATATGAAAGAAGCTGTTTCAAGGGGAGGTGCTTGTTTTGTTTCCAAAGCCACTGAAAATGAGTCAAAATTGTGGCATAGGAAACTGTGTCATGTGAACTTGAAGAACATGAACAGGCTTGTGAAAGGTGAGCATGTGATTGGATTACCTACAAGTGAATTCAAATTGGAAGATCATTGTAATTCATGTCAGAAAGGAAAACAACACAAATCTTCTCATAAGTCAAAGCTCATCAACTCAATTGATCAAATACTTGAATTACTTCACATGGATCTGTTTGGTCCTGTGAGTGTGCCAAGTATAGGAAAGAAAAGATACTGTCTTGTGATCATTGATGACTATTCAAGATATACTTGGGTTTATTTCTTAAGTACCAAAGATGAGACTGCTGAGTTGATTAAGGGTTGTGTAACAATGATTGAGAACAAATTGAATAAGAAGGTTAAAATTATGAGAAGTGACAATGGTACTGAGTTCAAGAATGAGTTATGGAAGAATTTTGTGCAGAAAAGGGAATACTTCAACAATTCTCAACTCTTAGAACTCCTGAACAAAATGGTGTTGTAGAAAGAAGAAATATAACATTAATTGAAGCTGCAAGAACCATGTTAGCAGATGCTAACTTGCCTGTTACTTTTTGGGCTGAAGCCATAAATACAGCCTGCTATGTTCAGAACAGGGTGCTTGTCAACAAAAGGCATAACAAGACTCCATATGAAATATTCATAACAGAGAGCCTTATATCAAGTTTTTCAAGCCCTTTGGATTCAAATGTTTTCTTCTGAACACAAGGGATTATTTGAACAAGTTTCAAACAAAATCTCTAGATTGTTTCTTTGTTGGATATTCTACACACTCAAAGGCATACAGAGTATATGTGAAAGACCATCTAAGTGTCATAGAATCATCTGACATCATCTTTAATGAGAATCAATTCAACACAGTTGATGGTGTAGCATGGTTGTTTGATCATGAAAAGTTGATAAGGTCTTTCAAGATTTACCCTGAAGACTTTGATGACTCATTCTACAAGACCAGTGCAATTGAAGAGATAAAGAAGAAACCACTGGACTTAGAAGAATTGTGGAAAAAGGTTGCTAGAATAGAAAAGGAATATACTTTTGTGAAGAACTCATCAAGTGATATTATTGATCAAGATCAAGAAAATGATCAAGAAAACAATCACAAGTCTGAGAATGATCACACTGAGATTAGTCAAGACATCAAGATGTACAGGATGATCAACATCAGAATGAGGGAAACACAAACAACCAAACAAGTGAAGAAGAAGTTGCATCTACTATAAGATTTCAAGATCTGTTTCAAAGATTGAATTTAGAAAACAATGGTGCATCTACTTCAAGACAACAAAATGTTGAAGCACCAGAATTTCATGATGCAGAGACTGATTTGATCATTGAAGAACCAGAATTCAATGAGTCAAATCTTGACACAACTGTGTCTATAGATATGATTGTTCAAACTCCTTATGTGGAAAAGAATCATCCTTCTGAAAACATCATTGGAGATTTGCATGAAAGAGTCACAATAAGTCATTCAGAAATTGCAAACATCTGTCTTTACTCCTGCTTTTTATCCCAAATAGAGTCTAAGAACATTGCTCAAGCACTAAAAGACAATAGTTGGGTAGATGCAATGCAGGAAGAACTGGCACAGTTCAGAGATCTACATGTGTCGGATCTTGTTGATAGACCAATTGACAGATATGCAATAGGAACCAAATGGGCTTTTCAGAAACAAAAGGTTTGAGAGGGGTTTGGTGATTAAGAATAAAGCTAGGCTTGTGGCACTGGGATGCCTTCAAGAGGAAGGAACAAACTTTGAGGAAGTCTTTGCTCCTGTAGAAGACTTGAAGCTATCAGGATTTTTCTTGCATATGCTGCCTCAAAGAACATTAGAGTATTCCATCATGATGTAAAGTCTGCATTTCTAAATGGAAAGATTGATGAAGAGGTGTATGCTGCTCAACCTCCAGGTTTTGAGGATCCAATGTATAAGCTAAACAAAGCCCTTTATAGATTGCATCAGGTTCCTAGAGCATGGTATGATGAGCTGTCAAATCATCTTATTGAAAATGGTTTTCTAAGAGGAGCCATTGACAAGACACTCTTCTACAAAAGAAAGGGATCAGACTTGCTGCTGTTACAAGTCTATATTGATGATATCATCTTTGGTTCAACCAATGAACAAATGTGTTTGGAGTTTGAAGGGGTGATGAAATCCAAATATAGCATGAGCTCTATGGGAGAAATGAACTTCTTTCTTGGACTGCAAGTTCAGCAAAAGGCTGAGGGGATCTTCATTCACCAAACTAAATATGTGTAGGACATCTAGTTCAACTGTCTTGAGTACAAAACTGCTTCAACTCCAATGGACACCAAGGAAAAGATGATTGCAGATGAAAAGGGGGAGCCTGTGGATGAACATGAATACAGAGCCAAAATTGAATCTCTGATGTACCTGACTGCTACAAGACCTGACATTATGTTTGCTGTGTGTGTCTGTGCAAGATTCCAATCAAGTCCAAAAGTCTCCCACATGAATGTTGTTAAAAGAATATTCAGATATTTGAAGGGAAGACCAGACTTGGGGATTTGGTATCCAAATAACCAATCTTTTGACCTTATTTCCTACACAGACAGTGACTATGATGGCTGCAACATGAGCAGAAAGTCAACCTCAGGACGATGTCAATTTTTGGGAGAAAGGCTAGTGTCATGGCAATGCAAGAAGCAAACAACTGTCTCAATCTCAACTGCAGAAGCTGAATATGTTGCTGCATCTGCCTGCTGTGCCCAAGTTCTACGGATTCAGAACCAGATGCTGGATTATGGTTTGAAATTTCTGAATACCCCTATTCTCATTGATAATACTGCTGCATACTTTACTGTAAAGAATCCAGTCCAACACTCAAAGACTAAGCATATTGAAATCAGACATCACTTCATTAGATATTGTATTGAAAAAGGTTTGATTGAAATGCAGAGAGTTGACACAAGTGACAACTTGGCTGACATATTCACCAAGGCACTTGACAGAACCAGATTCAACTTTCTTCTGAAAGCTCTAGGTATAATCAACTCAGATGAGGTCTGATTGAGGATGTGTGCTTAGTGTGTGTCTCAATATGCTAATTGACTATTCTTACTTAAGATCACATACTTTGAATGTTGAATGAATATGTTAAATGAATATGTTACGAATATGACTTGTTTGCTGTTAACTGATAAGTGCTTAATTGATTATCTGTGCTATTTATGTGTCATCGATACTAATGATTGATTATCAGTTAACTGATTTGATTTTATGTTAAGTAGTTTGATCTGTCTATGTGAATTAAATGCTTATCTGATATCATGAGTAATCACTAGATTATGATTGCTTGAATATGTGTGATATCTGATCATCTAGATGTTATTAGAATAGGATAGACTGTGAATGTTGGAAATGTCTGCCTGTTTTAATTATGTTGAAAATGATTAAGATTTGAATATGTTACAACTTTTTGTGTCAAAATATGTCTTTATGTCAAATTTAAAGGTTTCAAATGAATTATCAAATGAATTTTTTGCATAATCACAATATTTTGATCAAAATATGAGCATGTTGTTAATGATGTGAAGATATGATAATACTATTCAGTTCAAGCTTTAAAGAAGCTTAAAAGGATTTTCAATGAAAAGTTTCAAAAGTTACTTTTGCTGAAAATTATGTCATTTGCTCAAGTTGAAAAGGCATATACTTGTATATGTTGGTCCTGTCATCTGTTTTCAGACAGATAGGATAGCCATTAACCTGGAAAACTGAAGGCTTTTGGGGCAACCTGTAACTTGTTTTCTATTCATTCACTTAGAACTATGTCAATAATTCTGATTTGAAAGGAGATATACTCACATATATGTTTGGTCCTGCTGACCACTTGTGGTCAAACAAAACAGCCATTTACTAGTCAAACAGAAGATATTGGGGTGTCTGAATTTAAAACTGTATAAAATGGGAAATGATAGTACATTGACTACTTAGCCAATCATATGGATTTATTAGGCTAAAAGGACTCTTAGTACAGTCACCAACATGTATGGTTGCTTTCTCATGATATGTAAAATCTAAGGTGATATAAACATAAAGAAAATGCTAAGATTTATGTGGAGTTACATTGTTGTCTATGCATGTTCCTAGATAAATCTTTTCAAATGATAGGCAGAAAAGTGATTATCCAGTCATACACAAGCCTGTTGGTCTTTGGTTACCCAGAATGAAACATTTTTTTTAAGAAATGACAAAGAACAGCTGTGAACTACTTTAATTTCAAATATTTTGTCAACCAAAAGTTGATACATGTTCACAATATTTTATTGAGAAAATACAAACATGAGAGTTAATTACAGAACTACAAGAGTGGAGGCAATAATATAAGTCCTTTAAACATCCTGAATGAAAGTCCTGTAAGTCCGACTTGCGTGGCATGTAAGTCCAACGTTAAACCTCACATCTGTTTGTGGATTTGAAAAGATATATCTTAAAAAATTTTCAAAAGTATGTTCTGTCATTAAAAGTTTTAACCAAAACAAGGGGGTCAAAGTCAAATTGGGGTGATCTGGGGAAAGCCAAATAAGCCATGAGGATAGATAAGGAGCATCAGAACACAACATGTGTTATCCATTAAATTTTCTGCAACTTAATTGAAACTTAATCATATCACCAAAGAAATGAAAATCATGTTAAGTCTAGACCTGCTGTTGACCTGTCTTTGTAGTCATAATAATGCTGAGAATGAAGTATTGAGAAAGCTACTTAGTCAATATGATCCCATTCCTGAGATCTTTTCAGTTTATAAAAGAAATTATTTTGAAGAGAAATATAACTAAAATTTGATCTCTTAATGCACCATTTGCTCTTCTTAAACTATGGTCTGAAATGATACATAACTTATAAATGTCTCTGACAAGTGGTTTAAGTCAAACAGTGTTGCATTTTGCCTTTAATAGGTTGAATATGTATTTTCGGGTAAGGTTTAATGTTTTATAACCTTTCCGAGTACACTTAGATACTTTTATCTAAGTTTACTATTTTCGGGCATGCTTTTAAGTATTTGATACTTTTCGGGTAGAGTTACTATTTTATTCACTTTCCGGGCAAGCCTGATTGTTTAGGATTGAATACGTTTTTCGGGTAAGGTTTTATGCTTTTAACCTTTCCGGGCACACTTAGTTGGTTTTATCTAAGTTTGTCTTTTTCTGGTATGATTTGATGATTTGAATTTTCTCGAGTAGACTAAACTGTTTAATTTAGTTCCCAGGCATACCTGATGTTTGAATATGATTGTCCTAGTAAGTTTAGTGCTAACATAGGATAGTCGGGCAAGCTCTTTGAAATTTTAGACTATAGTACACTTAGGTGTTTTATGTTTAATCTATTTTCTAGCATGCTATGTGTTATTTGTGATTATGATTTCTTTGAAATTACAAGTGTTTTCGGGCAGACTTTTTCTTCCAGGCACACTTTATATTTCGGGTACACTATTGTTCCCTCAATATACTTGGTAATCTCAAAATTTGACTTTTCGAGTACACTGTCTGCTAGATATCTTTTCGGGCACACTTTATACTCTAGGAAGGTTATTCGGGTATACTTTGTTAAGAAGGTTGTTTGGGTACACTATATTAGGAAGGTTTCTCAGGCACACTATGCATCAAAGTATACTTGATTGAATGAGTTTCTGATTTTGATAGGGTTTATGCTAGATTGAGTTACTTGATTTATATTTGAGAAATTTATTTGGGTATCTTAATTGATTCCTAGAAAGGATGCTTATTTGATATTTTATACTTGATTATCTATCTTGTGATTAAGTTCTCAAGAAATCTGGTATTTCGGGTAAGCTTTCTTCATATTTACTTAACTTTAAATTAGTTAACTTGACCAAGCAAGGATTGTATGTGGAAGATGCCGGGTAAACTTTGTCAATTAAGAATGAATATTTTCCACGCAAAGTTTAACCATTTAATTTTATCATGTAAGGTTTTAAAGTGGATAAGATTATTATGTTTGACAGCTAATAATTCACTACACGACAAAATGCATTTAAAACCCATTTTCAAAAGGTATAAAAGGGGGAGTTAGGGATATTTTCAACATTATTTTCCCTCTCTCTCTCTCTACTTCCACTGCAACTGCTTACCCTCAAAGAAACCTAACTGACTTATCATATTCATCTCTAATACAAACCCTAATTTTAATCATCCCTCTAATTCCGACTCGGTAAGCAATAATAATGTGTTTTCCGACCACGATTAAAATACATTGGGCTTTGATTATGTACTTGATTACTAACACTCTGTTTTTGTGTTTAGGTTATTAATTTGTCGAAGAATAGGTTCTTAATAAAATTTCTCTCTTTCTTCTACAAATTTATAACTTGAAATTGTGTAAAGTAATAATCTTTTATGCTAATTTCACTTTGAATATGTTTGATTGTGTTGTTTAGATATGGCACAATATGTGCGCACTGTTGGAGGTCACTCCCAACAATGAGCCAGTGGAGAGGATAATTTCTTGGATTGCTAGATCCAATGTGCGGTTTGCTTTAAAAAAATCCCCATTCATCTACAGAAATCATTCCCTAGATTTCTGGCGTTCTGGCAAGACTTGTGGACGATATTCATGGTAAAAGAATTGAAGCAACAATTGTGAGCCATGAGATTCATGTTACATAAGGAATGATACGAAGATGTCTGCAGTTACGTGATGATGATCATAATCATATAAACTTCAATACTGAGTATTTGTTGAAGATCTTTGAGTAGACGATGGGGTATCAGGGAACAGTCCATGATGGACAGTTTCAAAAGGGCATGTTTCCAATGCTGTATAGATTTCTCATTCATCATGTGATACAGGTATTTTCTCCAAGAAAAGGATCATGGACTCTAATGAGTCGTGATTTAGCAAATGCCACTGTTGGTATTATATATGATCTGCCTTTCAACTTCTCTAAGATGATATTTGATGGCATGATTGGTAATTTGAAGAAGGCAGAAGTTGATAGATTCCTGCAATACCCTAGATTCCTACAGATCGTCTTTAACAGGGAATTACAGGGTCTACCCACAATTGGAATAACACATCAGCTGCAGGATCCAGATACTTATAGAAGAATTGCCAATCCAGGAAGAACAAACCGATATGATCCTAACATTCCATATGAAGTATTACCATGGCTGTTGAACCATGATTTGGAAATAATGCCTATACCAGAGTTAAGCTTAGAGGAGGAAGGAGGGGAGAATGATGATGAGAGTAATGATGATAGTTCAGAAGGAGGAGATGATAATGCTGATGATGGAGATGAAGGAGGCGCTGGAGTAGCTATGAATGTTGATGCACATGACAGGGGGAGCAGCCTGAGGAACAAGAACAACTCATTCCAACACCACCACAGTCACCATTACCCATTGACAACCCATTATACCATCACCATCACATACTCCACCACATCAAATCACTTAATCTCCACCCCAAACCTTAAACATAAGCCAACCTGCAACATCAACCCACATATCCCCAACATCACAAACATCACCAACATCTAGCCCAGTTCATTCTGATCCATTCATTCCAAGCCAACCTCATACACAATCACCACCCAGAAATCTACTTACTAGTTCAGACCTCTTTCAAAGAAATTTGGATTTAATGTTGGAAAATGCTGAGTTGGAAAAGAGGAATGAGGAGGTCACTATGGAGAATGTCATGTTATTAGATCAGTTGGTAAGGGAAAAAGTGAGAATTCAAACCCTGGAGCAGGAGGTTGAGAAGACCTCAGCTGCCTCAAAAAAGGGGGAGAATGAAAATGTGCCAACTGACTCTGATGTAAATGTTGTAATTGAAACTGTAACAATTGTAGAGACTGCAGACAGTTTGAAATTGATTATGAATGCTTATGATGGAGAGGAGAGTAGTGAAGAAAGGAGAATTGAGGATGATGAGTATGAAGGTGATAGATCAGATGTTGGAGAACAAGACTATGATTATAATGATGAAATAGTGAATTTGGAAAGTGATGAAGAGCATGTTGAGACAGAGCATGAAATTGAAAAGACAAATGCTGAAGAAAATGTAGCTACCACTGATGTGGCTACTGATATAATGACAGATGCAGCAACTGATGTCTTAACTGACATACAGACTGATGAAGAAACTGAAGTAATGAATGAGGGAGATACTGCTACTGAGGAGTTGATAGTCACTGAACCAGAAACTGAACAAACAGAAATCTCCAAGACTGTAGAGCATGATGAAGAGATGGAAAGACTGGATAGAGATATTGATGAAATTGAGCCTGAAACAGAAGTAGAGATCCAAAGAAGGTTGAGTAAAGGAAAGGCTAAAGTAACTAAAAAGGAGCCTGATAAAGCATTTCCAAAGAAATACATCTTGTTCAGCGATGATGTTGAAGCTGCTGCTGCCAGAAGAGAACAAGAAAATATATGGAGAGAGACAAGGGAAAGGGAAATTTTAGCCCAAACCCTGACTCCAGAGGAGCTGTGTTGGTGCATTTTGTGACCGTCGCTATGCAATTCTGACCAGCGGAGACGAAGTGGTGAAGTTAGAACAACTTCAACATAGGCGAAGTTAGAACAACTTCACCATTGGCCCAAGCCCAAGACTGTGAAGATATTAGTCTATATATATGTGTGTAATGTTTAGGGTTTTGAGTTAGTTTTTCAATTGTGTTAGAGAAAAATAAAGAGAGAGTATTTGTGAGAGAGAAACCAAGAGGGAGAGTCGTGTGGGACGGCCCGAGGTAGAGCTCACCTCGGGTCGGCCGTGTCTTTATTTTGTCTTTCGCTATGTAATGTGTTGGTTTAATATATAAAGGATCTGTAGATTCGTTTTTCCCATTCGTGTGTTTGTTTGTGTGTAATCGTGTTCTTCGTCTCCTACACCATTAAACGAGTCTAGGAGGATTCCGCACTCCTAGACCTCGTGCGGATCTCGTATCGATCAGCGACGCCCCGGAGGGACTTACAAGCTGGCAGAGCAAGAAATCTTGATCAACCAAGCCAATTTAACAAAAGTAATTAATGAAGAAGTGGTTGATCAATATGTGATTGAGGCTTTGATAGATCTGAAGAGAAATGCGGAAGTTGACAATTCCTTAGCCATAGTGGTTAGCATGTTTCATCTCAAAGTCAACCAGAAAGTAAGTCAACAGAAACTGCTGAACCTACAAATCTGAATACTGGTATGATGAATGAAGAGGAGATTGGTGAGTCCATTGCCTCAATGGCTGCAAAGAAATGGGCTCAACAGATTAAAGATGACATTAGACAAAATCCTGATGAATGGGAGTATGTGGATGATCCCAAGTATGGAAAGAAATACTCAATAAAAAGGGATAGATCAGAAACATTTATGCCAACTGAAGGTCCTAAGTCTGCAAAGAAAGGAAGATGGGATGATCAAAATAAATACTTTGTAGAGACTCCTGATGATGAGGCAAACCCAATCAGGGCAATTCCACTGCAAACCTTGCAACCAGGTGAAAGAGTTCAAGGTGTTCCTGATGTGCCCATTAGAACTGAACCAAATCCAGATCATCCACCCTCTGATGAACCTAAGATTGATGCTGTAAATGATTCAACTGAAAAGGAGGATGAGTCTGATGAATTTGATGATAATCCTGATGACAATCAAGATGAAAATGTTAAAGCTGCAAATGTTGAGACTCCACAAGTAGTAATGACTGATGAGTAGAGAGCAAACATTGAGCTGAGTATGTTAGAAGCTAAAAAGAAAGAATCCTTTGATTATGAAGCTGAGGGCACTTGGTGTGAAATTTGAAAGTGTTGCTCATATGAATGATGGTGAGTTGAATCAGAGGCTTGATGAAGAAAATGAAAAGATCAAGAGAGCCATGCAACAAAAGAATAGAGATGCTCAGAAACACAGAGAATATCTGAGAAGACATGGATATTTTGAAAAATATTTGAGCCATTTCAATCATGATAAACTCCAAGACCTTTACAACAGTGAAAGGGAAAAGGTGATTGAGAAATGTGTAAAGGAGAATGAGAAGATTGAAAAGTTGGAAACTTTGAAAAAGAAGTTTCGAGATATGTGTGGATACCTGCTGGAGAAAGGATTGAAACCTGAAATAGTTGAGAACCTATCTAGAGAATCAGTGTTGGACCAATACAATAAACTGAAAAGAAAAGAAAAACTGAAGAGGGTCCAAACTGAGAGCTCTACTAAACAATCTGAAACATCTGTTGAGCCTCCAATAAAGAAAAGAAAGATAATGACTCTGAGGGAGAAACAGAAGATTCAGGGTGAAAAGGAAATGTCAAAGGAAGTACCTGTTGTTGAAACCCCTACTTCACAAGAAGTCAAACCTGAACCTGAAGATGAACTAATTATTCCTTGGGAGAATGAAGAAATGATAAATATTCTAAGGGGGGTAATGATAAATCAAAGGGGAATGGATGAAGCCTCTTTTGATGCATTAGAAAAGGAAGATTTGAAAAATCTTTTCTACATTCAAAAGGCTGATTGGGAGAAAGCTCTAAGGGAAGGAGAAAACCCTAGAAGCTTTGTGGATGGAAAATTTGTACCTGCTGGTCTGTCAAACAGACCTGGTATGGCAAAAATGTTGCTCACTCTTAAAGAACAAGCTGGACAAGATATAGTTGAACTAGATAACCTTCCACCTGAGATGGTAGAGGCAATCTACATCAAAACTTTCAATCTGGGGCCGAGAAAACCCATGAAATCTATTCCATTCAGACCTCCAATCTCAAGAAGACATCCACAAGGTGGAAGAGGTGAATCAAGCATATCTGTACCACAAATAACAACAAGACCACAATCAGATGTGGATCTTCCAAGAGAAATTTACTATGATTCTGTGTGTGAATTCTTAAGAGTGATTATGGAAAGTAGACAACTGAGGGAGATAGTTGTGAGGAGTGATTTCTATGAATATACTCAAGAACAACTGGAAAGAATGACAACACTCCCTCTGTATGACTATCGGAACAGAAATAGAATGGCTGGAAGACAGATGAATGAACACTCTAAATTCTTAAGAGATGAAGCTGACAAAGGATTCAAATTCCTAAAAGAAAGAAAAAACTGGAAAACTGTCCAATTTCACAGATCAAAAAGAACTGCCAAATTGAAAAGAATGGACATTGCTGAAAGGAATTTCAAGATAAATGTTAGAGATAGGAATCCTTTGTCAAACATGAACACATGCATAAGTCTTGAAAGAAGAATGACACGCCCCAACTATACAGTTCAAAGAAATGGCATCATAACTGAAGTGGAATACAAAGAAGATGTTGACCATTACTAGTTGAGAAACTCTGATGGAAAAATACTGGGGATTATCAAAAAGGATGAAGACTTGAATTGCTTGTATGATGAAGATCTAATGGATATAAGGGACTTGGTCATACCTGAAGATCATACTCATTACCGAGCCCTTGATATCTTCAAAATGAGAGCTGCATCAGTGATATCAAACAGAAGGCAAGCCGCACACAATGCAAAGAAGAGACAAGATTCCTAGATTTGGCTTTGATATGTAATGTCTTTGGATAGATTTTGATTATGTAATTGATTATGACATGAATATGTAATTTGATTTTGATTTAATGTGTATTTTGACTGAGTGTAAGTAACCATAGAAGTGTTTTGGGTCAGCTGAGGTGTTCCAATCTAGGGGGAGATTGTTGAGTCAAGAAACTGACCTAAGGGAGATTGTTAAGTCAAAGACTTGTGACATATGGAAGATTGGAATCTTCTCAACCTCCTCAGAATTCGCTAAGTATGGATCCGGGCACACCTTAGACTTCCGAGCAAGCTTTTACTAAGCCGGGTAAGAGATTTTGTCTATCAGGCAAGGTTATCTCATAAAGTCTTCTTTAGTGAATATCCGAGCAGGGTTTGCAAATTAGTGTATTACCGGGCATGGTCCACTAGTTTATACTTATCCGGGCAAGGATCACTTTATCAAGCAGGTATGTTCTTCATAGCCAAGTAATGTTCACTTCCGAGTAAGCTTTTGGCTAAACAAGCTCATGAAGCCAAGTAATTGGAAGACTGGGCAAGGTATTGATTAATAAGTTGGTCCAAGTATGCTTGATGTTTTTAATGATATATATCTAAGTATCATCAGGCAAGGTTCAACTCAAGCAAGGGACAGTGCTACCGAGCACACTTTGCTAATAAGTTATTTTCTAACAGAGAGTTGAAGGGACCATTGAAGAACAAGGTTGCTCGTAAGGGTTTGTCGGGCAAAGTCAAGAAGATTGAAGTCTATCCAGTGAGTATTTTACTTGGTAAAATACTCTTCAAGTAAAGTCTGCCCGAAAACTAATTCCAAGCACACTTCTATGTTACTAAGTTATGAAGGATGGCAGAGCATACTCGGAAAGACAAAATTGATGCAAAGCCTACCCGGAAGACTTGTTTTACACTTAGGAATATTTCTGAATATGTAATTTGAGTATGTCTTATCATTTAGGGTTTCTAGAAGGAATGACAGCTATTAAGGAGGTGTCAGGCCTATAAAAGGAATAAATTAGGGCACGCCTCCTAAAGGGGCAGACAAACACATTAATTCAAAGAGAATATTTTTGTGTGTGACGGCTGTCTTAGTATAGTACGGATAAAACTTTCCTACAAGAAACCCTAAATCGATTACCCTTTGTATGATGAACATTATATAAATGGAAATCTTTTGAGTGAATCTTGTTTGTGTTAGTTACCTTTGATTATTGATTGCAACTACCCTGTTTATTATTGATTCCGCCTTTAATAAACAGTAATCTTTCTAAATATAGCAACCCATCATTAACTTCCTTGTCGACACATCTATTTGTGTGAGTTATGGCATGATTTGAGTAAGATCCAGCTGAAATAGGGGACCTGACAGTAGGAATGAATGAATATATACCAATTACGTTGTTCTGTTAGATAAATTTATAAATGTTACTTTTATGTTTTACTTGCATATTATATATGTAGGTTATGAAAAGTGACAAGGTTTTGTTGTCCAACTCATTGTATAGGTAGATATGTATGTTTATTTAAACTTATGTAATTGTTTATAACATATGAATCCATTTTGTTTATAACATATTAATTGTATTAGAGTTGTACTTTTAATTTCAAATGATGCAGTTATCATTTAATTTATATTTGAATAATTTTTAATTGCGCATAAATATCAAGATTAATGTATACAATTAAAAAAAGAATTATATAATGAAATTGATTTTAAATAAATTAATGATGTTAACAATTATTGTCTGTTTTTTTCTTCCTATATATTTTTATTAATATTTTTGAATATGTTACTTTTATTTAATAACAATATTTGTCATTTGTAGTATGTTTGGATTGCTAAATGACAATGATTTGAACATCCACATACCAATTCCATTGAAGTTGTTGTCGTCTCCTGATGAAGAGTTTTTGAAAGCAACATCTTTCTATAATATTTGCAAGATTTTCACAATAATCTTGGTAACTTGCTGATTATATTTTTTAAAGTTTCTTATTGATCTCTTATACCCTATTGTATTAAGATTAATAATTAGTTTATTACGTTTGCCAGCCGAAAAGTATCATCTTGCTCGAAACATATTTGTGTTGGTTGAATATGTTGTCTGTATTTATATGATTTGTTGATATGTTTTCCACCCATTTATAACACAGGCTATACCCTAGTGAAACTAATACACGTCATAAATTAATAATTATGTACTTTTCTTTTACACTTTATTTATATTACCTATACATTTAAAAAAAATATTAACATATTATATTACTATATATTCCAAAATATATTTGGTGAAATCCAAAAATCAACAAACCATTATATTAAAGATTAAAAAGAATATAATTTCAGATGTTATCACTAACATATTATACTATGTATATTGTTAAAGATTGTAAAGAAAAACAAAACTCGAATATGCTTTTATTTTACAAAGCAAATTTTTTTTTGAATGGCCAACAAACATAGAATGCTTAGGTACGCCGTACGGGATGACCCAATGGCAAAAGGCCATCGCCAACTAGCCCAACCCAGTCGCACGGATCCATTAAGCGTCTCCAAGTTATCTTCTAATTTTTAATCATTAGTTTATAAATATATGAGTGAAAATTTGATCCATTTAAATTTAAAATCAATTCATTTATCTATTTTTGTTATTATTATTTTTTATAAATTGTCATATAAATTTATAAAGTATAAATATATTTAATACATTAATTTATTTTTTTGGTTAATTTAGTAAACTATATATATGTTAAAATATAAGGATATTATACAATCACTTTCATATATATTTCAAAGTTTATCATATTTAGTTTTTTTGTTTTTTTATCAATGATTGTTTCAGGTTTGTTGTGTAACTTAAACTTGATTGTTACGGGTTAGAAGTTGATAAATAGATTCTTTGGTACACGTTAACTACATTTTGCTCAAAATTTGTGACATGTCAAAAATGAGTAATCTGAGTATTTTGAAAGTTTGAGAATGCAAATAAATTTATCATCAAATTTTTTACGGGTTCAAAGTGTTGACTTGAAAATGTCAAAATGATGAAAGTTTGAATTTTAAACATGATTCGGATTTCAAATTTATTTTCAATGGCATTTTTGGATATAATTAAAAGGTTCAGGATTTTACAGATTAACTATTTATCTCTCGACTGCTAAATTTAAGAAAAGATGGCGAACACTTGCGACATGTCACCACTAGGGCTATTAATACTTCTAACTTTTATCAAATTTGAAACATTTATGTCAACATTAACTTTTCCTTCAATGGTGATCAGAATGTTTTATGGGAAGCATATCATGCAAAACTAAGCGCAAAGCCTCAAATGAAGCAAAATATTCACAAAATTGAATGAGTTAACATGTTATTTTTTATGTTGTCACTATGGTAAAGTCGAGATGCCCTATTAAACTTATCAAAATATTTTTCATGACGTAGCTCAGAAAAGCGTAGTTCTTGAAAAGAGTATGTCATTACAATTCAATGTTAATATTTTTTTTCATATACGTTATGTAATTAATTGTTTCACCTTTTAACTTTATAATTGGAATTATCATGTGTGTTACACGGGTTCTAAAGCTAGTTAAGTAATAAATAGACGTGTGTTAAGTTAAACTATACACTTATCAGTGAATTAATCTACTTTAGTTAAGCATATGACATCAGTTTCAAAGGTAAATAGCTAGAGCGTTAAAGGAATCAATAAGCTATCCTAAAGATATAGTTTAGTGTAATTCCTTTATAGTTAAAAGTATGTTTTGTTAATGAAGTTTAAAACAAATGTAACAATATCTCATAATAAAATTATAACATTTTTTTGGTTTATATTAGTATAACGTATGTTCTACGTGATAAGATGTAAACCCAACATTTGTCACGACACGGGAATTAAGGGGCGACAGTCAATGATACAAAAATATTATAGTGCATTCGACGATGACTATAGCAGCAACGACAATGATGATAAGAGCCGGTACTGGAATGATAGGTAGTGATACTTATATGTTATTTGCATTGATCATTTATAAAAAAAAGCCAGTTAACAAAAACCTTAAAAGTATTATACTTTTTGTCTAACCTTTAACTTGTTTGTCTTCAAAACCTTGGAGCTTAATAACAAGTTTTTGCAGGGCCATAACATTTACTTGTGTCACACCCCGACCAATGGCGACGGAATATGTCGAGGTGAAACTGATTGCCCAAAAACACAAGACACTATTAAAGTGACAATATTTAATCAACTCCTTCAATTTCACAAAATCATAAGAGTCACATAACATTTCATACAATAACCGAATTCAAACATAGCAAATAATACATCGTTCGTGTTGCTAAAATCCTAATAGTCCTGATAACGTTTTTCTCCAAGCCTCGAGTCAACCTAAAGTCAAACCTGTAACATTGCATAAATAGAATTTGTCAAGACAAATGTTGGTGAGCAATTTCATAGTTTTGAACAATAAGTATATAATAGGAAATTCCACAACTTCTATACGGAACAATAAATAATTGTAACAATTTAGATAATGAAATCGTTAATAAGAATACATTAACGACACCTTGCTATAAGAGAATACCAAATAGCTTCAGATTTATATAAAATTGTTAATAAGAATACATTAACGACACCTTGCTATAAGAGAAAACCAAATAGCTTCGAATTTATAGGAAATCGTTAATAAGAATACATTAACGACACATTGCTATAAGAGAATACCAAATAGCTTCAGATTTATGAATCAACAAACCAAAAGCGGTAAACACATTAGCATGTAAGCCTGTAAGCATAGAACACCAAATCGAGCATTTATTTAAGTAAAGTATACAATAAAGTTTGTGGTTTAAGACTCAAGTATAAAACATTAGTTTGAATAAGTATGCAATATCACCACCAAAACGAAAGATGGAAAACGGGGGATGAAAGTACTCACATTCAAATAATAAACTTGATCGGTAAAATGACGAGTAACCGGAAGGATGAGGTTTAACGAGCAAAGTCTAGATGGAAGGAAGTCTTGTATTAGAAAGGTTGTCTAGGAAGTCCTTAAATAAAATAAATAATAAGAAATGCAAAAAATTTAAAGTTTAAAGTTTAAAATGTAAATATTCAAGAAATTATATTAATAGTCTTTAAAAATATAAGTTTGCTCGAAACCGGGTTAAAGTAACTAGCCCTTAATTTTACTCAACCTATGTTAAGTAATAAGGTGGGTAAAAATGCAAGAATGCAAGTCCCTTTATAATATAGATACTAAAATGGGTTTTAACGAGTGTTTCGGGTTGTTGGTTCGGGTCTTGATAATTGGTCAAACCCAAAGTAAACTTTCCAAAATATTGAATGTCATGAGATAACTCAATAGAGTTTAAGGAGACTTAACCAAGTATGTAGTTCTATTGTTTTAGAACTAACAAATTCCGTTAAGCGGGTGTTCGGTTTTGCTGGTCCAAACTTTGTTATAAGATCAAGTTGAATTCAACATTCCAAGTACTTAAGAAAATAATTAAAATCAGTTTATAATGTATTTATAAAGATATATGTAACATCCCGCTTTTCTAGTTTCGGTTAATAAATGAAAGTATGAGTTATTATGAGGCTGGCTAGTGTTGGGTTAAATGGATATGGGATATGGACTTGGGTTAAGAAGGAAAGAGTAAGATACCATGGGCTTAAGCCCATAATCCATAATTATATAAGCATTAATTACTAAGTAATTCTCATTTTCACACATTCCATACACCTTCCAAAACACACACTTAAGCTCTCTCTCAAGTTTCTCTCTTTCTCTAGCCGAACCAAGATAGAAAACCGATCTCGATCCAAGGTAATGATAATATGATATTATATGAACTCAAACGCGTTAGATTTAGTTGCAGAACGACGAGCCGACACCTTTAAATCGTTAAAGTCACGAGATCCGGGTGGAATCGGGAATAAACTGAACCTAAGAGGAGCTAAGGGGTCACCCTAGCTCAGATCTGGATTAAACGGGATGAAAAACGGTGAAAAGAGTGGAGAAATAAGCTGGATCTCGCTTTTAAGGCGAGATCCCGGATTTCCGGCAATGACGGCGCCGGAAAAGGGCAGGTACGAGGTTAAGATGTCAGGGAATGTTCCTGACAATCTCGGACCTAAACCTAATTCGTTAACGAAGGTATAGCGAACTAGCCGTAATTCGTAAACTGATTCGTTAATGAAAGACTGACGAACTAGCTCCAGTTCGTTAAGTCCAATTCGTCTGATGACCAGTTCGTTATAAGGACTAATTTGTTATGAGGACTGGTTCAATTCGCTAAGAAGTTCAATTCGTTAACCAGACCAAACGAATAAGGTCCAGTTCGTTATAAGTCCAATTCGTTATAAGGACCAATTCGCTATAAAGGCCAATTCATTATGAAGTAACGAATTAGCCAATTAGCTATGGAAGACGGAAGTACCGAATGAACCCCAATTCGTTAAGGAGTAGAATAACGAACTAGACTTTGAAAAAATTACCATATGGTCCCTAGACTTAGAAAAAGAATGATTTAATTACAAAGAAGCCCTTGGACTTTTAAGTTAGCAAATTAATTAATGATTCAAAAATTCTAATGGAAAATGTGTTAAGTAAGTTAATGGAAATAAAATTTTTCCAAGCTGACCTGGCAGCTCGACCCCAGCCAGGGGCTCTGCCCTTTGGACCCTGCTAGGGGCTGCCGCCCCTAGACCCTGCTGCCAGGGGCGCTGACCCCGGACCCCCGTTCGTTGAGGGTTGTAATTAGACTAGAAACGCGATATAGGTAGTGATAGTTAATTGATATGTGTTATTGTTATACAGTTAGTCATGCACAGCTCAAGAAGGGAGTAACTATAAACGGTGAACGTAACCGAATTCAGATGAGTTTCTAGCCGCACTTCCTTGTTATGTTTTCGGGGTTGTGTGCATACTCGATGTGATAGTTAATACACTTACCTTAAGTGGTAAGTGTATGTCTTGTATGATTTATGTATGATGATTGTTTGACGATGCATGAACGATCTTCGGATATTGCATGTACCGTCAAGTGATAGTTAAAGGCATGATTGATGTGTATATATGATAAGTGAAAGATGTATGTATGTTATGATGATAGTACATGAACGATCTTCAGACATTGCATGTGCTGCCAGCTGATAGTCAAAGATATGAATATATATATATATATATATATGTGATATATAAATGATGTATGTATGTTATGATGATGGTACGTGAATGACCTTCGGATCTTGCATGTAATATTAAGAAAGGTATGTAAAGACAAGTATGGTACAATGTACTAAATATAGGGAACCGACCCTAATAATGTCGGCGAATGTAGGGAACCGACCCTAATAATGTCGACGAATGGAGGGAACCGACGCTAATAATGTCGGTGAATTCAGGGAACCGACCCTAATAATGTTGGCGAATGTAGGAAACCGACCCTAATAATATCGGCGAAGGTTATAGGGCGAAATGCTCTTTATACGTATATGTATGAATGAAAGTATGTATGTAAGTATGAAAGAAAGATTGAAAGTCTGTGTGTATGCAGGTATGTAAGTAAATATGGAGGTATGTACCTTCGGGTGCATATGTAAGTATGTGAATGTATTGTAAGTCGTTTCATTAACTAGAACTCACTCAGCGTAGCTGACTTTTAGTATGCACACAGATTAACAGACTGAGACAGCTGGTTTGAGCGGGACACATAGCAAGATTGAGGAGGCTGGCATCTGAAGATTTGTCATGATGTTTTCATACTACGTTTTAAAAAGACAAGTTATGAACATTTGTAATGAATTCTTGACTTTTTTATTATTCCGCGAAAGTTTTAATAAACTCTGATATTTAGAACTTTGTCTATGAGTAAATCCAACGTTAAAGTGAGGCACTGGTAACGGGGCCTTAAAATTTGGTATCAGAGCAAAGTTCGAGAGATTTAAGCATTCTATATGATTAGACTCGAACAGAGAATGGGATTAAAGTAAGAAAAGAATGAAGATGCCAGTACGAGAATGCCATGTGTCACTCAAGCAAGCTGAGTGAAGGAAGAGTATGTGATTAATTTCACATTTAAAGTAGAATAATGAATGAATGTTTGCGTAATTTCTAATAAAGAGTGTATGAATGCTTGCTTAATTGCTAGGGACATGAGTATGTGATGATATGAACTGTTTGATTGTCTAACTGTTAGAAGTAGAACTAGCACATATAGACTCATAAGAGGAAGTGTATAGGACACAGAAAGTCACGTGAGCAGCTAATCACAGCTGGCAACTGTTATTACCTATCAGCCTTACTATCTTTGTACTAAATGGTTCCTAAAGTGATGACGTTTGTGTTTCCTTATAGAATACGAATGGCTGGAGCTAAGAAAGCTGCTGGAAGAGGAGGACGTACGGGACGTCATGGTAGACCACGCGTTGTCCGAGAACCGTCAGTAGAGCCAACCACTAACAATGAGGGTGAAGGGAGTCCAGCCAGCCGAAATCCGAGTAACAACGAGGGAGTTCAACTGGATCCCTCAATTCAAACCGCCATTGCTCAGGCGGTAGCAGCTGCTATGAAAAACATGAATCCCGAAAGGTCTGTTGGGGGCAATGAGAGAACCGCTGAAAGGGCGGAAGGAGATGGTAAGAAAGATGATGAAGAGGAGAGGGAGGAATCGAGTGTGGTCAAATCCGTTAAGGTTGATGATAGGAAAAGGGGCCGAGGTGGATGCAACTATAAGTCTTTCAAAGGCTGTGATCCACCGAAGCTAACTGGCTTGGGAGACGCAATCGCTACTCTCCAATGGATAACCACGATGGACAAGGTTATCCGAATTAGCGAATGCCGTCCCGATCAGGCTGTGGAGTATGCTACCCAATCATTCGGTGAGGAGGCAATGTACTGGTGGGAGTCGGTTGAGCAGAGGAAGAGCCGAGAAGAGATCAAGGCTTTGAGGTGGTACGATCTGAAGGAATTGGTGATGAATATGTTTTGTGCAGATGCAGAGGTTGAAAGGGTTGAAATGAAGTTCTTGAGTCTAAAGGCGGGTGAGATGACGCACCGTGAATACACCACTGAATTCAACCGCCTGTCTAGGCTGGTGCCAGACATGGTGAAAACTGAAGCCAAGAGGATCAAGTGCTACCTTAGGGGACTACCGCAGAAAGTTCGCATCTTGGTCAAGGCTGGTAGACAAGGTACATTTGATTCTGCTGTAGGGCTCGCAGAAATGGTTTACAATGACTTGTCGGCGGATGACGTGGTGGCGGAAGAGAAGAAATATAAGAAATGGGTCGCTCCAGCTAAACGACCGGGTACTCAAATGTGGAAGCCTAAGAACAAGCAGCCGAGAATGTGGGAGAAAAGGTCATGTAGGACGTACGGGAAGATACACGCTGGAGAGTGCAAGTGGGGCACTGGGTCTGAAGTGTGCAGTAAGTGTGGAAAGTCCCATAGTGGGGAGTGCATATTAGGGTCACAAGCTTGTTACAAATGTGATAAAATGGGCCACTTTGCTCAGGACTGCCATGCAAAGCCCACGTGTTATAAGTGCGGACAGACAGGTCACTTGGCGAGGAGTTGTACGGGTGGTGAAGCTGTAGGAAGTGAGAAGAAATATGCTGAAGACGGGAGGCCAAGGATAGGGCCTACATGCTGACTCAGGAACAAGCCCGACAGATTCCTGATGTTGTGACCGGTACGTTCTTAGTAAACGGTATTTCTACTTCAGTATTATTTGATTCGGGTGTAAATAGAAGTTTTGTAGCTACGACATTTAGTAAACTTGCTAAAATGAAATGTTTTCAAGTGTCTGAAACCTTCATAGTAGAAACCGTTAGTGACACCTCGGTGAAAATAATGAAAATGGTTAAGGACTTTAAGATATAATTGGAGGGACATGAGTTCCCTGTTACTTTATATGTTATGACCTTAGGAGGGTTCGATGTAGTTTTGGGAATGGATTGGTTGTCCGAGTATGAAGCTCAGATAGTGTGTAAGAGTAGGATAATAAAGCTAAAGTCCTTGGATGGCAATGCGGTGACAGTTTATGTTGATAAGGAAAGTTCAGGGCTTAACGTCATTTCGATGATAAAGGCTGAAGGGTTATTACGACGAGGGTGTGGTGCCTACCTGGCGTATGTTGTCAACGCTACGGCCGAGAAGAAAGAAATGAAAGATGTTCCCATCGTGTGCGACTACCCAGAAGTATTTCCTGAGGATCTTCCGGGGTTGCCACCAGGGCCAGAGATAGAATTCCAGATAGATTTAGTACCAGGTGCCCAGCCCATCGCGTAAGCACCTTACCGTCTAGCGCCTTCCGAGCTGAAAGAATTGATGTCCCAACTGCAAGAACTCCTCGACAAAGGTTTCATAAGACCATGTGTTTCCCCTTGGGGCGCGCCAGTGTTGTTCGTGAAGAAGAAGGATAGAAGTATGAGAATGTGCATAGACTATCGCGAGTTGAATAAGCTTACGGTAAAGAATAGATATCCTTTGCCAAGGATTGATCTGTTTGACCAACTGCAAGGTTCAAGTTGGTTCTCACGAATAGATCTTAGATCAGGGTATCATCAGTTGAAAGTGAAAGAGGCAGACATTCCTAAGACAGCGTTTCGGACGAGTTACGAACACTACGAGTTCCTCGTGATGTCATTCGGCCTAACAAATACTCCTGCAACATTTATGGATATGATGAATAGGGTGTGTCAGCCAATGTTGGATAAGTCAGTTATCGTCTTCATCGATGATATATTTTTATTCAAAAAGCGAACCTGATCATGACGAGCATCTAAGGGAAGTGTTGGAAGTTCTGAAGAAAGAGAAGTTGTATGCCAAGTTTTCGAAGTGAGCGTTTTGGTTGTGAGAAGTGCAATTTCTAGGTTACGTGATCAATCCTGAAGGGATTTCAGTGGACCCAGCTAAGATTGAGGCGATAACAAATTGGAAGACTCCGCAGAATCCGACTAATATACGAAGTTTCTTACGGTTAGCTGGCTACTATAGAAGGTTCACCGAAGGTTTCTCCAAGATAGCCGCACCGTTGACCAGTATGACCCGAAAGTCGATAGTATTCAGTTGGGGTAAATTTCAAGAAGAAGCTTTCGAGGAATTAAAGAAGAGACTCACGCAAGCTCCAATCCTTGCTTTACCCAATAATGACGAGGATCTGGTTGTTTGTACTGATGCTTCGCATCGTGGGTTAGGTTATGTGTTGATGCAACGAGGAAAAGTGATGGCTTACGCGTCTAGACAGTTGAAGGTCCATGAGAGTACTTATCCGACGCATAATTTAGAGCTAGCAGCAGTAGTGCACGCTCTTAAGTTATGAAGACACTATATCTATGGTACTAAGTGTACCATTTACACAGATCATAAGAGTTTAAAGTACTTCTTCGAGCAGAAATAATTGAATATGAGGCAGAGAAGGTGGTTAAAGCTTATAAAAGATTACGATTGCGACATTAAGTACTACCCTGGTAAAGCTAATATGATCGCCGATGCGCTAAGCCGTAAGAATGAGGAAGTCATTGCAACAGTAAAGTTATACTAGTTGATCATGAATTCAAGTCTTTTTGAAGAAATCGTCAAAGTGCAAGCTGAGGTGCTGGTAGATGAAGGGCTAGTGAAGAAAGAAAGAATCTTCGGTCAACAGAGCTAGTTGATGGAAAACACGCATGGTGTTAAGACCAGGTTTGACCGTATGTGGATCCCACGTCATGGAGATCTTAGAGGTCGAATCTGAGATGAAGCTCATAAGTCAAGGTATTCAATTCATCCAGGAACTACTAAGATGTACCAGGACTTGAAAAGAGATTACTGGTGGCAAGGAATGAAAAATGATGTAGTAGATTATGTCAGTAAGCGCTTAACTTGTTTACAAGTCAAAGCAGAACATCAAAAGCCTTATGGAAAGATGCAAGCTTTGGAGATACCAGAATGGAAATGGGAACACATCTCCATGGATTTCATAACTAAGCTACCTCGTACAGCTAAGCATCATGATACCATCTGGGTGATTGTAGACCGTTTGACCAAAAGTGCTCACTTTATGCCCATACGAGAGGCTATCTCATCAAAAACGTTAGCAAGTTTGTTCATCAAATAGGTTTTGTCTAAGCATGGAGTACCGTTATCGATCGTATCCGATAGAGATACTCGGTTTACTTCGTGGTTTTGGAAGAAGTTCAATGAAGCTATGGGAACGAGGTTGAACATCATTATGGCGTATCATCCACAAACAGATGGACAGTCTGAAAGGACGATCCAAACCCTTGAGGATATGCTACGTGCTTGTGTTTTAGACTTTGGTGGAAGCTGGGATGATCATCTGCATCTAGCAGAGTTTTCCTATAACAACAACTACCATTCGAGTATTCGTATGCCACCGTTTGAGATGTTGTATGGAAGACGTTGTAGAACTCCTGTATGTTAGGGGGAGCTTGGTCAAAAGGAACTAGGAAGCCTAGAGGTTGTGCAAGAAACCTCTTCAAAGTTTGATCAGATTAAGGCAAGAATGAAAGCTGCTCAAGACATATATAAGTCGTATGCTGATAAGCGGCGACGACCAATCGAGTTTAACGTTGGTGACAATGTGATTCTCAACGTCTCACCTTGGAAAGGGATCATTCGTTTTAGAAAGAGGGGAAATATGAGTCCGAGGTATATTGGACCGTTTAAGATTATAGATCGTGTAGGTGAAGTGGCTTACAAGCTGGATTTGCCCGAAGAGTTAGAAGGAATTCACTCAACCTTCCATGTTTCTCATCTGAGAAAATGTCTGGCTTATGACACATCGCACGTGCCATTAATGGACATTGAGGTTGATGAACAGTTGAACTACATTGAGCAACCAATCGAGATAGTTGATCGCAAGGAAAAAAATAACTCCGTCACAAGGCTATACCCTTAGTGAAGGTGATATAGAAGCATCGCAAAGGATCGGACGCTACATGGGATGCTGAGGATGAGATGCGCAAGTTTTATCCGAATTGGTTTATGTAATAGTTAGGTTTCGGGGACGAAACCTCTTTTAGGAGGGAAGACTTGTTACATCTCGTTTTTCTAGTTTCAGTTAATAAATGAAAGTATGAGTTATTATGAGTCGGGCTAGTGTTGGGTTAAATGGATATGGGTTATGGACTTGGGTTATGAAGGAAAAAGGAAGAGACCATGGGCTTAAGCCCATGATCCATAATTATATAAGCATTAATTACCAAGTAATTCTCATTTACACACATTCCATACACCTCCCAAAACACACACTTAAGCTCTCTCTCTAGTTTCTCTCTTTCTCTAGCTGAACCAAGATAGAAAACCGATCCCGGTCCAAGGTAATGATAATATGATATTATATGAACTCAAACCCGTTTGATTTAGTTGCAAAACGACGAGCCGACACCTTTAAACCGTTAAAGTCAAGAGATCCGGGTGGAATCGGGTATAAACCGAACCTAAGATGAGCTTAGGGGTCACCCTAGCTTAGATCTGGATCGAACGAGATGAAAAACGGCGAAAACGATGGAGAAATAAGCAGGATCTCGTTTTTCCGGCGAGATACCGGTTTTATGGCAATGGCGGTACTCGAAAGGCGGCGCCGGAAAAGGGCAGGTACGAGGTTAAGACGTTAGAGAATGTTTCTGACATTCTCTGACCTAAACCTAATTCGTTAACGGAGGTCTAACGAACTAGCCTTAATTCGTGAACTGATTCGTTAATGAAAGACTGACGAACTAGCTCCAGTTCGTTAAGTCCAATTCGTCTGATGACCAGTTCATTATAAGGACTAATTCGTTTTGAGGACTGGTTCAATTCGCTAAGAAGTTCAATTCGTTAACCAGACCAAACGAATAAGGTCCAGTTCGTTATAAGTCCAATTCGTTATATGGACCAATTCGCTATAAAGGCCAATTCGTTATAAAGTAACGAATTAGCCAATTCGCTATGGAAGACATAAGTAACGAATGAACCCCAATTCGTTAAGGAGCAGAATAACGAACTAGACTTTGAAAGAATTACCATATGGTCCCTGGAATTAGAAAAAGAATGATTTAATTACAAAGAAGCCCTTGGACTTTTAAGTTAGCAAATTAATTAATGATTCAAAAATTCTAACAGAAAATGTGTTAAGTCAATTAATCGAAATAAAATTTTTCCAAGCTTACTTGGCAGCTCGACCCCAACCAGGGGCTCTGCCCTTTGGACCCTGCTAGGGGATGCCGCCCCTAGACCCTGCTGCCAGGGGCGCTGCCCCCGGGCCCCCGTTCGTCGAGGGTTGTAGTTAGACTAGAAACGCGATATAGGTAGTGATAGTTAATTGATATGTGTAATTGTTATACAGTTAGTCGTGCACTGCTCAAGAAGGAAGTAACTATAAAATTTGAAAGTAACTGAATTCTGGTGAGTTTCTAGCCCCACTTCCTTGTTATGTTTTTGGGGCTGTGTGCATACTCGATGTGATAGTTAATACACTTACCTTAAGTGGTAAATGTATGCCTTGTATGATTTATCTATGATGATTGTTTGACGATGCATGAACGATATTCGGATATTACATGTACCGTCAAGTGATAGTTAAAGGCATGATTGATATGTATATATGATAAGTGAAAGATGTATGTATGTTATGATGATAGTACATGAACGATCTTCGAATATTGCATGTGCTGCCAGGTGATAGTCAAAGATATGACTATATATATATATATGTATATATATATATAATATATAAATGATGTATGTTATGATGATGGTACGCGAACGACCTTCGGATCTTGCACGTAATATTAAGAAAGGTATGTAAAGACAAGTATGGTACAATGTACTAAATATAGGGAACCGACCCTAATAATGTCGGCGAATGTAGGGAACCGACCCTAATAATGTCGGCGAATGGAGGGAAACGACCCTAATAATGTCGGCAAATGCAGGGAACCGACCCTAATAATGTCGGCGAATGTAGGGAACCGACCCTAATAATATTGGCGAAGGTTATAGGGCGAAATGTTCTTTAAACGTATATGTATGAATAAAAGTATGTATGTAAGTATGAAAGAAAGAATGAAAGTACGTGTGTATGCAAGCATGTAAGTAAATATGGAGGTATGTACCTTCGGGTGCATATGTAAGTATGTGAATGAATTGTATATCGTCTGATTAACTAGAACTCACTCAGCGTAGCTGATTTTTAGTATGCACGCAGGTTAACAGACTGAGACAGCTGGTTTGAGCGGGACACATGGCAAGAATGAGGAGGCTGGCATCTAAAGATTTGTCATGATGTTTTGATACTATGTTTTAATTATGTTTTAAAAAGACAAGTAATGAATATTTGTAATGAATGGTTGACTTTTATATTATTCGGCGAAAGTTTTAATTAACTCATTTAATTTCACAAAAATCATAAGAGTCACATAACATTTCATACAATAACCGAATTCAAACATAGCAAATAATATACTGTTCGTTTTGCTAAAATCATAATAGTCTTGATAACGTTTTTCTCCAAGCCTCGAGTCAACCTAAAGTCAAACATGTAACATTGCATAAAATAGAATTTGTCAAGACAAATGTTGGTGAGCAATTTCATAGTTTTGAACAATAAGTACATAATAGGAAATTCCACAACTTGTATACGAAATAATAAATAATAGCAACAATTTAGATAATGAAATTGTTAATAAGAATACATTAACGACACCATGCTATAAGAGAATTCCTAATAGCTTCGGATTTATATGAAATCGTTAATAAGAATACATTAACGACACCTTGCTATAAGATAATACCAAATAGCTTCGGATTTATAGGAAATCGTTAATAAGAATACATTAACGACACATTGCTATAAGAGAATACCAAATAGCTTCGGATTTATGAATCAACCAACCAAAAGCGGTAAACACATTAGCATGTAAGCATGTAAGCATAGAACACCAAATCAAGCATTTCTTTAAGTAAAGTATACAATAAAGTTTGTGGTTTAAGACTCAAGTATAAAACATTTAGTTTGAATAAGTATGCAATATCACCCTCAAAACGAAGGATGGAAAACGGGGGATGAAAGTACTCACATTCAAGTAATAAACTTGATCGGTAAAATGACGAGTAACCGGAAGGATGAGGTTAACGAGCAAAGTCTAGATAGAAGGAAGTCTTTAAGAAATGCAAACAATTTAAAGTTTAAGGTTTAAAATGTAAATATTCAAGAAATTATAATAATAGTCTTTAAAAATATAAGTTTGCTCGAAACCGGGTTAAAGTATCTAGCCCTTAATTTTAATCAACCTATGTTAAGTAATAAGGTGGGTAAAAATGCAAGAATGCAAGTCCCTTTGTAATATAGATACTAAAACGGGTTTTAACGAGTGTTTCGGGTTGTTGGTTCGGGTCTTGATAATTGGTCAAACCCAAAGTCAACTTTCCATAATTATGAATGTCATAAGATAACTCAATAAAGTTTAAGGAGACTTAACCAAGTATTTAGTTCTATTGTTTTAGAACTAACAACTTCCGTTAAGCGGGTGTTCGGCTTTGTTGGTTCAAACTTTGTTATAAGATCAAGTTGGATTCAATATTCCAAGTACCTAAGAAAATAATTAAAATCAGTTTATAAAGTGTTTTTAAAGATTTATACAAGTCTTGATAGTTAAAAACACACATATGTGTGTTAAGCGAGTGAAAATCGGTTTTATGGCACTTCGTTAAAAATGTCATTTTCCGTACAACGCTTAACTATGATTTCTTAATGTAATCCTATCATGGTAAAAGTTTGCTAAGTTTAATCCCAACGAGTCTAGAATGAGCCGCATATGCATGACACATTGCATATAAGTAATTTATTTTTATTACTTGAATTTCCGGATTAATCCGCCGAATAAGGACGTTGATAATATTATTTTTTAAAACGAATCGAATATTCCTAACGAACCTATAAGGTCTGTATACTAAGTTACACTATTACATGTTATGTCTATTTTTATAAAATAACGGAACTAATATAAAATTCTTCTTAATATTAATTACTAATTAAATATTCATAAGCTTGTTTTGTTCAGCACTTAATAAGTGAACCCCAAACATATATAAATATATGTGTTGCGCATATTGTAGATGAATATGTGTTCTTGATAGATGGCTGAGTAAAACGTCGGCCGTTGGAAAAATAAAAACGGGACCGCCAGTATTATCATGGACAATCTGCGAAGTTTTTTGGGTCATGGACATTTCTTTGATTGTCTATTTAACAATGGAAAATATGGGTATTTTCCCATTAATAAATCTATCATCATTTTTTGGCCAAAGGCCCTGTAGACGCTTTGAAATTCATATACACACAAGTTACAAGTTAGTGTCATATATAAAATAAATTATAAACAAATGGTTATATCTCGTAAGTCAAAGATCTTATTGTACAACATCATCATTTCCATCCATATCTATGATCAGCACTATGTCTCAAAACTTTCAACCCAAATCTTTTGCCTCCTACATCTCTTAGCCGACCACTCTATCATCACCCTCACCTCTTTCGATTTGTTTCAAACTTCCACTCAACCACCGATAGTATTGGAAGTATTTTTTATGACAACCCATACTTCATATATATTTATATAAAAGAACACATAGGGATTTAAACAATTCAACATCCAAACTTCAACTCATACATACAATATTATAAGAAACATCTCTTTACCTCTCGATCTCTCTCTGGCTTCAACATCATCACCATAAATCACCATCATTCCACCACCCTAAGTCCATCTTCGCAGCCCCTAACTCTCTCTCTATCTCTCCGTGCGGCCACCGTGATACCACCACAACACACCAACGGCCACCTCCGTCACCACAGGCAGACACCTCCGTCCTCTATCGTACTGTCGTGTCACACGCCTACGCGAAACACCCCTGCCAACCTCCGTGGTCCAGCTCCGACAACACCCTGGAACCACCATCATCATCCGTCACCTTTCCTCTATCTACACTCTCTATCTCCTAAGGTAATACGCACTCACGGTTCATTATCTCTCTCTCTCTACAATCTCACACTATGTTTATATACAACCACACACAAACATGATACTAATACATATTCATTGTATTTTAAGTCTAAGAGGGGGAGGAGAACCTTTCCGAGAAGATAAACGGACTTCACGTGGAGGAGAAACAAGCTCAAGATCGATTCTCTAATCTCTCTAACCCCTATCCTAGTACTAATTAGTAAACTAAACTTTCCTAAGTCTATTCTTATGTTAATAAAGTGTGTTCATGCTAAGCTTTCACCTAATTAACTAACAACCCACACCCTTAACATGTTATATAAAACCAAAAACTTATATGGAAAAGCTTATTATGTTTAAAAAGTGTTAAGAGTGAAGGAACTACTATGCATGATTTAAAAGTAGATTTATGGTTGAAACTTGGTTTAAAAAGTGTTAACATGTCTAGAGACGTAAATCTGAAAACGGTATAACTTTTTATGACTAGAACTTGGGTTTAAAAATGTTCATGATGTTTAGATACGGGTATTGTTAGAAAGATATAGGTATAGATATATTAAAATAAACATTGGTGGAAGATTTGGGAATAAGCAAGTAAATCATAATTTTTACTCTAGTAACTCAGTTACTTGGGAAAACATAAATATATCGTTGATTTTAGTGAAAAATGGATGTTTTTGAAAGTTATATAAGTTTTGGGTACAACAATATAGTTTTATAAATGTTTTAAACGGTAATATAAGTTTTAAAGACAAGGGTTGGTTTTCTAATTAAAAATAAACGTACTTTGAAGTTAAAACAAATTTTATAGTTCTAATAAATGAAAATCGGTTTTATAAGTTATTAAACGTTCAATTAATAATATTTATAAAGCTTAAATATAAATCTTAACGTAAAACTATAATTTTTAATGTTTTGAAGTGGTAAATAATAAATATTAGTTGTAATAACGACACTTTGTGTCAAAACGATGATTTCTACATAAATATATATTTCGGAGAAATACATGTACGTTAAACGTAGAATAGTAAATTTTACAAGTTAAATGGTCTAAACGATACCTAAAGTTGGTTGGAAAAAGTATAAACAAACATATAATAGTATTATAATTTATTAAAATACCGGTCGTAACTTAAAAGTATTATTTTCTAGAAAAATAAATATATAATTATAATATATATTTACTTAAAACTTGACCCAGTGAAACAATTAGATAAAGCGGCACTTTAGTTAAAAGCCAACATGAATAAACGAGAGACGAATATAGTAAATTATGTTCTAAATATTTATATAGTTATATAAATATTTATTTTCTAAAAGAATGTATATACCTATCATCAACGGGTCGTCCAAAATTAAACAAAACGCTCGGTTGGGAAAGAAACCGACACATATATAATGAACGAAACGCTCGGTTGGGGAAAGCAACCGAACAATTATAATAAACAAAACGGCTAGTTGGGTAAAAGCGACTAGCATAAAACGACTTGCGAGTCGAAAACTGAAACTACTTGACCTTTGCGATTAGGACGCGAAAAGACTTCGGGAACCTGACATAAACGAATTATCTAGCCAACCGAATCTGAGCTCACGGGGTGAGTTTCACGACCCCTTTTTACTGTTTTTATTTTTTTCTAATTAGGGGTGAGAAACATACACAACTGATTTTTTATACGATAATTAGAAACAAAACAACCAATCCTTATACGAACTTGAGTTGAACTATGTAGTGCTATAAGTCCCTTGCTTGCATAATATAACCATTAGCTAACGGAGTTAGCCACAGGAATATACGAATAGTACTATTGGCGTTGACATTCCCCCCTATTTTAGGTTAGTCGCTCTAACCTCCGATATTCCATCGAATCAGGGTGGTATATTCCATCTGTGAGATTTGAACAGGGCAAAAGGATATAAGTCGTGGTTTGGTTATAGGCTCATGGGTCATATATTAATTCGTATTTCTTGCAAATTTACGTAGGATTAACGTATTTGTTTCAATGGCTATCGTATATATTTATACATTTCTACAAAGAAGGTTTATAGCGGAGTGATTTATTTATTAAGTCTTAAACCTGTGAACTCACCAACCTAGTGTTGACTTTTAAAATGTATGTTTCTTTCAGGGAATTAACTAAAGATTAGGTATCATCAATTTGGGGACCACATGCATCATTAGGATACTGCTTTTGAAAATGATTTTCGTTGTATTAACTGAAGTGTTGTGTAGGATTTGTTTTGGGAAAAACCTAATCCTTGTGTCTAATGTCTTTTGTAACAAACATGGTTTGTAAAACTACTTTAAAATTTTATGCTATCCTAATATAATTATGTTTGCGATAATCATATGCTTACGGTATACATGGCGTCACCCACCTGCGTTTCCGTTTTGGCGGGGTGTGACAGGTTTAGTTTGGTTTGGTTTCCATCTCACAATAAGTTCATGGATGGTTGCCACATGCCCAAATATCAAAGAACTTGTATAATAATTTATAAATGATGATACTTAAGTTTTACAACCAAAAAGTTAAAAATAAAGTCTATAAACGAAAGTTCGGTTTTCAGTTCGGATCTTGTTTCGGGTTAAGACCGAGGTAAGATTCTACAAACCAATAACCATAGAACTTATAAAAATGATTTTAGAAACTTAAATCTAATAATAAGCATGTTTAAATAATTATTTAACAAAACTAGTAAACAAAGTTCAGTTTACAGTTTAGAGCTATTTATGTAAGGCCCCGAACCCGATAGCCCTACTTTAACGTCGGATTTACTCATAAACACAGTTCTTACAAATCAGAGTAAATTAAAAATTTTCGTGGAAAAGTTAACTTCAACTATTCGTTACAAACATTAAATCTTTTCTTTAAAACCATAACATAAAACATCATATTTAAAACATCATTTCTTCCATCTTCAGATGCTAGTCGTTCAATCCATGCCATGAGCCATCCTCATGCTAGCTCCTTAGTCAGATCACCTGCGTCTATACTAAAAGCCAGCTACGTTGAGTGAGTTCTAGTTAACAAAGTAACTTGCCATACAACCATTACGTGCATTATATACGTATCCGAAGACACATAGTCCACTGTCTAACCTGTTCACCTTACCGCTTAACCACTTAACTGCCCCTTAAGTCTTAGCCACTTATTTACGTAAGCACATAGAGGCTTTCCCTCCCACGCACTCACGTTATGCCACTTAATAACGAAGGCACGTATAGGCTTACCCTACCACGCACTCACGTTATGCCACTTTAATAACGAAGGCACGTATAGGTTTAGCCTACCATGTACTATCGTCATGCCATTAACACCCTCACTAGACCCTTGCCACTTCTATCACACTCTACCTCTACTTATCGGCAACACACTTTATATCATTACATCATTTAAATAATAAGCAAGCTACATCGTAACATTTACACACACTAATAACCACTTGAGGATCATTCCTATTGGCAGTACGCGCAATATCCGAAGATCATTCACGCACCAACAAACGTTACTATCCTTGTCTACACGTTCAATATCCGAAGATCGTTCACGCATCGACAGACATCCATTCATAACATATATATATATATATATATATGTATGTATGTATCATATCAAACATTATAGCATACGCTTACCACTTAAGGTAAGTGTATTCACACTTCACATCAAGTATGCACACAGCCCCGAAAACATAACAAGGAATGGGGCTAGAAACTCACCTGAACTCAGTTACGTATTCCGTTAATGGTTATTCCAACTTTAGTTGTGCGCAACTAACTGTATAACAATTACCCATATCAATTAACTATCACTACCTATATCGCGTTTCTAGTCTAATTATAACCCTTAACGTTTCTAGTCTTCCCTTAATAAAAAAAGGCTTATTCGTTATCCTTCTGTTGACGAATTACTGTTAATTCGTTAGTTTTCCATAACGAATTAGGGTTTGGAATCTGACATTCTTTTCAACCTCGTACACGCTTTTCCGGCGCCGTCATCGCCGGAAAATCGAGATCTCGCTTGTTTCACCACTGGTTTCACTGTTTTTCGTCCCGTTCGATCCAGATCTGAGCTAGGGTGATCCCTAAGCTCATCTTTTGGTCGGTTTATGTAACATCCCAATTTTTTCGTTCGGTTAATTTATTAATATTTGACGTTATGAGATGGGCTTATGTTGGGTTAAGTAATATGGATGATGGACTTGGGTTATTAAAGGAAGGACCATAGGCTCAAGCCCATGACCCATGATATATAAACCATAATCACCCATTAATCCTTTCATTTCCATTCCATTCCATTCCATACACCACCCAAAACACACACTTAGCTCTCTCTCATCCTACTTTCTCTCTCTAGCCGAAATAGCAAGAAGAAACCGAGCATCAACCCGAGGTAATGATAGTATGATATTGTAGAGATCCAAACCCGTTAGATCTAGTTGCGAAATGACGAGCCGACAACTTAAATCGTTAAAGTCACGACATCCGGAAAGAAGCGGGTATAAATCGAGCAAAAGATGAGCTTATGGGTCACCCTAGCTCAGATCTGGATCGAACGGGACGAAAAACGGTGAAAACGGTGCGGAAAAATGTTTTTCCGGTCACCGCCCGTTTTTTCGGCGATGACGGTGCCGGAAAATATGTACCAGGTAAAGAGAATGTCAGGGAATATTATGACATTCTCTGACCTAACCCAAGTTCGTTAGCGGAGACTTAACTAATTAGAAGGTAATTCGTTATGTCATTCGTCAAGGAGAAATAACGAACTAGAAGTAGTTTATTAAGCAATTCGTTAAGCAATTAGTTGAGTGATTCGTTACCCAGTTCGTTATGTTAAGACAACGAATAAAGTGATTCGTTACTTACTTAATTCGCTAAGCTGAGATAGCGAATTGGATAACGAACCAGACTAACGAATCAGATCACGAAAGATAACGAATTAGCTAACGAATCAGGGTTAAAGCAAATGAGTTAGCGATTTAAATAATAATTTAAAATCCTAATGGAAAATGTGTTAAACCGGTTAATGGAAATAATTTTTTCCAAGCTGACCTAGCAGCTCGTCCCCAGCCAGGGGCTCTGCCCCTTGGACCCTGCTAGGGGATGCCGCCCCTAGACCCCGCTGTCAGGGGCGCTACCCCCGGACCCCAATCGTTGAAGGTTATAATTAGACTAAAAACGCGATATGGGTAGTGATAGTTAATTGGTACGTTTAATTGTTATACAGTTAGTCGTGCACAGCTCAAAGAAAGGAATAACCATAAACGGTGAACGTAACTGCTTTCAGGTGAATTTCTAGCCCAATTTTCCTTGTTATGTTTTCGGGGTTGTGTGCATACTCGATGTGAAGTGTGAATACACTTACCTTAAGTGGTAAGTGTATGCTATAGATGATATACGAGGTAGCTGTTATATAATGCTTGTCGGTGCGTGAACGCTATTCGGATATTGCACGTATCGCCAAGGATAGTGACCGCCTAGTGGTTATTAGTGTGTATGATTGCTATGATGTGACTTGCTTATTATGTAAATAATGTACTGATGGGAAGTGGGTTATAAACAAGTAATAGTAGAGTGAGATAGAAGTGGATAGGGGTCTAGTAAGAGTATTAGTGGCATAACGTGAGTACGTGGTAGAATAAGTCTATGCGTGCCTTCGTTACTAAAGTGTCATGACGTGAGTGCGTGGTAGAGTAAGTCTATGCGTGCCTTCGTTATTAAGTGGCATGACGATAGTATGTGGGAGCGTAAGCCTCTACGTGCCATCGTTATTAAAGTGGCAATACGTAAGTACGTGGGAGGGCAAGCCTCAATGTGCTTCTGTAATCAAGTGGCTAAGTTGTAGGGGTAAATAAGAGGTAGAGGTGCACAAATCGGTTTTTTTGAAAAAACCGGTTCGGTTATTAACCGGACCGGTTTTTTTTATCCAGAAAAAAACCGGTTCGGTTAATAACCGGACCGGTTATTAACCGGTTTTTAATGGTGAAAACTCAAACCGGCCAAACCGGTTTGGACCGGTTTAAAAACCGGTTAGAACCGGTTATTAAACCGGTTTTTTATAACCGGTTTTTAATAACCGGTCTAACCGGTTATCCGGTTTTTTTTTTTTTTTTTTTTTTTTTTTTTTTTTTTTTTTTTTTTGCTTTAGGGTTTAGGGTTTAGGGTTTAGGGTTTCGTTGTTAGCATTCTTTGCTTGGAAGATTAAAAACACATAACTTTCATTTATAGCTTTTACATTAAAAATACAAACATTAAATCGTTATCGCATATTCGTAACTCAAAAATACAAACATTAAAGAATGCTTAGACACGATTACATTAACAAGTTGATGTTTGTTACTCATTTTCTTCGCTACCCGATCCCGAGCTATTCCTTAGGTAATCGTCGTACGCGGCTTCTTCATCGGTCATTGGTTGAATGTGTCCTTGATTGACCTCGTCTTCATACAAGGCCGCCTCATAGTCCATTTCCCCCTCGAGTGAGCGTTGATGTTGTGCCCTGTCTAAAGAGTCCAAGTAATCCTTGTAGCAAATCGACATCTCTACAGCTGCTGGAGTGAGTCGAGTCCTCCTAATCGATATAACCCTGCCAGAAACAGAAAAAGCAGACTCCGAAGCTACCGTGGAAGCTTGGACCGTTAGTAAATCTTTGGCCATGGCGGCGAGGATCGGAAACTCATCCTCCTTACCTCTCCACCAAGCCAGCAAATCAAGACTTCTAAATTCATCCGGAGTCATGTGTTTCACAAAGTTGGTACCACCATACCTTCCAAGTTCACTGCTTGGGGTGTTTACCCTTTGACGTTTACCGGCGTCTTCCCAAATCATGTAGTACATCCCCATTTCAAGGTCGGTTTGGGATTGGGATTGGGCAACAGCTCTTAACGAGTCATGAATTTGGGAAGACGACCCGTGTTTTGTAAGGTAAACATCATACATGTTTGCCAATGTGGTGTTGAAATCATTCTTTAAAGTTTGGCTATGATAGGGGTTTTGATCGTCGTTTAACCCTAGCTCATCACAAATTTTTTCTATTAAAGCTTCAACACCACCAACATTGATGCAAGGGTTTAACGCAGCCGCACAGGTCAAAACAGCGGGTAGTTGTTGAAAATATTTTATAAATTTTTCTTTCATTTTTGCACCCATATCAAAATAAGGTGCACCCCTACAATGAATTTCAGTCAACTTTGTGCACATGACAGCAATTTTTGGTAAAGCAATGGGGCTTGTTGGATAGTAAACCCCGGATAAACTAGTTGTGCAAGATTTAAAAATTTGAAGAACCTCCGTAACGATCTCAATCAATAACCAGTTTCTAGGATCGTACGGTGCACATTTACCCCTACTTGACATTATTTGATGAAACGCAACTAGTGATTCTTTTTGTTGGATGGCTTTCTCAAACATATCACAAGTCGAGTTCCATCTTGTTGGACAATCCCAATTGGGCCCCAACCATTGACAATTAGCTTCATCACAAAATTTTTTGTATCTTGAAAATGTTTTATTGTTGCTAAAAACATCTCGTAACATTCTTTTAAAATTGTTTCTTTGCGTTTCGATCACGTTTAACCCATCTTGCACGGCCAAGTTGATAATATGTGCAATGCATCGGCTATGAAAAAACGCTCCATCACAAATAGGTTTATACTTTAATTTTAAATGGCCAACCGCGGCCGTATTGTTGGACGCGTTATCAAACGATATTGAAAAGATTTTATCTTCAATCTTGTATTGTCGAATGACTTTATCCAAGAGTTTAAAAATATTTCTACCCGTGTGCGGGTAATCAAACAATTGAAACGCAACGGTTCGTTTCATCATTTGCCACGACCGGGGGTCAACCCAATGAGCCGTCACACAAATGTATGAGTCGGGCGAACCATTAGGTACCGACCACACATCCGTTGTTAAGTTCACACCAGTTTGTAAGTTTGAAAAGTATGAAATTAGTTCGGATTTAGCGTCTTTCCATGCTTTAAGCATATCTCTTCTAAGGGTCGAACGACTTACGTGTTGGTAGCGTGGTTGAACATACTTTTGCATCATCTGCGTGAATTGAGGGTTGTCGAAGTGGTTGAAAGGAAGTGATTGTTGAATCACAAAGTTGCCAAACTGTTGACGTACCGCTTCAAGGTCGTACGTAAACACCGTTCCTTGATTCGTCATCTCCGGCTGCGAACTACTTCCGGATTCGTCCTTCAAGACCTTGCAAGAGGGCTTTTCTACATGAGCTCTTAAACTGGAGTTTGCTTCTTTGTTATAAAACTTCAAACAATGTTTGCATCTAGCTTTTTGGGTTCCGTTAGACATTTCGCATAGGTCGAAATGTTGCCAAATATCTTGGTTTCGTTTCGTGGGGATGACCCGAACGACGGTTTCTCCCGTGTTCGAGGCACCCATGTTGACCGATGAAGCAGCACTTTGGGAGGCCATGATAATCGACAACGAATTAAGAGTGGTATACTCGAGTATGAAATAAACGACTACGAAAGAAGAGCGTTTGGAGTTATAATCGCGTATGAAATAAACGTTTAGAGCTTTTGGAGTTGTATAATCAAGTGTGATCTAACCAATACCCAACCTAAACTATATATAGATGTTTGTGGGGGTTAAAAAACAAAAAAAACGGCAAAAAAAACGGGCAAAAAAAAAAAAAAACGGCTATAAAGCCGTTTGGTAACGTTCGAAAACCGGTTTAACCGGTTAACCGGTTATTAAAAAACCGGTTAACCGGTTTTTTTATAACGGCTATAAACCGGTTATTTTAAAAACCGGTTAACCGGTTTTTTAATAACCGGTTATTAAAAAAAACCGGTTTTTTTTATAACCGGTTACAAAACCGGTTTTGGCTCCAAAACGTATAACCGATACGTAAACCGGTTACGTAAACCGGTCAAACCGGTTTTTAAAAAAACCGGTTTTTAAAAAACCGGTTTTCCGGTTAACCGCCCAAACCGGTTCCGTAACCGGTTTTTTTGAACACCTCTAATAAGAGGTTAAGTGGTAAGGTAAGCAGGTTAGATAGTGGACTATGTTTCTTCGGGTACGTATATAATGCATGTACTGGTTGTATGGTAAGTTGCTCGATTAACTAGAACTCACTCAGCGTAGCTGACTTTTAGTATGCACGCAGGTGATCTGACCTAAGAGCTAGCATGAGGATGGCACATGGCATGGATTGGACAACTGGCATCTGAAGATGGAAGAAATGATTTTTTAAATATAATGTTTTGTGTTATGGTATCAAAGAAAAGATTTAATATTTTTTAACGAATGATTTAAGTTAACGTTTCCGCGAAAGTTTTAATTAACTCTGATTGTAAGAACTGTATTTATGAGTAAATCTGACGTTAAAGTAGGACTACCGGATACGGGGCCTTACAAGTTGGTATCAGAGCAAAGTTCGAGAGATTTAAGCATCCTACATGCTTAGACTCGAATAGAGAATGAGATTTAAGTAAGAAAAGAAAGAAGATGTCAGTTCAAGATAGCCATGTGTCACTCAAGCAAGCTCAAATAAGGTAAAGGTATGGTTAAATAATGAATGTTAATATTAGCTTAATTGCTAAAGGAAGAATATGTGTAGGTTAGGGATAGGTATAATTGGTTATTTGATTTACTAACTGTTTAAAAGTAGAAACTAGCACAAGTGGAATCATAAAGGGAAGTATGTAGAACCTGAGGAGTAATGCAAATAGTTAATTGCACTTGGCCACTATCATTAACTACTTACCTTACGAATCACGTGCTAATAATTCCTTAAGTGATAACGTTTGTGTTTTCCCTTTTAGAATACGATGGCTGGAGCAAGAAGGTTTGTTGGTAAGGGAGGTCACACTGGACGTCCTGGTAGGCCACGTGTTGACCGGGAAACTTCTGAAGAACCGATTACTAAAATGGGAGAGGAAGGAGGCACAACCGTACGAGATCTGAGTGACAATGAAGGGTATCAACTGGATCCTAATGTTCAAGCCGCCATTACTCAGGCTTCAGCCGCTACTGTGAAGAATCTGTATCCTAGAAGGTCTGGAGAGAAAGGAACCAAAAGATCTGCGGATGTTATGGAGTATGCAGGAAAGAAGACACCAAGGATTGCGGACAAGGAAACATGCAAGGTATGCAGGAAGATGCACCTGTGAGAATGCAAGGCTGGTTCAAACCAGTGCTACCGATGTGAGGAGAATGGACACATATCTCGTGAATGCACCGAGGACAAGAAATGTTACAGATGTGGTAAGTCGGGTCACCTAGCTAGAGATTGTGGAGAAGCCACAACAGTGGAAGGAAAAAGGAGATATGAGTTCTCGATCTGTGGGAAATGTGGGAAGAAACACTCGGGAGAGTGCAGAATGGGATTAGGTGTGTGCTTCAGGTGTGGAAAGGCATGACATTTCTCTTGGGAGTGCAAAGATCACCATAGGTGTCACAACTGTGGAGGACGTGGACACCTAGCAAGGGACTGCAGGAAACCGAAGGGAGGGCGTGAAGCGGAGAAGAATTCTTGAGGTTTAACAGTTTCCTCTGCATGCTTGGAAAAGACCATTCAAGAAGGCTAGCTACTAGACGTTTAACTTATTAATGACTCAATGAGTGTCGTTTATTATTGAAGTTTAGACCGGTGTTTATTAATTGTGATATGAATTGCCTTGAATGCATGTTGGTTATGATAATTAGTTGAGTTTTGATAAAGCATCGCTTTAGGTGTTAGCATTAATGTATATATATAAAACAAGATTCCTTGGGAAGACGAGACGAGACTTGGTACATCGAGGGCCTCACGGACAAGCTACCTTAATAGTTAAAACACATGACCACCACTTGATGTCTGCAAGTTAGAAGTAAGCAGGATAACCCAGAAAAACAAATATGATCCAATAAAGTGCGTGAATATAGGAAGTGTTCCTTTACAAGGAATAAGCTAGGTTTCGACGACGAAACCTCTTTAAGGAGGGAAGACTTGTAACATCCCAATTTTTTTTGTTCGGTTAATTTATTAATATTTGACGTTATGAGATGGGCTTGTGTTGGGTTAAGTAATATGGATGATGGACTTGGGTTATTAAAGGAAGGACCATGGGCTCAAGCCTACGACCCATGATATCTAAACCATAATCACCCATTAATCCTTTCATTTCCATTCCATTTCATACAACACCCAAAACACACACTTAGCTCTCTCTCATCCTACTTTCTCTCTCTAGCCGAAATAGCAAGAAGAAACCGAGCATCAACCCGAGGTAATGATAGTATGATATTGTAGATATCCAAACCCGTTAGATCTAGTTGCGAAATGACGAGCTGACACCTTAAATCGTTAAAGTCACGAGATCCGAAAGGAATCGGGTATAAACCGAGCAAAAGATGAGCTTAGGGGTCACCCTAGCTCATATCTGGATATAACGGGACGAAAAACGGTGAAAACGGTGCGAAAATACGTTTTTCCGGTCACCGCATGTTTTTTCGGCGATGGCGGCGCCGGAAAAGATGTACGAGGTAAAGAGAATGTCAGGGAATATTCTGACATTCTCTGACCTAACCCTAGTTCGTTAGCGGAGACTTAACGAATTAGAAGGTAATTCGTTATGTCATTCGTCAAGGAGAAATAACGAACTAGAAGCAGTTCATTAAGCAGTTCGTTAAGCAATTTGTTGAGTGATTCATTACCCAGTTCGTTATGTTAAGACAAGGAATCAAGTGATTCGTTACTTACCCAATTCGTTAAGCTGAGATAGCGAACTAGATAAAGAATCAGATCACGAAAGATAACGAATTAGCTAACGAATCAGGCTTAATTCGTTAAAGTAAATGAGTTAGCGATTTAAATAATAATTTAAAATCCTAATGGAAAATGTGTTAAAACGGTTAACAAAAATAAAATTTTTCCAAGCTGACCTGGCAGCTCGACCCAAGCCAGGGGCTCTGCCCCTTGGACCGTGCTAGGGGCTGCCGCCCCTAGACCCCGCTGCCATGGGCGCTGCTCCCGGACCCCGTTCGTTAAAGGTTATAATTAGGCTAAAAATGCGATATGGGTAGTGATAGTTAATTGATACGTGTAATTGTTATACAGTTAGTCGTGCACAACTCAAAGAAAGGAATAACCATAAACGGTGAACGTAACTGCTTTCAGGTGAGTTTCTAGCCCCATTTTCCTTGTTATGTTTTCGGGGTTGTGTGCATACTCGATGTGAAGTGTGAATACACTTACCTTAAGTGGTAAGTGTATGCTATAGATGATATACGAGGTAGCTATTATATAATGCTTGTCGGAGCGTGAACGATCTTCGGATATTGCACGTATCGCCAAGGATAGTGACCGCCTAGTGGTTATTAGTGTGTATGATTGCTATGATGTGACTTGCTTATTATGTAAATAATGTACTGATAGGAAGTGGGTTATAGACAAGTAGAAGTAGAGTGAGATAGAAGTGGATAGGGGTCTAGTAAGAGTGTTAGTGGCAAAACGTGAGTACGTGGTAGAATTATTCTATGCGTGCCTTCGTTATTAAAGTGGCATAACGTGAGTGCTTGGTAGAGTAAGTCTATGCGTGCCTTCGTTATTAAGTGGCATGACAATATTATGTGGGAGCGTAAGCCTCTACGTGCCATCGTTATTAAAGTGGCAATACGTAAGTACGTGGGAGGGCAAGCCTCAATGTGCTTCTGTAATCAAGTGGCTAAGCTGTAGGGGTAAATAAGAGGTTAAGTGGTAAGGTGAGCAGGTTAGATAGTGGACTATATGTCTTCGGATACGTATATAATGCATGTACTGGTTGTATGGTAAGTTGTTTGATTAACTAGAACTCACTCAGCATAGCTGAATTTTAGTATGCACGCAGGTGATCTGACCAAAGAGCTAGCATGAGGATGGCACGTGGCATGGATTGGACGGATGGCATCTAAAGATGGAAGAAATGATGTTTTAAATATAATGTTTTGTGTTATGGTATCAAAGAAAAGATTTAATTTTTTGTAACGAATGATTTAAGTTAACGTTTCCGCGAAAGTTTTAATTAACTCTGATTGTAAGAACTGTGTTTATGAGTAAATCCGATGTTAAAGTAGGGCTACCGGGTACGGGGCCTTACCGTTTATACCTTATCCATCCGGATCTCATAACTTTAACGGTTTAAGGTGTCGACTCGTCGTTTCGCGACTAGATCTAACGGGTTTGGATCTCTACAATATCATACTATCATTACCTCGGGTCGGAAATCGATTCTTCTTCTTGCTTTCGGCTAGAGAGAGAAAGTAGGATGAGAGAGAGCTAAGTGTGTGTTTTGGGTGGTGTATGGAGTATGTGTAAAATGAATGGATTAAGGGTTAATTATTGTTTATATATTATGGGTCATGGGCTTGAGCCCATGGTCCATCTTCCTCTCTTTCTAGTCCAAGTCCATTACCCATATTACTTAACCCCACACAAGCCCGACTCGTAATAACTCCTACTTTATTTTATTATTTCCCACTAACCCGAGTACGCTTTCCCACCAATATTAAATAATATGATTAATATTATTTTTAGAAATTTTCGGGATGTTACAATTTACGGTTAAACCGAGGCTAGTCTCTACAAACCCATAACCATGGAACTTCATAAATATGATATAAAAACTAGAATGAGCAGAAGTTAAGCATGATTAATACGTATAAACAAGTATATATATATATATATATATATATATATATATATATATATCAAGGACTATGAAAGTCATCCATATAGTCTTGCCTTACGAGGCCCGACACTCCACCGTCCGAGACCGGGGAAGTGACCACCAAAGATAACAAGGGGTGTATATTATATATATGTTGCAACAACAAGCTTGAATCATATGGAGTAAGTAGAAATCAAAGAAAACCCTTGTTTGACTCTTGAAGGTCAAACAAGTAAGATTATTGACGGTTGGAGCTTAGAACTTGGGGTGAGAGTGTTTGGTGAGTATGAGCCTGTTAAAATGAGTGGTGAGGCTTGGTTTTATGAAGTATAAGGTGTTAGGGTTATCCATTAGGTTGCTTTAGAGATTTCCAGGCATTTTGATTGGTTTAGAGGGTCAAACAAGTAATAAATAACAACAAAAGCGAGTTTGGTGACTACAGGTCTGAGGCCGCACTACGCGAACGCCGTAGCCCTCACGGCCGCGCGGCGCGTCGTCCATGAGGGTGGGGTTGGTCCAGCTCGTCTTGCGTGGTTCGTTTTGCGTCCTAGAAGTTCTTTTTCGATGTAATTTGAGCGTTTTAAAGGCGTTTTCGAATCCGTAAAAGGGGTTTTTCAAATTGAACAAGCGGGAATGATTTAGTAACATAAAATCCAATATTTTATATATTTGAAATGTTCGGGATATAAATCGGGTCGGTTTACATGATAAACGAATACACAAACGAATACAAATAGGACCCGAAATTGACGAATGTCACAACTTGTCTCTATAAACTTTAAGATTGTAATCAACAACCAAATACCATATGGAAACAAACTCTCAAATAAGAAATCATCAACTAATAGATGTATATGTATAATTATTATCATTTGCTTGCTTTTTCACAGCAGCAACAAAAATTACATTTTGAGCATTGTATCTTCTGATATGAAGTTATGAATTAGATATACTGGAATGTCACATATTGTACAAAAATAGTGTCTGTATACAGGAATGTCACATATTGCACAAAAATAGCATCTGTATACACCTTTGTTTTGCACACACTTCAGCATCTGTATGCACCTTTGTTTTGCACACACTTACGTCTTTCTTTCCTATGCAGTATACACCATTGATGTGAAAATGGTCTGCATGAACAACAATTAGATCATGACAAGTGTCTCATAATCTACCATGAAGTTTTTTTGTGATTGCTTAAGAGATAACGTGGTAAAGAAGTTGTGTCTTGTTGTTATCGTTTTGTTCTTTGGATCATAGAGTAAAACAAGATGTCAAGAAATCAAATAATATTCATGTCTCGTTTCCGTCTTTCAAACTAAACACAGAGATTATGTACGTGAGTGAAGAGCAAAGGCAAACATGAACTCGTTGTTCAACGCGTCAAATGTACTTCCAAGTTTGACAACAAATATGTTGACATGACATGTGTAACATAAGCCGATATTTATTAAACAAACCATTAACATTTGAGTTGGTATTTTAGTTCCTGATTTTGGCAAACATCGATGGAAAGCAACCGAAAAAGACTCTATTCTATGGCATCATAGGATGGGCCATATTCATGTGAGGACGATGAATTATTTAATGGCGAATGACTTGGTCGAAGGTGTTTCTTTGAAGAATTTTAAATTATCTGACCACTGTGTTGCTTACAAGAAAGGCAAATAGAAGAAAAAGTCACATCCATCTAAGTTATTGAATTCCATTGATACTCCTCTTGAACGAATTCATATGGATCTTTTTGGTCCAGTGAATCGTGCTAGTATATCTGGAGATTGGTATTGTCTTGTTGTTACCGATGATTATTCAAAATATTCATGGGTTTTATTTATGATTTCAAAAGATCAAACACCTGTTATGGTTCAAAACTTAATCACTAAGATCGAATCACTATACAAGAAAAAAGTGAGGAGAATTCGAAGTGATAATGGTACTGAATTTAAGAACACTGTATTGGATTTATTTTGCATTCAAAAAGGAATTCACCAAGAATATAGTGCACCTTATGTACCATAACAGAACAGTGTTGCTGAAAGGAAAAACAGACGTTTGATAGAAGCGGCTAGAACTATGCTTGCCGATTCTAAGCTTCCGGTCCAATTTTGGAACGAGGCTGTGAATACTGCTTGTTATACGCTTAATCGAGTTCTAACTGTTAAGAGACTCCAAAAGACTAGTTATGAGCTTTTGAACAAACGAAAGCGTAACTTAAAGTACTTGGAACCATTTGGGTGTCCCTGTACAATGTTGAAAAGAGATGTGGGTAAATTTGAAGAAAAAGCCGCCGAGGGTTATTTTTTGGGTTATGCTTCCCCAAAGAAAAGGGTATTTAACGTTACTTCTGGTTGTGTGGAGGACTGGTACCATGTGGATTGTCAAAAGTACACCACACCTCCTCAAGGAAAAGGTCCCGACTGGATGTTTGATTATGATGGTTTATTTAACTCGTTTACTCCATCAACTGAACAACCAGATGAAGACCTAGTTCGTGCATATTTTGAAGATCAGTTGGTAATTCCGAGGTTTTCAGGTTCTAATGATGTTGAAGCTCCAACTGAAGATCCATGTGATGATCCTCCAGCTTCTTCTAAACATGTTTCTACTTCTTCTGAGGATACTCCTGATGTTGCTGATGCAGTTGAAAGTGATGACTCATATCAACTGGCATAACATTACACTAATTTATTCGACAATGTTGTTGTTCCTGAGAATCCCACTCTTAGGATTCATAATTATCATCCAAAAGAAAACATCATTGGGGAACTTGATGTGGGAGTACAAACGCGTCATCAAGTTGTCTCTTCGAATGAAAATAATGTATTGTGTGCTTATGCAGATTTACATTCATCTGGAATCGTAAATCTTGCCAAATTCACTTGCTTTCTATCCCAAGTTGAGCCGACTAGTACTTGTAAGGCACTTGAAGATCCTTCTTGGGTTGAAGCCATGTAAGAGGAATTGCAGCAGTTTGCACGTTTGGGTGTTTGAGATCTTATCGACAAACCCGCTAGAGTCAAGAAGCCTATTTTGACTAAGTGGGTATTTAAGTGTAAAAAGGACGATCGTGGTGTAATCGTGAGAAACAAGGCACGGCTCGTCGTGCAATGTTTCCATCAGCAAGAGGGTATAGACTACACTGAGGTATATGCTTTGGTTTCAAGATTGGAGTCTATACGAATCAATCTGGCGTATGCAGCTTACAAGAATATAAAGGTCTATCAAATGGATGTGAAAAGTGCTTTTCTCAATTGCAAACTACACGAGGAAGTGTTTGTTTTACAGCCTCCTGGCTTTGAAGATCCTGATTATCCAGACAGAGTTTACCGATTAAACAAGGCCCTGTATGGTCTACATCAAGCCTTGGTATGGCACGCTTGCCGACCATCTGGCTGATAACGGATTCAAGCGAGGAACAGTCGAATGTACTTTATTTGATAAGAATATTGGTGATGATCTTCTCCTCGTTCAGATTTATGTCGACGACATTATCTTTGGGTCTACAAATGACACGTTATGTAAGGATTTCGAGAAGTCAATGCAAACAAAGTTTGAGATGAGCTCGATGGGAGACATGAACTTCTTTCTAGGGTTGCAAGTTCACTAGTCTGCAAAAGAAATTTTTATTCACCAGACTAAGTATGTGAACGATGTCTCGAGCCGATTCAAGATATCTGCCGGAAAAATCCCTTCAACTCCTCTCCCTGTAGATCACAATTTATCACCGGATGAATTGGAGGACACCGTTGATCTGACCCTCTATCGTGCTAAGTATTGTGTTTTTTGTCATACGACAGTAAGGGAATATCTTGTGCTTGTTGTTGTTGTTGTTGAGGTGCATAAACGGGAGGATCTTGATCCATGTTATCAGCCATTGCACTATATAAACAAACACGAGAATCAGTGATGATGAATAAGAATAATAACACTCATATCCTATTATAAAATTTAACTAATATATTAACTTTTAATTTAAAATAATATTTAAAAATTAAAATAAGTAGTCATTTAAACTAATTTAATATGTCATTCGTTAAAAATTCTAATTCGTTATAACGAATTGGTGATTCGTTATGACGAGTTACTGCTTCGCTATCAAGTAAATAATTAACGAATTAGGTTTAACGAATCACTGATAAAAGTTAACGAATTATGGTCTAATTCGTTATAAATAACGAATGCAAAGCTGATTCGTTATAACGTACGATTCGTTATCCTGATTCATGTGATTTGTATAACGAATTGGACATGAATCAGTTCCAATTTGTTAAACAATAAAGAATGGCCAATTAAGCTTAATGTTTGGCTAAACTGGTCAAGGTCAAATTTACCAAGAACATAAAAAGTCAAATCTTCATAACTGAATTAGATACAATCATAATCGATGATATACGACCAAATCAATGATCACAAGGATATCGGAATCACATTGCGAGTATAATGGTATTGAATTTATGTACCAAATCGTAGTACAAATTGGTTAATTTAAGTTTTATCAAAAACTCAAAGACCCGATAACTTAATCAACAAATTAACCCATCAAATCGTCATCAAATGTGATGAAAATCATTACGCCTTGATCGTATATACCTTACGATTCAGAATATATGATCACAACACGATATAATGATGATCAATTTTTCAGAGAAAATTTTGTTAGAGTAACAATACGAATAGGGAAGAAGAAAGTGAATAGTAGAAACGAATCGCCTTCACGACTCCCTATATAGTCTGACACGACACATTTTTCAATGTAACGAATCATCTGATTCGTTTGAATTTTGAAATAATGAATAAGGTGATTCGTTATCTTAAGTTAACACGTGGCATAACGAATTACAAGTAATTCGTTAAAATCTTAACGAATTAGAAGCCATTCGTTACAGAGTGGCGGAAGCGAATTAAAAAGTAACGAATTGGAACTCAATTCGTTATAAATGGCCTTAATTAGTTAAATTTAACGAATCACATTTAACGAATTACTTTATGGAATTTTAAATTAAATAATTAAATTAAATGAATAAATTAAATCAATTAAATCAATTAAATCCATTAATTTAAATACTAATTAAATATTCATATCAATTAACTTAAGTAAATCAATGAGAACCCAAATCTCGATGATCGAATACCTTAACGTGTTTTACGTTTTGAAACACTTAACTTAAAAAAATAAATAATATGTAAATAAAAACTAAAATATGTTAGTACACGGTTTTGCGTCTCGAGTCTTTGTATTTATCGTTAATGTATTTATCCTTTTAATTAATGTAAAAGATATTTATATCTTATCTAGTTCGTTAGTTAAACAGGCTAGTTCGTTAAGGATGTTTAACGAACTAGCTCTTAAGTTATATTTCCTCCTGATTCGTTAAGGATGTTTAACGAATCAGGGGGTGATTCGTTAATGTTTATTTCGTTAAATGTATTGTAACGAATGCGGTGTCTGATTCGTTATGGAATGTTAATGAATCAAACCCGTCTTCTATATATAGTGGTAGTTTCCACTGTTTAATTTAGGCATTGAGTTAAGAGTATCGAACCCCTACCCAATTGTTCACTCAATCTTTATCTTAATATTATACAATCAATACTAATATAGATATAACATATAATACATAATCGTATAAGAGCATTATGAACAAATCCGTTTAGAGATTATAATATATATATATATATATATATATATATATATATATATCAGATCTGAGATCTGGTGTTTAAAAGTATTCACAAGTGGTATCAGAGCTTTCGGTTGTTCGATTACTCTTGATTCGGGTGTTAAATTGTTGTTTTGGCATAAGTTGTATACATTTTGATTTTCATCAAATTGAGTGTGAATTGGGTGTGTTATGGACTGATCTGGATTAGATTTGTGGTTGTTAAGGTATTGGAAGGTTATTGTGATTTGGAATTAGATTTTGGTTTGGTTTTGGATTGAATTGGTATTGGAACTGTTTTAGCCAAAAACAGAGGATTGGTTTGGTCAAATTGGTGTTGATCGATGGTTAATTAAATTACGAGTGAGGTTGAATTGGATTCGCGTGGTGTTTACGAGTGTTTTGATTGGCTATATGAAAGATTTGGTTAAGTACTGACATAGTATAACAAATTTAAGTGTGTGTATTGGTGTTCTTTGTTTCTCAGATTTCTGGGAATTTCAGATGAAGATTTGAAGATCTTCATTGATGTGTGAAGATTTGGTAGTTCGTTACACTGTTCACCAATTAGCTACTTGATTCGTTGATTTTTAAGCTAAATCGTTAATGGTATATGCTAATTTGTGGATGATTCGTTACTTAGTTCGCTACCTGTTCTGATTCGTGTCAAACAATTCGTGTGACACGTGTCTCACCTCGTTAACTATTATTATAACAACTTTTGCCACGTGGCACAAGTTATCAGAGTTTGTTACAACTGTTGTAACAACCTGATTCGCTATTAGTTGATTCGTTATCAACTGTAGCTGATTCGTCATTTAATTCGCTAAGTTTACTCTTAGTGATTCGTTAAAGAAAACTATCTGATTAGTTCACCTAATTCTTCACTTGACTTAATTCGCAGAACAGTTTGTTATTATAATTCGCTAAGTTGTCACTTAGTGATTCGTTGTTTTGAAATCAGATTCGTTAAACTGATTCGTTGAACCAATTCGTTGATCTGATTCGTTAACATCTTCCAGATTCGTTAACAGTTTCAGATTCGTGGACACTGTTCCTAATTCGTTACATAAACAAATTCCAAATTCGTTAAGTTGTGATTCGTTAACCACTGTTTACAGTTCATTAATTCTACTGTTCACAGTTTGTTAATATAATTTTAATCTTTAACCCTTGGAGTTTGAAAACATTGTCATTTAGCAACATGGTTGGTATGTATGCTTTGGCTTCACAAAATTTGTTAATGCAACAAATGTTGCAACTTGATACTGAGATAGTTTCACATTCTAAATGTCTACAATTAATGAAATTTAGCGATTTTGCTAAATGGAAACCCCGTTTTTGTGCTCATTTGGGTTCTGTTCACCCTGAGTGCTCATATTGTTTGGATGAGGTTTACACTGTTCCAATGAATGGAGATGAGACTATTGGTTACACACATTAAGCTATCTCTCAATACTCACAAGAAGAAAAGAAAGCGTTAGAGATTGAGACAAAAGCCTACTCTACTCTTACAATGGCTTTACTGAAAACATCTTTCATCAAGTGGGTAGCATAAAAATCTGTGCTTCCCTATTCCAACATATTCGTATGAGGAGTATGGGTAATACAGTTGAGAGTAAGAATGTAATGCTCAAGTTTCAATTTAAAAACTTTAATTTATTAAAAGGTGAAACTGTTGAGGAGATGACGACAAGGTTCAATCATTTGATAGCTGAGATGGATAAAATGAAGCTAGAAACTTCTGAGGTTGATAAGATTGATACTATTAAGATTGCACTACCGAGTTCTTATTCTATGTTTTTGATGGTTCTGAAAGAGAACAATTACTTCAACAATGAAGACTTGACTGCATCCGAATTCATGCAAAAGATTGAAGCAAGAGAGTAAGATCTCAAATGTCAAAAGTCTTCCAAGGAGAGTTAATATCCTGCTTTTTACTGTGGTATCATGCCTTTAAGTTCAACCATTTCAACAATCACTGCATTTCTTACACAAAATGCAAGTGAGAATGCAACAATCATCTATAGTGATCCAAGAGCATGTTTCTACACTGCTGGTAATTCTGGATCACCTGGTGCTTCTGTTGGATCTGGAAATTCATCTACTACAAATCAATTCTCCCCACCACCAACTGTAAACATGAAAGAAGCTGAACAAAACTTTTCTTTTCTGACAGCCTTCATGTCTTCCTATGAGAATTTCGTGAGTAGTAAGATAGCTACAAGTGATTTGACTGATGAAGACTATGATCAGATTGATCCGGATGACTTAGAGATTACGGACTTGAAGTGGAATATGGCAATGATTGTTCGTGGTGTTAAAAGGTTTATGAAAAGGACTGGCAAAGATCTTCCTGCTTTAAACAAGAAGTTGGGATTTGATAAACTGAAAGTCAAATGTTATAATTGCCAGGAATTTGGGCATTTTGAAAAAGAATGTGATAAGCCGAAAAAGGAGTATACTGGTCCTCCTGGTCAAAACCAAAGTTCTTCTACACCTCGAGGTAATGATGCTGAAAAGGAACCGTCTACTTCTGGGTCACAAGCAATGTTAGCTGATGGGACTGAGTGGTCATAATGATTACTGTGTAATGACAATCAAGCCAATTTGGTCATGTTCAAGACAAATGATGTATTTCAAGATGCAAGTGGAAGTGAGTTATCGTCTGATAATGACACTGAATCGGACTCTGATGATTCATGTGTTAATATTCCAACCACGTTTGCTTGCATGGCTAAGATCAATGAGGTTAATCATTCTATCTCTGCTACTTCGTCTGTTTATGTAACTTGTGTTGAATGTGAGACTAACAAACCTAAGTTAGAGTCTTTAAAGAATCATCATGATAATTTAGTGAGAGAAATTGCTTCATTAAAGGATACTTATCGACAATCTCTTGAATCTCAAATGAGATCTCGAGAGAAGATTGAAGCTTTGTTGACAAGTAACCATGATCTCAAGGCTGAGTTATCTGTGAAAATGACAATTAATGATCAAAAGTTTCAAGAAATTCTGAAACATCGTTCAAAGATAACCGAGCTTGAGAATGAGGTTCTTGAGTTGAAGAACAAGTTGGGAAAATTCAGAAATTCTTCCTTTTTACTAAACGAAATAATCGAAGTATCTGGTAAGCAAAAAGATTCAAAGAAAGGTATAGATTTTGTTGAAATTCCACCACCTTTTCACAATGAATATAAAGTAAATCCTTTTGCTAAAAGAGAAGAAGATGTGATTGTGAAAGAATTTGTGATTTCTGAAAAATCTAAACCAGTTAAACCTGAAACTGTTAAAGCCCAACCTGCAACTCAAAAACCTCATGTAGAAAGCAACAAAGTCTTTGTTGAAAATGTTGACAAAGTGATTATTGAGGATGTGTTTGAACCTGAGGTTGTACACAAAAACGAGAACATTCCAAGTTCTAATCATATTCTTTGTGAGCCTCATGAATTTGAGGAAGCTGTGTATGGTTCACTCAAGCCTCATGTGAAAAAGGTAGAACAAGTGAAAGTCAAACCTGTGAAGGCAAGGACATCAGAAAAACCAACAATTTCTGATGAGGTCTTGATGCGTTTAGTCAATCCTACTAGTTCTAAGCCATCATCTGCTAGGGTTTTTAAGTTAAAGTGAATGAACACGATGTTCACTGAAAAAGATATTCCGATTAGTATTATCAAACCTAAACTAATCGAAAGCGTCTTTTACAATGAAACTGACAAGTTAAAAGATCTGAAACATCAATATGTTTGTGCCAAAACCTCGAACTCATCAGACCCATTAATTAAAGCAAAACAATTAACATGCTAAAAAGGTTCAGTTTGTGAAATCTACTGGATCAAATACATTGCAAAGTTTTTCCAATTGTTCTAACCTTGAATTTTATATAAAAAAGAAGTCTGTATCTTCTGATGATTTAGCCAAACGTTTCACTGAAAATGTAAGTTATCAACCTTCTATTGCATCTGTTTTTACCAAACCTCAACATGACCGTGTAGACACGCGAAGTTGCTTTTTGTGTGGTCAACAAAGTCATGTGGTGTGAAACTGTAGTCAGCAGAAATCCCAGAATCTTCATCCATTTGTCAAGGACCATTCAAAACCGGTTCCTTTGATAAAGGAAATTCTGAAACGACCTGTGTCGTGTGTTGATGATAGTCACATCATGTTTTCAAACGTGAATCCCCGTAAGGTAATTCATGTAAATGAAACACATGGTCAAGTGAAACCAAAGTTTGTGCCAACTGAGCCTATATGCAAGAACATGAACTCAAATGTCGTTCAAGCTGCTTATCTAAGACGAAATTCTAAGAAGCCGGTAACTTATTCTCAAGTGGCTGAACAACAGTTGAAATCTGTTCAAGTTAATGATCCAAGAGAAACTCAAAAGGTGCCCAAGACTGAGGCTTGGGCTGCATTTTTGAACTAATCACTTATACTTTGTGTGTAGGGTACATCCAAGACTGCGTCTGGTGAAAAATAGATAAAGGATAGTGGATGTTCTCGTCATATCACTGGAAATCTTGACCTATTAACCAATGTGAGAAATATTCAAGGTGGTTATATGGCGTTTGCTGGGAATTCTGGGGGAATGATAACAGAAGGGTGAAGTTTCTAATGGTCACATTACTTTTGAAAAAGTCAATTACAGTGACAAGGTGGATCATAATTTATTGAGTGTTTCGCAAATCTGCGACAAGAAGTACACCACGGTATTTACTGATAAAGAGTGTCTAATTTTGAAACCGGGATATGTAATTCCCGAGGACATATTTGTCATGCGATCACCTCGATCAAATGATATTTATGTCTTAAATGTGAGTTCTAAAGTATCAACGTCTATCGAAACATGTTTCGTCTCAAAAGCAACCGAGAAGGATTCTATTCTATGGCATCGTAGAATGGGTCACATTCATGTTTGTAAGATGAATTATTTAATAGCAAATGATTTAGTTGAGGGTGTTTCGTTGAAGAACTATAAGTCATCTGATCACCACATTGCATGCAAGAAAGGCAAGAAGAAGAAAAGGTCACATCCATCTAAGTTATTGAATTCCATTGATACTCCTCTTGAACGACTTCATAAGGATCTTTTTGGTCCTGTGAATCGTGTGAGCATCTCTGGAGATTGGTATTTTTTTGTTGTTACCGATGATTATTCAAGATACTAATGGGTCTTACTTATGAGTTCAAAGGATCAAACACCTGTTCCGGTACAAAACCTAATCACTAAGATCGAATCACTATACAAACAAATGGTGAGGAGATTTCGAAGTGATAATGGTATTGAATTTAAGAACAATGTATTGGATTTCTTTTGCATTCAAAAAGGAATTCATCGAGAATACAACTCACCCTATGTACCACAACCAAACGGTGTTGCTGAAAGGAAGAATAGAACTTTGATTGAAGCCGCAAGAACTATGCTTGCTGATTCTAAGCTTCCTCTCCAATTCTGGAATGAGGCGATGAATACAACTTGGTATATGTTTAATAGGGTTCTAACTGTTAAACGACTCAAGAAGACAAGTTATGAGCTATTAAACAATCGAAAGCCTAACTTAAAGTACTTAGAACCATTTGGGTGTCCGTGTACAATGCTGAAGAAGGATGCGAGTAAGTGTGAAGAAAAAGCCATTGAAGGATATTTCTTGGGGTATGCGTCTCCAAAGAAACGAGTTTTTAATGTCACTTCTGGTTGTGTTGAGTAATGGTATCATGTGGACTGTCAAAAGTACACCTCACCTCCTCAAGGGAAAGGTCCCGACTGGATGTTTGATTATGATGGCTTATTTAATTCATTTACTCAATCAACTGAAAACATAGACGGAGATCTGGTTTGAGCATATTTTGAAGATTATTTGGCCATTCCAAGGTTTTCAAGTTCTAATGATGTTGAAGCTTCACCCATTGCTCCAACTGAAGATCCATGTGATGCTTCTCCAGCTGGTTTTGATAATGTATCTACTTCTTCTGATGATAATCAAGCTGATGATCCAGTTATTGACCTTGACAGTGATGTTTCATCTCCTGAACTTGGTGAACATTACACTAACTTATTTGATAATGTTGTTGTTCATGAGAATCCCTCTCTTCGGGTTCATAATTATCATCCACAGGAAAACATCATTGGAGAACTTGATGTAGGCGTTCAAACACATCCTCAAGTTGTTTCGTCAAGTGAGAATAACGTATTGTGTGCTTATGCAGATTTACATTCCACTGGTATTGTAAATATTGCCAACTTCACTTGCTTTCTATCCCAGGTTGAGCCAACGACACCTCGTATGGCACTTCAAGATCCTTCTTGGGTAGAATCCATGCAAGAAGAATTACAACAATTTTAACATTTGGGTGTTTGGGATTTAATCGACAAACCCGCTAGAGTCAAGAAAGCAATTCCAACTAAGTGGGTATTTAAATGTAAGAAAGACGATTGTGGGGTGATCGTAAGGAACAAGGCACGATTAGTGGTGCAAGGTTTTCATCAGCAAGAGGGCATTGACTACACTGGTGATCGTAAGATTGGAGTCTATTCAAATCTTTCTGGCGTATGATGCTTATAAGAATATCAAGGTCTATCAAATGGATGTTAAAAGTGCTTTTCTCAATAGTGAACTACATGAGGAAGTGTTCGTTTTACAGCCTCCTGGCTTTGAAGATCCTGGTTATCCGGACCGAGTTTACCGATTAAACAAGGCCCTGTATGGTCTACATCAAGCCCCGAGAGCTTGGTATGGCACGCTCGCCGATCATCTGACTGATAATGGCTTCAAACGAGGGACTGTCGACTGCACTTTATTTCATAAAACTTTTGGTGACAATTTTCTCCTAGTTCAGATTTATGTCGACGACATTATCTTTCGGTCTACAAACGACATGATGTGTAAGGAGTTCGAGAAGTCAATGAAAATGAAGTTCAAAATGAGCTCGATGGGAGAGATGAATTTCTTTCTAGGGTTGCAAGTTCACCAGTCTGCAAAAGGAATCTTTATTCACCAGACCAAATATGTGAACGATGTCTTGAGCCGATTCAAGATACCTGCCGGAAAAATCCCTTGAACTCCTCTCCCGGTGGGTCACAATTTATCACCATTATGTTTGCTGTTTGTCTTTGTGCTAGGTTTCAAGCAAGTCCACGAGTGACTCACCTAGCTGCGGTTAAGCGAATTCTTCAGTATCTGAGGGGAAATCAAGACATCGGGTTATGGTACCCCAAGGACGATAACTTTGAGCTTACTGCCTTTTTAGACTCGGACTATGAAGGTTGCAAGATTAACTTCAAATCAACCACGACAGGGTGTCAATTCTTAGGAAATCGGCTTGTTTCCTGGCAGTGTAAGAAGTAGACGACGGTCTCTACTTCAACCGCTGAAGCGGAATATGTTGCATCCTCGAGTTGCTGTTCCCAGGTTTTATGGATTCAACAACATCTGCGCGACTACGGTTTGAAGTTTCTTACTACTCCTATTTTGATTGATAACTCTGCTGCCATATCTATCACAAAGAATCCCGTACAACATTCTAAAACGAAACATATCGAAATTCGATATCATTTTATACGGGATTGCTTTGAAAAGAAATTAATCGACCTTGAAAAAGTACATACTGATTTTCAGAAAGCCGATCTATTTACCAAAGCCTTTGATAAAACTCGTTTTCAATTTTGGCTTGGTTTAAATGGATTGAAGACCCTTGCTGATATTCTGAAACTAGGATAACTATCTCTCTCTTCTGTTTATTTTTTTCATTTTAAAGTTTGTTTTGATTTTAGGTTTTAGGGGGTGAAACATAGAAAATACAAAAATATTGTGCTTTTCGTTTGTATAGATAAAACCCAAAAACATTGAAAAATTTAAAATCCAAAAACATTTGAAAATTTTAAAATTCCAAAAATATTGTGTTTTCGTATTTTTAATGTTTTTCTTTAAAATATTTTGAAAATCCAAAAACATTATAAAACTTTGAAAAAGACAAAAAGATTGTATTTTCTGTTTGTACAGAAAAATCCAAAAATCCAAAAATACTGTGAAGTTTTTATGTTTATAAGAAAATTGAAAAAGACAAAAAGATTGTGTTTTTAAGTATGTATAGAGAAAATCCAAAAAGATTTTTGCATACGTTCGCTGAAAAATATGTCAATTACTCATATTTGAAGAACATATACTTGTATATGGTTGGCCCTGAGATTTACTTGTAAATGTTCGCTATAGTCATTCACTAGATAATGGAAAGTAGTTGGGGGCGTTCGTTATGCATTTTATTTATTTTCTCGCTGAAAATTATGTCGGTTATTTAAGTTTGTGAAGCATGCTGGCATGTTTTGCTCCTATTATTCACTTGTGAATTGATAGGTTAGCCATTAATTTATAGAATTTATGTAACTGGGATGATTAAATTTGTTTTGTTTTATGCTCCTCAAAATTTTGAGTTTTTGAAGCAAAAAGAGAAAATGATAGTACATTGACTGTTTTGACCCCAAATCCAGCAAGAAATAAGCTTAAAAGACTGTGTGCGTAATTGCATTGGTGCATTGGTAGGTTTTAAAACAAACAATTAGAGTAAAGTATGTGATATAAACATAAAGAATTGCCAAATTGAAAGAGGTGTTAGTCTCTAGCAAAAATCTCGGTAAGGATGGCAGAAATGTAATAACTTGTCATACTCAAGCCTTATAATTGTTTGATCACACAAAAATAAAATAAAGCAAATGACAAGCGTTGAGATTCTGGACACTGTGAGTCTTTATGCGGCTTAATCATCTGGGTATTCATATGCATGGATATTTCACTCGCTTTTAGAGCAAATCCAAAGTCATTAAACTTGATCACTGATGTACCTCGTACAATCTAAATTACTGACTTGATCAAAATCCGCTGTTAGTCAAACATTGCCCCCCCCCCTTGCGCGCGTCTCAATACCATTAAGAAACAGACCCTAGGGGATACAGTGTATGTAAGCCGACAGATGAACTCGTGCATACTCACTCATAGCAAAAGAAACTCAATGCATTGCTCATAAACTTCTATAAAATTTAAATTTTTGATCAACAATAAAATGGTTTAAGTCAAGTTGGGGTGATATGGCAAATATCAAATTAAGCTTGAACCGAGATTAGAGACTGATAGTTTCTAATATTCTGTGCTTTAATTGAACCATTAAACATATCACAAAAACACTTGAAAGTTTTTTATTAGATTTAAGTGGGCAACAATACCAATGACCGACTTAACGCCAGTCATAATATCAGTGAAAGATAAAATTGTGATGGAAGGGAAATTAGGTCAATATTATTCTCTGCTCAAACTCAACAAAAACCCAAAAACATGTACTGCTTTTGAAAAATCATACAAAAACACAAAAATATTTTCCTATTTTACATTTTAATTTTCGGATAATTTTCTGGTAAATATTTCGTTTTTTAACAAAAATTCAAAATTCCAAAAAGATTATACTTTTTCATTTTACATATTATTTATTGTTTTTAAGTTAAGTGTTTTTAAAGGAATAACCCGTTAAAGTATTCGATCATCAAGATATGGGTTCTTCGGTGACTTTTATTTAAGTTAATCGGTTGTATTATTTAATTGGTTTTATTATTTAAATTAATATTTACATTTAATTGAATTATTTATTTAAGTTAAAATTAAATAAAATAATTAGTTATTTGTGATTCGTTAAATTTATAACGAATTAAGACCATTGATAGCGAACTGAGCTTCAATTCGTTAACCTTTTTTCGCTTCCGCACTCTGTAACGAATGGCTTTTAATTCATTAGATTTTCTAACGAATCACACTCTAATTCGTTAAAGCCACGTGTTAACTTAAGTTAACGAATCGACTGATTCGTTAGTTCAAAATTCAAATGAATCACTTGATTCGTTACATCGAAAAGTGTGCCGTGACAGTGTTATATAGGGGTTCGTGAAACGTTTCGTTTCACACTATTCATCTTCTTCCCTTAATACACTGTTACTCTGGCAAAAATTTCCAGAAATTTCGACTCTTTTTGATCATATATTCGTGAATCTAAGGTATATACGATCATACCTTCGTGATTTTTGTCAAATTTGATACTGGTTTGATGGGTTATTTATGTGATTTTATTACCGATTTTTTGAGTTTTTAATAAACCTTAATTTACATGCTTTATACCATGTTATGAACTACCATATGATGCCATTGTAATCGTAATGTGTTTCCGAGATCAATTGTGATCATTGAGTTGGCTTCATGTTACTAATTATAGTTGTATCAAATTTTCGATTACTTGTTTGACTTTTGTGTTTCTTGGTAATTTTGACCTTGACCAATTAAGTCAAAGATTAAGCTTATTTGGCCATTAGTTATGCTTAACGAATTGGAACTAATTCGTGTCCAATTCGTTATGAAATTCAAACGAATCAGGAAAACAAATCAATATTGATAACGAATCAGATTAGTATTTGTTATTTATAACGAACTAGACGATAGTTAGTTAAACTGTTCATATTAATTCGTTAGCCCTCATTCGTTATCTATTTACTTGATAGCGAAGCAGATGATTCGTTATAACAACTCAATATTTAGTTTAACGAATCAATCTGCTTAACTAATGACATTTTAATTAAATTATTTTATGTTTAAATTTACTTAAGACTTACAAAATTATTTATTATTATCACTAATCCTCGAGTTTATTTATACAGTTCAATGGCTGATAACGTAGATCAAAATCCTCCCGTTGATGCACCACAAGAACAACAAGTTCAGGATGTTCCTTTGCTTCCGTATGATACACGGCATAACGTTTGTGCCTTTGTCGATTCGAATTTTCCTGATGAGGATGTCTTTGGAGCTATGCTGGCATTCATACGTCGTTCTCGTATTCACTACGCTATCACCGCGAATCCTAACGTTCGGTTCAGCATTGTTCGACAATTCTGGAATACTGCTCAATATGTGCAAACAGAAAACCACAATGCTGCTGAGGTTAATAATACACCTATTGTAGTATCTGTTGAGACCGTTTGAAGGGTGCTAAGGTTTGATGACACTATTAATGACCCAAGCGAATACCATAAAGAGTTGATCAAAGGATTATTTGGACGTTTATTTTATTTTGGTGATCTCGATGCATCTATGTATAACAAGGCATACTTGTGTCCCCAATAGAAGTATTTGCTTCATGTTCTTATTCACTGCCTTGGTGGACGAAAGGCTGGGTTTGATGAATGTCGCATCATGCTACAACCGACATTTGTTGCCCTTGTTTTGAATAAGCCTTACAATTTTTCTGAAATGATCTTCGATCATCTTAAAGAAAATTTTATTGTTGGGAAACGACTCGTTAAGTTCTTGATGTATCCGCGTTTCATCAAATTGTTTGTTCACGATGCAATCGGGGATTTGGTGATCGACCCAAATTATATGAATGATAAGTTTATTTTGGACAACCATGAAGGCAGACACCATGCGAAGGATGAAGTCGTAACGTCAAACTCCTCCTCCTAGATTCAAAAGATTGATTGGTCATCTGGTGAATCCAGATTATGTATGTCCTGACAATGATCGCTGGATCCACGATGATTCAGATTCCGAGCATGAGGAAGGAGAAGATGGGAACGAGGGTGATGATAATGATGGTGGAAATAGTGGTAATGGTGGTAATGTTGGTGCTGTGAATGTTCCTGTTGTACAACCTGCTGAGGTTGAAGCTGCTTTAGTTGGGGCTATAGCTGCTCATCACAAACGGAAAAGGAAAGGGTTGGTGAAAGAAGGATCGTCCAAGCGTTGAGCGTCGGCTGGCGCTGGTATCTTATTTGGAGTTCAACCTCCAAGGCCGTCTATTCCTCAACGAACGGTGGTGCCGATTACTACTAGCACCCCGAATCTTACTTTGACGACCACACTTACGACGAATCCAAGGCTTGGTATGATTCCTCATTCAGTTTTATCTACAATACCAAGGCCTTCAACTTCCACGTCGGTGATTTCTCCTACTCCGATGATGATACCTCCGCCACAAATGGACTTTTCATTTTTGAGGCTTAACCGACCTCAAGGTCCAGTTCAACCTGTCCCTGCTTCGTTCCATGCTATGACTCATGATCAGCAAATGGGTATGGTGCTGAGTCTCCTTCATTGGTATGAAAATCAAATGTTAGCTGATCAAATGAATCAAGAACGTATGATGGAAAATCAAAAGAAGCTTTTAAGTTATGTATCCTTCTGTCAAAAGGAAACAAAGGCCCTTCGTGAGATTGTTGAGTCTCAAGGGGTGAAAATAAAAGAACAAGAAGATCTTATCTTGCAGCTTACGTGCAAAGATGATGAACTTAAGAAGCTCAAGAACGATGATGAAGACCCAGATGCGTCGGGTGCCGGAGGAAGTGAGCCACAACAAGCTCATGGCTCGTCCTCTGGTGCAGGTACAAGTGCTGCTGACGATTCAGGTAAGCAGATTATTACTTTTCATGATCATACGGCTGCCAAACCGATTAAGATGATTGAGGCTGATACAGTCATCTTTGTTGATGTTGAGGGGATGGTTAGAAGCATTGTGAATGCGAATGAGATTGAGGTTGGGCAGTTTGTTGAGAAGTCACTAATACGAGAGCATATTGCTATTCTAGTTGGTCTGAATGATGATGAATTAACCGTGTTGGAGGCTGAGGAGGACGTTGAGGTTATGAATGATGAAGAGATCTTAAATGATCCGAATGTCGAGATGAGTACGACGTTTATTTATGAGAATGAGGAAGTTGAGATTGAGGATATGACTGCTGAGGAATACCCTGATCTGTTTCAACAGACCAATGTTGATCAGGGTGCTCCAATATTTACTGAGGAAACAGTCAAAGCAGCAGAAGATCGTGTGGAGAAGACTTCCAAGGGAAAGGACGTTGTTGATACAAGATTCAACTCAAAGATCGATCCGTCCATTGCAGATATTCAGAGTTGGTTTGCTCATCGAGACCAGAGGGCTCGTAAGATGATTGAAGCACATCGGTACGTTGATCATGAATTGAAGGTAGAAGCCATCGCATGTGCCAAAGTAAATCAGATGACATCTTTCAAGGCCGTATCTAAAGTACAAGGTGATATTATTTCTTGGCTTTTTGATTCTGATTTAAAAGTATGTATTATCAAATGGGTAAAGGGCGTTCAGTACTATGAAAAGATGTCTGATGTCCTCTCTTTGCCAAGATGGGATGTACGTACTCTTGCGTATCGTCCGTTCATTAATCGTGGTGGGAACCACCAAGCAAGTTGGTTTCATCAACACTTTCTGTTCGAGGTGAACAACGGTTTTAAATTTTTTAAGCCACAAATTCCCATCCGCAAGCGTATCGATGAGATCGATCCAAGAACAGGTTGGAGAAAGTTGGTTCTTAAGGTAAAGCCGCGAAAGACCATGAAGCGTGTGCAGGTGAAGACTCTGAATCAACACATGTATTTATCCTTCAACCGCTGGTACTACGACAACAAGACTGCCGAGGCCATTATTGTGCTGGGTAAAGGTTTAAAGACCGAGCTGATAAAGATCATTGATCCGATGTGGCTCGTGAATATGACAGAGACCGACAATGACATGCTATTTAAGAATAAAATATTGATTGAGCATCGTGAAGACTATGACCTGGCAATGCAATTTCAACGCCTTGTTAAGGTGTGTCATGAACATGGTATTCACAGCTGCAGAAATTGGCAGACAAGATGTTTCAAGTAATTTAAAAGACAAAGAGCTCAAAACAAGGGGGTGTCTGTTAGTACACGGTTTTGCGTCTCGAGTCTTTGTATTTATCGTTAATGTATTTATCCTTTTAATTAATGTAAAAGATATTTATATCTTATCTAGTTTGTTAGTTAAACAGGCAAGTTCGTTAAGGATGTTTAACGAACTAGCCCTTAAGTTATATTTCCTCCTGATTCGTTAAGGATGTTTAACGAATCAGGGGGTTATTCGTTAATGTTTATTTCGTTAAATGTATTGTAACGAAGGCGGTGTCTGATTCGTTATGGAATGTTAATGAATCAAACCCGTCTTCTATATATAGTGGTGGTTTCCACTGTTTAATTTAAGCATTGAATTTAAGAGTATCGAACCCTTGCCCAATTGTTCACTCAATCTCCATCTTAATATTATACAATCAATACTAATATAGATATAACATATAATACATAATCGTATAAGAGCATCATGAACTAGATACGTTTAGAGATTATAATATATGTATCAGGTCTGAGATCTGGTGTTTAAAGGTATTCACAAAAAATTTTTAGTTTTTTAGATTTTTTACGTAAACTATTTACAAAAGAAATGTCCGAAAAATAAAAACATAGAATAGAAAATATTTTTTCTGTTTTTGTATGGTTTTTTCAAAAGGAGTACATCTTTTTGGATTTTTGGTGAGTTTGAGCAGAGAATCATATTGACCAAATTGCCCTTCCATCACCACTTTATATTTCAGCGATATTGTGACTGTCGTTAAGTCGGTCATTGATATTGTTGTCCACTTAATCTTATAACAAGCTTTCAAGTGTTTTTGTGATACGATTAATGGTTCAATTAGAGCACAGAATATCAGAAACTATCAACCTCTAATCTCGGTTCAAGTTTAATTTGATTTTTGCCGTATCACCCCAATTTGACTTAAACCATTATATTGCTGATCAAAATTTGAATTTTATAGAAATTTATGAGCAATGCATTGAGTTTCCTTTACTATGAGTGAATATGCACGGGTCCATCTGTCGGCTTACATACACTGTATCCCCTGGGGTCCGTTTCTTAATGGTATTGAGACGCAAGCAAGGTGTAGGCTCCTGGACGGATCGTACACGGGATGTCTCTAACAACGCAGGTGCGGAATCCCTGCGTAGTTAGATACGAGTGCAGAATATGTAAATCAAACACACGAGCAATAACCGAAACACGTTATATTGATAACACGAACACGTGACTCCAGGTCACTATTACAGACACTAGCAAACACGAACACTCAAACTGAACGGCTGAAACGAAACCCTAAAAACCAAACACATATACTGTTACGGCGAACAGTATATAAACACGACAACTTCGCCTCAGGCGAAGTTGTCATTAACTTCGCTTGTTCAACAAGTTCGCCTGAGCGAACTTGTTGACAACTTCGCTTGTTACAAAAACATAAACATAATCAAAAACATAATTACATTACAGACTCGATTACAAATGCTAGACTATGAACTACTGACACACATGTACCAACAGACTCCCCCTTGGCAGTAGCTTCATATCTTGATCTTCAAATCTTGAGTCTTGTAATCTTGCATCTCTACGCGTGCGCTCCCTCTCTAACACACACCGACACCACCCGTTGATATTTCCTAGCTTGATCCTTCCAAGCAGGAATGTAGAAGATCTTCTTCTCGTTGAGCACCTTCAGATCAGCCTGCGATAGATTAACAAGATGCATCGGGTCGTAAACCCTAAGCACTTCTTGTTCATCCTCATCTTCCATTACCGCCTCTGCTGTCTCACAGTCCACAAACCACCATTTTAGGTCTTTGAGTACGTCCTTGGGCATGAGCTTCATCGGTACTTCTTTAAGGCACCGGATCGGTTTATATTTCATAACCATCCAAGGTTTTCCATCAACTCTCAGACCTCTATCCTTGTCTTCGACAAGTTTCCCCTTTTGTGGTCTCATCAGCTCAAACTTCTTCTCCTTGATACACTCCTTCCACACGATCTTCCCGATGATTCTAGCCATGTTGTCTTCACTTCGGTTTATCAATCCCAGTCTGGCTAAATCTTTTACCTCACATTCAGGCAGTGTGTTTAAAGATCTCAACGTTCTCCTGAAGTACTGAATTCCATCATATCTTTTGATCACGAAGAACCGCAGCTGCTCGTCATATATCCAGCAGATAATACCTTTCTTTGCTTCTGCGTATCCCTTAATATTGTAACTTGTTTTGAACATTTTAGGGACCGCCGGCTTCTTCGTCTTTATGAACCAGTGAGCACAACCCTCCTTCCAATTCGGTTGTTCCTCCCATTCAGTATCTTCCACCACGCTCTCATCATCCAACTCTGGTCTCTCAACCTCCGGAATCTCGTGTTCCACGGAGTCATCATCAATCTCCCCTTCCTCTAACACATTTTCAATAGTAATCTGCTCTCCGATCCTCTCGATCTCATCAACCGGCAGCACATCATCTTCATTCATAAACTCATCATCATCCTCATCCAACTCTTTCAACGCATCTATAACATCTTCAACATCAGCATCTACAGCGTCGTCACCGGCTGCACTTGTAGACTCCCCCTCAACTGTGGAAGCCCCAAGAGCCTGAGAGATTCTTGGCAGCTCACCACCTGCACCTTCCGGTGCATTGGGATCATCGTCTTGATCTTCTCTCCGTTTTGTCCTCAACTCATCTCCCCTACAAGTCTTCTCCCCCTGAGATGCCAAGAATGCCTTGAAGGCATCTATCACTTTTCCGTGTTCAACCAGGAGGGCTGCTTGTAGTCGATTGGATTCCACTAGGCGTTCAATGGTCTTTGACTGTACATCAACAATCCGCTCTAGCGATGTAATCCTTTCGGAATCTGAAGTAGGCGTTGGAGTTGGCGGGACATCAGCAGCAGAAGTGACCGCAGGTGGTACACTTGGTAACCCTGCAGTAGTAGTGACGGTCGACTCAACAAATCGTGCAACTACCACCGGTGGAGTAAGCGATTGGGGTGGTAGAGACACAACTGCTGGGGCCGACGTCTCGACGGCAGTAACCTGTGCTGTAGTAGGAATAAGAGACATACCAGACAAGGCGGGTGGAGCAAAACGTACTAGCCTTGAAGATTCTCCAGCTCCCGAACCCATACCTGTCCGTTCTCTTCGTGAACGTCTGAGCACAAGCTGAACCGCTTCTTCTTCATCAACTTCCTCATCATCCTCGTCAACAGTTCTCGGCCTCTTTCCAGTAGTCCTCTCCCGAGACACCATCAGTCGTCTCGCTTCAGCAAATGTTTCGTCAAGATCGGAGTCAGCTACCGAAGTAACTGCTCTAGTAACCTCCATGACCTGAGAACCTGAGACATCCATATCAAACAATCCATGGCCGCAAAAAGCAGCATCAAGATCGACATCTTCAGTAGTAGGCACAGCAGCTGGCACAGCAGCAGAAACAAGCGTAGATACAACAGGAGCAGCTGGTACAGCATGGGGTGCTGCCGCCTGATGTGGCTGTGGGTCTCTGAACTCGTCCCCTCCTGCAGGAACATACCCCGGGTTGATAAGATACCCGAACAGTGGAGTATGCCTGGGACGCAGCTCAGGCTTGCTACGTGTGCTCGAAGTCCGACACTGAGCGAAGATACGTTTCGTCACACATTCGACGTATCTTATAGGGCGTCTCTGCGGTAGCGACGGAGCGACATGATTAAGAATCATTTGTAAGAACCGAGGATACATGATAAATCGCTCGCGCGCCACCGCCCTCCTCTGACGATCAATCTCGTAAAATATCAGCTGACTAAACGAATATCGTCTGTTGTAAGTCAGCGCAATCATGGCAGACTGCATCGTCGCGCCCATCCCATCCGTTCCTGCCTTCCTCCCAGACATGCATACAATCAATACATGCATCAGGAAGCGCCACTGATCCAGCAAAAACCCTTTCCTCCTCTGCGTGTCCCCCAACGGTCCTGAATAACACATCCTCAGGTACGCTCCATCACGAAACGGAGCTACGAACTCCGTTGAGTCATCCCTTGTTTCTTCTCCAAATTGCAAAGCCAACCGTATATCTTCAGAAGAAAACTGTATATTATGACCATTTATGGTTGCTCGCATCACTGGGGGCTCAGGCCTGCAATCATAATATACCGTCTGCCAGAAGTCATCTATGTTAGGCAGTGAAATGGGCAGGGTATTTGTGATCGCATGAAAGATCCTTGAGCGCTGGAGAAACATGATTATCTCCCTGTAGTCTTCCACAAATCTTGCGTCTGGATCTAGCGTGATGTACTGGTTATGGGCCGGAAAGAACTGTCTTTGATCATCACCGTCATCACCACCAGCACCGCCAACAGCAGCCATATCTGCACAAAACAAAACAAGTTAGAGAACGGTTAATCAACTCACAAGTTCGCTTTGTACCACGAGCGAAGTTGTGATTAAACCTGTACAGGCGAACTTAAAGGTGAGGCGAAGTTGGGAACAACTTCGCTTCATCTGTAAGTTCGTCTAAAACCTGTTAAGTGAATTGATATAGGCGAAGTTGATGATAACTTCGCCTTATCACAACATCGCCTCAGGCGAACTTAAGTTCAAGGCGAAGTTACGGATAACTTCGCCACAGGCGAAATTAAGCTTCAGGCGAAGTTGTGGTTAACTTCGCCTAAACCCAAACTTCGCCTGAATCTGAAACAGCGACTGTTCAGATTCAAAGGGTCCAGATCCGATGTTTTTGCAACGATTTGACGATCCAGGAGTGAAGAACAACATATATTAATGGTTTTGAGACGTAAAGATCGTCCATGAAGACCTATCACAAGGTTGAAAAACTAGGGTTTGAAGGTCCGACGACCCTAGGTCTCGAACCGGGTAAAAACTATAAAGAACGAGAATGTTTGTGAAAGATTTCGACCCCACATACCGTCAAGAATAACAGAAGCTGGAATCAAAGATCGAAAACGGAATGGAAACAAGATCGCCGGAAATCTTCTCTGATTATAAGTTCGCCGGAAAAAGTTGAAAATAATGATATAGGTACTGTTTAAAAACCCTTATATAGGTTCAGTGTTGGTCAGGCGAAGTTAAGGATAACTTCGCCTAGGCGAAGTTGAGCACAAGTTCGCCTGATTCAACAACTTCGCCTATATATTCAGAATCAACCCTTAAGGTTTGAAAATCTTTCACTTAACATTAGAAGCTTCCAAAAAGAGTTAAACAAATATGATCATGTCCAAGTAACCAGTTACACAATAATACAAAAATAGAAAAACTTATAAAAATTTAACGAAATAAGGGATCAAATTTCAGTCTAGTCAGGGACCACTACGTTTTTAGAAAAGATCCTAACAGGAATCATACTAACTACGTGACTGTCACATAGATCCGTGTTTAGCTGTATTATGACATATAGAGACAGGTTGTAAGCAGGTAATATACTTAAGATGGTTTTCATCGTTTCTGTGATACGAGTTAGGTTCAATTAATCCTTAAAATTTAAGTGGGCAACAACTCAGAAATAGTGATGCCTCCTATCTATCCTCAAAGCGTATTTGGCTTTCCCCAAGTCACCCCGAATTGACTTCGACTCATAGTGTCTGATTATCTTGTATGTATTCTTCTTCTGTTTCCCGTTCTTTATCTTGCTCTAAGATAGAGAAGTTTTGAATTTATGATCACTAATATGTTACAATAACTCAAAATTTTATTTTTTTTTTATTTTTTTTTATTTTTTATTATTATTTTTTTTTTTTGAACATATACTTCAAAGTAGAATTTTACTGCAAGTCCCGAATCTGGATCACTGCAGTGTCTTGAAACGCTTTCTTCACGGGAATCAGAACACATATGGGCTCGTGTATGACTGGGTAATCGCTTTTCTGCCTATCATTCGAAAAGATATATATGAAGACACACAAAACTCTTAAGGAGTTTCCACGTAAAATCAAGTAAAATTAGTTTGTATCACATCTATTTTTACGCACCATAAAAAGTTACCATGACATACAATGATTGTCCTAAAGCCTTTTAAGCCTAATAACTTCACCAGTTAAGCACACACAATCAGTATATATATCATTTTCCAAGGTTAGATCAATTTTCTGTTAAACATAGCACATTTACTTCATACGACGTAATAGACTTGAAAAGTAATTTCATTTCCCATAACAAAACTTTTGACTTCAGTCACCCCGATCAAGTCAAAGTCTTCAGGTAAACGGCAATCCTGAAGATCCAATGGATCAACTGGACAGACCACATACAAGTATGTGTCCTTCTAACTATGTATGACCGACTAATTTTCAGCGACAGAAAGAAAACATATCATAACTGCCCCAGTCACTTTCAGTCTTCTGGTTAATGGCGATCCTCATTCTCTAAGTAGAGACGAGGACCAAAACATATCCGAGGATATGTCCATCAAACTGAGGTAACCAACTAATTTTAAGCAATAATGACTTTTTTTTTTTTTAAATAAATAAACACAAAGACATGGTTACTCGGGATTGATCATCCCGTTCAACTCAATTAGGTTTTGAAATCTGGATTTATCAAACGCTTTTGTAAACAAATCAGCAAAATTTTCCAGTGTATCAACCTTTTCGATCTTGATCAGTTTCTTCTCAGCACAATCCCGTATGAAGTGATGACGAATGTCAATATGCTTAGTTTTACTGTGCTTCACGGGATTGTTAATTACTGAGATGGCGGCAGTGTTATCAATTAAAATAGGAGTGAGTAAGAAATTCAGACCATAGTCGCGCAATTGTTGCTGAATCCACAAAACCTGAGAGCAGCAGTTGGATGCTGCCATGTATTCAGCTTCGCATGTTGAAATTGCAACTGATGTCTGTTTCTTGCACTGCCAGGAAACTAATCTTCCTCCAAGAAACTGACAGCCTCCTGTGGTTGACTTCCGACTCTGATTGCATCCTCCATAATCAGAATCTGTATATGCCACCAGTTCAACGTCTCCTCCCTTCGGGTACCACAACCCCAGCTTCGGCTTGCCCTTGAGATACCGTAGTATCCTCTTCGCACCTTTCAAATGAGATTCTTTTGGATTTGCCTGAAAACGTGCACAAAGACAAACAACAAACATTATATCAGGCCTAGAAGCAGTTAAATACATTAATGAACCTATTATCGCCCGATACAGAGTTGGGTCCACATCTGCGTCACCATCTGATTCACCGCCCAATTTGTGATTGACGCAGATTGGAGTGTCATATGGAGAACTGTCCTCCATCTTGAATCTCTTGAGCACATCATGAACGTACTTCGTCTGATGAATGAACATCCCGTCCTTCTTCTGATCAACCTGCAATCCTAGAAAGAAAGTTAGTTCACCCATAGCACTCATCTCGAATCGTTTCTTCATGACAGCCTCAAAATCCTGACACATGGATGCTCTTGATGCAGCAAAAATGATATCATCCACGTAGACTTGAACCAGCAGGAAGTCACATCCTTCTTTCTTCACAAACAACGTACTGTCGATCAATCCCCTTTCAAAACCATTTTCCAGCAAGTAGTCTGATAACGTTGAATACCAGGCACGAGGTGCCTGATGTAATCCATATAGCGCCTTGCTCAACTTGTATACGTGATCAGGAAAGTCTGGGTCAGGAAAACCCGGAGGTTGCTCAACATACACAACCTCATCAACTTTCCCATTTAGGAATGCGCTCTTCACATCCAACTGAAATACCTTCATCTTTTTAAATGCAGCAAACGCCAAAAACAATCGAATCGCTTCTAACCGGGCGACAGGAGCGAACACCTCATTGTAATCAATACCCTCTTGCTGATTAAAACCTTTAACAACCAGCCTCGCCTTATTTCTTATGATAATCCCCTTATCATCTCTCTTGCACTTGAACACCCATTTTGTGCTTATAGCATGCACATTCCTTGGTTTTTCAACCAAAGTCCAGACTTCCATCTTCTCGAATTGAGCCAACTCTTCTTGCATGGCCTCGACCCACGAGCTGTCCTTAAGAGCCATTTGATAATTTTTCGGTTCAATCTGGCTAATAAAGCAGGAGTACAAACATTCGTTCATTATACCCGTTTCTTTTATGCTTGTATAAACACAGGTGTGCTCATTCAAGCTACTTCTGGTTTGTACACTTGAGGACACATCACCTATAATATTCTCCAAAGGGTGATCTTTGTGAATTCTCGTGGTCGGAACAGCACCGACATGCAAATTATCTTCCAAATTTGAAGAGATCTCATCAATGGTTGTTTCTGGCTGAGAGTGAAATGGATTGATAAACTCATCTTCAGGAAAGGCAGCAGGGGTATCAAAAGTGTTTGATGTGGAAGGTTGACTTTTCTCAATAAGCTGTCGTTGCAATAGATTCTCTTCCTCATCAAGTATCATCTTCGTCACAGCTCTTTCGTCTTCTTCAGAAATTTCCAAATCAGGTACGTTAAACGACTTAAAAAGCTTAACATAGTCGAAAAGCTCAGCAGGTCCATTGCTTGGTTTTGGCGATTGGTAACTAGTAATGTCGGTGTTACAAACCACCTCCACCTTGCAAGTCGACGTATTGAAGACCCGTCTATTAGGAGTCCCAACTACATAACCGACTAAGATTCCTTCATCAGCTACTTCACCAAATTTCGAATTAGTCTTCAAAATCGAACAAGCAGACCCGAATGGTTCAAGACCACACAAGTTGGGCTTCCTTCCATGCATAAGCTCGTAACAAGTTTTTCCAAGTCTCTTAATGGTTAACACCCTATTCAGAACATAGCAGGCTGTAGCAACTGCTTCAGCCCAGAACATCACAGGAAGCTTCGAATCTGCCAGCATAGTTCTGGCTCCTTCAATTAACGTTCGGTTCTTCCTTTCAGCCACTCCATTCTGTTGCGGAGTATACGGAGCGCTGTATTGATGTTCAATTCCCTTCTGAAGACAGAAGATTTCCATTTCAAAGTTCTTGAACTCTGTCCCATTGTCACTTCTGATGTATTTAACTGATTTACTCATGACGTTCTCAACTTTTGTAATTAGATTCTTCACCATTTGAGCCGTCTCATCTTTCGTTTTCAGAAAATATACCCACGAATATCGCGAGTAGTCATCAGTGATCACCAAGCAGTAAGAGGTACCTCCTAGACTTTGTACATTCACGGGACCGAAGAGATCCATATGAAGTAGTTCTAGAGTACCGGCAATTGAGTTAATCTTCTTGGTGAGATGGGATTTCTTGTGTTGCTTTCCCTTCTTGCATGCTATACATTTGTCTTCAAAGTTAAAACTTTTTAAGGGAACGCCCATCACAAGCCCATTCTTGACAATGAAGTTCATCTTCCGAAGATGAATATGTCCCATTCTCCTGTGCCACAATTCTGATTCTGATTCGCTTGCTTTTGTCATTAAACAAGATTCTCCGGTGGCCATTTCAGTAGACCTCATGTCCATCACATATGTATTCGTTTCACGTGGAGCTTTCATAACTATCCATTCGTCTGGTATCTGAAAACCAGGCTTCAATACTATCGCTTCATTCTTCGTGAAATGGACAGTGTAATCTTTATCGCAAATCTGCGACACACTCAGCAGATTGTGCTTTAATTCCTCCACAAAATTCACATTCTCCAGAGTCATTCTCCCATTTGACACTGTTCCTCTACCAGTAATCCTTCCTCCGCTCTCACCAGCAAAACTAACTCTTGCTCCCTGAACAGGTTTTAAATCTTGCAACAAGTGTTTGTTGCCCGTCATGTGCCGGGAACAGCCGCTATCTACAATCCAAAGATTGTTGGCAGCCCTGTTCAACTGTTCCTGCACAATAAAACAAATAGTTAGAATCTTGGGACCCAAGACCAATTGGTCTTGGATCGATACGTCCCGTACCCTGGCTTACTCAAGTTAGCATAAGGATAATTTCTGTAAGTCCCGTTAGGAAATCTCCTTGCAGATTGAGTGTAATGCCTCCCAAACCTATGTGAATTGAAAGTGTTATATCTTGTGGTTTGGTTGAAAAACTGAGGTTTGTTTTTATGAAAACTTGAATTAGTTACATTTTGGCCCTTTGAAAAGTTTTCATTTTTAGCAGTAACAAAATGACGCTTATCCTCAGTTTTATTTGGCCTCACACCTCTGAATCTCGGCTTCAGAGGGCAATCTGCAACTAGATGTCCTAATTTGTTACATCTAAAGCAACACCGGCTCTCCTTTTTCTTGTCAAATGTTGGTTTGGATGTAGAGGCAGTGTTACCAGCCGTTTGTCTCACATAAGGTGGGACGTACGGATTGAGTGGAGAACTCTTTTTAGAAATGTTATTCTTATCTCCACCGGTGGGTAACCCTACCTTCTCTTTTGTCTGACCAGATTCAGACAACTTATCCGATTCCGATGAGACTGGACTCGAGACAGAAACTTTCACATTTGAAACAGGCGAACTCGTTTCGCCACAGCTAACACTTGGTTCTATATTTGTAACCTTGATGGGAGTTGTCTGAGTAACCTTGAAATCAACAGATTTCTGAACACTCGAATTATAAGTATAGTTGTGGTTAAAGGGTGGTGGAACCTCGTGATAACCGATTCCTCCCCTCTTTGCAGAGGTACCTTGATCACTCACTAGGTGATCAAGGATGGCCGAGGAATTCCTGAACTGCTCAAGTTTGCGGTTCAGTTCCACCACCTTCACCTGGTGGTCAGCAATCTGTTTATCCCGATCAGCAATCAATTTAGTTTTTTCTTCTAAAACTTCATAACTAAGATCAATTATTTCAATTTTCTCAGCAAGTTTAGTTTTTAAGCTTTGAATATCTTTTTCACATGCTTTTATTTTAATTTTATAACTGTTTTCTCTTGCTTTCGTAAAATGGTGATCTTCTTTAATAGTTTTAAAATCAGCATCTAAACGGACGTACTGATCAGTCATTGTTGTTAGTTGCTCAGACAAATTTTCACAATTAGTACAAATATTCTTATTACTTACCTCGGAGCGATTGTCCTTGTCATCTGCCATGAAAGCTGTTTCTTCTTCAGTAGCTTTCTCATTTCCATCTACCTTCTCACATTCTTCAACTTCAGCCTCAGCCATGTTCGCTTGCTCACCAGATTCATTTGAATGCAGGTTCCAGTTGTACTCACCTGCTTCTCTGGTCAACATGGCATTAATCTCTCGGTTAAATCCAGAGTGTTGTGTAGGCCGACCTTGTCCACGTTCAACTCTCTCATTTCTGCATTCTTTGGCAAAGTGCCCGTATTGCTGACAATTATAGCACCTTACCTTAGATTTGTCGAATCCAGGCCTACCTCCAACAAACTTTCTCCCAGTTTTATTCATAAACCGTTTAACTCGCCTCACAATCATTGCCATTTGCCATTGCAAATCCATCTCCTCCAGATCATCAGCATCGATCTGGTCGTAATCCTCATCTAGAGCAGCAGGGTCCACAATCTTCCCTTGTATGTAGTTCTCATATGAAGCAATAAAAGAAGCATAGACTGCAAACTGCTCTTCAGCAGATTTGACACTCATTGGCATTTTGGAATAGTTATTGCTTGAGGCATTTGCAGAGAAACCACTTGTGGATGCTTGAGGCTTTGAAGTACTTGATCCTCCAGTAACGAAACAGTCATCACCATTCGAGTTTACAGAAACGTTTCCTTCATGAGAAGAGTCAGAACCTGACTCCCCTTTTGAGTAATAAGCAGCTGATTCAGGTCTCGAACTTGAGCCTGAGTTAACCTTTGCACCATACATACCAGGGTCTTGTATCTGATCTGTTGGTGTTTCTTTTCGAACCATATTAAGCTCATAAGTTCTGAGCTTGTTTACTGCCGTTTCCAGATCATAATTAGGAAAGTCTCTGTCTTCCCTCATAAGAACGGTGTACATTTCCCACTTCGGTGGGAGAGCATCGAGAAGCTTTTCAACGATCTCTTCTTCTCGGTAAGCAATCGAATAATTGCTAAGCTCTGTCATTAGATGATAGTATCTGGTGATAATATCATCCAGTGATTCGTTCTTCAAAAATTTGAAGACGGAGAATTGAGTCTTCAAAAGTTTAATCTTTGATGCACTGATACCTACGTTCCCCTCGAATCTATTTTCAAGAGCATCCCAAAGCTCTCTCGCAGAAGTGTACTTTCGGAACGTATGGAGAACCTCTTGAGGAAGTGCCATTGTTATCGCAGCATGGGCCTTGCTCTCGGCCTCATACATTTTCTTTTCTTCGTCCTCCATTTTGCTATACTTCTTAACCACATCACGACCTTCGTATTGCATAGTTGGAGGGATATATCCATCCTGGATGCACACCCACATTTTTGCATCCTGATATTTAATGTATTGGATGAATCTGTCCTTCCATGCCACGAAGTCAGTTCCTTTCATCAACCTCGGGGCCTTAGTGGCTGACCCCGCTTCTACTTCCATCTTGACCAAATCGGAGATGTTAATTGACGACATCTTTGCTAAAACACGAAAACCCGAAAATTTAAAAAAAATCTTCCAAACAGCACAGTAGGCGAAGTTAAGAATAACTTCGCTGAAAGTTAACTTCGCTGGATCTTAAATTCGCTTGACTGGGCGAAGTTAAAAATAACTTCGCTTAGAATGAGCGAACTTAGGAGGTAAGCGAACTTGGGAGGTAAGCGAAGTTGAGGATAACTTCGCTGAGGCGAACTTATGAGGGTAGGCGAAGTTGTGGTTAACTTCGCTTAATCCTTATATCTTCGCCGAAACCCTACTTCCGGTGACGGCAACTTCGCCTGAAGAACTGTAACTTCGCCCGATGAACAAGGAAACTGTTCAGATCTGATTTCGTCAATCTAGCAGTTTCCGATCGATGTAATGGCTTGAAAATGACTGTCAAACACGAATATAACACACTCCCAATAAAAACACGTCCCGCGAATAGGTCAAACGAGACGTTTTCTACACCCGCGTGAAATCCCGAACCTCACAATCGAGCCGATGGCTCTGATACCAATTGTAGGCTCCTGGACGGATCGTACACGAGATGTCGCTAACAACGCAGGTGCGGAATCCCTGCGTAGTTAGATACGAGTGCAGAATATGTAAATTAAATATACGAGCAATAACCGAAACACGTTATATTGATAACACGAACACGTGACTCCAGGTCACTATTACAGACACTAGCAAACACGAACACTCAAACTGAACGGCTGAAACGAAACCCTAAAAACCAAACACATATACTGTTACGGCGAACAGTATATAAACACGACAACTTCGCCTCAGGCGAAGTTGTCATTAACTTCGCTTGTTCAACAAGTTCGCCTGAGCGAACTTGTTGACAACTTCGCTTGTTACAAAAACATAAACATAATCAAAAACATAATTACATTACAGACTCGATTACAAATGCTAGACTATGAACTACTGACACACATGTACCAACACAAGGGAGGAACAAATGTATGACTAACAGCGGATTTTGATCAAGTTAGTAATTTAAATTGTACAAGGTACAGCAGTGATCAAGTTTAATGACTTTGGGTTTGCTCAAAAAGCAAATGAAATATTCATGCATATGAATACCCAGATGATTAAGCTGCATAAAGACTCACAGTGTCCAGAACCTCAACGCTTGTTATTTGCTTTATTTTATTTTTGGGTGATCAAACAAATATAAGGCTTGAGTATGACACGTTATTACATCACTGAGATTTTTGCTAGAGACTAACACCTCTTTCAACTTGGCATTTCTTTATGTTTATATCATATATTTTACTCTAATAGCTTGTTTAAGACCTACCAATGCACCAATGCAATTAAGCACTCAGTCTTTTAAGCTTTTTTCTTGTTGGATATGGGGTCAAAACAATCAATGTACTATCATTTTCTTTTTTTGCTTCAAAAACTCAAAATTTTGAGGAGCATAAAACAAAATAAATTTAATAGTCCCAGTTACATTAAGTCTATAAATTAATGGCTAACCTATCAATTCACAAGTGAATAATAGGACCAAAACATCAAGCATGCTTCACAAACTTAAATAACCGACATAATTATCAGCGAGAAAATAAATAAAATGCATAACGAACGCCACAACTACTTTCCATTATCAGGTGAATGACTATCCCAAACATTTACAAGTAAATCTCAGGGCCAAACATATACAAGTATATGTCCTTCAAATATGAGTAATTGATATACTTTTCAGCGAACGTATGCAAAATTCTTTTTGGTTTTTCTCTTTACATACATAAAACAGAATCTTTTTATCTTTTTCAATTTTCTTATAAACATAAGAACTTCACAATCTTTTTGGATTTTCGAATTTTTCTTTACAAACAGAAAACACAATATTTTTGGTTACGCACTAATAATTTTACCCACTTTCTGACGTTTGAACCATCTTTCAATATCATCATCAGTTATTTCTGCAAGTGAGTGAACTGTCCGCTTACACTTCAAGATCTTTTCCAGTTCATCCTCGATTTCTTTAAATGTATGCTCATCAAATGCTGGAGCACCTTGATCAACATTAGTGTGTTGAAACAAGTCAAGGTACTCCTGAGCAGTGACATCTTCCACCTCGATATCCTCATCTTCATAAATAAAATCCGTATTCATCTGAATAGACGGATCATCTTCCAAACCTTCCTCATTAACTACTTCAACATCGGGCTCAGTCTCCAAAGCATTTAATTGATCATCATTCAGCCCAAGCAGTATAGAAATCTGCTCTCGTGTCAGAGACCTGTCGACAAACTCACCTTCCTCTATATCATCCTTAATCACCATGCTTCTAATCACCCACGATCCATCCATAAATATTACCGTGCCGGCTTCAATCATCAATATTAGTTTAGCAGCCGAATAATCACGATACACAATAATCTGTTTCTCTGAATCGTCAACAGAACTCGTACCCGCACCAGACGCAGGGTCTTGAGCTTGTTTAGTCTCACCCCCAGCACCAGTCTCATCATCAGAATCTTCCTCATTATTCTTGATCTTTTTCAAAGCATCATCTTTGTAAGTTAATTGAAGGATCAGATCCTCTTTCTCTTTAATCTTCACCCCCCTGAGACTCAACAATCTCACGTAGGGCCTTTGTTTCCTTTTGACAGAAAGAAACATAGCTGACTAGTTTCTTCTGATTCTCCATGAGGCGTTCTTGATTTAACCGATCAGCATTCATCTGGTTCACATATAAATGGAGAAGATTTAAAAGCATTTCTTTTGACAGAAAGAAACATAGCTGACTAGTTTCTTCTGATTCTCCATGAGGCGTTCTTGATTTAACCGATCAGCATTCATCTGGTTCTCATATAAATGGAAAAGATTTAAAAGCATTTCTGTTTGTCGATGTGGTGGCATAGCATACAAGGATGGATGAATTGGTTGGATTGGACCTTGAGCCCTTGTAATTCTCATAAATGAGAGATCACTAGGAGGAGGAGAAGGAGGCCTCACAGGTATGGTTGGAGGAGTTGTAGACACAGTAGCAGTTGGCAATGGTATTTCAGTTAATGCTGACTGAGGTATCATGTCCCATTGCTTATGAGAGGGTCGTCAAAGTCATTGCCGGAGTGCTAGTTGCAATTGGCACTACCGGGCTTTAAATCGTTGTTTGACAAAGTGTAGGCACACCAATAATTACACCAGCCCCAGCAGACACACGTCTCTTTTTAGATGGCTCACCAGTTGCCACAGCTTTCCCTTTTCTTTTTCTTTCTAATTGAGCCTTAATGGTGGCGGCTAATGCAACATCAATTGCATCTTATTGTTCTTTAAGAGCGGCATCACCAGCACCACCATTTCCACCATCATTCCCATCACCACCATCATTTCCATCATCACCATCGTTCCCACCTTCTCCTTCCTCACACTAGGAATCTGAATCATCATGAATCCAGCGATCCTCGGAAGGACATACATAATTAGGATCAACAATATGACCAATCATTCATTTATCCGCTGGCCTTGCCTTTCGATAGATAGCCATTCTACGTACTGTGTCGGCCATTATGTGTTCCATTTTAAGCTTATCATTCACCAAGGTTTGATCAATTTCTAAATTAGGTATCAAGTCTTGAATAATCAGCTGTAGAAACCAAGGATACATTAAAAACTTCTTCTTCTGGTCCGTCTGCTGAACTTGTTCTGCCAAATGATCGAATAGAAGTTCAGAGTAGTTGAATGGCTTGTTGTGGATTAAAGCCACAAAGGCTGACTGTAAACTGAGTCGACATTCATCAAAGCCACCCCGACGGCCACTCATACAGTGAATAAGAACATGGAGAAGATATTTGTATGGTGGACACAATCCATTCTTGTTCAGCATAGATTTATGAACGTCTCCACCATAACGTACACGAGTAAACAAACCCCTGACCAATTGCCTATCGAATTCACTCGGGTTATTATCAGTATCAACAAATCGAAGCACACGACGAACTACTTCAACATCAAAAGTAATTGGAATGTCATTAATCGAGGCTTGAATATGCTTCTCTTCCTCCACATACGCAGCAGTATCCCAAAACTGTCTGATAATACTCAGATACACCATAGGTCGAGCAGTGATGGCGTAATGTATCGCTGATCGTCTTAGAAAGGCCAACATATCTCCAAATGTAGCTATATCAGCAATGTGTGAGTCAACATAAGCACAAATGTTGTGCTTTTTGTCAAATGGTAGTAAGATAACATTATCTTGTTGTTCTTGTTGTGGTGGTTGATCTTGTGGAGGTTGTTCTGGTGGTGGTTGTTCGTGTTGTCCTTGATCAGCTATTGGTGGTTCTTGATTTACTTGATCAGCCATGTTTACTGTATAAGTAAAAGCGAATATGAGAATACGTAGAATTGTATTCAATGTCAAAATATGACAACTTATTTATAAGTGGTGTAATCAATGTCATAAGATGTATGTATTTAGGTTATATACGCGTTTAGACGATTGAAATACTTTATAAAATTTATAAATGAATTTTAAAATTAATTACATAATTAAGATTGAATGTCATTCGTTAAATATCCCACTGATTCGTTACTATACAATAACGAATTGTGCAATTCGCTATCAAGTAAATAAACCAACGAAGTAGCCTTAGAGAATTACTAATCAAACTGACGAACTAAGAATCTAGTTCGTTATAATTTTTCTTCGCTAAGCTAGTTCGTATATGTCCTTAACGAATTGGACACAAAACAATTCCAATTCGCTAAGGGGAACGAATGGTCCATTAAAGAGACTTAACGTTTGACTTCTCATAGTCAAGGTCAAAATTAAGATGAACACAGATAGTCAACAATATAAATCCATAAGAAATTAGTCCATAACTATCGTTGAATCATCAAAACAATGAACGTGTTGAGCTCGGTAACACACAATTAAGCTTATGGTGATGAGATTGAGACTCAAAACCCAGAGATACTGAGGGTAACCAGAGCAAACAAACACACAGAAACTATGAAAACAAAATCAACCCGGCAAACTCTAATCAAACGTCGATTAAAGTCCACCAAGGGTATCGGAATCACATTCCGATTACATTGAAACATTAATAAGCTATATAATCACAATGAGCCATAAACAAATCAGGGTTTAAAGATTCGGAAAACCCTTAGACCACAAAAGTACATAATTCATCTATCAAATAACACTCATTTTTGACGAAAAACATATCGCCGTGACCATCTATACCTGAGAATCACAAAGATATACTTGAAATGTTAAAATATGAAAGTCGAGATTTCAGAGAAAATTTTGAATAGGGTGACTTTAGAGTGAAGGAAGAAGACAAACAGTGAGGGACTATTCGTGTTTCTTGTCCTATATAGCTTAACACGCTACCCGAGGTATATAGTGGATGAATTACGCAATTAGTATGAATTTTAAATAACGAATTAGCTGAATCGCTATTCCAGTTCGTTACTTTATGGTAGCAAACAAGACAAGATAAGTGTCTCTGATTCGTTAAATATGTATAACGAAGAAGGGATGATTCGTTACAGAGTGCGGAAGCGAATTAGGTGAGCGAACTAGAAACCAGTTCGCTAAAGAATCACTTAGTTCGTTATCAATAATTAACGACTTAGTGTTAACGAGTTAAACACTTTATTTAATTTTAAATTAAATAATTAAATGTATTAAATAAATGAATTAAATAAATAAAATAAATAATTCTGAATTATCGAGAACCTTTTTATCTCGAAAATTGAATACTTTAAAAACATTTCATTTTTACGAAACATAACTTAAAATAATATATAAAGGGAGAAAGATAAAATCTTTTTGGTATTTTGGAAAAAATTTAAAGAATGTATGTACAAAGAAATACCCGAACATTTAAAAATTGAACAATCTTTTTGTGTTTTTCTATGATTTTAATAAAAACAATACATATTTTTTTTTTGTTGAGTTTGAGCAGAGAATCATATTGACCAAATTGCCCATCTATCTCAGTTTTATATTTCAGCGATATTATGACTGGCGTTAAGTCGGTCGTTGGTATTATTGTCCACTTAAATCTAATAACAAATTTTCAAGTGTTTTTGTGATATGATTAATTGGTTCAATTATAACACAGAATATCAGAAACTATCAACCTCTAATCTCGGTTCAAGCTTAATTTGATTTTTGCCAAAACACCCCAACTTGTCTTAAATCATTATAGTGTTGATCAAAATTTTTTATACCAATTGAGAAATTTTGAGCAATGCATCAAGTTTCCTTGTATACCCTGGGGTCCGTTTCTTAATGGTATTAAGGCGCATACAAGAGAGGAACAAATGTATGACTAACAACGGATTTTGATCAAGTCAGTAATTTGGATTTGTACGAGGTACAACCGTGATCAAGTTTAATGACTTTGGGTTTGCTCTAAAAGCGAGTGAAATATTCATGCATATGAATACCCAGATGATTAAGCCGCATAAAGACTCCCAGTGTCCAGAATCCTAACGCTTGTTATTTGCTTTATTATATTTTGGTGATCAACAACTATAAGGCTTGAGTATGTCTGGTTATTACATTTCTGCCATCCTCACTGAGCCTTTTGCTAGAGACTAACACCCCTTTCAATTTGGCGTTTCTTTATGTTTATATCACATACTTTACTCTACTTGATTGTTTTAAGACCTACAAATGCACCAATGCAATTAAGCACACAGTCTTTTAAACTTACTTCTTGCTGGACTTGGGGTCAAGATAATCAATGTACTATCATTTTCCCTTTTTTCTTCAAAAACTCAAAAATTTTGAGGAGCATAAAACAAAATAAAGATAAATTTAATTGTCCCAGTTAACTTAAGTCTATAAATAAATGGCTGTTCTATCAATCCAACAAGTGAATAATAGGACCAAGACATGCAAGCATGCTTCACAAACTTAAATAACCGACATGATTTTCAGTAAGAAAATAATCTAAAAACGCATAACGAACGCCCCAACTATTTTCCATTATCAGGTAAATGGCTAACCTGAACATTTACAAGTAAATATCAGGACCAAACATATACACGTACATGTCCGTCAAATGTAGATAATTTACATAATTTTCAGCAAACGTATGCAAAAATCTTTTTGGATTTTCTCTATACAAACGTTAAAAACACAATATTTTTGTCTTTTTCAATATTCTTATAAACAAAATAAATTTCACATTCTTTTTGGATTTTCGGATTTTTCTGTACAAACTGAAAAGTACATTCTTTTTGTATTTTCAGATTTTAAAATGTTTTTGGTTTTTCAAGAAACATTTTAAAGGAAAATATTAAAGAAATAACAGTATTTTTGATTTTTCTGAATTTTCTAATGTTTTTGGATTAAGATTTTTTTAATGTTTTTGGGTTTTATCTATACAAACGAAAAACACAATCTTTTTGTATTTTCTAGATTTTCACCCCCTAAAACCAAAATAAATTTTAAAAGAAAAATTAACAGAAAATAAAGATAGTCATCCTTGTTTAAGGATATCAGCGGGGGTTTTCAATCCGTTTAAACCAAGCAAAAATTTAAAACATGTTTTGTCAAAAGCTTTGGTAAACAGATCGGCTTTTTGAAAGTCAGTATGTACTTTCTCAAGGTCAATCAACTTCTTCTCATAGCAATCCCGTATAAAGTGATATCGAATTTCGATATGTTTTGTTTTCGAATGTTGTACGGGATTCTTTGTGATAGAAATTGCAGCAGAATTATCAATTAGAATAGGAGTAGTAAGAAACTTCAAACCGTAGTCGCTAAGATGTTGTTGTATCCACAAAACATGGGAACAGCAACTCGAGGCTGCAACATACTCAGCTTCGGCGGTTGAAGTAGAGACCGTTGTCTGCTTCTTACACTGCCAGGAAACAAGCCGGTTTCCTAAAAATTGACATCCTGCAGTCGTTGATTTGAAGTTGATCTTGTAACCTCCATAGTCCGATTCTGAATAAGCAATAAGATCGAAAGTATCATCCTTGGGGTACCACAACCCGATGTCTGGATTTCCCCTCAAATACTGAAGAATTCTCTTGACTGTAGCTAGGTGAGTCACTCGTGGACTTGCTTGATACCTAGAAAAAAGACAAACAGCAAACATAATATCAGGGCGAGAAGCCGTTAGATACATTAAAGATCCGATCATGGCACGATAGAGGGTTGGATCAACGGTATCCTCCAATTCATCCGGTGATAAATTGTGACCCATGGGGAGAGGAGTAGAAGGGATTTTTCCGGCAGAAATCTTGAATCGGCTCAAGACATCCTTCACATACTTAGTCTGGTGAATGAAGATCCCGTTAGTAGACTGGTGAACCTGCAGCCCTAAAAAGAAATTCATCTCTCCCATCGAACTCATCTCGAACTTTGTTTGCATGGACTTCTCGAACTCCTTAGACAATGTGTCGTTTGTAGACCCAAAAATAATATCATAAAAATAAATCTGGACTAGGAGAAGATCATCACCAACAGTTTTATGAAATAAAGTGCAGTCAACTGTCCCTCTTTTGAAGCCGTTATTAGTTAGATGGTCGGCAAACGTGTCATACCAAGCTCTCGGGCTTGATGTAGACCATACAGGGCCTTGTTTAATCGGTAAACACGGTCCGGATACTCAGGATCTTCAAAACCAGGTGGTTGTTGGACAAACACCTCTTCGTGTAGTTCACCGTTGAGAAAAGCACTCTTAACATCCATTTGGTAGACCTTGATATTCTTATAAGCTGCATATGCCAGGAAGATTCGAATCGACTCTAATCTTGCAACTGGAGTATATACCTCTGTGTAATCAATTCCCTCCTGCTGATGAAACCCTTGCACCACTAGACATGCCTTGTTTCTGACAATCACACCTCGATCGTCTTTCTTACACTTATATACCCACTTAGTCGGAATCGCTTTCTTGACTCTAGCAGGCTTGTCTATTAAATCCCAAACACCCAAACGTGCAAATTGCTGTAATTCCTCTTGCATAGATTCTACCCAAGAAAGATCTTCAAGTGCCTTACGAGCTGTAGTTGGCTCAACTTGAGATAGAAAGCAAGTGAATTTAGCAAGATTTACAATTCCCGATGAATGTAACTCAGTATAAGAACACAATATGTTATTATCACTTGACGAAGCAACTTGATGACGTGTACGTACGCCCACATCAAGTTCTCCAATGATGTTTTCCTGTGGATGATAGCCATGAATCCGAAGTGTAGGATTCTCAAGAACAACAACATTATCAAATAAGTTAGTGTAATGTTCACCAAGTTCAGGAGATGAAACATTATCACTGTCAATGTTAATAACTTGATCGTCAACTTGATCATCATCAGAAAAAGTGGAAACATTATCGATAGCCACTGGAGAAGCAACTTGAGGTTCCTCAGTTGGAGCATCAGGTTGAGCTGCAACATTATTAGAACTTGAAAATCGTGGAATTGCCAAATGATCTTCAAAGTATGCTCGAACCAGGTCTTCGTCAATGTGTTCAGTTGATGGAGTAAATGAATTAAATAAACTATCGTAGTCAAACATCCAATTGGGACCTTTCCCTTGAGGAGGAGTTGTGTACTTTTAACAGTCCACATGGTACCACTCTTCAACACAACCGGATGTAAAGTTAAATACCCTTTTCTTTGGAGATGCATATCCCAAGAAATACCCTTCGATAGCTTGTTCTTCAAATTTACCCGCATCCATCTTCAACATAGTACACGGACACCCAAAAGGTTCCAAGTACTTTAAGTTAGGTTTTCGATTATTCAATAACTCATAGCTTGTCTTTTTGAGTCTTTTAACTGTTAGAACCCGATTAAGAGTATAGCAAGATGTATTCACCGCCTGATTCCAGAATTGGACGGGAAGCTTAGAATCAGCGAGCATTGTACGTGCAGTTTCAATCAAGGTTCGATTCTTTCGTTCGGCAACACCATTTTGTTGAGGTACATAAGGTGCATTGTATTCTCGATGAATTCCTTTTTGAACACAAAAGAAATCCAATACAGTGTTTTTGAATTTTGTACCATTATCACTTCGGATTCTCCTCACCTTTTGTTTGTAGAGTGATTCGATCTTGGTGACAAGGTTTTGTACCAAAACTGGTGTTTGATCTTTCGAACTCATAAATAACACCCATGAGTATCTCGAATAGTCATCAGTCACCACAAGATAATACCAATCCCCAGAAATACTCGCACGATTCACAGGACCAAACAAATCCATATGAAGTCTTTCTAGAGGAGTATTAATGGAATTCAATAATTTAGAAGGATGTGTCTTCTTCTTCTACTTGCCCATTTTACATGCAACGCAGTGATCGGATAATTTAAAATTCTTCAACGAGACACCTTCCACTAAATCATTAGTCATCAAATAAATCATCTTTCTCACATGTATGTGACCCATTCTACGATGCCATAAAATCGAGTCTTTCTCGGTTGCCTTCGAGACAAAACATGTTTCGATTGATGTGGATATCTTAGAGCTCATGTTCAAGACAAAAATATCATTCGATCGTGGTGACCGCATGACAACCATGTCCTCGGGAATAACATAACCCGGTTTTAAGATAAGACATTCTTTGTCAGTGAATATCGTTGTGTATTTTTTATCACAAATCTGCGATACACTTAATAAGTTATGATCAACTTTATCACAATAATTTACTTTCTCAAACGTGATGTGACCATTTGAAACTTCACCCTCTTGTGTGATCATGCCGCTATAATTCCCAGCAAATGCCACATAACCCCCTTGAATATTCCTCACGTTGGTTAATAGGTTGAGATTCCCAGTGATATGACGAGAACATCCATTATCCATTATCCAGTTTTCACCAGACACAGTCCTGGATGAACCCTACACACAAAATAAAGATGATTAGTTCAAAAAGGCAGCCCAGGCCTCAGTCTTGGGCACCTTTTGGTTTTGTCTTTGATCATTAACTCTAACAGAGTTCAAATGTTGTTCAGCCACTTGTGAATAAGTTATGGTCTTCCTAGAATTTCGTCTGAAGTAAGCTGCTTGAACAATGTTTGAATTCGTGTTCCTACAAATTGGCTCATGCGGAACAAACTTTGGTTTAACCTGACCATGTGTCTCATTAACATGAATAACCTTCCGTGGATTCACACATTAGAGAACATAATATGAGTGTCATCAGTATACGACACAGGTCGTTTCAGAATCTCCTTTACCAGTGGAATTGGTTTAGAGTTTTCCTTGATAAAAGAATGAAGATTCTGACAGCTCTTCTGATTACAATCCCTCACAACATGACCAAGTTGACCGCAAAGAAAACAGCTTCGCATGTCTACACGATGTTGTTGTGAAGTAGTTGGAATGAATGATGCAGAAGTTTGATGATGACTCACATTCTTGGTCATGCTCTTAGAAAACTCATCAGTTAATTCAGATTTCTTTTTCAAGTAAAAATCCAAATTAGAACAATTTGAAAAATTTTTCAATGTGTCTGTCCCAGTTGACTTCACAAAGTTGATTTTCTTAGCTTGTTTTAAAACATGCTTTGCCTTAGTCAATGGATCAGATGGTACTGATTTTTTATCTTGAGCATATCGACGTTCAAGATCTTGAATCTGTGACGTTTCATTGATAAAGACACTCTCAATAAGTTCAGGTTTAATGATGCTTATTGGAATATCTTTTTCTTTGAACACCGTGTCCATTCCTTTTAATTTAAAAACTATAATAGGTGAAGGCTTAGAACTAGGAGGATTAACAAACTGCATAAAGTCCTCATCAGAAATCTTAGGTTTATCTGACTTCTTTGCCTTTACTGGTTTAGTTTTTACCGGTTCTTTTTTTTTTCATGTGAGACTTGAATGAACCATACACTGCTTCCTCAAATTCTTGAGGTTTGCAAATAATATGATTAGAACTGGGGATGTTCTTATTCTTGTGTATTATCTCAAGTTCAAACATGTCCTCGATAATCACCTTGTCATCATTCTCAACAAAGACCTTTTTACTTTTAACATGAGGTTTTTGAGGAGCAATCTGGGCCTTAACAGTTTCTGTTTTAACTGATTTTTCTGGGTTAACTGACTTAGATTTCTCAGAAATCACAATTTCTTTCTCAATCAAATCCTCTTCTTTTCTAGCAAAAGGATTAATTTTGTAATCATTGTGAAATGGAGGTGGAATTTCAACAAAACCAATACCTTTCTTAGAATCCTTTTGTTTACCAGATACTTCAATAATTTCATTCAACAGAAAAGAAGAATTTCTAAAGTTTCCCAGTTTGTTCTTCAACTCAAGAACCTCATTCTCAAGCTCGGTTATCTTTGAACGATGTTTCAGAATTTTTTGAAACTTTTGGTCATTAATCATCATTTTCACAGATAACTCAGCTTTGAGATCGTGGTTACTTGTCGACAATGCTTCAATCTTTTCTCGAGATCTCATTTGAGATTCAAGAGATTGTCGATAAGTATCCTTTAGAGAAGCAATTTCTCTTACCAGATTATCATTTTGACTTTTCAAGGCTTCTAACTTAGGTTTGTTAGATTCACAATCAACACATGATACTTTAACAGATGAAGTAGCAGAGATAGAATGACTAACCTCATTGATTTTGGCCATGCAAGCAAATACTGTTGGAGGTTTGTCGCAAGAGTCGTCAGAATCAGATCTAGAATCATTATCAGAAGACATCTCACTCCCACTTGTATCTTGACAGTCTTTATGTAATCCAAACATAGCCAGATTTGCTTGAGCATCATTACATAGTAACCGTTGTGACCAGTCATTACCATCTGCTAACATTGCTTGTGTTGTAGAAGAAGAAGGTTTCTTTTCAGCATCACTACCTCGGGGTGTAGAAGAATTTTGACCATGAGAACCAGTGTATTCTTTCTTTAGCTTGTCACATTCCTTTGCGAAATGTCCAAATTCTTGACAATTATAGCATTTTACATTCAATTTGTCAAAACCTAAATTCTTGTTTAAAGCTGGAAGATCTTTTCCAGTTCTCTGCATGAATCTTTTAACTTTACGGACAATCATAGCCATGTTCCATTTTAAATCCATGATTTCCAAATCATCAGGATCTATCTGATCATAATCCTCATCAGTTAAATCACTTGTGGCAATCTTACTACTTACCAAGTTTTCATATGAGGACATGAAAGCTGTCAGAAAAGCAAAGTTTTGCTCAGCTTCCTTCATATTAACACTAGGTGTTGAAGCAAATGGATTAGTAGTAGTTGAACTCCCAGAACCACCAGACAATCCAGAATTACCAGCAGAATAGAAACAAACTTTTGGATCATTGAACATAGTTGATTCTTTTTCACTTGTAGCTTGGGTAAGAAAATCATTGATTGGAGAAATTGATGAACTAAGAGGCATACTTCCACCATAGAAAGCTGGATCTTGATTTTCCTTGGAAGATTTTTTGACACTTAAGATCATATTCTCTAGCTTCGATCTTTTGTAAAATTCAAGTGCAGTCAAGTCTTCGTTCAAGATGTAGTCATTCTCTTTCAAGATCATGAGAAATGTTGAATAAGAACTTGGAAGCACACTCTTAATAGTGTCAATTTTATCTGTTTCAGAAATTTCCAATTTCATCTTGTCCAATTCAGCAATTAAATGAATAAACCTTGTAATCATCTCTTCAACTGTTTCTCCCTTCAATAGATTAAAGTTTCGAAAATGAAACTTGAGCATTACTTTCTTACTCTCAGCTGTGTTCCACATACTTCTCATACGAAGATGTTGTAATAGAGAAGCATATCTCTTTATGTTACCCACTTGATGAAAGATATTTTCTGGCAATGCCATAGTGAGAGTGGAATAAGCTTTTGTTTCGATTTCTAAAGCTTTCTTTTCTTCTTGAGAATTTTGAGATACAACTTTAGGAACAAAACCAATAGTATCATCACCAATTAACGGTTCCTTATAAACTTCATCGAGACAATATGAGCAGTCAGGATGAACAGATCCCAAATGTGCACGAAATCGAGGTTTCCATTTGGCAAAGTCACTAAACTTCATCAATATTGGACATTTAGAGTGTGAACCTATCTCGGTATCAAGTTGCAACATTTGTTGCATCAACATATTTTGAGACGCCAATGCATACATACCGGCCATTTTTGACAAATTTTAAAGTTCAAAGGTGGAACGAATCAAACAACAAATAAGGTTTAATGAACTGTGAACAGTTGTAACGAACAGTAAACAGTTGTAGCGAACTGTGTTCAGTAAAGTAACGAATCAAATCTTAACGAAGTGAAGATTGATCAGACAACGAATCAGAATTGAGTTTAGCGAATCAAATGGTTAACGAATCAACTCAAAACCACGAATCAGATGGTCAACAATCAGTCAACGAACTAGTCAATACTAACGAATTGACTAAGTCAATCACGAATTACAGGCTTAGCGAATTACAGATTTCTTTTATTGAATTAGACAACGAACAGACCATAACGAATCAGCTACAGTTGATTTAGCGGATCAACTATAATGAATCAAGTTGTTATAACCGTTTGTAACAAACTTTGATACCTTATGCCACTTCGCAAAAGTTGTTATGACACAAATCCCAATGTGGACACGTATCACACGAATCTGTTTATCCAATTAACGAATCAAATGACACGAATTAACAACTAACACGAACTGGCAAACGAATCACTTGAAAGTTATAACGAATCAGCTAATTTAGATAACGAATCAAAGTGAATAATAACACGAATCACCATGAAGATGATAACGAATTAGATTCATCTTCAAATCTTCAAAGAAGATTTCCAGAAATCTGGAAAAATGAAGAACACTAAACCCAGAAACCCAGAATATGTAAACCGTAGTACAACCTCAATTCATAACCAAATTACACAATTAACCTATCAAACAACTCACAAACCAATCGCGAATCCAAAACACTAATCCTCGATACCAAATACCTCCGATTACCAATCCAATTTACCCACAATATAACCTCTGTTTCGGACTTAAACCGAAAACAGTTCCAATCCACTCAAAAACCAAACCAAAACTCAATTCCAACCCACAATTCCTTCCAATACCTTAATCAACCTCAAATTTAGTCCAAATCGTCCATAAAACAATCAATTCAACGATAAATTGATTCAAATTGACCCAAAACAGAAAATTAACCAAAACGAAAACTAATTAAACACCAAATCAAATGTAATTGAGCAACCAACAACTCTGATACCACTTGTTGGAGCCCGGTGTATCAATCTAACAACTATAACTATAACAGATCTTAGATCTGTGTTTAACCGATTAATACGTTTATGTAGATCTAGCTCAAAATTACCATAGATTCAGTGTTGTAAGTGTTTATATATTATCAGTATGTATGTATATCAGTATAATATTAAGTTTTGAAGATTGAGAGAGTATTTGGACAGCGATTCGATAATTAACACTCAAAACTTAACTTAAGAGTGAACAGGGTTCACTATAAATAGAAGACAGGTCTGGTTCGCTAACATCCCCTAGCGAACCAGAACCTACTTCTTGACATACAATAAATACGCGAAACATCCCCTGATTCGTTAACATCTCCTAACGAATAAGGAGGGAATAAGGTTAAGTCTTAGTTCGCTAACATCCCCTAGCGAACTAGACTTAATATATAACGAACTAGACAATCATTAACCTAATTATTACATTAAATATAAAACAAAAATGTTAACGATAATTACAAAGACTCAAGACGCAAAACCGTGCACTAACACTTAGGATAGTCTATACCCTCTTGCTGATGGAAACCTTGCACCACGAGCCGTGCTTTGTTTCTCACGATCACACCACAATCGTCCTTTATACACTTAAATACCCATTTAGTCGGAATAGGCTTCTTGACTCTAGCTGGTTTTTCGATAAGATCCCAAACACCCAAACGTGCAAACTGCTGCAATTCCTCTTGCATGGCTTCTACCCAAGAAGGATCTTCAAGTGCCTTACAAGTACTCGTCGGCTCAACTTGGGATAGAAAGCAAGTGAATTTGGCAAGATTTACGATTCCAGATGAATGTATATCCGCATAAGCACACAATACATTATTTTCATTCGAAGAGGCAACTTGATGATGCGTTTGTACTCCCACATAAATTTCCCCAATGATGTTTTCCTTTGGATGATAATTATGAATACTAAGAGTGGGATTCTCAGGAACAACAACATTGTCGAATACATTAGTGTAATGTTCTCCCAGCAGATATGAGTAATCACTTTCAACTGCATCAGCAACATCATGAGTATCCTTAGTAGAAGTAGAAACATTATCAGAAGAAGCGGGGGATCATCACATGGATCTTCAGTTGGAGAAACAGTTGGAGATTCAACATCATCGGAACTTGAAAACCTCGGAATTACCAACTGATCTTCAAAATATGCACGAACTAGGCCTTCATTTGGTTGTTCAGTTTATGGAGTAAACGAGTTAAATAAGCCATCATAATCAAACATCCAGTCGGGACCTTTTCCTTTAGGAGGTGTGGTGTACTTTTGACAATCCACATGGTACCATTCCTCCCACCACCATAAGTAACGTTAAATACCATTTTCTTTGAAGGAGCATACCCAAAAAATAACCCTCAACGGCCTTTTCTTCAAATTTACCCACATCTCTTTTTAACATTGTATAGGGACACCCAAATGGTTCCAAGTACATTAAGTTAGGCTTTTGTTTGTTCAAAAGCTCATAACTAGTCTTTTGGAGTCTCTTAACAGTTAGAACTCGATTAAGCGTATAACAAGCAGTATTCACAGCCTCATTCCAAAATTGGACCGGAATCTTAGAATCGGCAAGCATAGTTCTAGCGGCTTTAATCAAAGTTCTGTTTTTTCCTTTCAGCAACACCGTTATGTTGTGGTACATAAGGTGCACTATATTCTCGGTGAATTCCTTTTTGAATGCAAAAGAAATCCAATACATTTTTCTTAAATTCAGTATCATTAACACTTTGAATTATCCTCACTTTTTGTTTGTATAGTGATTTGATCTTAGTGATTAAGTTTTGAACCAGAACAAGTGTTTAATCTTTTGAACTCATAAATAAATCCCATGAATATCTTGAATAATCATCGGTAGAAACAAGACAATACCAATCTCCAGAGATACTAGCACGATTCACTGGACCAAAAAGATCCATATGAAGTCGTTCAAGAGGAGTTCAATGGAATTCAATAACTTAGATGGATGTGACTTTTTCTTCTGTTTGCCTTTCTTGAGAGCAACATAGTGGTCAGATAATTTAAAATTCTTCAAAGAAACACCTTCGACAACGTCATTCGCCATTAAATAATTTATCTTCCTCACAATAATATGACCCATCCTATTGTCGGTCCCTTGGATTTCAGCTGGATCTTGATCAATCAAGTCATAACTCACACAGATAAATCGTGTTGACAAGAGAGTTAATGACGGGTTGCTATATTTAGAAAGATATCCGTTTGTTAAAGGCGGAATCAATAACAAACATACGGTTGCAATGAATAATCAAAGATAGAGAGGCACACTCAGGATTCACTCAAAAGATTTCCATTTATATCATATTAAAATCATACAAACGGATAATCGGTTTAGGGTATTCTAGGAATCCTAAGACAGCCGTCACACAATATTCTCTCAATTAATGAGTCGGTTTTATCCGTATTGTGCTCTGTCTCTCTCTCTCTCTCCTCCGTCTCTGGCGGCGTGCCCTAAATATTCTATTTATAGGCCTGCCAACCTAGGACAACTGTCATTCCTTCTAGAAACCCTATCCGATAATACATATTCAAATTACATATACCAAAATAAAATAAGTTTAAAACAAGTCTTCCGGGTAGGCTTTTCATTAATCTTCAGTCTCCGAGTAAGTAGTGTACTCGGCCTTCCTTCAGACTTGGTAAACATAGAAGTGTACTCGGGATCAGTTTCCGGGTAGACTTTACTTAAAGAATATTTTACCAAGTAAATATTCACCGAGTAGACTTCAGTCTTCTTGACTTTGCCAGACTTTGCCCGACAACTCCTTACGAGCAACCCTGTTCTTCTATGATCCTGTCGGCTCTTTGTCATTGAATAACTTATTAGCAAAGTGTACTCGGGAATCACTGTACCTTGCTTGAGCTGAACCTTACTCGATATAAACTTAGAAATATTCCCTTAACTCATCAAGTATACTCGGACCATACTTATTGATAAATACCTTGCCCGGTCTTCCAATTACTTGGCTTCTTGGACCTGGTTGACCAAACCTTACTCGGAAGAGTAAAATACTTGGTCTTGAAGAACAAACCTGCTTGACAAAGTGAACCTTGCTCGGAGATACCAAATCAGTGATCCTTACTCGGGAATGCACTAAATAATATACCTTGCCCGGATATCTACTTAAGAAGACTATTTGAAGTAAACCTTGCTCGGGAGGCAAAATCTCGTACTCGGCTAAGTAAAAGCTTGCTCGGAACCCAAGGTGTGCTCGGATTCAATACTTAGAAATTTCTGAGGAGGTTGAGAAGATACCAATCTTCCATATTCTTCGTTTAGGTCAAATCTCCTCATTTGGGTCAGACTTTTGACCCAACAATCTCCCCCTAGATTGGAACACCTCAGCTGACCCAAAACACTCTATGGTTACTTACACTTAGCAAAAATACACATCAAATTAAAAGTCAAATTTCATAATCAAATTACATAAACAAAATTACATAATAAAAAGTGTCCGAAGACATTACAAAGCAAAGCCTATTCTATCTATTCAGTATTTTCCTTTCATTGTAGGCTGCTTGTCTTCTTAGCTGTATTACTGATGCAGCTCTTTCTCTGAAGATATTGAGCACTTGGTAGTGAATGTGTCCTTCTGGTATCACCAAGTCTCTTATATCTATTAGATCATCATTGTGTAAGCATGTCAGATCTGCATCCTTTTTTATTATGGCCAAGACTTTTCCATCAGAGTTCATCAGCACATAATGACCAGTGTCTTCTTTGTATTCCACCTTAGCAATGACACCGTTCTTATGTACCGTATAGTTTGGCCTTCTCATTCTTCTTCCCAAGTTTATACACGTATTCATGTTGGATAGTGGGTTTTCATCTCGGACATACATCTGAAAGTCGATTTCTGCTATATCCATTCTTCTCAGCTTGCTCACTCTTCTTGCATTCTGAGTCCTTACTGATCTCCAGGTCCTTTTCTCTTTCAATACAGGGAAACCTCTGTCAGCTTGTTCATGCAGATACTTGGATAGGTCATTCATTTATCTTCCTGCAGATCGGTTTCTATCTCTGAAGTCATACAGGTGTAGAGAAGCCATTCTTCTGAATTGTTCTTCATTATAATCCCTGAAGTCACTTCTGACCACAATCTCTTTTAACAATTTGCTCTCCATAATCACTTTGAGGGAATCAGTGACCGGATCATAGTACAGCTCTCTGGGTAGATCCACATCAGATTGTGGTCTTGTTCTGTGTTGTACTGAGCTGCTTGATTCACCTCTTCCACCTTGACCTCTTCCTCTAGGAAATCTTTGATGAAACGGAGGTCTGAAAGGAATTGACTTCTTGGGCTTTTGAGGTCCCAAGTTGAAAGTCTTCACATATATAGCTTCCACCATCTAAGTAGGAAGGTTGGCCAAATCAACAATATCCTGTCCAGCTGCTTTAAGTTCAATTAACATCTTAATCATTCCTGGAGTTCTTGCCAATCCAGCAGGTACAAACCTACCATCGGCATAGTATCTTGGATTTCTCCTTCTCTCAATGCCTTTTCCCATTCAACCTTTTGAAGGTAGAAAAGAGTCTTCAAATCCTCTTTCTCTAAGACATTAAATTCTTCTTCAGTCATCCCTCTCTTATTAATCATTATGTTTCTTAGGATGTTTAACATTTCCTCATTTTCCCATGGCATAAATGGTTCATTTTCCGGTTCAGGTTTCACATTTTCTTGACAAATAGGGATTTCAACATGTTTGACTTGTTCCTTTTCCTTTTCCCTTATTGTCTGAATTCTTCTTTTCTTCTTTGGTGGCTCATCAGGTACTTCATTTTGACTTGAGCTCTCAGTTTGGACCCTTTTAGATTTTTCTTTTCTTTTTCTCCTGTTATACTGGTCCACAACTGTCTTTTTATCCAAATTCTTAACAATTTCAGGCTTCATGCCCTTTTCTAACAAATATCCACACATTCCATTAAATTTTATTTTCAATTCTTCCAGCTCAAGTTCCTCATTTTCTTTAACACATCTCTCTACCACTTTCTCTCTTTCACTAATGTACAACTCTTGCAGTTGATCAACAGAGAAATGTTCCAAATCTTTCTCAGAGTAACCATGTTTTCTCAGATAATCTTTGTGCTTCTTGGTATCTTTGTTCTTCTTCTCAATCAGCCTTTTGGCTTCTTCCAAACGTATTTCAATGTTTGCCCTGTGTGTATCAGTCATCTCAACTTGTGGGGACATAACATTAGTGCTTGTACCAACTCTCCCTTCATCCTTATCAGGATTATCATCATTTTCATCATCAGACTCCTCAGATCCATCCCCCTCCTCAGATAGATCATTCATGGCATCTATTCTTGGTTCATCAGAGGCAGGATGATCTGGTTCATCCCTAGTTGGCACATCAGGGACACCCTGCCTATATTCATCAGGTCTTAGACTTTGCAAAGGTGTTGCCCTGATAGGACTTGCTTCATCGTCAGGGGTCTCTACATAATACTCATTTTTCTCATTCCACTTGCCCCTCTTTGCAGTCTTTTCAGTTTGTTCATCTGCCCTTTTTCTTCTTTGATATATCTTTTCAAATCTTGATTTTTGAGTTTCAGTTACTTTTACCCTTTCTGACCAGTTGTCAGTAGGGTTCTTTCTTAGATCCTCCCTCACCTGTTCAGCCCATTTCTTGGCAGCCTTTGAGGCAATTGACTCACCAATCTCCTCTTCAGGAATTATACCAGTATTCAAAATGGCTGGTTCAACAGCAGTTTCAGATGTTTGACTTTTAGGTTGAAACATGCTGACTACCAATGCCAAAGAGTTGTCTACTTCCTCAACTCTGCTCATCTTAATCAATTCTTCTATAACTTCTTGATCATCCACATCTTCAACTAGTTCTTTTTCAAGGTTGGCTTGTCTGATCAGATTTTCCTGCTCTTCAATCTCTTCTGGAGTTAGAGATAGGGCTATTTTCTCCCTCTCCATAGATTCTTTGATTATTCTTTCTTGCTCTTCAAGAGCAGCAACAACATCATCATCTATGAATAAGACATCCTTTTCAGGATATGCCTTAAGAGGCTCTTCTTCTGTCATTATACCTTTTCCCTTATCCATCCTTTTCTTTAATTCTTCTTCAGTTTCAGGAGGAATTGATGGAGGGAAATTATCAATTTCATCATTTAGTGCTTCCAATTCTGAGTCATGCTCTACCCTCTTGGAACTAACCTCTTGATCATCTTCAGGCTCAGTGTTTACCAGTTCCTCAGTAGCAGCATTCATATTTGCATTCTCAACACTCATTTCCTCATCTACAATCTCAGTTAATTCTTCTGTAAGCACAATCTCATCATCCTTTGACTTTTCATTTTCATCATCATTGGTTTCTTCTCCAATCACTTCCCCTACATTCTCATCACTATCATCATCTTCAAACCATCAACATTTTCAACACTTACAACATCAGTCATACCCACATTATCATCATCTATATTCTCCCCCTGTTTTGGGGCAGCTGAGGTCTTCTCAACCTCCTGCACCAGAGTTTGAATCTTCATTTCGGCCTCAGTTAACCTTCTCAACAACATTACATTTTAGATATCTCTTCATTCCTTCTTCTCAACATAACATTCTCATCCATAACCTCCTTAACCTTTCTTCTTAACTCAGCATTTTCCAATTCAGGTTGGTTTGTGGTAGGTAGTGGTGATTGTGTTTGATACGTAACTGTATCAGGTAGGCTTAAGGGTAGTGTTTGAGGTGGGCTAGAAATGATTGGTTCTGATTGGTTTGGGCTATGAGTTGGTGGTGTCTGTGGTAGTGGTGATTGATGTGTGGAAGTTTCAGGTTGGTCTAGGGTAAGGGTTTGAGGTGGTGTTTGATGTGTTGGTGTTGGTGGTGGTGAGTGTGGTAGTGTAGGAATTGACTGTTCAAGTTCTTCTCTGTGCTCCCCCTGTTCAGGTGCTATAAACTCCATTTCTAAACCATCTCCACCTTCATCTCCGTCAACATTATCATCATCAGAATCACCTTCATCACTCTCATCATAACCCCCTGCTTCCTCCTCTGAGCTCAACTCAGGCACAAGCATTATAGCCAAATCATGGTTCAATAACCAAGGTAAAATTTCAAAAGGAACATTTGAATTATAGGTATTGGAGACACCATATTTCTTGATTCTTTTGTAAGCATCAGAGTCTTGCAACTGACGTGTGTATCCAATTGTTGGTAAATCTTGTAGTTCTCTATTGAATATGATCTGCAGGAATCTTGGATATTGCAAATATCTCTTTCTTTCTGGTTTCTTTAGATTCCCTACTAATCCCTCAAAAATCATCTTGAAAAAGTTAAAGGGCAGATCAAAGATTATCCCAACTGTGGCATTTGCTAGATTATGACTCATCAGAGTCCATGATCCCTTCCTAGGTGCAAATCCATGAATAATATGATGTATTAAAAACCTGTACAGCATTGAAAACATACCCTTCTGAAACTGTCCTTCATGGACATTTCCTTGATACCCCATTGTTTCTTCAAAAATTTTCAATAAGTGTGTTGTATTGAAGTTTATGTGATTGTGATCATCATCATTCAGTCTTAAACACCTTCTGATCATTCTCTCTGTGATCTGAATCTCCTGGCTGGCCACGGTTGCCTCTATTCTATTTCCATTCACATCTTCAACAAACTCTGCAGATCTCCAGAAATCCAAGGAGTGATTTCTGTAAATTATAGGGCTTTCAGTAAGTGCAAAGTTGATGTTTGACCGTGCCATCCACGATATCATTCGAGCCATTGGTTCATTTTCTGGTGTCACTTGTAATAATGCGCACATATTGTGCTTTGGCTCGAACACATACTTCGGTTGTTCTTGCTCTGCCATATCTGAAATACATAAACAAACATATTCAAAAGTGAAATTAGTCATAAAATTCAGTACTTTAGATAATTTCAAGTTATAAGAATGAAGAAGATAGGGAGAAATCTTCAAGAACCTGTTCTTTGACAAATTTATAACTAAACACATACAAAATCACAGCCCATTGTAGTCTAATCGAGATCGGAAAACATATTATTAATGCTTACTGTAACAATTCTAGCAAATTCAGGTATACCCTAGCCGGTATATACTATTTATGTGTTATTTAATATGGAATATATGAATTATAATGAATTTATACGAGTATGAATGATTCACAGTACGAATTATACTCGATCATACGGCTAATCGTATTGGAATTACGATTAACCGATGAACGGTTATTGAAACCCGAACGAATCGGGGATTACGTTATAGACGAAATATATGATGTTTAGTAATGTTTACGAAGTATTAAAGCTTCGGGATAAGTGAAATAAAGCACAGAAAAGAATTTCGATTTAATGGTACGTTGGTACGTTAAACGAAATCTTTTATACTAAACCAAGCAAGAGATGATCGATCAAGCCGAAAAAGATGCACAATTAATAATAATATGATGTTTCAAGTAAATAAATGTCATGGTTTAAGTTTTTAAGTTTTAAATCAGTTTTATATAAATTTTATTTTTAAGCCGAAAAACGACCGTTTTGGCCTCGTTTTAAGCCGAATTAAACCTTTAACCGAAAAACGAACTGAACAAGATTATCCAAAACATTATCCAGATTGCGTAATCTGAACTTGTGGCCAAGATTGGAGGTGTGGGCCCCACCCCACCCTCCTTATTATGCCGATCGGACCAAGGGGTTTCCCCCTTGGCTTCCATTTTCTTTTTTCTATCATCCCAACTCCACAATTCTCTCAACCCTTCAAACATTCATCCAATTTCCTTTGATTTACACCAAGAACACAAGGTAAAAGCATGATTTTAATGGCTAATTCATAGTTTTAATTCCATAATCTTGAGAAAATGAGGTTTCAAGTGAAAAATGGGTGAAAACCCGAGATGAAACCGATTCTTGCATGATCAAGTGATGTATACAAGTTATACAAGGGATCTTGGTCCAAGAAAGGAGTTAAAAGAGTCAAAAACGAATTTTTACGGTTAAAATCTTTGTTTCTTTATCATAACCGAAACCATGAAAGAAATGGCTTGATTGTGGGTGTAACTTGCTTGGTGTGGTGTTATTGTGCTTGTAGGTGTTATATCTAGTTGCTAGCAAAGGCTAGAAAGCAAGATCTTTGTGATCTAAAGGTAGAAACACAAGGTAGTTCGGTTTTTCGTATGGTTTATATGATTTGGACAGATTGTGATAGACTTAGATTTGGGTCATGAAATTTCACAGAGATGATCTACACATGAAAATATGAGATCTGTGAAAATTTGGTAATTTTTGGACAAAGGATGAATATTTGGTGAATTTAATGCTCGGTTTTGGCTAAAAATGATGAAAAATAGTTAAACATCATGAAAAATTCTGGAAAATTCCAAATAAGCTTTTTATAACATATAAAAGTCACACACAAAATTTCAGATTCGTTGGAGAAGTCTAAGTCGACTTTTCGGTAAATCGAGTTCTAGGGTTTTCTAGCTCGGTTTTGGTGAAAATGGCATGAAAAATGAGATTTTGGTTCTGGAAAAATTACAGGGAACTATGTGGATGGCAGGGGTCATCCCAGAAAAATTTGGGATTTTTCTAAGGTCGTTTGGTATTTTCGATATATTTGGTGTTTAAATGACGTTTAAAAATAGATAAATAAATGCTAAATATAAAAATTAATTCTGGAAATATTTTTATAAAATGCCTTACTGTCAAAAAGTGATTTGTGCAAAATTTCAAGATCCGAGACTAAACGGATAATTATTTGTGCTAAAAAGAACATAAAAACAAACTTTTAAAGCTTAAAACGCGTAAACCGGCAAAGTTCGCCTAAGCGAGCTGACTGGTGTATAAAAACCTTAAAAATGAACTATTTTCATGAAACTAAGTTAATCAAGTAAAAATAAATCATCCGAAAATAATTCGGATGATTTGGGTATTTTTATCCGAAATAACAGTTTCCGGCACCCTAAAGACGGAAACGTGTCCCGCGGCCAAACGGGGCGTCTAAACCGAGCTCTAAATTCACGGCTTTAACTAAAATATCAGTCAAACACTATTTTCGGGTCGTGTGTGAACAAACTCATTTTTGAAACATAAAAACGGATAACCGTGCTAGGCACACAAAACGGGGAAAACATAATAATAATAAATTTGACGGTTAAACTCTAAGAAATATCACAATCTGAGTCCTGAAAAGTGTCTCTGGGTTAACATTGTCCCCGGATCGAGTACAGTACTGGGTTAACAGTGTCCCCAGATGTACCGGTTGACACCGATTTAATTTATGGAAATTGTATAGTAACGACTTAGGTATCATATTACAGATTCAAGCTCATAGCTGTTCACTGTATTACATACTGACTCACGAGAAGGTGAGTTTCACGAGCCCCTTTTTACTGAACTGTTTTAAATATTTTCCCGGGGCGGGAAGCATGTTTCTATCAAAATGTTTAAGTACATGCTGATCGCATGGAAATGAATGTATTTATATAATGTTTATTGTACGGGAATCGTACGGTAATGTATTAAGATGGTAATTGTCTGAGTTGCTAACATTGTAAGGCCCCGAAACAGTGTTTCTGGGTTAACAGTGTCCCCAGAGGTTATTAGATGTGTTTCTGGGTTAACAGTGTCCCCAGAGGTTATTAAATGTGTTTCTGGGTTAACAGTGTCCCCAGAGGTTATTGGATGTGTTTCTGGGTTAACAGAGGTTTCACTTGTGGGCTCAGCATAATTTCATCGCTAATATATGATTACTATAATAATTTGTCATGGTTTATTTAAATTAGTGAAACTCACCAACTATTCGTAGTTGACCCGTTTTCTTTACATGCTTTCTAGGTACACCCAAATTGGAATGAGTGTTACGTGCTTGATGATGTGTGCTATTTTGTGGAAGCTTAAGGATCTTTATTTTGTATTAAATATGTTAATGTGCTATCGGTAAAACTTATGTGTTAACGCCTAAACGGTAACGAAACTCGGAACAATGTAATACGTTTTAAATTAATGTAGTGGTGTTTTCTTTATAAGCAATGCTGTTGATATCAGACGTGTCTGTTGCATCCCGTTTACGTTTCCGCTGCGGTTACGGGGTGTTACAGAACTTGGTATAAGAGCCATTGGTTATAAAGAATTAGGATGTCTTTAAAAAGATACCTAAAATATAACCAGTAGCACAAGTATTATAGGATCTGAATATCAACTAATAATTTATAGTGACGAGATCTGGATGAACTTGGATGGATAAGTGAGTTATTATGGTCCGGAACATAATAACAGACTTGTCTGCACGGGGAATTCAGGGGAAGTCACAGGGGACTTTAATAGGTAAAATTGGCAACATATGTGTAAATATATGATAATATTGTTATGTGGCAAAGTTGTATAAGTAAGTGTATATTAATTTGATTATGATTTACACTATGGAAAGAACTATAGTTTGTTAACTTGTGTGCAGGTAAGAATGTCGAGAACTCATAGTTTATCGGTGGAGGAGGACCCGGAGGAAGTCAGCTCCGGGAACTCTGGGAGTCTACGCATATCATCCAGCTCTGAGCCTAGCGAGGCTAGTCGTAGGAGCTCTAGCCAGTCCTCCCCAGTCAGGATTGTCAGATCCCCCACCCCACCCGCACCACAGGCCACCCCTATCCCTCCCGGATTCGGACCCCGCCTCACGGCGCGGATCAGTGTCTCGCATGTCCCACCTACCTCTCCCCCACCCACACCTGCTACCCGCAGGGGCGAGCCCTCCGGCTCCCAGCCCGAACCTGTGACTCCACCTGTGTGGGGTCTCCCTAGGCAGGAAAGGGACGCGGCGGCATGGCTTCGAGTGCTCACCGAGCAGGTGAATGAGCACTCTGCCGCCTTGACAGTGGGAGTGCAGAGGCGGATGTATCTGGGGGACTGCATACTGGACCACCAGTATGCGATTGCGCAGCTAAGGAGGGAGTGCTCATAATCCCAATTGATGATTGGTCGATTAGAGGTGCGGGTCCGGGGTGTGTTGGCAGTGATGGTGGTGTTGGTGGCAGTGATGGTGTGGTGGGTATACCACCGTGTTTAGTGATGTTAGGATGGTAGAAGTCATGGACCGCTTTTTGATACTCTGTGTAAGCAGTTAGTGGTGATGCTAACATAGAGTGAATCTTGGGTAGTTATAATACAACCACTGGCCCTTAGGGGGTCTCTTTTGGGGTATATCATTATAGATACTTTTGGGTATCATTCTAGCACTGACCCATTGCGGGTTATGTCGAGATGATGCCGACATAGGCCCTATGTATGAAAACTTAACCTATGTAATGGTGACAGGGAAGTAATGTGAACGGATGTTTGTGTAATATGTACTAATGTTTATTAATGAATGGAATGTGTGTTGTGTTTTATGATTGGAATTTGTATTAATTACATGTATTTTTCTGAATGTTGTGTAGAATGGCACCAAAACGATCAGCTCAAATGTCGGAAGTGGATGTGAGCCATTTGATTGCTCAACAGTTGGAGGCGGCGATACCGGATATAGTATCGCGCATCGCCGCCAGTATTAACAATTCGACCAATCCAACCCCTCCGAGCAATCAAACGACCACCAATAATGACGGGGAACAAAATGCTAATCCTCCACAGAACGATAACACGATTCTGAGTAATGACGCACCGCCTAGGGTGGTCGTTACGGACAGTAATGGCCCTATACCAACTGCAGAAACGAACCGCACTGAACCAATTCCTGCATCCAGGGAATGTTCAATCAAAGACTTTATGTTGTGCAAGCCCCTAGACTTTAGTGGGTCTGAAGGACCAAATGGGTTAGTTAAATGGATCGAGAAAATAGAATCCGTTATGAACATCAGCAACTGCCCCGAGGATTGTGTTGTTAAGTATGCTACCTGCACATTCACGGACCATGCCTTGACATGGTGGAACACCATAGTACAGACCCGCGGTCAGGCGGCGACAAACCGCATGACCTGGACAGAGCTCAAGGCTCTTGTACTGGAACATTTATGCCCGAAAAACGAATTGCAGAAATTAGAAAATGAATTGTGGAACCTGGAGATGCAGGGGGCAGACCGCTTGGGTTATACGAACCGGTTTAATGAGTTGTCGCGATTGGTACCATGGTTGGTCACCCCAGAGTCGAAGAGGGTTGAACGTTATATTTGGGGGCTAACTCCAGTTGTAAGGAGTATAGTCAATTCTGGGGGACACCAGACGTATGAGGGTGCGGTGACGCAAGCTGGTATCGTCACGTATGATTTCGTAAGGAGCGGGTCACTGAAGGTGGCAGGAGAATCCGCTGGGGGAAAGCGGGGTACACATGACCATAGGATCCAGGAAAAGCGGCAAAATAAACGTGCCAGGCCCACTGCCCAGAACTACGCCATGACTAGTTCGGGCGGAAGGTAGGAACCTCAGACAAGGACGTTTCCAGGTGTGGGAAATGCGGTTACCAACATGGTGGCGAGTGCAGGGTGGTAGTGTGCCATCGGTGTGGCAGGGAAGGGCACTACGCACCGAGATGTAGGACTAACCTGAACACTCTGAACCGTCAACCGCAACCTATCCGTGCGCAGCCAGTAAGGACCCAACCAGCCCGACAACAAAACCCACAAGGAAATCAAGTGATGACCACCAGTCGTGCTTGCTTTGAGTGCGGCAGCACAGATCACTTCAAGAGAAACTGTCCGAAACTGAACCAGGGAGGAAATGGGCGGCAAACTACGGGTCAGGCATCGTCGTCCAACCCGGCAAGAGGCCGAGCTTCTAATCACCCACGATCCATCCATAAATATTACCGTGCCGGCTTCAATCATCTATATTAGTTTAGCAGCCGAATAATCACGATACACAATAATCTGTTTCTCTGAATCGTCAACAGAACTCGTACCCGCACCAGACGCAGGGTCTTGAGCTTGTTTAGTCTCACCCCCAGCACCAGTCTCATCATCAGAATCTTCCTCATTATTCTTGATCTTTTTCAAAGCATCATCTTTGTAAGTTAATTGAAGGATCAGATCCTCTTTCTCTTTAATCTTCACCCCCCTGAGACTCAACAATCTCACGTAGGGCCTTTGTTTCCTTTTGACAGAAAGAAACATAGCTGACTAGTTTCTTCTGATTCTCCATGAGGCGTTCTTGATTTACCCGATCAGCATTCATCTGGTTCACATATAAATGGAGAAGATTTAAAAGCATTTCTTTTGACAGAAAGAAACATAGCTGACTAGTTTCTTCTGATTCTCCATGAGGCGTTCTTGATTTAACCGATCAGCATTCATCTGGTTCTCATATAAATGGAAAAGATTTAAAAGCATTTCTGTTTGTCGATGTGGTGGCATAGCATACAAGGATGGATGAATAGGTTGGATTGGACCTTGAGCCCTTTTAATTCTCATAAATGAGAGATCACTAGGAGGAGGAGAAGGAGGCCTCACAGGTATGGTTGGAGGAGTTGTAGACACAGTAGCAGTTGGCAATGGTATTTCAGTTAATGCTGACTGAGGTATCATGTCCCATTGCTTATGAGAGGGTCGTCAAAGTCATTGCCGGAGTGCTAGTTGCAATTGGCACTACCGGGCTTTAAATCGTTGTTTGACAAAGTGTAGGCACACCAATAATTACACCAGCCCCAGCAGACACACGTCTCTTTTTAGATGGCTCACCAGTTGCCACAGCTTTCCCTTTTCTTTTTCTTTCTAATTGAGCCTTAATGGTGGCGGCTAATGCAACATCAATTGCATCTTATTGTTCTTTAAGAGCGGCATCACCAGCACCACCATTTCCACCATCATTCCCATCACCACCATCATTTCCATCATCACCATCGTTCCCACCTTCTCCTTCCTCACACTCGGAATCTGAATCATCATGAATCCAGCGATCCTCGGAAGGACATACATAATTAGGATCAACAATATGACCAATCATTCATTTATCCGCTGGCCTTGCCTTTCGATAGATAGCCATTCTACGTACTGTGTCGGCCATTATGTGTTCCATTTTAAGCTTATCATTCACCAAGGTTTGATCAATTTCTAAATTAGGTATCAAGTCTTGAATAATCAGCTGTAGAAACCAAGGATACATTAAAAACTTCTTCTTCTGGTCCGTCTGCTGAACTTGTTCTGCCAAATGATCGAATAGAAGTTCAGAGTAGTTGAATGGCTTGTTGTGGATTAAATCCACAAAGGCTGACTGCAAACTGAGTCGACATTCATCAAAGCCACCCCGACGGCCACTCATACAGTGAATAAGAACATGGAGAAGATATTTGTATGGTGGACACAATCCATTCTTGTTCAGCATAGATTTATGAACGTCTCCACCATAACGTACACGAGTAAACAAACCCCTGACCAATTGCCTATCGAATTCACTCGGGTTATTATCAGTATCAGCAAATCGAAGCACACGACGAACTACTTCAACATCAAAAGTAATTGGAATGTCATTAATCGAGGCTTGAATATGCTTCTCTTCCTCCACATACGCAGCAGTATCCCAAAACTGTCTGATAATACTCAGATACACCATAGGTCGAGCAGTGATGGCGTAATGTATCGCTGATCGTCTTAGAAAGGCCAACATATCTCCAAATGTAGCTATATCAGCAATGTGTGAGTCAACATAAGCACAAATGTTGTGCTTTTTGTCAAATGGTAGTAAGATAACATTATCTTGTTGTTCTTGTTGTGGTGGTTGATCTTGTGGAGGTTGTTCTGGTGGTGGTTGTTCGTGTTGTCCTTGATCAGCTATTGGTGGTTCTTGATTTACTTGATCAGCCATGTTTACTGTATAAGTAAAAGCGAATATGAGAATACGTAGAATTGTATTCAATGTCAAAATATGACAACTTATTTATAAGTGGTGTAATCAATGTCATAAGATGTATGTATTTAGGTTATATACGCGTTTAGACGATTGAAATACTTTATAAAATTTATAAATGAATTTTAAAATTAATTACATAATTAAGATTGAATGTCATTCGTTAAATATCCCACTGATTCGTTACTATACAATAACGAATTGTGCAATTCGCTATCAAGTAAATAAACCAACGAAGTAGCCTTAGAGAATTACTAATCAAACTGACGAACTAAGAATCTAGTTCGTTATAATTTTTCTTCGCTAAGCTAGTTCGTATATGTCCTTAACGAATTGGACACAAAACAATTCCAATTCGCTAAGGGGAACGAATGGTCCATTAAAGAGACTTAACGTTTGACTTCTCATAGTCAAGGTCAAAATTAAGATGAACACAGATAGTCAACAATATAAATCCATAAGAAATTAGTCCATAACTATCGTTGAATCATCAAAACAATGAACGTGTTGAGCTCGGTAACACACAATTAAGCTTATGGTGATGAGATTGAGACTCAAAACCCAGAGATACTGAGGGTAACCAGAGCAAACAAACACACAGAAACTATGAAAACAAAATCAACCCGGCAAACTCTAATCAAACGTCGATTAAAGTCCACCAAGGGTATCGGAATCACATTCCGATTACATTGAAACATTAATAAGCTATATAATCACAATGAGCCATAAACAAATCAGGGTTTAAAGATTCGGAAAACCCTTAGACCACAAAAGTACATAATTCATCTATCAAATAACACTCATTTTTGACGAAAAACATATCGCCGTGACCATCTATACCTGAGAATCACAAAGATATACTTGAAATGTTAAAATATGAAAGTCGAGATTTCAGAGAAAATTTTGAATAGGGTGACTTTAGAGTGAAGGAAGAAGACAAACAGTGAGGGACTATTCGTGTTTCTTGTCCTATATAGCTTAACACGCTACCCGAGGTATATAGTGGACGAATTACGCAATTAGTGTGAATTTTAAATAACGAATTAGCTGAATCGCTATTCCAGTTCGTTACTTTATGGTAGCAAACAAGACAAGATAAGTGTCTCTGATTCGTTAAATATGTATAACGAAGAAGGGATGATTCGTTACAGAGTGCGGAAGCGAATTAGGTGAGCGAACTAGAAACCAGTTCGCTAAAGAATCACTTAGTTCGTTATCAATAATTAACGACTTAGTGTTAACGAGTTAAACACTTTATTTAATTTTAAATTAAATAATTAAATGTATTAAATAAATGAATTAAATAAATAAAATAAATAATTCTGAATTATCGAGAACCTTTTTATCTCGAAAATTGAATACTTTAAAAACATTTCATTTTTACGAAACATAACTTAAAATAATATATAAAGGGAGAAAGATAAAATCTTTTTGGTATTTTAGAAAAAATTTAAAGAATGTATGTACAAAGAAATACCCGAACATTTAAAAATCGAACAATCTTTTTGTGTTTTTCTATGATTTTAATAAAAACAATACATATTTTTTTTTGTTGAGTTTGAGCAGAGAATCATATTGACCAAATTGCCCTTCTATCTCAGTTTTATATTTCAGCGATATTATGACTGGCGTTAAGTCGGTCGTTGGTATTATTGTCCACTTAAATCTAATAACAAATTTTCAAGTGTTTTTGTGATATGATTAATTGGTTCAATTATAACACAGAATATCAGAAACTATCAACCTCTAATCTCGGTTCAAGTTTAATTTGATTTTTGCCAAAACACCCCAACTTGACTTAAATCATTATAGTGTTGATCAAAATTTTTTATACCAATTGAGAAATTTTGAGCAATGCATCAAGTTTCCTTGTATACCCTGGGGTCCGTTTCTTAATGGTATTAAGGCGCATACAAGAGAGGAACAAATGTATGACTAACAACGGATTTTGATCAAGTCAGTAATTTGGATTTGTACGAGGTACAACCGTGATCAAGTTTAATGACTTTGGGTTTGCTCTAAAAGCGAGTGAAATATTCATGCATATGAATACCCAGATGATTAAGCCGCATAAAGACTCCCAGTGTCCAGAATCCTAACGCTTGTTATTTGCTTTATTATATTTTGGTGATCAACAACTATAAGGCTTGAGTATGTCTGGTTATTACATTTCTGCCATCCTCACTGAGCATTTTGCTAGAGACTAACACCCCTTTCAATTTGGCGTTTCTTTATGTTTATATCACATACTTTACTCTACTTGATTGTTTTAAGACCTACAAATGCACCAATGCAATTAAGCACACAGTCTTTTAAACTTACTTCTTGCTGGACTTGGGGTCAAGATAATCAATGTACTATCATTTTCCCTTTTTTCTTCAAAAACTCAAAAATTTTGAGGAGCATAACACAAAATAAAGATAAATTTAATCGTCCCAGTTAACTTAAGTCTATAAATAAATGGCTGTTCTATCAATCCAACAAGTGAATAATAGGACCAAGACATGCAAGCATGCTTCACAAACTTAAATAACCGACATAATTTTCAGTGAGAAAATAATCTAAAAACGCATAACGAACGCCCCAACTATTTTCCATTATCAGGTAAATGGCTAACCTGAACATTTACAAGTAAATATCAGGACCAAACATATACACGTACATGTCCGTCAAATGTAGATAATTTACATAATTTTCAGCAAACGTATGCAAAAATCTTTTTGGATTTTCTCTATACAAACGTTAAAAACACAATATTTTTGTCTTTTTCAATATTCTTATAAACAAAATAAATTTCACATTCTTTTTGGATTTTCGGATTTTTCTGTACAAACTGAAAAGTACATTCTTTTTGTATTTTCAGATTTTAAAATGTTTTTGGTTTTTCAAGAAACATTTTAAAGGAAAATATTTCACTCCCACTTGTATCTTGACAGTCTTTATGTAATCCAAACATAGCCAGATTTGCTTGAGCATCATTACATAGTAACCGTTGTGACCAGTCATTACCATCTGCTAACATTGCTTGTGTTGTAGAAGAAGAAGGTTTCTTTTCAGCATCACTACCTCGGGGTGTAGAAGAATTTTGACCATGAGAACCAGTGTATTCTTTCTTTTGCTTGTCACATTCCTTTGCGAAATGTCCAAATTCTTGATAATTATAGCATTTTACATTCAATTTGTCAAAACCTAAATTCTTGTTTAAAGCTGGAAGATCTTTTCCAGTTCTCTGCATGAATCTTTTAACTTTACGGACAATCATAGCCATGTTCCATTTTAAATCCATGATTTCCAAATCATCAGGATCTATCTGATCATAATCCTCATCAGTTAAATCACTTGTGGCAATCTTACTACTTACCAAGTTTTCATATGAGGACATGAAAGCTGTCAGAAAAGCAAAGTTTTGCTCAGCTTCCTTCATATTAACACTAGGTGTTGAAGCAAATGGATTAGTAGTAGTTGAACTCCCAGAACCACCAGACAATCCAGAATTACCAGCAGAATAGAAACAAACTTTTGGATCATTGAACATAGTTGATTCTTTTTCACTTGTAGCTTGGGTAAGAAAAGCATTGATTGGAGAAATTGATGAACTAAGAGGCATACTTCCACCATAGAAAGCTGGATCTTGATTTTCCTTGGAAGATTTTTGACACTTAAGATCATATTCTCTAGCTTCGATCTTTTGTAAAATTCAAGTGCAGTCAAGTCTTCGTTCAAGATGTAGTCATTCTCTTTCAAGATCATGAGAAATGTTGAATAAGAACTTGGAAGCACACTCTTAATAGTGTCAATTTTATCTGTTTCAGAAATTTCCAATTTCATCTTGTCCAATTCAGCAATTAAATGAATAAACCTTGTAATCATCTCTTCAACTGTTTCTCCCTTCAATAGATTAAAGTTTCGAAAATGAAACTTGAGCATTACTTTCTTACTCTCAGCTGTGTTCCCCATACTTCTCATACGAAGATGTTGTAATAGAGAAGCATATCTCTTTATGTTACCCACTTGATGAAAGATATTTTCTGGCAATGCCATAGTGTGAGTGGAATAAGCTTTTGTTTCGATTTCTAAAGCTTTCTTTTCTTCTTGAGAATTTTGAGATACAACTTTAGGAACAAAACCAATAGTATCATCACCAATTAACGGTTCCTTATAAACTTCATCGAGACAATATGAGCAGTCAGGATGAACAGATCCCAAATGTGCACGAAAACGAGGTTCCCATTTGGCAAAGTCACTAAACTTCATCAATATTGGACATTTAGAGTGTGAACCTATCTCGGTATCAAGTTGCAACATTTGTTGCATCAACATATTTTGAGACGCCAATGCATACATACCGGCCATTTTTGACAAATTTTAAAGTTCAAAGGTGGAACGAATCAAACAACAAATAAGGTTTAATGAACTATGAACAGTTGTAACGAACAGTAAACAGTTGTAGCGAACTGTGTTCAGTAAAGTAACGAATCAAATCTTAACGAAGTGAAGATTGATCAGACAACGAATCAGAATTGAGTTTAGCGAATCAAATGGTTAACGAATCAACTCAAAACCACGAATCAGATGGTCAACAATCAGTCAACGAACTAGTCAATACTAACAAATTGACTAAGTCAATCACGAATTACAGGCTTAGCGAATTACAGATTTCTTTTATTGAATTAGACAACGAACAGACTATAACGAATCAGCTACAGTTGATTTAGCGGATCAACTATAATGAATCAAGTTGTTATAACCGTTTGTAACAAACTTTGATACCTTATGCCACTTCGCAAAAGTTGTTATGACACAAATCCCAATGTGGACACGTATCACACGAATCTGTTTATCCAATTAACGAATCAAATGACACGAATTAACAACTAACACGAACTGGCAAACGAATCACTTGAAAGTTATAACGAATCAGCTAATTTAGATAACGAATCAAAGTGAATAATAACACGAATCACCATGAAGATGATAACGAATTAGATTCATCTTCAAATCTTCAAAGAAGATTTCCAGAAATCTGGAAAAATGAAGAACACTAAACCCAGAAACCCAGAATATGTAAACCGTAGTACAACCTCAATTCATAACCAAATTGCACAATTAACCTATCAAACAACTCACAAACCAATCGCGAATCCAAAACACTAATCCTCGATACCAAATACCTCCGATTACCAATCCAATTTACCCACAATATAACCTCTGTTTCGGACTTAAACCGAAAACAGTTCCAATCCACTCAAAAACCAAACCAAAACTCAATTCCAACTCACAATTCCTTCCAATACCTTAATCAACCTCAAATTCAGTCCAAATCGTCCATAAAATAATCAATTCAACGATAAATTGATTCAAATTGACCCAAAACAGAAAATTAACCAAAACGAAAACTAATTAAACACCAAATCAAATGTAATTGAGCAACCAACAACTCTGATACCACTTGTTGGAGCCCGGTGTATCAATCTAACAACTATAACTATAACAGATATTAGATCTGTGTTTAACTGATTAATACGTTTATATAGATCTAGCTCATAATTACCATAGATTCAGTGTTGTAAGTGTTTATATATTATCAGTATGTATGTATATCAGTATAATATTAAGTTTTGAAGATTGAGAGAGTATTTGGACAGCGATTCGATAATTAACACTCAAAACTTAACTTAAGAGTGAACAGGGTTCACTATAAATAGAAGACAGGTCTGGTTCGCTAACATCCCCTAGCGAACCAGAACCTACTTCTTGACATACAATAAATACGCGAAACATCCCTTGATTCGTTAACATCTCCTAACGAATAAGGAGGGAATAAGGTTAAGTCTAAGTTCGCTAACATCCCCTAGCGAACTAGACTTAATATATAACGAACTAGACAATCATTAACCTAATTATTACATTAAATATAAAACAAAAATGTTAACGATAATTACAAAGACTCAAGACGCAAAACCGTGCACTAACACTCAGGATAGTCTATACCCTCTTGCTGATGGAAACCTTGCACCACGAGCCGTGCTTTGTTTCTCACGATCACACCACAATCGTCCTTTATACACTTAAATACCCATTTAGTCGGAATAGGCTTCTTGACTCTAGCTGGTTTTTCGATAAGATCCCAAACACCCAAACGTGCAAACTGCTGCAATTCCTCTTGCATGGCTTCTACCCAAGAAGGATCTTCAAGTGCCTTACAAGTACTCGTCGGCTCAACTTGGGATAGAAAGCAAGTGATTTTGGCAAGATTTACGATTCCAGATGAATGTATATCCGCATAAGCACACAATACATTATTTTCATTCGAAGAGGCAACTTGATGATGCGTTTGTACTCCCACATAAATTTCCCCAATGATGTTTTCCTTTGGATGATAATTATGAATACTAAGAGTGGGATTCTCAGGAACAACAACATTGTCGAATACATTAGTGTAATGTTCTCCCAGCAGATATGAGTAATCACTTTCAACTGCATCAGCAACATCATGAGTATCCTCAGTAGAAGTAGAAACATTATCAGAAGAAGCGGGGGATCATCACATGGATCTTCAGTTGGAGAAACAGTTGGAGATTCAACATCATCGGAACTTGAAAACCTCGGAATTACCAACTGATCTTCAAAATATGCACGAACTAGGCCTTCATTTGGTTGTTCAGTTTATGGAGTAAACGAGTTAAATAAGCCATCATAATCAAACATCCAGTCGGGACCTATTCCTTGAGGAGGTGTGGTGTACTTTTGACAATCCACATGGTACCATTCCTCCCACCACCATAAGTAACGTTAAATACCATTTTCTTTGAAGGAGCATACCCAAAAAATAACCCTCAACGGCCTTTTCTTCAAATTTACCCACATCTCTTTTTAACATTGTATAGGGACACCCAAATGGTTCCAAGTACATTAAGTTAGGCTTTTGTTTGTTCAAAAGCTCATAACTAGTCTTTTGGAGTCTCTTAACAGTTAGAACTCGATTAAGCGTATAACAAGCAGTATTCACAGCCTCATTCCAAAATTGGACCGGAATCTTAGAATCGGCAAGCATAGTTCTAGCGGCTTTAATCAAAGTTCTGTTTTTTCCTTTCAGCAACACCGTTATGTTGTGGTACATAAGGTGCACTATATTCTCGGTGAATTCCTTTTTGAATGCAAAAGAAATCCAATACATTTTTCTTAAATTCAGTATCATTAACACTTTGAATTATCCTCACTTTTTGTTTGTATAGTGATTTGATCTTAGTGATTAAGTTTTGAACCAGAACAAGTGTTTAATCTTTTGAACTCATAAATAAATCCCATGAATATCTTGAATAATCATCGGTAGAAACAAGACAATACCAATCTCTAGAGATACTAGCACGATTCACTGGACCAAAAAGATCCATATGAAGTCGTTCAAGAGGAGTATCAATGGAATTCAATAACTTAGATGGATGTGACTTTTTCTTCTGTTTGCCTTTCTTGAGAGCAACATAGTGGTCAGATAATTTAAAATTCTTCAAAGAAACACCTTCGACAACGTCATTCGCCATTAAATAATTTATCCTCCTCACAATAATATGACCCATCCTATTGTCGGTCCCTTGGATTTCAGCTGGATCTTGATCAATCAAGTCATAACTCACACAGATTAATCGTGTTGACAAGAGAGTTAATGACGGGTTGCTATATTTAGAAAGATATCCGTTTGTTAAAGGCGGAATCAATAACAAACATACGGTTGCAATGAATAATCAAAGAAAGAGAGGCACACTCAGGATTCACTCAAAAGATTTCCATTTATATCATATTAAAATCATACAAACGGATAATCGGTTTAGGGTATTCTAGGAATCCTAAGACAGCCGTCACACAATATTCTCTCAATTAATGAGTCGGTCTTATCCGTATTGTGCTATGTCTCTCTCTCTCTCCTCCGTCTCTGGCGGCGTGCCCTAAATATTCTATTTATAGGCCTGCCAACCTAGGACAACTGTCATTCCTTCTAGAAACCCTATCCGATAATACATATTCAAATTACATATACCAAAATAAAATAAGTTTAAAACAAGTCTTCCGGGTAGGCTTTTCATTAACCTTCAGTCTCCGAGTAAGTAGTGTACTCGGCCTTCCTTCAGACTTGGTAAACATAGAAGTGTACACGGGATCAGTTTCCGGGTAGACTTTACTTAAAGAATATTTTACAAGTAAAATATTCACCGAGTAGACTTCAGTCTTCTTGACTTTGCCAGACTTTGCCCGACAACTCCTTACGAGCAACCCTGTTCTTCTATGATCCTGTCGGCTCTTTGTCATTGAATAACTTATTAGCAAAGTGTACTCGGGAATCACTGTACCTTGCTTGAGCTGAACCTTACTCGATATAAACTTAGAAATATTCCCTTAACTCATCAAGTATACTCGGACCATACTTATTGATAAATACCTTGCCCGGTCTTCCAATTACTTGGCTTCTTGGACCTGGTTGACCAAACCTTACTCGGAAGAGTAAAATACTTGGTCTTGAAGAACAAACCTGCTTGACAAAGTGAACCTTGCTCGGAGATACCAAATCAGTGATCCTTACTCGGGAATGCACTAAATAATATACCTTGCCCGGATATCTACTTAAGAAGACTATTTGAAGTAAACCTTGCTCGGGAGGCAAAATCTCGTACTCGGCTAAGTAAAAGCTTGCTCGGAACCCAAGGTGTGCTCGGATTCAATACTTAGAAATTTCTGAGGAGGTTGAGAAGATACCAATCTTCCATATTCTTCGTTTAGGTCAAATCTCCTCATTTGGGTCAGACTTTTGACCCAACAATCTCCCCCTAGATTGGAACACCTCAGCTGACCCAAAACACTCTATGGTTACTTACACTTAGCAAAAATACACATCAAATTAAAAGTCAAATTTCATAATCAAATTACATAAACAAAATTACATAATAAAAAGTGTCCGAAGACATTACAAAGCAAAGCCTATTCTATCTATTCAGTCTTTTCCTTTCATTGTAGGCTGCTTGTCTTCTTAGCTGTATTACTGATGCAGCTCTTTCTCTGAAGATATTGAGCACTTGGTAGTGAATGTGTCCTTCTTGTATCACCAAGTCTCTTATATCTATTAGATCATCATTGTGTAAGCATGTCAGATCTGCATCCTTTTTGATTATGGCCAAGACTTTTCCATCAGAGTTCATCAGCACATAATGACCAGTGTCTTCTTTGTATTCCACCTTAGCAATGACACCGTTCTTCTGTACCGTATAGTTTGGCCTTCTCATTCTTCTTCCCAAGTTTATACACGTATTCATGTTGGATAGTGGGTTTTCATCTCGGACATACATCTGAAAGTCGATTTCTGCTATATCCATTCTTCTCAGCTTGCTCACTCTTCTTGCATTCTGAGTCCTTACTGATCTCCAGGTCCTTTTCTCTTTCAATACAGGGAAACCTCTGTCAGCTTTTTCATGCAGATACTTGGATAGGTCATTCATTTATCTTCCTGCAGATCGGTTTCTATCTCTGAAGTCATACAGGTGTAGAGAAGCCATTCTTCTTAATTGTTCTTCATTATAATCCCTGAAGTCACTTCTGACCACAATCTCTTTTAACAATCTGCTCTCCATAATTACTTTGAGGGAATCAGTGACCAGATCATAGTACAGCTCTCTGGGTAGATCCACATCAGATTGTGGTCTTGTTCTGTGTTGTACTGAGCTGCTTGATTCACCTCTTCCACCTTGACCTCTTCCTCTAGGAAATCTTTGATGAAACGGAGGTCTGAAAGGAATTGACTTCTTGGGCTTTTGAGGTCCCAAGTTGAAAGTCTTCACATATATAGCTTCCACCATCTCAGTAGGAAGGTTGGCCAATTCAACAATATCCTGTCCAGCTGCTTTAAGTTCAATTAACATCTTAATCATTCCTGGAGTTCTTGCCAATCCAGCAGGTACAAACCTACCATCGGCATAGTATCTTGGATTTCTCCTTCTCTCAATGCCTTTTCCCATTCAACCTTTTGAAGGTAGAAAAGAGTCTTCAAATCCTCTTTCTCTAAGATATTAAATTCTTCTTCAGTCATCCCTCTCTTATTAATCATTATGTTTCTTAGGATGTTTAACATTTCCTCATTTTCCCATGGCATAAATGGTTCATTTTCCGGTTCAGGTTTCACATTTTCTTGACAAATAGGGATTTCAACATGTTTGACTTGTTCCTTTTCCTTTTCCCTTATTGTCTGAATTCTTCTTTTCTTCTTTGGTGGCTCATCAGGTACTTCATTTTGACTTGAGCTCTCAGTTTGGACCCTTTTAGATTTTTCTTTTCTTTTTCTCCTGTTATACTGGTCCACAACTGTCTTTTTATCCAAATTCTTAACAATTTCAGGCTTCATGCCCTTTTCTAACAAATATCCACACATTCCATTAAATTTTATTTTCAATTCTTCCAGCTCAAGTTCCTCATTTTCTTTAACACATCTCTCTACCACTTTCTCTCTTTCACTAATGTACAACTCTTGCAGTTGATCAACAGAGAAATGTTCCAAATCTTTCTTAGAGTAACCATGTTTTCTCAGATAATCTTTGTGCTTCTTGGTATCTTTGTTCTTCTTCTCAATCAGCCTTTTGGCTTCTTCCAAACGTATTTCAATGTTTGCCCTGTGTGTATCAGTCATCTCAACTTGTGGGGACATAACATTAGTGCTTGTACCAACTCTCCCTTCATCCTTATCAGGATTATCATCATTTTCATCATCAGACTCCTCAGATCCATCCCCCTCCTCAGATAGATCATTCATGGCATCTATTCTTGGTTCATCAGAGGCAGGATGATCTGGTTCATCCCTAGTTGGCACATCAGGGACACCCTGCCTATATTCATCAGGTCTTAGACTTTGCAAAGGTGTTGCCCTGATAGGACTTGCTTCATCGTCAGGGGTCTCTACATAATACTCATTTTTCTCATTCCACTTGCCCCTCTTTGCAGTCTTTTCAGTTTGTTCATCTGCCCTTTTTCTTCTCTGATATATCTTTTCAAATCTTGATTTTTGAGTTTCAGTTACTTTTACCCTTTCTGACCAGTTGTCAGTAGGGTTCTTTCTTAGATCCTCTCTCACCTGTTCAGCCCATTTCTTGGCAGCCTTTGAGGCAATTGACTCACCAATCTCCTCTTCAGGAATTATACCAGTATTCAAAATGGCTGGTTCAACAGCAGTTTCAGATGTTTGACTTTTAGGTTGAAACATGCTGACTACCAATGCCAAAGAGTTGTCTACTTCCTCAACTCTGCTCATCTTAATCAATTCTTCTATAACTTCTTGATCATCCACATCTTCAACTAGTTCTTTTTCAAGGTTGGCTTGTCTGATCAGATTTTCCTGCTCTTCAATCTCTTCTGGAGTTAGAGATAGGGCTATTTTCTCCCTCTCCATAGATTCTTTGATTATTCTTTCTTGCTCTTCAAGAGCAGCAACAACATCATCATCTATGAATAAGACATCCTTTTCAGGATATGCCTTAAGAGGCTCTTCTTCTGTCATTATACCTTTTCCCTTATCCATCCTTTTCTTTAATTCTTCTTCAGTTTCAGGAGGACTTGATGGAGGGAAATTATCAATTTCATCATTTAGTGCTTCCAATTCTGAGTCATGCTCTACCCTCTTGGAACTAACTTCTTGATCATCTTCAGGCTCAGTGTTTACCAGTTCCTCAGTAGCAGCATTCATATTTGCATTCTCAACACTCATTTCCTCATCTACAATCTCAGTTAATTCTTTTGTAAGCACAATCTCATCATCCTTTGACTTTTCATTTTCATCATCATTGGTTTCTTCTCCAATCACTTCCCCTAAATTCTCATCACTATCATCATCTTCAAACCATCAACATTTTCAACACTTACAACATCAGTCATACCCACATTATCATCATCTATATTCTCCCCCTGTTTTGGGGCAGCTGAGGTCTTCTCAACCTCCTGCACCAGAGTTTGAATCTTCATTTCGGCCTCAGTTAACCTTCTCAACAACATTACATTTTAGATATCTCTTCATTCCTTCTTCTCAACATAACATTCTCATCCATAACCTCCTTAACCTTTCTTCTTAACTCAGCATTTTCCAATTCAGGTTGGTTTGTGGTAGGTAGTGGTGATTGTGTTTGATACGTAACTGTATCAGGTAGGCTCAAGGGTAGTGTTTGAGGTGGGCTAGAAATGATTGGTTCTGATTGGTTTGGGCTATGAGTTGGTGGTGTCTGTGGTAGTGGTGATTGATGTGTTGAAGTTTCAGGTTGGTCTAGGGTAAGGGTTTGAGGTGGTGTTTGATGTGTTGGGGTTGGTGGTGGTGAGTGTGGTAGTGTAGGAATTGACTGTTCAAGTTCTTCTCTGTGCTCCCCCTGTTCAGGTGCTATAATCTCCATTTCTAAACCATCTCCACCTTCATCTCCATCAACATTATCATCATCAGAATCACCTTCATCACTCTCATCATCACCCCCTGCTTCCTCCTCTGAGCTCAACTCAGGCACAAGCATTATAGCCAAATCATGGTTCAATAACCAAGGTAAAATTTCAAAAGGAACATTTGAATTATAGGTATTGGAGACACCATATTTCTTGATTCTTTTGTAAGCATCAGAGTCTTGCAACTGACGTGTGTATCCAATTGGTGGTAAATTTTGTAGTTCTCTATTGAATATGATCTGCAGGAATCTTGGATATTGCAAATATCTCTTTCTTTCTGGTTTCTTTAGATTCCCTACTAATCCCTCAAAAATCATCTTGAAAAAGTTAAAGGGCAGATCAAAGATTATCCCAACTGTGGCATTTGCTAGATTATGACTCATCAGAGTCCATGATCCCTTCCTGGGTGCAAATCCATGAATAATATGATGTATTAAAAACCTGTACAGCATTGAAAACATACCCTTCTGAAACTGTCCTTCATGGACATTTCCTTGATACCCCATTGTTTCTTCAAAAATTTTCAATAAGTGTGTTGTATTGAAGTTTATGTGATTGTGATCATCATCATTCAGTCTTAAACACCTTCTGATCATTCTCTCTGTGATCTGAATCTCCTGGCTGGCCACGGTTGCCTCTATTCTTTTTCCATTCACATCTTCAACAAACTCTGCAGATCTACAGAAATCCAAGGAGTGATTTCTGTAAATTATAGGGTTTCAGTAAGTGCAAAGTTGATGTTTGACCGTGCCATCCACGATATCATTTGAGCCATTGGTTCATTTTCTGGTGTCACTTGTAATAATGCGCACATATTGTGCTTTGGCTCGAACACATACTTCGGTTGTTCTTGCTCTGCCATATCTGAAATACATAAACAAACATATTCAAAGTGAAATTAGTCATAAAATTCAGTACTTTAGATAATTTCAAGTTATAAGAATGAAGAAGATAGGGAGAAATCTTCAAGAACCTGTTCTTCGACAAATTTATAACTAAACACATACAAAATCACAGCCCATTGTAGTCTAATCGAGATCGGAAAACATATTATTAATGCTTACTGTAACAATTCCAGCAAATTCAGGTATACCCTAGCCGGTATATACTATTTATGTGTTATTTAATATGGAATATATGAATTATAATGAATTTATACGAGTATGAATGATTCACAGTACGAATTATACTCGATCATACGGCTAATCGTATTGGAATTACGATTAACCGATGAACGGTTATTGAAACCCGAACGAATCGGGGATTACGTTATAGACGAAATATATGATGTTTAGTAATGTTTATAAAGTATTAAAGCTTCGGGATAATTGAAATAAAGCACAGAAAAGAATTTCGATTTAATGGTACGTTGGTACGTTAAACGAAATCTTTTATACTAAACCAAGCAAGAGATGATCGATCAAGCCGAAAAAGATGCACAGTTAATAATAATATGATGTTTCAAGTAAATAAATGTCATGGTTTAAGTTTTTAAGTTTTAAATCGGTTTTATATAAATTTTATTTTTAAGCCGAAAAACGACCGTTTTGGCCTCGTTTTAAGCCGAATTAAACATTTAACCGAAAAACGAACTGAACAAGATTATCCAAAACATTATCCAGATTGCGTAATCTGAACTTGTGGCCAAGATTGGAGGTGTGGGCCCCACCCCACCCTCCTTATTATGCCGATCGGACCAAGGGGTTTCCCCCTTGGCTTCCATTTTCTTTTTTCTATCATCCCAACTCCACAATTCTCTCAACCCTTCAAACATTCATCCAATTTCCTTTGATTTACACCAAGAACACAAGGTAAAAGCATGATTTTAATGGCTAATTCATAGTTTTAATTCCATAATCTTGAGAAAATGAGGTTTCAAGTGAAAAATCGGTGAAAACCCGAGATGAAACCGATTCTTGCATGATCAAGTGATGTATACAAGTTATACAAGGGATCTTGGTCCAAGAAAGGAGTTAAAAGAGTCAAAAACGAATTTTTACGGTTAAAATCTTTGTTTCTTTATCATAACCGAAACCATGAAAGAAATGGCTTGATTGTGGGTGTAACTTGCTTGGTGTGGTGTTATTATGCTTGTAGGTGTTATATCTAGTTGCTAGCAAAGGCTAGAAAGCAAGATCTTTGTGATCTAAAGCTAGAAACACAAGGTAGTTCGGTTTTTCGTATGGTTTATATGATTTGGACAGATTGTGATAGACTTAGATTTGGGTCATGAAATTTCACAGAGATGATCTACACATGAAAATATGAGATCTGTGAAAATTTGGTAATTTTTGGACAAAGGATGAATATTTGGTGAATTTAATGCTCGGTTTTGGCTAAAAATGATGAAAAATAGTTAAACATCATGAAAAATTCTGGAAAATTCCAGATAAGCTTTTTATAACATATAAAAGTCACACACAAAATTTCAGATTCGTTGGAGAAGTCTAAGTAGACTTTTCGGTAAAACGAGTTCTAGGGTTTTCTAGCTCGGTTTTGGTGAAAATGGCATGAAAAATGAGATTTTGGTTCTGGAAAAATTACAGGGAACTATGTGGATGGCAGGGGTCATCCCAGAAAAATTTGGGATTTTTCTAAGGTCGTTTGGTATTTTCGATATATTTGGTGTTTAAATGACGTTTAAAAATAGATAAATAAATGCTTAATATAAAAATTAATTCTGGAAATATTTTAATAAAATGCCTTACTGTCAAAAAGTGATTTGTGCAAAATTTCAAGATCCGAGACTAAACGGATAATTATTTGTGCTAAAAAGAACATAAAAACAAACTTTTAAAGCTTAAAACGCGTAAACCGGCAAAGTTCGCCTAAGCGAGCTGACTGGTGTATAAAAACCTTAAAAATGAACTGTTTTCATGAAACTAAGTTAATCAAGTAAAAATAAATCATCCGAAAATAATTCGGATGATTTCGGTATTTTTATCCGAAATAACAGTTTCCGGCACCCTAAAGACGGAAACGGGTCCCGCGGCCAAACGGGGCGTCTAAACCGAGCTCTAAATTCACGGCTTTAACTAAAATATCAGTCAAACACTATTTTCGGGTCGTGTGTGAACAAACTCATTTTTGAAACATAAAAACGGATAACCGTGCTAGGCACACAAAACGGGGAAAACATAATAATAATAAATTTGACGGTTAAACTCTAAGAAATATCACAATCTGAGTCCTGAGAAGTGTCTCTGGGTTAACATTGTCCCCGGATCGAGTACAGTACTTGGTTAACAGTGTCCCCAGATGTACCGGTTGACACCGATTTAATTTATGGAAATTGTATAGTAACGACTTAGGTATCATATTACAGATTCAAGCTCATAGCTGTTCACTGTATTACATACTGACTCACGAGAAGGTGAGTTTCACGAGCCCCTTTTTACTGAACTGTTTTAAATATTTTCCCGGGGCGGGAAGCATGTTTCTATCAAAATGTTTAAGTACATGCTGATCGCATGGAAATGAATGTATTTATATAATGTTTATTGTACGGGAATCGTACGGTAATGTATTAAGATGGTAATTGTCTGAGTTGCTAACATTGTAAGGCCCGAAACAATGTTTCTGGGTTAACAGTGTCCCCAGAGGTTATTAGATGTGTTTCTGGGTTAACAGTGTCCCCAGAGGTTATTAAATGTGTTTCTGGGTTAACAGTGTCCCCAGAGGTTATTGGATGTAATTCTGGGTTAACAGAGGTTTCACTTGTGGGCTCAGCATAATTTCATCGCTAATATATGATTACTATAATGATTTGTCATGGTTTATTTAAATTAGTGAAACTCACCAACTATTCGTAGTTGACCCGTTTTCTTTACATGCTTTCTAGGTACACCCAAATTGGAATGAGTGTTACGTGCTTGATGATGTGTGCTATTTTGTGGAAGCTTAAGGATCTTTATTTTGTATTAAATATGTTAATGTGCTATCGGTAAAACTTATGTGTTAACGCCTAAACGGTAACGAAACTCGGAACAATGTAATACGTTTTAAATTAATGTAGTGGTGTTTTCTTTATAAGTAATGCTGTTGATATCAGACGTGTCTGTTGCATCCCGTTTACGTTTCCGCTGCGGTTACGGGGTGTTACAGAAATTGGTATCAGAGCCATTGGTTATAAAGAATTAAGATGTCTTTAAAAAGATACCTAAAATATAACCAGTAGCTCAAGTATTATAGGATCTGAATATCAACTAATAATTTATAGTGACGAGATCTGGATGAACTTGGATGGACAAGTGAGTTATTATGGTCCGGAACATAATAACAGACTTGTCTGCACGGGGAATTCAGGGGAAGTCACAGGGGACTTTAATAGGTAAAATTGGCAACATATGTGTAAATATATGATAATATTGTTATGTGGCAAAGTTGTATAAGTAAGTGTATATTAATTTGATTATGATTTACACTATGGAAAGAACTATAGTTTGTTAACTTGTGTGCAGGTAAGAATGTCGAGAACTCATAGTTTATCGGTGGAGGAGGACCCGGAGGAAGTCAGCTCCGGGAACTCTGGGAGTCTACGCATATCATCCAGCTCTGAGCCTAGCGAGGCTAGTCGTAGGAGCTCTAGCCAGTCCTCCCCAGTCAGGATTGTCAGATCCCCCACCCCACCCGCACCACAGGCCACCCCTATCCCTCCCGGATTCGGACCCCGCCTCACGGCGCGGATCAGTGTCCCGCATGTCCCACCTACCTCTCCCCCACCCACACCTGCTACCCGCAGGGGCGAGCCCTCCCGCTCCCAGCCCGAACCTGTGACTCCACCTGTGTGGGGTCTCCCTAGGCAGGAAAGGGACGCGGCGGCATGGCTTCGAGTGCTCACCGAGCAGGTGAATGAGCACTCCGCCGCCTTGACAGTGGGAGTGCAGAGGCGGATGTATCTGGGGGACTGCATACTGGACCACCAGTATGCGATTGCGCAGCTAAGGAGGGAGTGCTCATAATCCCAATTGATGATTGGTCGATTAGAGGCGCGGGTCCGGGGTGTGTTGGCAGTGATGGTGGTGTTGGTGGCAGTGATGGTGTGGTGGGTATACCACCGTGTTTAGTGATGTTAGGATGGTAGAAGTCATGGACCGCTTTTTGATACTCTGTGTAAGTAGTTAGTGGTGATGCTAACATAGAGTGAATCTTGGGTAGTTATAATACAACCACTGGCCCTTAGGGGGTCCCTTTTGGGGTATATCATTATAGATACTTTTGGGTATCATTCAAGCACTGACCCATTGCGGGTTATGTCGAGATGATGCCGACATAGGCCCTATGTATGAAAACTTAACCTATGTAATGGTGACAGGGAAGTAATGTGAACGGATGTTTGTGTAATATGTACTAATGTTTATTAATGAATGGAATGTGTGTTGTGTTTTATGATTGGAATTTGTATTAATTACATGTATTTTTCTGAATGTTGTGTAGAATGGCACCAAAACGATCAGCTCAAATGTCGGAAGTTGATGTGAGCCGTTTGATTGCTCAACAGTTGGAGGCGGCGATACCGGATATAGTATCGCGCATCGCCGCCAGTATTAACAATTCGACCAATCCAACCCCTCCGAGCAATCAAACGACCACCAATAATGACGGGGAACAAAATGCTAATCCTCCACAGAACGATAACACGATTCCGAGTAATGACGCGCCGCCTAGGGTGGTCGTTACGGACAGTAATGGCCCTATACCAACTGTAGAAACGAACCGCACTGAACCAATTCCTGCATCCAGGGAATTTTCAATCAAAGACTTTATGTTGTGCAAGCCCCTAGACTTTAGCGGGTCTGAAGGACCAAATGGGTTAGTTAAATGGATCGAGAAAATAGAATCCGTTGTGAACATCAGCAACTGCCCCGAGGATTGTGTTGTTAAGTATGCTACCTGCACATTCACGGACCATGCCTTGACATGGTGGAACACCATAGTACAGACCCGCGGTCAGGCGGCGACAAACCGCATGACCTGGACAGAGCTCAAGGCTCTTGTACTGGAACATTTCTGCCCGAAAAACGAATTGCAGAAATTAGAAAATGAATTGTGGAACCTGGAGATGCAGGGGGGCAGACCACTTGGGTTATACGAACCGGTTTAATGAGTTGTCGCGATTGGTACCATGGTTGGTCACCCCAGAGTCGAAGAGGGTTGAACGTTATATTTGGGGGCTAACTCCAGTTGTAAGGAGTATAGTCAATTCTGGGGGACACCAGATGTATGAGGGTGCGGTGACGCAAGCTGGTATCGTCACGTATGATTTCGTAAGGAGCGGGTCACTGAAGGTGGCAGGAGAATCCGCTGGGGGAAAGCGGGGTACACATGACCATAGGATCCAGGAAAAGCGGCAAAATAAACGTGCCAGGCCCACTGCCCAGAACTACGCCATGACTAGTTCGGGCGGAAGGCAGGAACCTCAGACAAGGACGTTTCCAGGTGTGGGAAATGCGGTTACCAACATGGTGGCGAGTGCAGGGTGGTAGTGTGCCATCGGTGTGGCAGGGAAGGGCACTACGCACCGAGATGTAGGACAAACCTGAACACTCTGAACCGTCAACCGCAACCTATCCGTGCGCAGCCAGTTAGGACCCAACCAGCCCGACAACAAAACCCACATGGAAATCAAGTGATGACCACCAGTCGTGCTTGCTTTGAGTGCGGCAGCACAGATCACTTCAAGAGAAACTGTCCGAAACTGAACCAGGGAGGAAATGGGCGGCAAACTGCGGGTCAGGCATCGTCGTCCAACCCGGCAAGAGGCCGAGCATTCGTGATGGGGGCGAACGAGGCACGCCAAGACCCCAGCGTAGTGACAGGTACCTTCCTCGTCTATGATAATTACGCTTCTGTATTATTTGATACGGGCGCCGATAGAAGTTTTGTCTCCGTTAAGTTCCTATCGATAGCAAACCTTCCAATTGGTGAAACCATAGAACCTTATACCGTAGAAGTCGCTAACGGTAAAACCATGATAGTTAATCGAATAGTTCAGAATTGCCCTTTTATTCTGAACGATCAATCCCTTCCGATTGACTTGTTACCGGTAGAATTGGGTAGTTTTGACGTGATAGTGGGAATGGATTGGTTAGCACGTAACAAAGTAGAGATAAACTGTGAAAAGAAAATCGTCAGGATCCGGGTGTCTGATGACGAAGAGGTATTAGTGCAAGGAGAAAAGTCAGGCACCATGATACCATTTATATCCCACCTCAAGGTGTTAAAATATATACGCCAGGGATGCGTGGCGTATCTAGCAAGCTTGACAGCCACTGATTCTGAGGAGAAACGGGTGGATGATATTCCAGTGGTACGCGAATTTCCACAAGTTTTCCCAGAAGAACTTCCTGGATTACCGCCAACCCGACAGGTCGAATTCAGAATCGATCTATTATCTCAAGCTGGCCCTGTTGCTAAGGCACCCTACCGACTTGCACCATCGGATATGCAAGAATTATCCAACCAGTTGCAAGAATTGTTGGATAAAGGATTTATACGTCCTAGTTATTCTCCGTGGGGTGCACCCGTACTATTCGTGAAAAAGAAGGACGGGAGCCTTAGAATGTGCGTTGATTACAGGGAGTTGAACAAGTTAACAATCAAAAATAGGTATCCTCTTCCCCGAATTGATGACCTGTTCGACCAACTGCAAGGTGCGAGCTACTTCTCAAAAATTGATCTTAGATCGGGATACCATCAGGTTAGAATTCAAGAGGAGAATATCCCAAAAACCGCATTCCGGACTCGCTACGGCCATTACGAGTTCTTAGTTATGCCTTTTGGGCTAACAAATGCGCTAGCAGTGTTCATGGATCTCATGAATCGAGTCTGTAAACCCTACCTCGACAAATTCGTCATCGTGTTTATTGACGATATTTTGATATACTCGAAGAGTAAAGAAGAGCACGAGCAACACTTAAGATTAATTTTAGAACTTCTTAATCAGGAGAAGTTATATGCAAAATTCTCCAAGTGTAACTTCTGGTTACAAGAGGTGCAATTCCTCGGTCACGTTATAAACTATCAAGGAATACACGTTGATCCGAGTAAGGTTGAAGCAATTAAGAATTGGCAAGCGCCTAAATCTCCAAAGGAAATCCGCCAATTCTTAGGCTTAGCTGGATATTATCGTCGATTTATAGAGAACTTTTCCAGCATCGCCCAACCTTTAACCCTTCTGACCCAAAAAGATCGAAAGTATGAATGGAGTGAAGAGTAGGAAACGGCGTTTCAAACGCTAAAACAAAGATTGTGCCAAGCGCCGATCTTAAGTCTCCCCGACGGAGACGATGGTTTTGTCGTGTATTGTGACGCATCCCGTAGAGGGTTAGGATGCGTGTTGATGCAGAATAATAAGGTTATAGCCTATGTTTCTCGACACTTAAAAGTACACGAGAAAAACTACACTACTCATGACTTAGAACTGGGAGCAGTTATCTTCGCACTTAAAATCTGGAGACATTATCTCTACGGTACAAAGTGCACCATCTTCACCGACCATAAAAGTTTGCAACACATATTCGATCAGAAAGAACTGAATATGAGACAACGAAGATGGGTCGAGTTGTTAAGCGACTATGACTGTGACATCCGTTATCACCCCGGCAAGGCTAACGTCGTAGCCGATGCCTTGAGTAGGAAGGATCGAGTTAAGCCATTGCGTGTGCGAGCGCTGGGGATGATAGTCCAGTCGAACCTTTCGGATCTGATTCGAGTTGCTCAACGTGAGGCGTTGAAAGAGGAACAAATGGAAAAAGAGGGACTTTACGGTAACGAGAAGAATTTCGAACAGCGCGTGGACGAAATTCTCTATTTCAAAAAACGGATTTGGATCCCGACCCTCCATGACCTTCGTGAATTAATCATGGACGAAGCGCATAAATCGAAATATTCCATACATCCGGGATCGGATAAGATGTACAAGGATGTGAAGGAGTTCTACTGGTGGCCGGGTATGAAAAAGGATATAGCCACATACGTCGGCAAGTGTACGACGTGTGCGAGGGTTAAGGCGGAGCACCAGAAACCCTCGGGGATGTTACAACAACCGGAAATTCCCGAATGGAAATGGGAGCAAATCACGATGGATTTTGTGACACATCTCCCTAAGACGTCCCGTGGACACGATGCAATTTGGGTAATCGTGGATCGATTAACCAAGTCGGCACATTTTATTCCGATTAGAAATAATTATAACACCGAGAGACTTGCGCAGATTTATATAATTGAAATTGTGTCTCGTCATGGGATACCATCTCAATCATTTCCGATCGAGATAGCCATTTCACCTCCAATCTTTGGCAAGCTGTACAAGAAGCGCTGGGAACGCGTATTGATCTAAGCACAGCTTACCACCCTCAGACCGACGGTCAGTCTGAGAGGACCATCCAAACACTGGAGGATTTGCTTCGTGCATGCGTACTGGATTTTAAGGGAAATTGGGATCAACATCTCCCACTCGTTGAATTTTCCTATAATAACAGTTACCATAGCAGTATAAAGGCAGCACCTTACGAAGCATTGTATGGACGGAAGTGCCGATCACCACTCTGTTGGACTGAAGTGGGCGACACACAGGTTATTAGATCGGACCTGGTCCAGGAAACGACCAGCAAAATCCTTGAAATTCGGAACAATCTGAAGGCCGCGCGGGATCGGCAGAAGAGTTATGCCGATACCCGTCGAAAACCGTTATCATTTGAGAAAGGTGATAAAGTGTATTTGAAAGTATCACCTTGGAAAGGAGTAGTCAGATTTGGAAAGGCGGGGAAGTTAGCCCCGAGATATATTGGACCATTCGATATTACTGCAAAAATCGGTCCCGTAGCTTACCGATTAGAACTACCCGATGAATTAAGTGCAGTTCACAACGTGTTTCACGTATCGAATTTGAAAAGGTGTCTGTCGGATGAGACATCGGTGTTACCACTAGAGGGTGTCCAAATAAACGATAAGCTTAATTTCGTAGAGGAACCCATAGAAATTGTAGACGGGAAAATCAAACAACTTAGACACAATAAAATTTCGTTGGTCAAAGTTAGATGGAATTCGCAACGAGGCCCAGAATATACTTAGGAACGAAAAGACGAATTTCGAAAGAAATACCCCTACCTGTTTCCTCAAAAGGAAGTAATCGACGCGTAAAATTTCGAGGAAGAAATTTTTGTTACGGGGGGAAAATGTAACGTTCCGGCAAATTCAGGTATACCCTAGCCGGTATATACTATTTATGTGTTATTTAATATGGAATATATGAATTATAATGAATTTATACGAGTATGAATGATTCACAGTACGAATTATACTCGATCATACGGCTAATCGTATTGGAATTACGATTAACCGATGAACAGTTATTGAAACCCGAACGAATCGGGGATTACGTTATAGACGAAATATAAGATGTTTAGTAATGTTTACGAAGTATTAAAGCTTCGGGATAAGTGAAATAAAGCACAGAAAAGAATTTCGATTTAATGGTACGTTGGTACGTTAAACGAAATCTTTTATACCAAACCAAGCAAGAGATGATCGATCAAGCCGAAAAAGATGCACAATTAATAATAATATGATGTTTCAAGTAAATAAATGTCATGGTTTAAGTTTTTAAGGTTTTAAATCGGTTTTATATAAATTTTATTTTTAAGCCGAAAAACGACCGTTTTGGCCTCGTTTTAAGCCGAATTAAACCTTTAACCAAAAAACGAACTGAACAAGATTATCCAAAACATTATCCAGATTGCGTAATCTGAACTTGTGGCCAAGATTGGAGGTCTGGGCCCCACCCCACCCTCCTTATTATGCCGATCGGACCAAGGGGTTTCCCCCTTGGCTTCCATTTTCTTTTTTCTATCATCCCAACTCCACAATTCTCTCAACCCTTCAAACATTCATCCAATTTCCTTTGATTTACACCAAGAACACAAGGTAAAAGCATGATTTTAATGGCTAATTCATAGTATGAGATCTGTGAAATTTCACAGAGATTATCTACACATGAAAAGTATGAGATCTGTGAAAATTTGGTAATTTTTGGACAAAGGATGAATATTTGGTGAATTTAATGCTCGGTTTTGGCTAAAAATGATGAAAAATAGTTAAACATCATGAAAAATTCTGGAAAATTCCAGATAAGCTTTTTATAACATATAAAAGTCACACACAAAATTTCAGATCCGTTGGAGAAGTCTAAGTAGACTTTTCGGTAAAACGAGTTCTAGGGTTTTCTAGCTCGGTTTTGGTGAAAATGGCATGAAAAATGAGATTTTGGTTCTGGAAAAATTACAGGGAACTATGTGGATGGCAGGGTCATCCCAGAAAAATTTGGGATTTTTCTAAGGTCGTTTGGTATTTTCGATATATTTGGTGTTTAAATGACGTTTAAAAATAGATAAATAAATGCTAAATATAAAAATTAATTCTGGAAATATTTTTATAAAATTCCTTACTGTCAAAAAGTGATTTGTGCAAAATTTCAAGATCCGAGACTAAACGGATAATTATTTGTGCTAAAAAGAACATAAAAACAAACTTTTAAAGCTTAAAACGCGTAAACCGGCAAAGTTCGCCTAAGCGAGCTGACTGGTGTATAAAAACCTTAAAAATGAACTGTTTTCATGAAACTAAGTTAATCAAGTAAAAATAAATCATCCGAAAATAATTCGGATGATTTGGGTATTTTTATCCGAAATAACAGTTTCCGGCACCCTAAAGACGGAAACGGGTCCCGCGGCCAAACGGGGCGTCTAAACCGAGCTCTAAATTCACGGCTTTAACTAAAATATTAGTCAAACACTATTTTCGGGTCGTGTGTGACCAAACTCATTTTTGAAACATAAAAACGGATAACCGTGCTAGGCACACAAAACGGGGAAAACATAATAATAATAAATTTGACGGTTAAACTCTAAGAAATATCACAATCTGAGTCCTGAGAAGTGTCTCTGGGTTAACATTGTCCCCGGATCGAGTACAGTACTGGGTTAACAGTGTCCCCATATGTACCGGTTGACACGGATTTAATTTATGGAAATTGTATAGTAACGACTTAGGTATCATATTACAGATTCAGGCTCATAGCTGTTCACTGTATTACATACTGACTCACGAGAAGGTGAGTTTCACGAGCCCATTTTTACTGAACTGTTTTAAATATTTTCCCGGGGCGGGAAGCACGTTTCTATCAAAATGTTTAAGTACATGCTGATCGCATGGAAATGAATGTATTTATATAATGTTTATTGTACGGGAATCGTACGGTAATGTATTAAGATGGTAATTGTCTGAGTTGCTAACATTGTAAGGCCCGAAACAGTGTTTCTGGGTTAACAGTGTCCCCAGAGGTTATTAGATGTGTTTCTGGGTTAACAGTGTCCCCAGAGGTTATTAAATGTGTTTCTGGGTTAACAGTGTCCCCAGAGGTTATTGGATGTGTTTCTGGGTTAACAGAGGTTTCACTTGTAGGCTCAGCATAATTTCATCGCTAATATATGATTGCTATAATGATTTGTCATGGTTTATTTAAATTAGTGAAACTCACCAACTATTCGTAGTTGACCCGTTTTCTTTACATGCTTTCTAGGTACACCCAAATTAGAATGAGTGTTACGTGCTTGATGATGTGTGCTATTTTGTGGAAGCTTAAGGATCTTTATTTTGTATTAAATATGTTAATGTGCTATCGGTAAAACTTATGTGTTAACGCCTAGACGGTAACGAAACTCGGAACAATGTAATACGTTTTAAATTAATGTAGTGGTGTTTTCTTTATAAGCAATGCTGTTGATATCAGACGTGTCTGTTGCATCCCGTTTACGTTTCCGATGCGGTTACGGGTGTTACACTTACCGAGTCGGAATTAGGGGCTGATAAAAATTAGGGTTAGGATCGACTTAGAATTTAGGAAGTCGGAGAGGTTTCTTTGAGTGTAAGTATTTTGCAGTGGAAGGAGAGAGAGAGAGATGGAAATAATGTTGAAAAATTTGCCTAACTCCCTCTTATATACATTTTTGAAAGTGGGTTTTAAATGCTTTTTGTCATTTTGTGAATTACTAGCTGTCAACCATTAACATTATCCACTTGATATATTAAAAACATTTAATTTCATTTAAGTTTGCAAGACCTTACTCGAAAGATTAGTATATCCAAATTCTACTCGGTATACTTCCACATACAAACCTTACTCGGTCAAGTAAATTAATTTAAAGTTAAGAAAATAATAAAGAAAGCTTACCCGAAATACTCAATTTCTTGAGAAATTAATCACAAGGCATATAATCAAGTATAATCATCAAATAAACATCCTTACTAAGAGTCAATTAAGATCCCAACATAGATTTCTCAATTTCAGATTAAAACTTATCTAGCACAAACCCTAAAAAGAATCATAATCAATTTTATCATACTAACTAACATATTCAGGTACCACATTCATTCAAGTATCCTTGAAAAAATAGTGTGCCCGAGCAACCTTTTGATTTAAATTATGCCCGAACTACTATCTTATAATACAAGGTGTGCTTGGAAAGAAATTCTAGCAGACAGTGTACTCGGAAAGTTAGATTTTTGAAATTACCAAGTATATTGAAGGAACACAAGCGTACCCGAAATATAAAGTATGCTCGGATAACAAGGTTTGCCTGAAAAAACTTATAATTTCAAAGAAATCATACACATACATATCACAGAGCATGCTCGGAATGAAATTTAAACACATAAACATTTAAGTGTGCTCTAGTCTAAAATTTCATAGAGCTTGCCTGAAAATCCTATGTTAGCACTAAGCATGCTAGGATAAACACATTCAATCATCAGGTATGCCGAACAACAATCTTATTCAAAGTATACCCGAAAAATGACAGACTTAAACAGTAACATCTAAGCGTGCCCGGAAAGATTTACAAACCTTTCCTAACAACATATTCACACAAATTACAAAGCTTACTCGGTGTACTAACTTAAGTTCACAAAGTTTGCTTGGAATCACAATCAGCAAATAATATGCATAGCTTGCCCGAAACAAGAATTACTTGTTAAAAGCTAATCATAACAACACATAATCATCTCAAGACTTCAAGCCTGCTCGGGAGATTAGTACAACAGTGTACTCTACCCGGAAAGTGTAAACACTTCAAAGCATGCCCGAAAATCATAAAGTTAGTCAAAAATGACTAAGCTTACTCGGAAAGTTTGAAAACTATCAAACCTTACCCGAAACAACATATTCACACATAAACAAGTCAAAAATGACTAAGCTTACTCGGAAAGGTTGAAAACTATCAAACCATACCCGAAGTAACATATTCACACATAATCAAGTCAAAAATGACTAAGCTTACTCGGAAAGTTTGAAAATTATCAAACCTTACACGAAACAACATATTCACACATAAACAAGTCAAAAATCACTAAGTTTACTCGGAAAGGTTGAAAAATATCAAACCTTACCCGAAATAACATATTCACACATAATCAAGTCAAAAATGACTAAGCTTACTCGGAAAGTTTGAAAATTATCAAACCTTACCTGAAACAACATATTCACACATAATCAACTGTTTCGTACTTGGAAAGGTTATAAATCATTAAACCTTACCCGAAAATACATATTCAAACAGTTTGTGCCCAGAAAGGTTATAATGCATCAAACCTTACCCGAACTTACATATTCAACCTATTTTAGGCAAAATGCAACACTTTTTGACTTAAACCTCTTTATCAAAATATTTTTCTTTCAGATTATAGTTTAAGAGCAAATGGTGCATTTAGAGATCAAATTTCAGTTATATTTCTTTTCAAAACAATTTCTTCCTTTTACTGAAAAGATCTCAAGAATGGGATCATATTGACTAAGTAGCTATCTCAATACTTCACTCTCAGCATTATTATGACAACTTAGATAGGTTAACAGCAGGTATAATCTTAGCATGAATTTCATCTCTTTGGTGATATGATTTAGGTTCATTTAAAGCATAATGCATTAATGGTCAACACTGTGCAATGATGCCTCATATCTCTTCTCAAAGCTTATTTGGCTATCCCCAGATCACCCCAATTTGACTCCAACCTCCTGTACTTGGTCAAAAATAGTTTTTGTATAACAGAACTTATTGTATTTTTGAGATTCAAACATATATAGAGGTTGAACATTGGACTTACAGTTAGAAACATGCCTTTCGTTCAAGATGAGACAGTTTTTGCCAACATCTTTGTAGTTCTAGTTGTAACCCTCTTGTTTGATAAAATATTTAAAACACTTATCAACTTTTGGTTGATTTATTCATTCTTCCCCTTGTTTTTGATATTTTCCCAAATTTTCTTAAAGTATGTTCCTTGTCATATTTAAAGATGTTTCATTTTTGGTTTACCAAATAACAACAGGCTCGTGTATGACTGGGTAATCACTTTTCTGCCTATCATTCGGAGAGATTTATCTTGAGACATGCAAAACAACTATGCATCTCCACATAAAGATTAGCATATTCATTCTGTTTATATCACCTTAGATTTTACATCATCATGGGAAAGCAACCATACATGTTAATGACTATACTAAGGTCTTTTTAGCCTAATAATTCCATATGAACAGCTAAGTAGTCAATGTACTATCATTTCCCAAAATACAGTTTAATATTCAATCACCCCAATATCTCTTCATTGTCAGGTTAATGGCTATCATGTGTGACCAAAAGTGGTCAACAGGACCAAACATTCATGTGAACATATATCCCTTCAAAGTCAGAGCTATTGACATAGTTTTAAGTGAAGGTATAAGAAACAAGTCATAATTGCGCCAAATGCATTCAGTTTTTCAGGTCAATGGCTATCCTTTGAATCTGAGAGATTTAAGGACCAAACATACACAAGTGCATGTCCTTCCAACTGGGCAAATGACATAGTTTTCATTAAAAACAACTTTATGAGACTTCCCAAAAAAAATCCTTCTTTTAAACTTCTTTAAAGCTTGAACTGAATAATCTTATCATATCTCCACACCATTAATCAACTTGCTCATGTTTTGATCAAAATAAAGTATTTATGCAAAATTCATTATAAAATTCATTAAATCACTTAATTTTGACATAAAACACATTTTGACATAAACAGTTGAATCACATAATCAAATCTAATCATTCTTAACATCATCAAGAAAACATATTGTTCTAACATTCAATGTCTATCCTATCTTAACAACATCAGAAGATCAGATAAAGTTCATACTCAAGTAACCATAAACATGTAATTACTTATGACATCAGACAAGTATTTAATTTCATCCAAACAGATCAAACTACTTATCATAACATTAGATCAGTTAACATGATAGTCAAGAATTATCATCAATTTCAAACAAATTGCACAGATATTTACTTAAGCACCTATCAGTTAACTTCAAAACAGTGACATATTCAAGACATATTCAATCAACATTTTCAGCAACATATTCATTAACATACTCAGTAACATATTCAGTAACATGTTCAGCAACATATTCAGTAACATATTCAGCAACATATTCATCATGTGTGACCTCTTCTAAATTTTTCAGGTAGCACATAGAGGTAAACAACCAAGCACACATCCTTAATCAGATTTCATCAGAGTTGATCATCCCCAGGGCTTTCAAAAGAAAGTTGAACCTGGTTCTGTCAAGTGGTTTGGTGAATAAGTCAGCCAAGTTATCACTTGTATCAACTCTTTGCATTTCAATCAGACCTTTTTCACTGCAATCTCTGATGAAGTGATGCCTGATTTCAATGTGCTTAGTCTTAGAATGTTGCACAGGATTCTTAACAGTAAAATATGCAGCAGTATTATCAATCAGAATAGGGGTGTTTAGAAAATTCAAACCATAATCCAGCATCTGATTTTGAATCCAGAGAACTTGTGCACGGCAGGCAAATGCAGCAACATATTCAGCTTCTACAGTGGAGATTGATACTGTAGTCTGTTTCTTGCATTGCCATGACACTAGCCTTTCACCCAAAAACTGGCATCCCCCTGATGTTGACTTTCTGCTCATGTTACACCCATCATAATCACTGTCTGTATAAGCAAGCAGATCAAAGGCTTGATTCTTAGGATACCAAATTCCTAAGTCTGGTCTTCCCTTCAAATATCTGAATATTCTTTTCACAGCATTCATGTGGGAGACTTTTGGATTTGACTGGAACCTTGCACATACACACACAACAAACATGATATCTGGTCTTGTTGCAGTCAGATACATCAGAGATTCAATCTTGGCTCTGTATTCATGTTCATCTACTGACTCCCCCTTTTCATCAGCTATCATCTTTTCTTTGGTGTCCATTGGAGTTGAAGCAGTCTTGTAATCATGACAGTTGAACTTATTCAAAATGTCCTGCACATATTTAGCTTGGTGAATGAAGATCCCTTCAGCCTTTTGTAGAACTTGCAGTCCCAGAAAGAAGTTCATTTCACCCATGGAACTCATGCTATACTTGGATTTCATCACCCCTTCAAACTCCAAACACATAATTTCATTTGTAGATCCAAAGATGATATCATCAACATAGACTTGTAAAAGCAACAAATCTGACCCCTTTCTTTTGTAGAAGAGTGTCTTGTCAATGGCTCCCCTTGTGAAACCATTTTCAAGTAGATGAGTTGATAGCTCATCATACCATGCTCTAGGAGCCTGGTGCAGTCCATAAAGGGCTTTGTTTAACTTATACACCCTGTTTGGATACATGGGATCCTCAAAACCTGGTGGCTGAGCTACATACACCTCTTCTTCAATCTTTCCATTTAGGAATGCAGATTTAACATCAAGCTGGAATACTCTAATGTTCTTTGAGGCAACATATGCAAGGAAAATTCTTATGGCTTCCAGTCTTGCAACTGGTGCAAATACTTCCTCAAAGTCTATCCCTTCTTCTTGAAGACATCCCAGTGCTACAAGTCTAGCTTTGTTTTTAATCACTAAACCCCTTTCATCCCTTTTGTTTCTGAAAACCCACTTAGTTCCAATTGCATATCTGTCATATGGCTTGTCTACAAGATCCACACACGTAGATCTCTAAACTGTGCCAATTCCTCTTGCATTGCCTCTACCCAACTATTGTCTTTTAAAGCTTGAGCAATGTTCTTTGGTTCTGTTTGAGATAGAAAGCAAGAGTACAGACAGATGTTTGCTATCTCAGAATGACTCCTTGTAACTCTTTCATGCAAGTTACCAATGATATTTTCAGCAGGATGATTCTTTTCAATAGTAGGAGTTTGTGTTATCATATTTGTAGACAAATTTGTGTCAAGATTTGTTTAATTGAGTTCAGGATCTTCAATGATCAAATCAGCTTCTACATCATGAAACTGTGGTGCTTCCTCATTGTTTTGTCCTGAAGTAGATGCACCATTGTTTCCCAGATTCAAATTTTGGAATAAGTCTTGAAATCTTTCTGTGGTGACAGCTTCTTCATTTGGTTGGTCGCTTGTGTCACTCTCATTCTGAACTTGATCATTCTGTACATTTGGACTGTCTTGATTGTTCATAGCCTGATCCTGTTCAATGACCTTGCTTGAGGAACTATTCACAAAAGTGTATTCCTTTTCTTTTCTACCAACCTTTTTCCACAATTCTTCTAAGTCTAATTCTTTCTTCTTATTCTATGCAAGTACACTGGTCTTGTAGAATGAATCATCAAAGTCTTCTGAATAAATCTTGAATGACTTTATTAACTTCTCATGATCAAACAGCCATTCTGCACCACTGACTGTGTTGAACTGATTCCCATTAAAAATGATGTCAGAAGACTCTATCACACTCATGTGATCTTTCACATATACTCTGTATGCCTTTGAGTGAGTAGAATATCCAACAAAGAAACAATCTAGTGACTTAGTTTGAAACTTGTTCAAATAATCTCTAGTGTTCAAAAGAAAACATTTGCAACCAAAGGGCTTGAAAAACTTGATGTATGGCTTTCTATTATTGAAAATTTCATATGGAGTCTTGTTATGCCTGTTGTTTACAAGTACCCTGTTTTGAACATAACATGCTGTATTGATTGCTTCAGCCCAAAAAGTGACAGGCAAATTTGCATCTGCCAACATGGTTCTGGCAGCTTCTATTAAAGTTTTGTTTCTTCTGTGTGCAAAATTCTTCCATAACTCCATTCTTGAACTCTGTACCATTGTCACTTCTCATCATCTTTACTTTCTTATTCAGCTTGTTCTCAATCATTGTGACACAACCTTTAATCAACTCAGCAGTCTCATCTTTGGTACTTAGGAAATAAATCCAAGTATATATTGAATAGTTATCAATGATCACCAGACAGTATTTCTTCTTTCCAATACTTGGCACACTCACAGGACCAAAGAGATCCATGTGAAGTAACATAAGTGGTTGATCAATTGAATTTATAAGCTTTGTCTTATGAGTAGACTTGTGTTGTTTTCCTTTTTGACATGAGTCACAATGATCATCTAACTTGAATTCTCTTGTAGGTAAACCAATCACATGTTCACCTTTGACCAGTCTGTTCATGTTCTTTAAGTTTACATGACACAGTTTCCTATGCCACAATTTAGATTCATTTTCAGTGGCTTTGGAAACAAAACATGCACCTCCTCTTGAAATGGCTTCTTTCATATTCAACTCATACAGGTTTCCATTTCTTGGTGTCATCATCATGATAATTTCAGGTGGAATTACAAACTCAGGTTTTAAGATGAAACAGTGTGAATCATCAAAACTGACTTTGTAACCTTTATCACACATTTGTGATATGCTCAGCAGATTGTATTGAAGTCCCTCAACATGAAACACATTATCAAATGACACTTTTCCATTTGTCAAGATTCCTTTACCCACAATCTTTCCACCATTTTCATCACTCCCAAAAGCTACTGGACCTTCATACTTCTCTTCATAGTTCACAAGTGACCTCTTGTCACAAGTCATGTGCCTAGAACAACCACTATCCATATACCATATACCATTCAAAGGAGTGGCATGTTCCTGCACATTGATAAATTTGATTAGTTAAGTGATGAAGTGCAAGCTTCATCAACTTGCAAATCATCAGTGTCATCTTCAATGGCAGCTTGGGAAGAGAGTGTTGTAGGTTCAGGATCTTCATGAATGATTTCCAGATTATCAGAATTGTTAGTTTCATATCCACACTCTCTTGGTGTTTTAACAAGTGAAACTGAACTTTGGTGCTTAACTGAGTCAGTGACTTCCTCTTTCAAGACATAGTCCTTTGTTTCTGAGTAGTCTCTTACATCAGCCACAGCTTCAATTTTAGTTTCTGCTTTAGGTTTCCAAGTGAAACCTTTTGGTTCATATCCATGTTTCATCAAGAACTGCTCATCACCAGTAAGTTCAGTTGGTTTCATTCTCTGATAAGTATCTGTTCTTCTTGTCTTCTCACTGTTTGATGATCCTTGAGAGCTATCAGATTTGACTGATTGAGTATCTTGCTTGATTCTCACAGACTGATAGTCCTTTTTGGTCAATTTCTCATGCCTTTTAGGAGATTTGCTTCTTCTTTCCAGTTCAGTCACTTTCTTCTCACCCCTTGTCTCCTTTTCAGATTTCTTCTTTTCTTTGTTCATGGTTTCATTGCCACACACCTTTCCTTTTCCCAGATACTCATCATACTTCTGTTTGTATAGGACAAAGTTTTGAACATACTTTGTTCCATCTGGTACATGAAATGGTTTGAATTTGGATCTTTCATTACATGAATCTGTGTGGTGACCATATTCATCACATCCTTTGCACCAAACCTTGCCCTTGAAGACTTCATGTTCTTTTGGTTTCTTGTATCTTTCACTTGGCTTAGGTGTCTTGACTCCTAGAGTCTTCTGATTCTTTAGACCATCAAAATCAATTGAAAAATGAACAAATTCCTCAATCTTGATGTCCTGTCTTTCAACATTGCTTTTGACAAAGACAATTTTCTTCATAGTCATAGATTCTTCATCACTGCTATCTCTAACCCTTGTCAGTCTTTTCTCATATTCTTCCATAGTTTCCACTTCTCCAACATCAAGCACCTCATGACTAGAAAAGATTGGATAAACTGGGATAAAACTTTCTGTATCAACCTTTTCATTCACCTTCTTCTTCTTGTTGTTCAGTTTTATCCTTCTCAATACAGCCTTGCTTGGAGGTCTGACTGCATTGTAGTCTATCTTCCTCCTTTCACAAATATCAAAAGAAACATGTTCTCTTTTCATTTTGTCATTCTGTTTCTTCAATTTTGGTGGGACTGGTGGATACTTTGGAAGTTTATCAACAGATTCAGGTTTCTTATATTTTCTTCCTCTTTCAACAGCTTTGATTTCCTTTTCAGTAATTTGATCACTCAAATCACTCAAATCATCTTGATTCAATTCAACTGAATCAAAGTCATCCTCAGAGACTTGTACTCCAATTGACTTATCCTTTTTTACTTCTTTCATAATCACAAATTCTCCTTCTTCATTTACTTCCAACTTTTTGTATAAATCAACAACCTCTTCCCTGTCTTGAAAGACATCTTTGAATTGTTGCAAGTATGCATCTCTTTTCTCTTTGTCAACTTTTGGCATAAAATTGTTGTTGAATAGAGGTGGAACTATTTTGTATTTGTCTTGTTCTTTCACCTGATTCAGTATACCACATATGTTGCCAGTTGAGACTAAATTCTTCAGAAAGTCAGTTTCAACCTTTAGTCTTGTGTTTTGCACCTTTTCTTCAACTAACATCTTCTTTAATCCATCAATCTCAGTGATGTATCTGGTTTGAGTTCTGTAAATGATCATGCAATCATCTTCAAGGCTTTTAATCTTTTCATCACTGATCATCTCACTTGCCTCATACTCATTTATGATACTTTGTTTTCTGAAACACTCACTTTCCATCTTGCCTACTTTTGTTTTCAATTCAATGATAAGTTCATTTAAATCAACTGTAGCAGAGTGTACCTGAGATGATGATCCCTTTTCTTTCTCCATTATGGCCATGAATGCCACATTTGCTTTCCTGATGTCATCTGCAATGTCCTCTTCATGATTGCTCCAATCAAAATTTCCTTCATGTTGTGTAGTCACTGCCACATTTCCTTGATTTCTGATTTGATTTTGATTTGCTGGAACAATGGTGTTTGGTACATTTTGAGCTGCTTGAAGGTTTTGATTGTTATTCATTTGAAAACCTTGATTCTATTGCATACTTTGTTGTTGACTATTCATGTGAGGCTGAAAGTTGTTGAAGTTTGGGTTGTAGTTGTTGTTATTGAAGTTGTTCATTTGATTGCTGTTGTTGTTGAACCTTGGCTGATTTTGTTGGTAATTCTGCTGACCTCTTGGTTGATTTTGTTGATATTGATGCTGAACTCCTGGTTGATTCTGGAAATGATTCATTTGAAAGTTTCTTGGTTGATTGCATTCTTTTGCAAAATGACCAGGTTGTTGACAATTGTAGCATATTGCTTTTGACTTGTCAAAACCAATCCTGTCATTAGGACCAGAAACCAGAGACCTACCAGTTCTGTTATACAGCCTTTTACTTCTCAAACCCAACATGGCAGCTTGCCATTTCAAATCCATGTCCTCCAAATCATCTTGTACCACACTTGTGTGAATTAGGTTCTTTGCAACAAATGCATTATATGACTCAGTAAACATAGAAAACAAGGCTTGTGTTTCATTGCTTTGACTATGTCCTGTTCCAGTGTTAGGAACATTTCCACTTGACATAGAGGTAGAATCAAAATCATTAATCAGTTGCACATTGAACCTCTGCTGATTTACTTGATTACTTGTGCTACCCCCAATGAAAGATTTTGGAGTGACAGCATTATGTTCAGATGGTTCTTCAATAATGGGAATTTGTTGTTGGTTCTTGGTGGACAGATTTCCCATTGGTGCAATCAATGCATTTGAAACATTGAAACATGGTCTATCTTCCTTGATCATCTCATTCTCAATCATTTCAAGTTCAGCAACCTAAAGAAAGCATACTACATCATCCAATTTCAATTCATTGAAATTTTGCTTCTGAAGGATGAATTTGCAAGCAGTATACCATTCTTTTGGCATTGAGTTGAGTAACTTTGTATTCAAATCAAAGTCAGTCATTACATAATCAGTTGTTCTCAACTCATTCACAATACTTAGAAATCATTCTAGTATTGATTTCAACCTTTCTCCATCTCTATACTTGAACCTTTCCAACTGTTGCTTCAATCTTTGCTTCTTTATGTTCTTTAGTTCAGTATTCCCTTCATACATTTCAAGGATGGCATCATACATTTGTTTTGCAGTTGTGTGATGAGCCACCTTGGTCAGAATCTCCCAAGACAAACCTAGCTTAATCATAGCTAAGGCTTTGTCATCCACCTTTCTCATTTTTTCTCTTACAGCAGCAGTTGCAGTAGCATTTGCACCTTCTTCAACAGCAGTTTGTGGACCATTCTTGATGGAGTTCCACATGTCAATATCATTGTAGCATACGGCTGCTTCAAAAAGTACCTTCCATTTGATAAAGTTTTCCTGTCCATACAACCTAGGTATCTTGTTAGTAGACACCTCTTGTTCCTCATATCCAGACATTTTGAGAAATCAAAAATCAGTTTCCTTTAAAAAAGTTTCAAAATAATCAGATCTGGCAACAGAATGCTCAGATCTGATGTGTCTGATGTGATTAGAACAAGATTTAGGTATAAAGATTTGAACTTTAATTGAAATAAGGAAGAGAAAACACCGGTAGATTGTAGATCTGGAAGAAAAATGAAAAACAGAGCTGCTGACGTCACAAATCAATCGAACAGTGGTCTGCTTACGTCATTCTTCTTTAAATCTTCAATCAGCAACAATCTTTCTAAAAATAGCAATAATGGCTCTGATACCACTTGTCGGTCCCTTGGATTTCAGCTGGATCTTGATCAATCAAGTCATAACTCACACAGATTAATCGTGTTGACAAGAGAGTTAATGACAGGTTGCTATATTTACAAAGATATCCGTTTGTTAAAGGCGGAATCAATAACAAACATACGGTTGCAATGAATAATCAAAGATAGAGAGGTACACTCAGGATTCACTCAAAAGATTTCCATTTATATCATATTAAAATCATACAAACAGATACACGGTTTAGGGTATTCTAGGAATCCTAAGCCAGCCGTCACACAATATTCTCTCAATTAATGAGTCGGTCTTATCCGTATTGTGCTCTGTCTCTCTCTCTCTTCCGTCTCTGGCGGCGTGCCCTAAATATTCTATTTATAGGCCTGCCAACCTAGGACAACTGTCATTCCTTCTAGAAACCCTATCCGATAATACATATTCAAATTACATATTCAAAAATAAACTAAGTGTAAAATAAGTCTTCCGGGTAGGCTTTTCATTAATCTTCAGTCTCCGAGTAAGTAGTGTACTCGGCCTTCCTTCAAACTGGTAAACATAGAAGTGTACTCGGGATCAGTTTCCGGGTAGACTTTACTTAAAGAATATTTTACCAAGTAAAATATTCACCGAGTAGACTTCAGTCTTCTTGACTTTGCCAGATTTTGCCCGACAACTCCTTACGAGCAACCCTGTTCTTCTATGATCCTGTTCGGATCTTTGTCATTGAATAACTTATTAGCAAAGTGTACTCGGGAATCACTGTACCTTGCTTGAGCTGAACCTTACTCGATATAAACTTAGAAATATTCCCTTAACACATCAAGTATACTCGGACCATACTTATTGATAAATACCTTGCCCGGTCTTCCAATTACTTGGCTTCTTGGACCTGGTTGACCAAACCTTACTCGGAAGAGTAAAATACTTGGTCTTGAAGAACAAACCTGCTTGACAAAGTGAACCTTGCTCGGAGATACCAAATCAGTGATCCTTACTCGGGAATGCACTAAATAGCATACCTTGCCCGGATATCCACTTAAGAAGACTATTTGAAGTAAACCTTGCCCGGGAGGCAAAATCTCGTACTCGGCTAAGTAAAAGCTTGCTCGGAACCCAAGGTGTGCTCGGATTCAATACTTAGCAATTTCTGAGGAGGTTGAGAAGATTCCAATCTTCCATATTCTTCGTTTAGGTCAAATCTCCTCATTTGGGTCAGACTTTTGACCCAACACCTATGATGCCATAGAATAGAGTCTTTTTCGGTTGCCTTAGAAACGAACCACGTTTCCACGGAAGTTGATGCCTTAGAAGACATATTCAAGACATAAATATCATTCAATCGATGGGATCACATGACAACCATGTCCTCGGGAATGACGTATCCCGGTTTTAAAATCAGACATTCTTTATCAGTAAATATGGTTGTGTACTTCTTGTCACAGATTTGTGACACACTCAATAAATTATGATCAACTTTGTCACAGTAATTAACTTTCACAAACGTAATGTGATCATTTGAAACTTCACCTTCTTATGTTATAATACCCCAAGAATTCCCAGCAAAAGCCACATAACCCCCTTGAATATTTCTAACATTTGTTAAGAGGTTGAGATTTCCAGTAATATGACGAGAACATCCACTATCCATTATCCAGTTTTCACCAGACTCGGTCTTGGATGTACCCTACACACAAATGAAAATGATTAGTTTAAAAAGGCAGCCTAGGCCTCGGTCTTGGGCACCTGTTGAGTTTCTCTTGGAATATTAACTTTAACAGAATTCAACTGTTGTTCAGCAACTTGAGAATAAGTTACAGGCCTCTTAGACTTTCTTCTTAAATAGGCAGCTTGAACGACATTTGAATTCACGTTCTAGCAAAGTGGCTCCGTTGGAACAAATTTTGGTTTTACATGACCATATGTTTCGTTCACATGAATTACCTTACATGGGTTCACGTTTGAAACATGATGTGAGTGTCATCATCACACGACAAAGGTCGTTTCAGAATCTCCTTTATAACAGGAACCAGTTTCAATTGGTCCTTGACAAACGTATGAAGATTTTGAGATTTCTTCTGTCCACGGTTTCTTACCACATGACCTTGTTGTCCACACAGAAAACAACTTCTCATGTCCACACGATCATGTTGAGATTTGGCAAAAACAGATGTCACAGAAGGTTGATGAGTCACATTCTTAGTAAAACTCTTAGCCAAACCATCAGACGACACATATTTCTTTTTCAAATAGAAATCGAGATTAGAACAGTTGGAAAAACATTGAAATGTGTCAGTTCTATAGGTTCCCAGCAGGATCTACACAGGAGTATCTCGTAACACGAGGATGCGGAATCCCCACGTAAAACGATACGAGCGTAAGATATAAGATACGTTGAACCGATAAGCAAACACACGTTACAATACTAATAAACACGTTTGTATTGCAACACTTCAATACGTGATATCAATGATCACTTACACGTTCTGGAAAAAACTTAACCAAAACAAAGCCAAAGTGAGGATATATAATCCTCGACAACTTCGCCTAACATACTAGGCGAAGTTGTCATAACTTCGCTTGTCTCCAAGTTCGCGTACATCCCAGGCGAACTTGTGTAAATCAATATTCAAAATCAAAACAAACAATCTAACACGATTACAGACACATACAAAACACTAGATACTGAACTACTGACATTATGCACCAACAGACTCCCCCTTGGCAATAGCTTCATATCTGTATCTTCATTCTCATGTCTGGTAATCCCAAAAATCTCGTGTCACCCATCTTCAAGCATGAATGCCCTGTCTAACACAAACAGAGACCACCCTCTGGTACTTCTTGGCTTCATCTTTCCACGCAGGAATGTAGAATATCTTCTTATCGTTTAGTACCTGCAAGTCAGCTTGTGACAAATTTACCAAGTGTATGGGATCATACACTCTCAGAATTTCTTGTTCATCTTCATCTTCCATAACCGCTTCAGTTGTTTGGCTATCAACATACCACCACTTGAGATTCTTTAAGACATCCTTGGGCATTATCTTCATCGGCACTTCTTTTAAACACCGAACCGGCTTATAATTCATCACCATCCAAGGTTTGCCATCAGCTCGCATTCCTCTTTCCTTATCTTCAACTAGCTTCCCTTTCTGAGGCTTTAACAGCTCAAACTTCTTCTCTTTCACACTTTCTTTCCACACAATCTTCCCAATTATTCTGGCCATATTGTCATCACTCCAATTAATCAATCCCATTTTAGCCAAATTCTTCACCTCACACTCAGGCAAGGTATTGAGAGATCTCAACGTCCTCTTGAAATACTGAATCCCATCAAAGAGTTTAATCACAAATAACTTCAACTGCTCATCATACAGCCAGCAAATAATACCCTTCTTCGACTCAGCATACCCTTTGATATTGTAATTCTTCTTGAACATTGTTGGAACCACTGGCTTCTTTGTCTTAACAAACCACTGAGTGTAGCCTTCTTTCCCTCTCGGTTGTTCTTCCCACTCAGACTCATCAGACACATCCATATCTTGACTCACATTCACTTTGTCAACGTCTGGAATATCATGTTCTACACTGTCATCCACAATCTCACCTTCCTCTATCTCACTATCAATCACAAACTGTTCTCCTATCTTTTCAATATCCTCAAAAGTTAACACATCATCATCGCCCACATCGTCATCATCAACAACAACGACATCTTCACCACCTGATCCACCTGCCGTACCAGTTGACTCTCCCTGAGATGTGGAAGTCCCATGAGTTTGTTCAGTTCTTGGCAACTCACCACCTGCACCTTTTGATGCATTGGGATCATCGTCTCTATCTTGTCTTTTCTTGGTTCTCAACTCATCGCCCTTGCAGCTCGTCTCCCCCTGAGATGCTAAGAACTGTTTTAAAGCATCAAAAAGTTTACCGTGCTCAACAAGGAGGGACGATTGTGATTTTCTGCTACAAGTCGTTGGATAGCTTGAGTCTGGATTAGATTGATTCTTGTCTGTTCGGCAACGACCCGTTCAAGAGCAGCTATCCTTTCAGAATCGGACAAGGTAGCATCAAAATCAAAACGCATGTGAGAAGCGTCTTGAGCATACGGTGGAGGTATTCCCAAACTGGCTGGAGTATCAGAAGCAGGCTGAATAGTAACCGCGGGTGGTATTATGACAGTTAACCCCGCAGTAGCAACCAGCGTTGACTCAACAAATCTTGCAACAACCTCCCATGGAGTAACAGTAGGAGGTGGCAAGGAAACTATCTCCAGAGCCGAAAACTAAAACGTGGTTGGTGGAATACCAAATGATGATGATGTTGTCACCACGGGAACACTGGAGGTAATCGGTACTGTTACAGTCATCGAAGCAGGAATCATAGTCATACCAGATAAAGAGGGTGGAGAGCAACGAACCACCCTTGAGCTTTCACCAGCTCCCGAACTCTCACCAGTTCTGACCCTCTTCGATCGTCGAATCAACTGGTCTAACTCCTCCTCGAAGTCAGATTCACTGTCATCCGAGTCTTTCTTTCTCTTGCCATGTATTCTTTCTTGTCTGACCAGAATCTGTTGTGCTTCAGCGATATCATCAGCGAGGAGTTAAAGTCGGTTCTCTCAGAATCTGCTACTGTAGCTACCATCGAAACATTCACACCTGATGCCTCAGATTCTGGGGCTCGAACCTCAGCAGCTGGATCAATTTGTTCCATATCAAAGAACCCTTGGCCACCAAAGGCAGCTTCAAGATCGACCTGTTCCTCCGGAGCTGCAACAGGATCAGCAGGCAGTGCTTGCTGTACCACATGTGGAGGTGGTTGAGGAACATTGGCCTGTTGCGGTGCCGGGTCTCGAAATTCATCTCCTTGAGGGGCAATGTAATCAGGGTTCACCAAATAACCGAACAATGCAGTGTGCCGCGGATGAAGCTCTGGTTTGCTGCGTGACGACCTGCATTGCGCAAAGATTCCCTTACTTACACTCTCAACATAACGGATAGGACGTCGTTGAGGTAGAGTAGGTGCTACATGATTCAAAATCATCTGTAAAAATCTCGGGGACATTAAAAATCTTTCCCTGGCGACCGCGCGTGTCTGACGATCAATTTCATAAAACACCATCTGACTAAAGCTGCAGGACTTGTTGTAAGTCAGGGCTGTCATAGCAGATTGCATCGTTGCCCCCATACCGTCAGTACCAGCTTTACGACCCGACATGCACACAATTATCACGTGCATCAGAAAACGCCACTGATCCAGTAAGAATCCCTTTCGCCTTTGAGTATCACCCAAAGGACCCTAATAGCCCATACGTAGAAATGCACCATCTCTGAATGGAGCCGGAAAATCTGTTGGATCATCTGTAGTTTCAGCCCCGAACTTCAACGCGACCCTTATTTGATTTGCTGAGAACTGTACGACCTGATTGTTTACTGTACCGCGCATAACAGGAGGATAAACTCTACAGTCATATTCTACCGTTCGCCAGAAATCTTAAATATTCAGTAGAGAAATGGGGAGAATTGTAGTGATGGCATGAAAAATGCGTGAGCGAACGAGAAAGGAGATGATCTCGCGATAATCATCGATACCACTAGCATCCAGATCCAAAGTGATATACATGTTGTGACCCGGAAAGAACTGTCTGTTGTTGTCACCACCCTCGTCATCACCAGCACCACCAGCCCCTGCTACAGCAGCCATATCTGCACAACAAACGGTCTAAGTTAGAATATTTACGTAGCAGATCATAACTTCGCCTGTTACCATGAGCGAAGTTATGATAACATATAATATGCAGGCGAAGTTATCCATATGGCGAAGTTAAACCTAAGGCGAAGTTGAGTATAACTTCGCCTAACCCTAACTTCGCCTGAGAACAAATCAGACTAATTAATTAATTAAAAATGAGCAGGCGAAGTTATGCCTAGGGCGAAGTTGAGAACAAATTCGCCTTAACCTAACTTCGCCTGAATCTGAAACGGCGAATTATTATTTCCGATCAAGGATAGTAATATTGAGATCTTGAAGACTAAATGGGTTACGAACACATTAGAAACAGATAGTTTATCGGGTGTTTATAGGGTTGCATGAACTAAGTCACGAACCGAACCAAAAAGACTTCTGATTAAACACCATTAACATCAATTACAGGTTAAACCAATCCTACACACCTTTAACAACGGACAAGAAATAGATAAAAAGGAGTTCGATTCAAGGATTAAGTTCGCCGAGGTCGGTGTTTGGTTAAAAGTTCGCTGGGGTTTAAAAGTTTGTTAAGAGTTTGACCAGTTGACCCCTTATATAGGTTTGAGAGTACTCAGGCGAAGTTAAGGTTAACTTCGCTTACCCTTAACTTCGCCCCTGAATAACTTCGCTCCTAAACCTTTCCAGTAAGTTCGCCTAACTTAATTTACAAAACAGGACCATATAAATTTGATCAAAATGCAACTGTCTTTTAAGAACCAAGTAACCAAGTTTTAAACCACAAAACAAAATATGCAATGAAAATTTTAGTAATTAAATAAACGGGATCAAATTTCAGTCTTGACGAGAACCTGCATGTTTTAGAAAAGACTCGAACAGGAATCATACTAATTAAGTGGCTGTCACATAGATCCATGTTCAGCGGTATTATGACATAAAGAAACAGGTTGTAAGCAGGTATAAAACTTAGTATGGTTTTCATCGCTTCTGTGATACGGATTAGGTTAAATTAAGCTCAAAATTTAGATGGAAATCACATGAGAGATTGTGATGCCTCCTATCTATTCTCAAAGCGTATTTGGCTTTCCCCAAGTCCCCCCGAGTTGACTTCGACCCGTAGTGTTTGATTAAAAAGTAAGCACACATCGATCTTTAGGGTCTTCTTCCCGTTCTCTTTCTTGCCTCTCGATTGATATTTAAAGTAACATAAGCTTCAGAAGGCTTAACAACATTTTTTTCTAATAATGACTTAAATACAGCTTCGAATTATAGACAACTGCAAGTCCCGAATCTGGATCACTGCAGGTACTTGACCCTATCTTCTCGGGAACCAGAACACTCACGGGCTCGTGTATGACTTGGTAATCACTTTTCTGCCTATCATTCGGAAAGATGTATATGGAGACATGCACAACTCACCATATAAAGCTACCATAACTTACAATGGCTGTTCTAGAGTCTTTTAGGCCTAATAACTTCACTAGTTAAGCACACAGAATTAGTTTTTCTATCACTTTCCAAGGTTGGATCAATTTTCTTTTAAACATTGTATTGAAACTTCTTACGAAGTTATAGACTTGAAAAATTATACCATCTCCCTAAAAAATTTTAAATTCTATCGCCCCGATCAAGGCAAAGTCTTCAGGTAAACGGCTATCCTGAAGATCCAATGGATCAGCTGGACCGACCACATACGAGTATATGTCCTTCTAAGTAAGTATGAACGACTGTTTTTCAGCGAAAGAATAAAAACTCATCATAAACCACCCCGATCACTTTCGGTCATCTGGTTAATGGCTATCCTCATAATCTACTAGTAGAAGTAAGGACCGAACATATCGGAAGATGTGTCCTTCAAACTGAAGCAACCGACATAATTCTAAGCGATAGTGATGTTTTTTTTTAAATAAAAACGAAAAACAAGGTTACTCGGGATTGATCATCCCGTTCAGCTCAATAAGATTTTGAAAACGGGATCGGTCTAACGCTTTAGTAAAATGATCGGCGAAATTATCCAAAGAATCAACCTTTTCAAGCACAATTAATTTCTTCTCAGCACAATCCCGTATAAAATGATGACGAATGTCAATATGTTTAGTTTTGTTGTGTTTGACGGGATTGTTAGTTACTGAGATTGCAGTGGTGTTATCAATGCAAATAGGAGTTTGAGTGAAATTCAGACCTTAATCGCGCAATTGCTGTTGTATCCAAAGAACTTGGGAGCAGCAGTTCGATGCTGCCATGTACTTTGCTTCGCAGGTGGAAATGGCTACAGAGGTCTGCTTTTTGCACTGCCACGACACCAATCTTCCTCCCAGAAACTGACATCCACCGGTTGTTGACCTCCTGTTCTGATTGCAACCTCCATAGTCAGAATCTGTGTAAGCTACCAAATCCAGTTCTCCCCCTTTCGTGTACCACAATCCCAACTTAGGCTTTCCTTTGAGATACCGCAATATTCTCTTCACTCCCTTCATGTGAAATTCCTTCAAGGCTTGCCTGAAAACGAGCACAAAGACAAACTGCAAACATAATATCAGGTCTAGATGCAGTTAAATACATTAAAGAACCTATGATTGCTCGATATTGGGTGGGATCCACGTCTTCATCACTGTCAAAATCAGCACCCAGTTTGTGGTTGACGCAAACTGGAGTATCAAATGGGGTGCTACCGTCCATCTTGAAGCGTTTGAGCACATCATGGACGTATTTCGTTTGATGAATAAACATCCCATCTTTCTTCTGATCTACCTGCAATCCCAAAAGGAAAGTTAGTTCGCCCATGGCGCTCATTTTAAACCTCTTTTTCATGACTGCTTCAAATTCCTGACACATGGTGACTTTTGATGCAGCAAAGATGATGTCATCCACATAGACTTGAATGAGTAGAAAATCTCCCCCTTTTCTCTTGACAAATAGCGTGCTATCAATCTTTCCTCTTTCGAACCCATTCTCAAGCAAGTAATCAGACAAGGTTGCGTACCAGGCACGAGGTGCCTGATGTAGCCCATATAAAGCTTTACTCAGTTTGTACACATGATCAGGAAAATCAGGGTCAGGAAATCCTGGAGGTTGTTCAACATACACCACCTCATCGACTTTACCATTAAGAAAGGCACTTTTCACATCTAACTGGAACACTTTCATCTCTTTGTGTGCAACAAATGCCAAAAATAGTCGAATTGCCTCCAATCTTGCCACAGGAGCAAACACTTCGTTGTAGTCAATTCCTTCTTGCTGATTGAACCCTTTTACTACCAGCCTGGCCTTATTCCGTATGATTATCCCTTTCTCATCTCTCTTACATTTAAAAACCCACTTTGTACCAATAGCATTTACATTCTTTGGTTTTTCAACTAATTTCCATACTTCCATCTTCTCGAACTGTGCTAACTCTTCTTGCATGGCTTCGACCCACGAGCTATCCTTTAGAGCCATTTGATAATTCTTCGGTTCAATCTGGCTGATGAAGCAGGTGTACAAGCATTCATTTATGATACCCGTGTCTTTAATGCTTGCGTAAACACATGTGTGTTCATCCAAACTCCTTCTTGTTTGAACACCGTCAGACAGATTACCTATCAAGTTCTCCAAAGGGTGATTTTTGTGAATTCCAGTAGCCTGAACCGGACCGACTTCCAGATTGTTTTCTAAATTCGAAGAGAGTTCATCAATGGGTGATTGATGCTGAGAGTGAAATGGATTGTATAATTCTTCTTCAGTAGAGGCAGCAGGAGTATCAACTGCACTTGACGAGGAAGGTGGACTTTCATCATATCGCGGACGTTGCACAATATTTTCCTCCTCGTCATACAGAATCTGTGAAGCAATTTTCTCATCAACTTCTGCAAAATCCAAGTAAGGCATATTAAAAGATTTGAACAGTTTATCATAGTCGAAAGCTTCAGCGGGTCCCATGCTAGGCTTTGGTGATTTGTAACTCGTAATATCAGTGTTACATACCACCTCAACCTTGTTGTTCGATAAATTAAAGACTCTTCTATTGGGTGTCCCAACAACATATCCGACTAAGATACCTTCGTCGGCTTTCTCACCAAATTTTGAGTTTGTCTTTAATATCGAACATGGGGACCCGAAAGGTTCAAGACCATTCAAGTTTGGATTTCTACCATGCATGAGTTCATAACAATTTTTATTTAATCTTTTAACAGTTAAAACACGATTAAGGATATAACAGGCTGTGGCAACAGCTTCAGCCCAGAACACCACGGGAAGTTTAGCATCTACCAGCATGGTTCTGGCTCCTTCGATTAGCGTTCTATTCTTCCTCTCAGCTACCCCATTTTGTTGCGGAGTATACGGGGCGCTGTACTGATGTTCTATCCCTTTCTGTAAGCAGAACATCTCCATCTGGTAGTTCTTGAATTCTGTACCATTTCAATCCTGATGTACTTAACCTCTCTCCCAACAATATTTTCAACCTTGGTAATCAAGTTAATTACCAACTGAACTGTCTCATCCTTTGTCTTCAGAAAGTATACCAAAGAGTATCGAGAGTAATCGTCGGTTACAACCAAGTAGTATGACGTTCCACCTAGACTCTTTACATTCACGGGACCAAAGAGATCCATGTGAAGTAGGTCTAGGGTACTGACAATTAAGTTAACCTTCTTGGAGTGATGAGGTTTCTTGTGTTGCTTTCCTTTCTTGCACGACAAGCATTGATCTTCAAAGTTAAAATTTTTCAAGGGAACTCCAAGCACCAGCCCATTCTTGACAATGTAATTCATTTTGCGAAGATGTATATGTCCCATTCTTCGATGCCATAACTCTGACTCGTACTCAGTTGCCTTTGACAGAAGACATGACTCTTCTGTTGTCATCTCAGTTGACCTCATATCCATTACATACGTGTTCTTTTCTCTTGGAGCTTTCATCACCACCCAGGCCTCTGGTATCTTGAAACCAGGATAAAGAACGATTGCCTCGTTTTTAGTGAAATGCACCGTGTATTCTTTATCACAAATCTGAGATACACTCAGCAAGTTATGCTTCAACTCTTCTACAAAATTCACCTTCTCTAACTTCATTCTTCCATTAGTCACAGTTCCAATACCACTAATTCTACCTCCACTCTCCCCAGCGAAACTAACCCTTCCTCCTTGAACAGATTTCCAGTCACGTAACAATTTCTTGTTACCAGTCATGTGCCAGGAACAGCCACTGTCAACAACCCACAGATTGTTTACAGCTCTGTTTGACTGTTCCTGCACAATTAAAGAAATAGATTAAAATCTGGGGACCCAAGACCTGCTTGTCTTGGGTCGATTAAATCTGTTGACCGGCATCCAGTACTTTGGTTGCCTAAAGTCAGTTTGAGGTTGGTTTCTGTAATTTCTGAAAGGAAACCTTCTGTTGGTTTGGTAGTTAACTGGGGAAAAATGAGACCGATTTCATTGAAATCTTGGATTAGTCCAATGTCTGAAATTTGGTGAGTTCGCATTCTTACCAGTATCATAATTAATATTCCTTTTATTAACACTTTTCGGAGGCCTCATACCTCTAAATTTTCTCTGATTTAGAGGACAATCAGCAATAAGGTGTCCTACTTGATTGCATCTGAAACAACTTCTATGTTCAACTTTCGTCTCAACAGTTGTTGCAGATGTTGAGGTTGCATTACTACCCGTTTGTCTAACATATGGTGGGACAAACGGATTTAGGGAAGAATTCTTTTCATCAGGCTTATATTCCTCCCCACGTTTTAGTAACACTACCTCTTCTTTTATCTCACCCGATTCGGATGACTTGTCCGAATTTGATGAGACAAAGCTAGGGACAGAAATCTCAACCTTAGAAATTGACTTACTCGTTTCGCTCTTATTAACTTCAGGTTCTTTAGTCAAAATTTTGACTGGAACTGTCTGACTAATCTCAACATTAGCAGATTGTTGATTACTAGGATTATAAGTATAGTTATTGTTATTAGGTGCTGGGACTTCAGAAAATCCAATTCCCCCTTTCTTAACTGGGGAACGTTGAACACTTATGATGTGATCAAGCATTGCTGAAGAATTTCTAAATTGTTCAATTTTTCTGTTTAGTTCCACCACTTTTACCTGGTAATCAGCTATCTGTTTATCTTTTTCAGCAATTAGTTTGGTTTTTTCTTCTAACACTTCATAACTAAGATCAATTACTTGTATTTTATCAGCTAGACTGGCTTTAAGACTTCTAATATCCTTCTCACTAGCTTTTATTTTTACCGAGTAACTGTTTTCTCTAGTTTTAGTGTAGTGATGATCTTCTTTTAACGTTTTAAATTGTGCGTCCAAACTAACAAACTGATCAGTTACTGTTTTCAATTGTTCAGACAGATTTTCAAATTGTATACAATGAAGTTCAGAACTTACCTCAGAGAGCTTATCGTTCACTTCTGCCATATATGCTTTATTTTCTTTCGTCTCCCTCTCACTTCCTCCCGTTTTGATGTTTACGAAATTAGCCTGTTCGAAAACTTCCTCAACTTGTATATTCCAATTGTATCCACCATTCTGTCTAGATACCATAGCCCTATTCTTACAACCTCCCCCATTCTGTTGTGCAGGCCTGTTCTGACTTCGTTCGACTCTCTCATTTGTACATTCATTAGCAAAGTGACCATTCTGTTGACAGTTGTAACATCGAACCTTTGATTTATCAAACCCTGGTCTTTCTCCAACGAACTTTCTACCCATTTTCTTCATGAATCTCTTTACCCTTCTTACTATCATAGCCATCTGCCACTGCAGATCCATCTCCTCCAAATCATCAGCATCGATCTGATCATAGTCTTCATCCAAAGTTGCAGGGTCGACTATTTTACCTTTGATGTAGTTCTCATAAGATGCAATGAAGGATGCATATAGAGCAAACTGCTGTTCAGCTGATTTAACACTCATGGGCATCTGTGAGTAATTGTAGCTTGGAACATTTGACGAGAAATTTCCAGTTGTGGCTTGAGGTTTTGAAGGATTACTACCTCCTGCTACGAAACATACGTCACCATCCATATTGAGAATCACATGACCATCACGAGTTGAGTTTGAGTTTGATTCTCCCTTTGAGTAGTAGGTAGAGGATTCTGATTTTGAACTTGAACTTGGAGTGACTTTCGCACCATACATTCCCGGATCCTGAACCTGATCAGTTGGTGTCTCCTTCCGAACCATGTTAAGTTCAAAATTTCGTAACTTATTGACTGTTGTTTCCAAATCAATATTGGCAAAGTCTTTATCCTCTCTCATCAAAACCGTGTACATTTCCCATTTCGGTGGAAGAGCATCAAGCAGTTTCTCTACTATCTCATCTTCTTTATATTCAATGGAGTAATTACTAAGTTCGATCATCAAGTGATAATATCTTGTGATGATATCGTCAAGTGATTCATTTTTCAAATACTTGAATACAGAGAATTGAGTTTTTAGCAGCTTTGTCTTGGAAGCATGTATCCCCACATTACCTTCATATCTATTTTCTAGTGCTTCCCATAGCTCTCTAGTAGTTTTGTACTTCTTGAAGGTATGAAGAATCTCTTGTGGAAGAGCCATTGTTATTGCTGCATGAGCTTTACTTTCTGCCTCATACATTTTCTTTTCCTCCTCTTCCATCTTACTGTACTTCTTAATTTGATCACGACCTTCAAACAAGGATGTTGGTGGAATGTATCCGTCTTGAATGCAAACCTACATCTTAGCATCTTGATACTTCACATACTGTTCAAACCGATCTTTCCATGCAACGAAATCGGTACCCTTAAGCATTTTTGGAGCTTTAGTTGCTGAACCGGCTTCAACCTCCATTTTGACCAGTTCTGTAATGTTTATTGAAGTCATAGTTGAGAGGAACACAACTTGAAATACCAAGAAAGTATATAAAATTTTTTTTAATCAGTGACCAGATGGCGAAGTTATTATAACTTCGCCTATTGACAACTTCGCCTTTGCTTTAATTCGCTTGACTTCAACTTCGCTTGCTTCCTAACTTCGCATAAACTTAACTTCGCTTGACTTCAACTTCGCTTGCTTCCTAACTTCGCTTAAACCTTATAAGTTCGCTTAAACCCTATGAACGATGACGACAACTTCGCCTGATGAACACAAGGTTTTTGCAGGTTTTAATTGGACATATTGCGAGGTATGCGAAGGTGTATTGGGTTATATTTGATGGTGGGAGATGGGCAAGACACAAAAACTAGGTATTTCAACGTAAACTCGTTCCGCGAATAGTCGAACGGAACGATCTTACCACCCGTGTGTAATCCCAAACCTCACAATCACGAGCAAATGCTCTGATACCAATTGTAGGTTCCCAGCAGGATCTATACAGGAGTATCTCGTAACACGAGGGTGCGGAATCCCCACGTAATACGATACGAGCGTAAGATATAAGATACGTTGAACCGATAAGCAAACACACGTTACAATACTAATAAACACGTTTGTATTGCAACACTTCAACACGTGATATCAATGATCACTTGCACGTTCTGGAAAAAACTTAACCAAAACAAAGCCGAAGTGAGGATATATAATCCTCGACAACTTCGCCTAACATACTAGGCGAAGTTGTCATAACTTCGCTTGTCTCCAAGTTCGCCTACATCCCAGGGGAACTTGTGTAAATAAATATTCAAAATCAAAACAAACAATCTAACACAATTACAGACACATACAAGACACTAGATATTGAACTACTGACATTATGCACCAACAAGTTCAAGTTGATTTCACAAAATGAACCCTTTTAGCAGTTTTTAACAATTTCTTAGCTTTAATCATTGGGTCTGATGTGTTTGATGTTTTGGCACAAGCATATTCACGTTCAAGATCTTGTATCTTGGAAGTTTCATTGTGAAAGACACTTTCGATCAATTCTGGTTTGATAATGCTAATCGGAATGCCTTTCTTAGTGAACATCGTGTCTATTCCTTTCAACTTAAACACACGACCAGTTGATGACTTAGAAACAGAAGGATTGATAAAATGCATCAAATCCTCATACGAAACTTTTGGGTTTTTTTTTTATTTCTTAGCCATCACCGGTTTAACCTTAACTTGTTCTTCCTTTTTCACATGAGTTGTATGTGAACCATACACAGCCTCCTTAAATTCATGAGGTTCACATAAAATGTGATTAGAACTTGGAATGTTCTGGTTTTTGTGTATAACCTCAGGTTCAAACACATCCTCAATGATCACCTTCTCAACATTTTCTACAAATACTTTAGCTTTCGACATGATGTTTTTGAGTTGGTGGTTGGGCATTGACATTTTCAGATTTAACTTGTTTAGGTTTGTCAAAAACAACGGGTTCTTTCACAAGAACTTCTTCTTTTCTAGCAAAAGGATTTGCTCTATAATCGTTTTTAAAAGGTGGTGGTATTTCAACAAAACCTATACCCTTTTTCGAATCTTTTTATTTACCAGATACTTTGATTATTTCATTTAGCAAAAAGGAAGAGTTTCTAAACTTGCCCAACTTGTTCTTCAACTCAAGAACCTCGTTCTCAAGCTCGGATATCTTCGAACGATGTTTCAAAATTTCTTGAAACTTTTGATCGTTGATAGTTATTTTAACAGATAATTCAGCTCTGAGATCATGATTACTTGTCGACAATGCTTCAACTTTCTCCCTAGATGTCATTTGAGAATCTAAAGATTGTCGATAAGTATCATTTAGTGAAGCAATTTCTCTCACTAAACAATCATTGTGATTTTTCAAAGACTCTAACTTAGGTTTGTTTTTCTCACATTCAACACAAGCCATTTTAGCAGACACACTAGTAGAAATAGGAACAGGAGAAATTGAAGCTTAAAAACGATGATGAAGATCCAGATGCGTCGGGTACTGGAGGAAGTGAGCCTAAACAAAATCACGGCTCGTCTTTCGGTGCTGGTACAAGTGCAGCGGGTGATTTGGGAAAACAGATAATTGCTTATCATGATTCTACAGCTGCTACACCCATTGAGATGATGAAGTCTGATACTGTCATTTTTGTTGATAGTGCTGGGGTGGTTAAAAGCATTGTTAATGCAGCTGAGATTGTTGTGGGACAGTTTGTTGAGAAATCCCTAACACGAGAGCAGATTTCTATTCTGCTTGGTCTGAATGATGATGAGTTAACCGTGTTAGAGGGTGAAGATGATGTGGAGGTTGAGAACGATGAAGAGATCTTAAATGATCCGATTTCGTATCACTATCAGAAGACAGCTCACTTCCGCTTGCATCTTGAAAAACTTCAATTTTTTTGAACATAACCAAATTGGCTTGATTATCATTGCACAAGAGTCTTTGGGACAAGTCAATTCCATCCAAGTTAGTCAGCATAGCTTGTGACCCAGAAGAAGACGATGTGGTTCCAGAAGTCCTAACGGTATCATTCCCATTTTTACTCGATGAACTTCGATCTTGATTTCTAGGACCAGTATACTCCTTCTTCGGCTTATCACGCTCCTTTGAAAAATGGCCGAACTCTTGGCAATTATAACATTTAACCTTCAGTTTATCGAATCCAACCTTCTTGTTTAAAGTAGGAAGATCTTTGTCGGTTCGTTGCATAAACCTTTTAACCTTTCGAACAATCATCGCCATGTTCCATTTCAAATCCATAAGCTCTAACTCATCTGGATCAATTTGATCGTAATCTTCATCAGTTAAATCACTAGTAGCAATCTTACTACTTACCAGATTTTCATATGAGGTTATGAAGGCAGACAAGAAACAGCTTCCTTCATGTTCACATTCGATGAAGATGAGAATGGACTTGCAGTGGATGAATTTCCAGATCCACTAGATGAACCAAAAGCACCAGGTGACTCAGAATTTCCAGCAGAATAGAAACAAGCTCTTGGATTACTATAGATAGTTAAGGATCCGTAAGACTTGGAACAATAGATAGTTGTCGCATTGTCACTTGCACTTTGCGCAAGAAATGCAGTGATTGGCGAGATTGTCGAACTCAGACGCATACTTCCACCATAAAATTTAGGATCTTGACTATCCTTAAAAGACTTCTGACATCGAAGGTCATGTTCACGAGCTTTGATTTTTTGTATGAACTCAGTTGCTGTCAGATCTTCATTACTGAAGTAGTTGTTTCTTTCAATACCATTAAAAATGTGGAATAAGAACTCGGTAATGCACTCTTGAGTGTATCAATATTATCAACATCAGTAGGTTCCAACTTCATCTAGTCCATTTCGGCTATCATATGATTAAACCTTGTTGTCATCTCCTCGACAGTCTCATCCTTAAGTAAATTAAAGTTTCTAAATTGGAACTTTAGCATTACTTTCTTACTTTCAGCGGTGTTACCCATACTCCTCATACGAATGTGTTGGAATAACAAGGCACAAATCTTTAGGCTACCAACCTGATGAAAGATTTTTTTTGGCAAAGCCATTGTAAGAGTAGAGTAGGCTTTTGTTTCAATCTCTAATGCTTTCTTTTCTTCTTGGGAGTATTGTGAGATGGCTTTAGGTGTGAAGCCGATAGTCTCATCTCCAATCATCGGAATGGTATATACCTCATCCAAGCAATACGAACAATAAGGGTGAACCGACCCTAGATGAGCACGGAAACGGGGTTCCCACTTAGCATAATCACTAAATTTCATTAAACGTGGACATTTGGAATGTGAACCGATCTCGGTGTCCAGTTGCAACATTTGGTGCATCAGCATATTTTGGGAATCTAAAGCATACATACCAGCCATTTTGAAAAATGACAAGACAATCAAACTTCAAGAGTTGAATTTGAAAATATCTTAAACGAACTAGGAACAGTAAGGTTAACGAATTGTGAAAAGTGTTTAACGAATTAGTTGTGACGAATTAAAACTTGTTTGTCTGACGAATCTGGAATAGTGTCACACGAACTGAGTTAACAAATCAGGACAATATTTGACGAATTCGTTTGACGCATTAGATTAACGAATCTGAATTCAAAGTGACGAATTAAGGTAACGAATCACTAAGTTTACTTAACGAATAAAGTAATGAATCAATAAGTGAAATCTTATCGAATTAAGGTAATGAATTGCTGAGTTCCCTTAACGAATCACTAAGTCAAGTTTAACGAATCACAAACTCAACTTAATGAATTAAGATAACGAACTTACTAAAGTTGATAATGAATCAACTATAACGAATTAGGTTGTTATAACGGTTATAAAAAACTCTGACAACTTTTGCCATGTGGCAAAATTTTGTTAGATTTAAAGTTAACGAACTGGACACGTGTCTCACGAACTGGAGAGCACAAATCAGAAAGTCAACGAACTAAGTAACGAATCGGATGACGAATTGGTTAAAACTAACGAATCACTTTAACGAATCAATGTTAACGAAGAAGAATCTTCAACAGGTGATGAAGATCTTCAAATCTTCATCACCATTTTCCAGATTTCTGGAGAAAATAAGAACACCAAACAAATCCCAAATCCGTAATACGAATTCAATACTTTACCAAATCGTCCAATTAACCTATCAAAATACTCGCAACATCATCGCGAATCCAAATCTACACATTCCATAAACCAAATTACTTTAACACAAATCCAATTGCACCAAAAACAATACCCTGTTTCGGCAATCTCATATCCAAACCAAAATCAATACAAAACCAATCCAATTTCCAATTCCAAACCACCAATCCTTCCAAATACCTTACCAATCACAGATCCGATCCAATTCAATCCATATCCGATCAATTCAACAATGAATTTGATCAAAAACAAACCGGAAACACAATAATACCAAAATTATACTAAACAGTCCTTAATTAACGAATCAAACAATATATCAAGAGCAATCGAATCCCCAAAAGATCTTATACCACTTTTGAAACCTTTATTAGATCTCAGATCTAAGGATTTAATTAACGATAAACGGATCTAGTTCATTTTTGCTCTTATACGTTATATGTATATATTATTAGTTGTATTAGGTGTATATAGTATATATTAGATGGAATATTTTAAGTGAATGAAGTTTGGATCAAGAGGAAACTTGGGCAGAGGTTCAATACGTTAAATCTCAAACTTAAATTAAGCTGAGGATGAACCTCTATATATAGGAAGATAGGTCTAGTTCGTTACACATTTCGTAACGAACTAGCCTCCCACTTCGTTACAATACATTAAATAAACAAACATAACGAAACACCCCCTTGATTCGTTAAACATCCTTATCAAATCAAGGGGGTGTTCATCCTTAACTAATTAGGAGATAACTTAACTTATGATCTAGTTCGTTAAAAATCCTTAACGAACTAGACTGATCCTCTAACGAACTAGCTTAATTAATAATATCTTTTACATTAAATTAAACGATATATACAAAACGATAATTACAAAGTCTCGAGACGCAAAATCGTGTACTAACACTTCTTGATATATCTTATGACCAAGAAAAATACCTTCTTTAACCAAAAAGTGGCATTTTTCCCAATTGAGCACAAAATTTACTTCTTCACACCTAGCTAACATTCTGTCTAGGTTTTTCAAACAATGATTGAATGAGTCTCCAAAGACGGAGAAGTCTTCCATGAAAACTTCCATAGAGTGTTCGATCCATTCATGAAAGATGGCCACCATGCAATGTTGGAAGGTGGCCGGAGCATTACATAGTCCAAATGGTATTCTTCGGTAGGAGAAGGTTCCATATGGACATGTAAAGGTGGTTTTCTCCTGATCTTTAGGCAAAATGGGAATTTGAAAATATCCGGAGAATCCATCAAGAAAACAGTAGAATATTTTTCCAGATAAACGTTCAAGCATTTGATCGATAAAAGGAAGTGGAAAATGATCTTCTCCATAACTGGTTCTGAAATTGGTGAGGCAACGGTGGTCGTGCCACTTCGTAGTGTAACATCGTTAGCTGTTGCATTTGGATTTGTGATTGTATTTCTTGGAAGAGCGCCAGGTGGTCTTCGGATAATTGTCGAGCAATTTGTCCGATTTGAGTTTCTAGATTCTGCAATGATGCTTGTTGACTTTTAAGGTCAGATTCATGTTTCAACAACACTCCGCTGAAATCAACAGCTCTTCAGTCGGCCTTCTTTTCTGCTTCATTAGTTTTGGTCGTGATTTGGATCAACATTTCTTCTATTTTTGAGTAGCTCAGGTTCTGATGGCTACCGGAACTTTGTTCTTAGAATTGAGGTTTAGGCTGGAAGGATTGATTCACCAGTCTCATTTTGAATCGGGGTAGGGTTTGGGTGTTACCTCCGTTTTTCCAACTGAAATTCGGGTGGTTTCTCCATCCTGGATTGTAGTTGTTGCTGAAAGCGTTGTTTTGACGGGCGATGAAATTAACTTCCTCCATGGCCATGATGACTTGTTTGCAATCACTCGTCTTATGAGTTCCTCCATATGTGTCACAGGTGATCTTGGTTTTTGATAATTCGGCTTGAAGTTGTTCGAATTTCTTAGAAAGGGCTTCAAGTTGTGCGGTGACAAGAGTATTGGAATCGACGTGGTGCAATCCCTTATGTGTTGGTGTGGATTTTGGTGGGTTATAAGCGTAACTGTTCTTTTCTGCCTTCTCCATGATTTCAAACGATTCATTAATTGATTTGGATCCCAGGCCTTCACTGGCGACTTGGTCGATGGCCTGTTTGTTTTGACTGGATTGTGCGTCAAAGAAAGTTTGTACTTGCAACCATACACTCAGTCCATGGTGTGGACATCTCCTCAGAAGACTTTTATATCTCTCCCATGCTGCGTATAACAACTCATCATCATCGGTCCAGAACCCGGTAATGCTGGCTCGGTATTTGGCAGTTTTATCAGGCGGAAAGTATTTGAGGAGAAACTGTTCAACCATCTGGTCCCAAGTAGTGATGGAGCCAGAGGTAAAAGATTCTATCCATTCTAGGTCTTGACCTCTTAGAGAGAAAGGAAAGAGTTTGAGTTTGATCTAATCTTCTGAACAATTTTGAATTTTAAAGGTTCCGTAGATTCGTAAGAATCGAGATATATGAGAAAGAGGGTCTTCGTCGAGGAGACCATGAAATTGACCTGATTATTCCACCATATGAATGGTGCTAGATTTAACATCAAAATGTTTGGTGATATCAGGTTGAGCCACTCCATTGGCGTAACCTTCGACAGTTGTCTTGGCATACTGGCTCATGTTTGGTTCATTGTTTTGTGCTTCCATCATTTCTTTGGTTTGATTTTCTCCTGATGTCGTGGCGTCTACTGACTCGTCCTTGATTGCTTCGGCGGTTTCTGCAGTCCATTTACGTATTCATCGACGGAAGAGTCATTCCGGTTCAGAAATTGGAGAAACAAGCTCGTGTCCAAATGTAGAGGACATACATGGGGTTAAATCAAATTTAAACTATTTAAATTAAACTAAAGGTTAGGCTAAAGTTAAGCTAAAAGTTAGGCAAAGCTATTTTAAAACTAAACTAAGGTATAAGTTAATTAAGCTAAAGTAAAGGTTATGCTAGCCTTAAAAATATTTAATATAATATAGTAGAAAATAAAAGTAAAATAAAAGTTAAAACTTTGTACAATTATAAACAATGATTAAATTAAAACTTGGATCGTTCTTAGAAACATACCGTGTCCCCGGCAGCGGTGCCAAAAACTTTGATGCGTTTGTGCGTGTGAGGCTAAAATATTAATGAGTTGGAGATTTAACTTTGCACAAGATCGTGTTTTAAATTTATAAAATTGATTTCTACTAAAACTAAACACACACAAAATAAGCAAGTGAACCTATCATATATATAGGATAGTATTGGCAAGAACCAAGTATCGAGCGGTGGACACAAAGGTTTATAATAATGAATCTTCATTTTAATGTAATCGGAGAGTTTTAATCATTTTGGGTTGATTTTTGAACTTTTTAGAAAATATAAATACTTATATATAATATATAGGTGACAAGAAGAGAAATTCTAAACAAGTAGTTCAATTATATGAAAGTTACCATCAAAGATCAAGAATCCACTCCATTGTCCCTTGATGATTATTAAATAAACTCGTGATAAACTTGCCGTAATAATATATGAAAAAATAGCCCCTTATTTCTAAGTGAGCATATCCTATGACATAAAAGAAAGTATCATGCGCATTTTAAAATCAACCCTTTCCTAATGTCATGCTACCACGAGAATGTCAATTTGAGTTGGAAAGTAGTTTATTAAAGTAGAAAGATTAGGATTGACTTCGATTTCTCAAATACCAATTCTAACAACTTTGGGTGGTTATAAGAGAAACCCGTATGGAGATCTTCTTCACGCACACTTGGTTATTGCAACATGAGCCTCTATTTATAGGCTGTCTGGAGAGAGAGGCACGACCACGTGCTTTATGAGGCACGGCCCCGTGTCCAATTGCATTAAATGCTGTTAGATCGTACATGATGACTCACCACGGCCCCATGCTTCCTGAGGCATGGCCCCAAGTTTTTTTATTGACATGTACTAATTCTTTTTGTCTTATCTAGAAGGTGACCACGACCCCATGGTGACATAAGCATGCCCTCGTGCTTCTTGCTCTAGTATGTGTCTTTTCTTGTAGAATTTTGTCTTTTCTTGAGTTCAGAAGCACGGGGGCGTGGTCCTTGAGGTATGGCCCCGTGCTTGAGTGTTTTCTTGAATTCTCTTTTGTTTTTCTTCGTTTTTTCACTTGTTTCTTCTTTTAAGGCTTGGTTGTATCTGAAATTGCATTTTAATATGATAAGTAGCCTTATGAGCTATATTATTTGATAGAAGTTGCAGTTTTTAGAGTTTATTTGATGCTATAAAGATGTATTGTTTTATGCACATCAGGGACTCACAATCAATTATAATCAATAACAACTCAGTCCCTAACTCAATTGCCAAAAAAATCAACTTTAAAGATCAAAATCAAAGAGTTATGAATCTTGAACAAGAAAACAAAGTTTATGAATGTTATACTCTTGCTTGGGGCTGAGATATATGATAAGAAACGACCCTTTAGCTACTGTCCCGACTCCCTTTGTTGTTCTTCTTCTTCCCTTGGCCGCCAAAAGCTTGCAAAATATTTTTTTCTTGTGTTAGAGGAGGCTCCCGATCGTAAGTTCACAAGGGGTTAGGGTTTTTTTTTCTTGTTTTGTTTATTATATATTCATGTGTAAAAGGCTTTCCACTAGTGGGCTTGGGTCGGGCCTTGAGTTTGGTCTTCAAAACTTGATCATAAAAGCCTCTTATGTCTTCCAAAACTCGGTCCTTTTCTCTTTTAAAAATCGTAACCTACACAAAAAAATAAACTTTGTAAGATCATGTTAAAACAAGCCATAACCATTATTTATAATATAATTAAGCAATTAAAATGACGATAAAAGGTGCATAAAATCAGTTTACTTTACAACACATCAGTCTTTTTGTTCTTTCCTTGTAAATTCTTAAATGGTCATAAGCTTGCATCCTTAGTTCGCCTAGCTGCATGAATATGTTTTTCCTAGCAAATTGGATATCAAGGTTTGCGATTTTAAGTGCCCAATATGTTTTGTGTTCAAGCTCGACTAGAAGATGGCATGCCTTTTGGCATACTAGTTCCAATGGTGTTTTGCCTCTAGGAGTTTTATAGGTAGTATGGAAAGCCCATAGAGCGTGTTCCAATTTCTTCGACCAATCTATTCAATTATGACTGACGGTTTTCTCTAGGATTTGTTTGATACCACGATTAGCGACTTCCACCTGACCAATTGTTTGCGGGTGATAAGGTGTAGTGAGTCAATGTAGCCGGGTGATAAGGTGCAGTGAGTCAATGTAGCACTCCGTATCTGGTTGGTATTTCCCCATTTGTGTATTGCAGAAGTGTGTTCGTCAATTGCTTATAAGTGCCTTAGGAACACCATAACGAGAGAATAATTTATTCAGAAACTTGACTACCATCCTAGCATCATTGGTGGGTATAGCTTGGGCTTCGACCCATTTTGACACGTAATCTACAAGAACTAGGATGTAATGATGACCGAATGATGTTGGAAATGGAACCACGAAGCCGATTCCCTAAACGTCAAATGCTTCGCAGACCTGTATTGGCCTTTGTAGCATTTCATATTGGGATGAGATGTTAAGGGCACGTTGGCATGCATCGCACGAGCAAACCATTTCGTATGTTCCTCGGTAGATTGTAGACCAATAGAAGCTGGCGTTGAATAGTTTCTTTGCAGTTGTCGATGCTCCATGATGACCTCCTGATGGTTCTTCATGACATTGTTTCAGGATTTCACGTGCTTCGTCTTCATATATGCACCTTCGGATGACATTAATGGCTCCTATGTGGAATAATTAGGGGTCTTCCCAAAAGTAATATTTGATGTCATAAAAGAATTTATTCCTTTGTTGATAGGTCATTCCTTTGAGAACAATTCTACTAGATTTGTAGTTTGCGATACCAGCGAACCAAGGATGATGTCCTTCACGAGTCTGGATATGCATAAGAAATTCATGGAAAGTTCTCAATTATATTGGTCCTTTTTAATTCCTGTGAAGTATAACATTGCAAACAGGAAAGATTATACGCTACAAGATTCCTAACACCCTTCTTGTCCTTGATTTCGATGTCAAATTCTTGCAGAAGTAAAATCCATCGGATCAAACGGGGTTTAGCATCTTGTTTTCTGAACAAGTAATTAATTGCCACATGATCATCGTAAACGATGGTTTTTGAAAGGACTAGATAATAATGGAATTCGTCAAAAGCAAATACTATGACCAAAAGCTCCTTCTCAGTAGCTGTGTAATTTTCTTGAGTATCATTGATAATTCTGCTGGCGTAGTAGATCGGATGAAATTGATTATCTTTTCTTTGTCCTAAGACTGCTCCAACTACAAAATCGTTTACATCACAAGTAAGTTCAAATGGCAGCGTCCAATCTAGGGCTACCATAATTGGAGCATCTACAAGTTTCTCCTTAAGAACCTGGAATGCATTCAAACAATCTTTGGAGAAGATGAATGGAGGATCCTTTTCAAAAAGTTGTGTCATTGGTCGGGCTATCTTTGAAAAGTCATTTATGAAACGATGATAAAAACCCGCATGACCAAGAAAACTTCGAATAACTTTAACAGATGTGGGCGGTGGAAGTTTGAAAATAGTTTCTACTTTGGCTCAATCCACCTCTAATCCTGCTTGAGATATCTTGTGCCCTAGAACCAATGTTTTAAAACACGGGCCGGCCCGGCCGGTCGAACCGGTCCGACCAGGACCCAATGCTAATACAAGTCCAGGTCGTAGTATATAACCCGTTTTCTAATGGACCAGCCGGGTTGGACGGTTTGCGGTCCGACCGGAACCGGTGACCCGTCAAAACCACTTTTAATTAAATAAAAAGTCATGCTTACAATGGAAATCGAACTCTGCATGGGAAAGGCTTAATGAATTCCCAAGTTGCCAACTAACCAAACCATATTCTTGTTAATTTGTTGAAACACAAATCTTATATTCTATTCTTTATATTTAAAATTGGGAGTTAAAATTAAGTTAGCTTTTATCAATTTTATTTTTGAACACCGATAGTTTTTTTCCCTCATTATCTTTTTCCATTTTATATTATTAACTAAAATTAAGTATTTCCTTTTACCTCGTCTTTTTCCTTCTTTTTTCTTCTTTTCTATTTTATATTTAAAGTAGAGTCTTCATAGTTTCACGTTGGTTAAATGCCCACATATTTTATATACTTATACTATATATGGCATATGTCCAAAGTATTATATATATATATATATTATTTATGACATCATCCAGATCGATGACCAGTTCGACCTCCCAGGTCGGTCCGACATGTGACCCGGTAAGGCGTCCATGTCGATGTCCGGTCCTGGTCTGAAAACATTGCCGAGAACAATACCTTTTTTAACCATAAAATTACATTTCTCCCAGCTTAACACAAGGTTGTCTTCCTCACATCTTGCTAACATCTTGTTAATATTTTCAAGGCATAAATTGAAGGAATCTCGAAAGACGAAGAAGTCATCCATGAAGACTTCCATTGAATCCTCAATCATATCGTGAAATATAGCTACCATACAACGTTGAAAAGTATATGGAGCATTACATAGATCAAAGGGCATTAGTTGGTAAACGAATATGCCATAGGGACATTTGAATGTTGTTTTCTCCTGATCTTCAGGTGAGATTGGAATTTGAAAATAGCCAGAGAATCCGTCAAGAAAACAGTAGTACATCTTCCTAATAGACGCTCGAGCATCTAATCAATAAACGGGAGAGGAAAGTGATCTTTCTTAGTGGCATCATTGATTTGCGATAGTCGATGCAAACTTGCCTGCCTGTGATGGTTCTCATAGGAATCAACTCATTCTTGTCATTAGTGACTACCGTAAATCCTCCTTTATTCGGAACTACTTGAACATGACTTACCCAAGGAAAATCATATATGAGGTAAATTAATCATGCATCAAGCAGTTTTAATACATCATTTTTCACCACGTCTTGCATGTTTGGATTTAGTAGTCTCTGGTGCTGCACTACGGGTTTGAAGTTTCCTTCCATTAAAATATTGTGAGTACAAAATGACGGGCCGATGTCTGTGATATCCATGATTTTCCAAGAGATGACTTTCTTGTGATATTTAAGGACTTCGAGGAGTCTCTCTTTCTCATCGCTCGGAAGGTCGGAAGAAATGATGACATGCAATTGAGATTTGCCTTCAAGGAAAGCATACTCGAGGTCTTTGGGTAATTCCATAAATTCTGGAGTAGGTAGATCTTCTATAGAGGGTTTGACTTTCGGTTCTAAATCTATATCTACTTCTTTAAATGTTTCTTCTGAGTTGACGACATGTGCCTTCTCCATAATTTATTGTGTATCACATGCTTCTTACTCAATTGTTTTTCTAAGCTGACAACTCACTATTGATTAACACATTTAGGAAGTATGCAGAATCATCTGTGTACTATGAATGTTTCATTCATTTTCCTATGTCAAAAATTACTTCCCCATTCTCAACACTGAGAGTGAGTTTTTCGGTGCAAACATCTATGAGTGCTCTAGCGGTAGCTAAGAATGGTCTTCCTAAGATAACTGGTACAGGTTTTCATCCATGTTCGGAATAACATAGCCAATTGGAAAGACAAACTTATCGATTTTGACTAACATGTTTTCAACTATGCCTCTTGGGTATTTTACTGATCTATCGGCTAGCTGAATGCTAACACGAGTTGGTGTAGGTTCTTCGAGGCCTAACTTGGAGAAGGGCGTATAAGGAATTAGGTTGATGCTAGCTCCTAGGTCGACTAAAGAATTGCTGATAAATAAGTGTCCTATCAAACAGGGGATAATGAAACTTCTTGGGTCAGTCATTTTCTATGGAAGCTTGTTCTGGAGAATGGCGGAGCATTCTTTATTGAGTATCATGTGGGATATATCTTCTAGCTTCCTTTTGTTGGATAGAACTTCTTTTAAAAAATTTGCATATTTAGTCATTTGGGAAATGGCTTATATGTATGGGAGGTTAATATGCAATTTCTTAAAGAGTTCTAGGAATTTTCCATATTGTGCTTCCATCTTTTCGTGCTTTAGGCGAGCTGGATAAGGGATTGGTGGAACATAAGGCTTCACAGGTTCTTTGACATGTTTAAGAATGGTCAAAATTAGTTTATTGCCATTTGTGTCAAGAACCTCAGTCTCACTTCAGATTGGATAGGTGTGACTTGTGAGATGTTTGTGGCACGTCTGCTACTTATTAGAGTTATGGTATTGGTAACCTGTTACTAGGGAGTTCTCCGAGCGGTCTCTTAGAAAGTAATTTGGCTAACTAACCTACTTGGTTTTCGATGTTTTGCAAAGAATCCTTTTGGTTCTTATTCTCCACTTCATTTTTTTGGAATGACTCTTCAGTCAAATTGTTGGAAGCGTTAGTACTTGCTATGTGTTGCGTCAGCAGGGTCTTCAATTTAGATAACACCATTTGGTTGTTGGCTAGTACTTGCACCTTGGTTATGGTATAGAGGTTTAGATTGAGACAGTTGTTTTTGATTGAATGGTATTTTATCAAAGACATGCGGAGCTTGATTGTTGGCTCCATCCCTCGAGCTGAAGTTCGGATGGTTTCTCCAACCAAGGTTGGAAGAGTTTCCATACATGTTATTCTGTCAGCCTACGAAATCACATTTTTTGATGGTCATACTTTGGCAGTATTTGACCTTGTGAACTCCCCCACACCTGTCAAATTTTACCTTTGCTTTGACCAGCTCAGACTGAAGCTGTTCAAATTTCTTCGAGATGGCCTCAAATTGCATAGAGATAAAGGTACTATTGTCTACATGGTGCATTCCCTTGTGTGATAGGGTTAATCAAGGTGGATTATTGGAAAAAATTTTCTTGGCAGCTTTCTCTAAGATCTTAAATGCCTTATATGGTGATTTGGTTCCTAGTTCTCCACCAGCGACCTATTCGATTGCTTGTTTGTTTTGACTAGTTTGAGCGTCGAAGAAGTTCTGGACTTGAAGCCATTTGTTCAATCCATGGTGCGGACATCGTCGGATAATTCTCTTATATATCTCCCATGCTGCATGTAGGGACTAGTCTTCATCCGCCCAGAATCGATGATGCTGGCGCAATACTTGGCAATGTTCTCAAGTGGGAAATATTTGTAAGTGCATGATTTGTTGTTCATAGCCGATCGAATAAGTTAATGATATTCTAGTCTTTATGTTTAATCTAATATGGCCCATTCGCTAAGGATTGTATAGCAAATGGGGTTCATTCGTTATAGACTAGACTCATTTGTTAAGTTAGGAGCCCATTCGTTATGGAGATATAACGAATGGATGCTCATTCGTTAAAGTAATCCCCATTCGTTATGGAAATATAACGAATGGGAGCTCATTCGTGAATGGGATCACCCCATTCACGAATGGGGTATGTGCCTATAATTAGGCAGATCATGTTCATACGAAAGAGTGGAGATCCGGGCTTAATGTATACATATTGTTACCATGTCGTATTCTCTCCATAACTTATTCATCATAACGTATTTATCAGTAACGTATTCAATAAAGTATTCGTTTTATGTATTCGTTTCATGTATCGAATTGATGTATCGTGTTAGCGACTAGATCTTGGATCACATAACACAGAATAACGTATTCACAACATCTTAGAAAGAATTGCTCTATAATCTGGTCCCAAGTGGTGATGGTATCTGATAACAAAGATTCTAGCCATTCGAAGGCCTGATCTAGGAGAAAAAATGGAAAGAGTACAAGTCTAATTTGATCTTTGGAGCATCATTGTATTTTCAAATTTTCACAAATTGGAAGAAATCAGGAAATGAGAAAAGGGATCTTCGTCGAGAAGGCCATGAATTTGGATAGAGTTTTCGATCATATGAATGATACTAAATTAGATTTCTAAGTTTTGAAATATTTCAGGTGGTGCAACGCTATTGCCAAAGTCTTCGAGTGTTGGCTTGCCATACTGGCTCATGTTTAGCTCATTGTTTATTTCCGCCATCATAGGTTCTTCTTGTTTCTCCTAGGTTGATATACCTTCCTATGGTCCTTAACTCCTTTGGTTTCTTTACGCGCCTGAGTACGTTTTCTTTGTTGAAAGTGCCGTTCAGGTTCGGAAAATGGAAAATGAGGTCAGGATTGATAATCGATAATCGTTTAGATTTGAATCTGTGTTTAACAAGTAGTATCAGAGCCGACGGCTGCTCTCGTTGCATCAATAAAGGTATTAAATTTGAGTTTATTCGTGTTCATCGGATTTTGGTCAGATCTGGATTAAATTAGTGTGTTATTGGTATAATTGATGGTGAATTTGTGTTTATTGATGGAAGACGAAGCTTCCTGTGTAATTTGGTGTTAAGTTATGGTGTATTGAAAGATCTGCCACGGAAGAGCATGGTTACTGTTTGATTTAAGTGGTGTTGAATCAATGATTGTTAAGTTAAACTGATTATGGATTCGAAATCGTGATGAAAATCTGAGTGTTCATTGTGATTTTCATGGTTAATTATGGTGTTTTGATGATTTCACCATGGATGAAGCTTGAAACTGCAGATTCCGGCCAGATCTACGATTTTCCGACGAGATAACTAATTTTTCCGGCGAAATACGCTCTTCCAGTGAACAGTTCAGATCTAAAAACCTAATTCGTTATGTTACCGTAGCAATTCGTTATGTAAACTTAACGAATGGAAAATTTAACGAAATAAGGTAATTCGTTAAGTTAATTCGTCAATGTAATTCGTTAAGTTAAAGATAACGAATTAAGGTAATTCGTTAAAATAAAAATAACGAATTAAGGTAATTCGATAAGGTAATTCGTTAAGTTAATGGTAACGAAATAAGGTAATTTATTATGTGTATGACGAAGTGGATATCTTAACGAATGGAAGGCCATTCGTGTGATTGTTATAATGAATAAAGATGGTAATTTATAACGAACTGAGTACATTCGTTAAGTGTGTAACGAATGAGTGACTGGTTGACGAATGGTGGATATTTATAACGAATTGGAGTTGTTAATTTATAACGAATGGAGAGGTCATTTGTTAAAAAAAATATCTTGAACGAATTTTTTCCTGAATACTCCTCGTAAGTGAGATTTCATTCTTGAAAATTTTCGCATAAATATTAATTTTTTGATAATTTTCGATGATTTTTAGCGGGAAAATCGAAAAAAAATTTCTTAAAACGAAATTTTTCTGGGATATTGCTAATGTATTGGAGACTCTTCGTGCAAATTTTGGTAATATATTTTTCGGCCTACTTTTTACGCGTTTCTACTTACCGAGGGGGAGTCAACGAGTAATTTAAGCAGGAGTTTGTTTGAGATTTGTGAAGACTGTTCAATACCTTGCTGATTTTGTCAAGAAAATGGGGAGATAAAACTTTCATATGAGTTTATTTAGCTTGCATCTTCCTACGTTTGCAAGATTTCTTGAAAAATTATTGTTATTTGGGTGGTAATTCATGCTTGCAAAGCTACGTTTGACTGAGTTCTAGAATGTAATTGTTATTCGATTGGTGATTGATTTATTCAAGATTGAAACTTGACTATGTGGGATACGAGTGTCTGTATGTTTACTTCAATCTGAGGGACTTTGATCCTGACTATGTTGGCTATGAGTATACGTCGGATTAATTCTGTTGATGGGGACGATTCTCGAACGGGTTGATCTTATTGAAGAATATACGATTCTTGTCATTAGATTGAAGAATTTGGTCATTCAGGGTTTATCAATTGAGGTTGGAACACTGAATCATATGCCCAAACATTAGTGCATCTTTGAGAAAAGAGTATATTTGGGATACATGTTATCAAGAGAGGGAAAACTGAAGTTAAACATAAAGATATGTTTTCTTTACCGGTGCTAATGGATAGCTGATGACTTGCTGCTGATTGTTGAAAGATTGAACCATATCATACGCCAGTGGATGATCAGGATGATCTTCAAGAGTTTCCCACTTTGAGGGGGAGATATGATATGAGAGGCTACAAGTTATTGGTTTGCTGAGACGACTTAAAGATTTGTCCGTCTGCACAAGCCCGAGAATCATCAGTCAAGGGGGAGTCTGTTAGTGCATGATTTGTGACTGGTGATTTTCAGTTAAAGTATTCGAGAGCTACGAAAAAGGGGGAGTTTTTTAGCACACGGTTTTGGTGTCTGTAGCAATCGAATAAGTTATTGTTAGTCTAGTCTGTGTATTTAATGTATATTTATTGTAAAATGGCCATTTGATATGGATTGTATAGCGAATGGGTCCATTCGTTAGTTGAGTAGGCTAGTTCGTTAAGTTTATAAGCCCATTCGTCATGGAATGTTGACGAATGGAGGCTGGTTCGTTAATTTATTACCATTCGTGATGGAATCATAACGAATGGTGTCTCATTCGTTATGAAGGCATAACGAATTAGGCTTAACTTAAAGAATGGAGCTTCGGCCTATAAATAGGCAGCTCATGTTCATAATTTAATATAGAGAGAGAGAGATCTAAGTAAGTTATTATCCATAAGTTATTATTCCCTCCATAATGTATTCATCCTATTTTATCAACAAAGTAATATTTAAAGTAATAATATCGTGTTGATGCTTCGGATTAGCGGCTAGATCCTGGATCATATTAGATTCTCTTCGAACCGACACGAAAACATCGAAAGAAAGCTATATAAATCATTTTTTTATAGTTTTCACCCAAATTGACACGAATACATCAAAACAAAGCTATAAAAATTATTTTATAATAGTTTTCACCCGAACCTACACGAACACATCAAAACGAGCTATAAAAATCATTTTTTATAGTTTTTACCCAAACCAACACGAACACATTGAAACGAATCTTCATTTTTAAATAGTTTTCACCTGAACCGACACGAACACATCGAAATGAAACTATAAAATCTTTATTTATAGTTTTCAGCTGAACCAACACAAACAAATCGAACTGAAGCTACGAGGAAGATCTGCGGAGACTGAGTGACGGTGCGGCGGCGGTGATCGATAACAAGTGATGTAAGGAAGAAGATGTGTTGGTTGATATATATATATATATATATATATAAGATAGGTAGTTGATGAGAGGAAGAAAAAGGAAGTTGGGTGGAAATTGTGGATAAGAAGAAGAGTAGGGAAGAAGATAAAGAAGATTGGGGAGAAGAAGAAGAGCCAAGGAGAATACCCGGTATCAGACATGTTTCTTGAGCTCATGAAGAACATTAAAACATAGAGGTACAAATCAATCACCCAATTTTATTTTGTACAAGGTTTAAAATACCCCCAAAAACTAACTACCATTAACAGTCAAAACTAACAAAATGGTTCAAACTGAGCCCGCCAGAAAACTAGAGTGGTACAATATGCACAATTTAAGAATCAGTGGTTAATTGTGCGCCTGCCAATATTACACAGGAAGGCAAATCATAATTTTCTCTACATAAAATATCAAATATGATTAGCTAAGTTGTAAGGGATTAACCTTGAATTACCAAGTATTAATCCGCACAATTCTTGAGCAATTATAGAACTCCTGTAATAACCACCCAAGAGTTACTAAAATAGGTTATGTTGCACATCACATAACGAGTAATTAACTAATTGAGTGGACGAACGTCATCTATCCATTTCCACAAACATTTTTTATAGTTCTCATTTAAAAATTATTAATCATTACTAATATTCCACTTGGTCCGTGTCAATATTAGGATTCACGTTTTTTCTCCAACCAAGCCCTTACAAGAATGGCGATTCCTCGACTTATCATCTGGCTCGGAACTTGGCGGCTCATTTAAAGATTCGTAATTTAATAACCAAGTCCTCACAAAAGTGGCAGTTCCCCGACTTATTGTAAAGATCGGACTTGGTGTCTATTTTAAGGTTCGCCAAGGCCTCACAGGACTAGCATTTTCTTGGCTTATCGTCAAGCTTGGCACTTAGGGTACCTTTTAAGAGTATTCTAACATTCCTCATCAAGTGATAATTGCAACATAGCCATTAATTATTAAAAAACGATCACATATTTATCTAACATTATTAAACTTTAATTAAGATTCATTATAAACAAGATGACACTATGAAAGTTTTGCCAATAATAAAAATAGTGTTAACATTCAAAGTAATAGATACAAACATGATCAAACTGAAACAATCTAATCAATTTGAATGACTAATACTTGATGCTAATGACCTCTTTCAAGAGCTTAATTTTCTTAATCTTCAAAGGGTTGGATGAATGAGATTAATTCCCTTATTAAAGGTGGCGAAACGAGGTGGTTGAAGTGGATAAAATGATGTTGGACGGTGTATTGAATGAAGGAGATGAGCATTCAATTTATAGTTTGTTCAGGGTCCAAAACAGGGCTGTGTTGAGTATAACACAACTGTGGTGACTTTTTTTTCTTGCTGCATTAAATTGCTTCATAATCAGTTCGTACGACATGGGTTAACACGCTCGTTTTAAGCAAGGCACAACCGTATTAAGTCAACAACTGTCCAAATTTCATCAAATGTTATCCTTTTCTCTTGTACTTAAGGCATAACCGTGTTTTGGGAAGGCATGGTCATATTTTGCTTCAGAATATTCTATTTTGTCATTTCCTTTTGTTCTTGATAACATGGGTGTGTCTAGGTTAACATGGACATGTTGTGGCTGCCTGATTTTTGTCCTTACTTCGTATGCTCTAGACATGAACATGTCTTGATTCACTATGGGGTGTGTTGAGTCTGTTTTCATCCTTTATCTTCGTTTTTCATCATATATCAACTTTATTTATTCCTTGAGACTATATTTATCTGTAGTTAGAATTTATACACATTAGTGGTCATTTATTCTAATATACTTTTCGATTTTACTCTTATTTGAAGATATTTTAGTGATGAAAAGAAGTATAAATTCTTTTACATCACTACACTATACTGTTAATTTATTAGAAATAGCATGTATCAACGTATTTTTGTTGTTATAGGTATACGTGCACGAAAGGATTGAAAAATAAGGCTAAAAGACATGAAATAGACCCGCAATAAGATTAGAACGAAGACTGAGTAACGAAGAAAAAGAATAAAAAATAAAAGAATTCTGGCCAGGCACCTTCCCCGCACGACGCAGGGAAGTTAGCGGGTGCTCTGCAAACCACGTAGCATGCTTCTCAAGATTATTTGACTATTTTGTCCTCGTGACGCGTGCGGGGAATTGCTTAGCTTCTTGTCACACGCGAGGAATTTTTATGTCGGCAAAAAGTTTTAAAAACTATGTAAACTCATTTTGTCTAACCCTAATGTCATTATACGACTTCCAGCTAGGGAAGAGCGTTTTCCGTATGCGTACCGATTAGTACCAGTATCGTACCGAACTAGTACCGATTGGTACCATCGGCACCGAATCGATAGCAAGCTTTCAGTTTTCGAGATTGGTAGGTACCCATAACGGTACGGTTCGGTATGGTACCTGTATTTCACGAATTTTGCACGAAATACCGGTATCAATAGCAAATATTTCTGAATTTTGGGATCAGGATTTTCGGTACCGGTACCATCCCAAACTCATCCCTACTTCCAGCTGCAAGGGAAGAACTCTAAGGTGATTTTGGACGAAGAAGAGCTTCTAGAATCTAAGGAGAGCATGCAGGTTGAATATTGAAGAGTTAAGCCAGTTGTGTAAGTCGGTTTATGATTTTAGTGCTTAAAAACAAGTGTAACCAGATTATGAACATGTTGCAAAACCTTAATACTTCTGTGTTCTTGTTTATTTTTTATACGAGTAGCTAAATTTTATAGAACTACCTAGGGTTGGAGATTTAAAGATGTTTTAGCGATTGTTTGGGTGGTTAACAAGTGTGAAATCGATTATTTATCGTCAAGTTCGGTTTTATGGAATATAGTATGTATATTTCATTTTTTTCTGTGATATTGAGTATGATCTAAGTAAACCCATGTATTTATGTCTTGCATAAATTAGTTTTGCGTTTGACATTGATTGCACATGTACTAATTGCTTTGTGTTTTCGGTTGATTGCGGTAGACGTGACTATTAGGGCAAAAAATTTGACACTGTGGATATGTTATCCTGGCATATGTTCTGAATCTGTTATCCATAGCATGTGTTCCAGATCCTATCAGGATCAAGGATCCTCAGTACTTATTATTTACTAACGATTGTTCTCTTTGTATATCAATATATATTGACAGGTATAACGGCTGGAGACGTGGTCTAACCTATTATTTTGCCCTCCAAGTGGTCTAGCACGTGGTCAAAGAAGTGTAGCAGCCATAATGGAGTAGTGGCATAAAAAGAGGACTTATAGTTAGTCTCTTTTTGTATTTTATATTGAGTTAGGATTAGCTAGGTCAAGATATCCCACATCATACAAAATACACATAGCATACTATAGCAGTTAACACACACTTAGATTTTTTGTATTCACTAATCATAATCTCCACCCTTGTAAAACTCTTTCTTGATTAATATAGCGGTGATCGAAAATTGTCGTCACCCGGGGTTTTTGTGACGGCGATCCTATTACGATCAAGGGCTTTTCCTCATAAAAATATCTATGTTTTTGTCCATTTTTGCTACATATTCATCATTGTCATACAAGCACTATACCTCACTAAACAAATTTGGTTACATTATCCTTAAACCGATTTTTGACCAAAACAGTGACCATAGGGTTTGGTTTGGTTATCTTGTTTGGATAAGTAGTTTTAACCCCCCCCCCCCCTAGTTGGACCAAAACATTAGGGGTCGGTTTATCTCTTTGGCCTTGGTGATTTAGTCACCCGTTAGAGACCTCAATCGGTTGTCTAGTTTTTTATTCGTTTAACTTGTAGACTGAGTTATAATGTTCCTATTACCAAATTACATCATATTCTAGGTTTGTTAGGACTACAAGCCTTAAATGAGTTTGTGAGTTTGATACGGGCCAAGTAATAAGTCATTAGGGTACTTAGAAGTCACCCGTTAAGTTTTCCCGTTATTCTTGTTAAGCTAAGTCTGGTAATTAAATTAAATTTTAATTAAATAAAATCAAATCAAATATAGTTATTATGTAGGACTTTGTTAGGGTTAAGTATTCATATTGACCTCCCGTGTCTTTGTGTTCAATACTTAGACCATCTAGACGGTGTTGTTGTGCAACCGGTACACTTATCGTTTGTGTGAAACTTAGTTAGGTTATTCCGTTTTTTAAAAGTATAGTTGTAAATTGCGGGATTTTGATTTTGATATACATATTTATATATAGTTTTTCATACATCAAATATATGCATGTCTAGAAAGAGTTTGTCAAGAAAACCTCTAAGGCTATCTCAATGGTCTCCCTAGGAGATAAATTCTTGGAGGCCCTTGGATGTTCTTAGCATTGGTGGGTGTTGCCCTTAGTTGAAGTGTCCTTACACAATGGTATGTGTTTGTCTCGGTTCTTGTTAAAATGTGGGCCCAAAGTAAGAAAAAATAGTTTTATATTAATATTGTGTATAATAGGTAGGTGATGAGGTGGAAATTAAATAATGTAAAGATATTTGTAGTGTTGGAGATGAAATTAAGGTTTTTAAGGATTTGTAATGATATTACATGACTGTTAAGGCCGCCTAAGGACGCACTTAGCAATGAAGATGATCTAAGAAGCATGTGACTTAAGATAGGCAAGTATACTAAGAAAACATATCCATGAATTACTTAGGCAATTAGTTAGACGACACGCTATGGTTATGGCAATATCACAGATCCCATATGGGGAGATTGTCACACCAGGCCCTGAACGGCGGAAACAGCCGGGCGCGCGCGAGTGGGGATTGATAATTAAGCACGGGCCATTGCAAACATTCAAAGTAAGATTTTCATTGCGCATGAAATATTTAATACAAATACATTACATTGTTTAAAGATTACATAAAAACATCCAAGTATAAAAACTGTTGAAGATTTCCATGCCATATCCCCTTTGCGTGGCGGGAACAACCGCGCGCATCGAAGGGATAGAACTAAAATCTTCCAAAAAGCTAGTTTTAGATGTTCAGCGTGAGGTGCTCTAGGTGTGACTCCATGTGCTACCTAGTTATCTCCTGGAAGACACGTAAAACATTTGAATCAGTATAAACTGAGTGAGTTCACAAGTTTTAGTAACTTGATAAATCGTATTGCATCATAGTCTTGATAAAAATCATTCTAAAACATAATTCTGATAGCATCATTGAAACACATGCTTAGTAAAACATAGTTCTGATAATGTTTCCTTTGATAAATCCGTCCCGCGGGTTACGCGCGAACATTTCTGAGAACCGTGCTCGTCTGTGTAAGTGGCGCTGCCACTACGAGCAAATTAATACCGTCCCGCGGGTTACGCGCAGACGTTGTGCCGGAAAACAAGGCGCTCGTCTGCGTAAGAGGAGCGACCTCTACGAGCGGGCTCAATCCCATAGTACTGCCCCGTGACATGCTAGGCACTCATCTGTGTAAGAGGTGCGACCCCTACGAGTGGGCGGATCAAACCAGCAGTCCCTACCCTTAGAGTTCCAATGGTAAAGTGATCACTTACTCGAATCTGGTGCACTAACATCGAAAACCATAGACAACCGCTTGCATTGCTCATCATAAAACATAATTTAAACACATAATCGCTTGCATAGCTTGTAAGTATACCATGATAAAACATTATTTCAGTACGTGTCCCTCGCCCCGAAAACAGTTTAAAAAAAGTGAAAACAGTGAAAATAGGGGCTGTGAGACTCACCTGTGGTTCTTGTTAAGGGATTAATCGGGATTCGGGTTTTCTTGGTGTTGGCCTCGGAATTGAAGGTCTAGAATACGATTAAATAACAAGTATATATATTAAGATCAAGAAATAGGAGAATATAAGGGTTGGAAAGTAGATCTCAGGGTTATAATCTCGGCTTACCTAGTAACAGGAACGGAATTGAAAATCAAACGGATGCTTGGACGATGATTAGTGCAATTTGCAGTTTTAAGAGAGAAGTTTGAAGTGTGTTTGGGTGATAATTTGGGTTACATATCTATAGGCAAGATTTAGGGAACACAATCCCTTGCTTTAGGGGGTTGTAATCTTTTCATATCTAGGTGTAATGATGATAAAGTATGGAAATTATTATTATTTATTTAAAAGTGGAGGAGTGGATAAAAGATTCTGATTTGATTTGGACAGGACATGCAGGTCTGTGGTTGGTGAGAGTAGGGTGGCTGACAGTTGACTTTTCATGTTACAGTATGCTTTTTCAGGTGCTTTTGTCAGTGTACAGTTAAAAAGTTGAAATCTCTGAAACACGCAACTGTTTCCTTTTTGGGCGGGAATAATCCCCTTATATCTGGAGATTAGGCTAAGTGTTCTGCGCGTATAGCTTTGTGCGCATAGCTTTCTGCGTGAAGGACATTTCTTTGCTGCGGGTAGGTACGTAACCTTCTCGCAGTCAGGGACATTGAGTTTCATTTGTAGATTCTCCAGGTGGTCTTGGTATTTCAACATAGTGATCAGTTATGTTGAAGTCAATTCCATCTTGGAGCTTCAGACAAACTAACTCTCAATGTTCCCGCCATGCGGGGAGGTTAGTTCTCCTTCCGCACGCGCATAAACGATTTAGGATGCACCCGCCTTAGCATCATGCGGGACGGTCAACCCATCAGACAACATAAAGTTAAGTTACATGAAAACATAAAGCCAAAACATTCGCGCATGGCGCACATAACATATGCCCACGCTGGTTCTTACATCGCGCGCTCGCGCAGGGCGTACATAACAATTGCCCGCGCTGATTCTAACATAGCGCGCTCGCGCAGGGCGCACATAACGTGCACGCGCTGATTCTAATTTAGCGCGCATAATATTCACAATCACCTAATTATTAGGTTGATTACTTAGTTTATAGGGTTGGGAGATTACCGGGTGTCACATTTTCCCCCTGTTAAGAGAATTTCGTCCCGAAATTTAGGAGACGTCGCTGGCAGAAGCCATGCTCTGAAAGAGGTGTGGGTATTTCTTGCGTATTTGATCTTCTCTTTCCCAAGTGAATTCAGGCCCACGCCTTGAGTTCCATTGAACCTTTACTAACTTGATTCTGCTTCTGCGTAACATTTGTTCTTTCCAATCGGTTACTGCTATAGGTTCTTCTACGAAGTGCAGTTGTTTGTCGATGTGAATCTCTTCCAATGGTAAAATCAACGTTTCGTCAGATAAACACTTTTTGAGGTTGGACACATGAAACGTATCATGAACTCCACTGAGTTCGGCGGGTAAACGGAGTTTATAAGCAACCGGACCGATCCTTTCCAGGATCTCGAATGGTCCAATGTAGCGCGGATTCAACTTTCCTCGCTTGCCGAAACGGGGGACTCCTTTCCATGGAGAGACTTTCAAAAGTATTCTATCCCCTACTTGAAACTCCAACGGTTTCCTTCGCACATCTGCGTAGCTCTTCTGTCTGTCGCGCGCTGTCTTAAGGCGATCCCGTATCTGAAAAATCTTGTCTGTTGTTTCTTGGATCAATTCTGGACCAGTCATTTGCTTGTCACCCACTTCTGCCCAGCACAGTGGGGATCTACACTTGCGCCCATACAAAGCTTCAAACGGCGCAGCCTTGAGGCTTGTGTGATAACTGTTGTTGTAAGAAAATTCAACCAATGGGAGATGAGTATCCCAGCTACCTCCGAAATCGATTGCGCACGCGCGCAGCATATCTTCCAATGTCTGGATTGTTCGCTCGCTTTGTCCATCCGTTTGGGGATGATATGCCGTACTCATGTCAAGACGAGTACCTAAAGCCCCTTGTAACGATCTCCAAAACCTTGAGGTGAACCGACTATCTCTATCAGAAATGATGGACACTGGGACTCCATGTTTTGAAACTACTTCTCGAATATACAATCGGGCTAACTTTTCCATCTTATCGGTTTCCTTGATCGGCAGGAAGTGCGCTGACTTAGTTAGCCGATCTACAATAACCCAGATCGTGTCGTAACCCCCAGGTGTCCTTGGCAGTTTGGTGATGAAGTCCATAGAGATTTGTTCCCACTTCCACATGGGAATTTCTGGCTACTGAAGTAACCCCGACGGCTTCTGGTATTCAGCCTTTACCTTCGAACACGTCAGGCACTTACTGACATACGTCGCGATGGCGCCTTTAAGATTGGGCCACCAATACAGCACTTTAACATCTTGGTACATCTTGTCTGCGCCAGGATGTACGGAATACCGCGTCTTGTGAGCTTCGTTTAATACTTGCTCGCGCAATCCTCCCTTGAGAGGGACCCATATGCGGTTAGCAAAATATCGAGTGTCGTTTTCTTTGATCTCCAAATTCTTAATCATACCCCCAAGGGATTCGTTTTTAACAAACTCTGGTTTCAAGGCTTTTTGCTGAGCGTCTCTGATGCGGGTAGAGAGATCTGCGCGAATGGTCAACCTTAGAGCCTTGACTCGTAGCGTTTTTATTCGCTCCTTCCTACTTAGCGCGTCTGCTACCACGTTCGCCTTTCCTGGGTGGTACTTAATTTCACAATCATAATCATTCAACAACTCCACCCATCTTCGTTGCCTCATGTTTAAATCCTTTTGATCAAATATATGTTGAAGGCTCTTGTGATCCGTAAAGATTATACACTTTGTACCATAGAGGTAATGGGGCCAAATCTTTAACGCGAAGACAACCGCTCCAAGTTCCAGATCATGCGTTGTGTAGTTCTTTTCATTGGCCTTGAGTTGGCGCGAGGCATACGCTATGACTTTGTCTCGCTGCATAAGGACACATCCGAGTCCCTGATGTGAAGCGTCGCAGTAAACGACGATGTCATCCGTCCCCTCGGGCAGAGACAAAATTGGCGCACTACATAACTTCTGTTTCAACATTTGAAATGCCGCTTCCTGATTTTCGCCCCAAACAAACTTCTTGTCTTTCTGAGTTAGCGCGGTCAGAGGTAGAGCTATCTTGGAGAAGTTCTCAATGAAGCGTCGATAGTAGCCAGCTAGTCCTAGGAATTGCCTCACCTCAGTTGGGGTTTTTGGCGCTTCCCAGTTTTCGATGGCCTTGACTTTGGAAGGATCAACGTGTATTCCTTTCTCGTTTACAACGTGACCGAGAAAGTGAACTTTTCTAAGCCAAAACTCACACTTGGAAAACTTCGCGTACAACTTTTCCTTCCTCAACAATTCCAAAATCAATCTCAGGTGTCACTCATGCTCGGCCTTGGTCCGAGAGTAAATCAGAATGTCATCTATAAATACAATCACAAACTTATCCAAGTATGGTTTGCACACGCGGTTCATCAGATCCATGAATACAGCCGGCGCATTAGTTAGCCCGAAAGGCATCACTAAGAACTCATAATGGCCGTATCTAGTTCGGAAGGCTGTTTTCGGCACATCTTCCTCATGGACCCTAAGTTGGTGGTATCCTGACCGTAGATCTATCTTCGAATAATAACTGGATCCCTGCAACTGGTCAAATAAGTCGTCAATCCTCGGTAAGGGGTACCGATTCTTGACTGTCAGCTTGTTCAGCTCCCTGTAGTCAATACACATCTGGAAGGAACCATCCTTCTTCTTTACAAACAGTACTGGAGCTCCCCAAGGTGAGAAGCTTGGGCGTATGAAATCCTTATCCAATAGTTCCTGTAGCTGATTGGATAGCTCTTGCATCTCAGATGGAGCTAATCGATAAGGCGCTCGAGCTACTGGCGCAGCTCCTGGGACTAAATCAATACGAAATTCGACTTGTCGCGGCGGCGGTAATCCGGGCAAATCTTCAGGAAAAACTTCTGGAAATTCGCGCACTACTGGTAAGTCTTCAATTCTTCGCTCATCTCCTTCCTTCTCTACTACATGCGCCAGGAAGGCGTAGCACCCTTTCCTTAGGCACTTGCGCGCCTTTAGGCACGAAATCAGTTTCGTCGCAACTCCCCTTCTTTCCCCTTGAATCACCAAGGTTTCTTCGTTCAACAGTGGGATCCGAACCTGCTTCTCATGGCAAATAACCTCCGCGTGGTTCTCGACTAACCAATCCATACCTACCACAATGTCAAAACTTCCCAAGTCTATTGGCAACAAGTTAATATTGAACCCGTGACCTCCCATGACTATTACACATTGTTCAGTTCTTTCGTTCGCGCATAACTGCCTACCATTGGCTAGTTCTATAGTATAAGGTGTGTCTAGCCTACTGGTTGCTAAGCCTAGGGAGTCTTTAAACTCAGCGGATATAAAACTTAGGTCAGCGCCAGTATCAAATAAGACAGATGCAAAATGGCCGTTAAGTAAAAACGTACCGGTTACCACATTCGGCTCTTCTTTTGCTTCGCCTGCGCCGATCACAAAAGCTCTCCCGCGAGCTTGGTTTCCCTTTTGTGGGCAATCCCGACTGAAATGCCCTGGTTTCCCGCATGCGTAGCAGTTGTCACTGGCTCCAGCTTCCTTAGCACGGCAATTCACCGTCTTGTGCCCTGGCCTGTTACATTTGGCGCACATGACGCTCGCGCATTCACCCTCATGGTGAAACTTGCATTTGTTGCACCATGGGTAAGGCCCGCTGTATCCTTTCCTTGATGGCTCCGCGGCTTGGATCGCGTAAACCCTTGCGCTTTCCTACTTCTTGAACGGTGGCTGCTTGGAGTCGGACCCTCGGTGGTGAGAGTTCCATTTCCTCTTGGAGTCAGAGGTTCGCTGCTCGTTTCCGCGCGTAGTCAACATACCCGCACGGACCGTATCCCTTGTAAGGGTGATGGCCCGCGCTACCCGCCTCATCAAAGGTTGGGGGCACTGCGGCGTTGAGCGGAACCCTAACAACAGGAGGTAACCCTAAGATATACCTCTCGATCTTCTTTTCCTCCGTGTTTGCCATGTCTGGCACCAACTGTCAAAGCTCGTTGAACCGGTTGTTGTAGGCGTCGATATCCGTTCCTATCATGGTGTGGTTCCAGAATTCCTGTTGCAGACTCTGAATTTCTGCGCGAGAGCAGAACTTTCTCATCAACATTTCCTTCAGTTCCTCCCAGGTCTTGTGAAGAGCAACTTCTCGCCCCAAAGTCTTCACTTGAAGCTTCCACCAAGACGAAGCTGCTTCTTGGAACATGCAGGTCGCGTAAAGGACCTTCTGGTTCTCACTACATCTGCTAATGGAGAGAACTGTCTCCATCTTGTCAATCCAGTTGTAGAGCCCAATGGCCCCTTCGGTACCCCTGAATGGCCAAGGCCTACAGGCCATAAATGTCTTATAGGAGCACCCTTTGTCCAAGGCTCCTGATTCGGGTTCTGGGGTCTCGTTCTGACGACCCTGACTAGATTCGGCCTTGCTGGCCTCATGTGTCGCGATCGCCTGCGCGATTATTTCCGCGAGTTCCTCGGGTGTCATGGTAATTCCCTTGGCTCTGGTTGGAGGCATTCTTTTTCTTAAAAAAAAGAGAAAATATAACAAACTTAGCGCATGTACCATGATCACATAGTGTTTTTATCCTTAATGTTCACTAGACATTGTGTGACCCGTGTTCCTAAGTGTGTGTGGTTTTTCTTTTGAAAATATTTTCCTTGAAAAATACTTCATGCGATTCCCCGACGGTTATAGTCTAGGTTAAAACTTCTTTTCCTAGTTCGCTATAACCAGTGCTCTGATACCAATCTGTCACACCCAGCCCTGAACGGCGGAAACAGCCGGGCGCGCGCGAGTGGGGATTGATAATTAAGCACGGGCCATTGCAAACATTCAAAGTAAGATTTTCATTGCGCATGAAATGTTTAATACAAATACATTACATTGTTTAAAGATTACATAAAAACATCCAAGTATAAAAACTGTTGAAGATTTCCACGCCATATCCCCTTTGCGTGGCGGGAACAACCGCGCGCATCGAAGGGATAGAACTAAAATCTTCCAAAAAGCTAGTTTTAGATGTTCAGCGTGAGGTGCTCTAGGTGTGACTCCATGCGCTACCTAGTTATCTCCTGGAAGACACGTAAAACATTTGAATCAGTATAAACTGAGTGAGTTCACAAGTTTTAGTAACTTGATAAATCGTATTGCATCATAGTCTTGATAAAAATCATTCTAAAACATAATTCTGATAGCATCATTGAAACACATGCTTAGTAAAACATAGTTCTGATAATGTTTCCTTTGATAAATCCGTCCCGCGGGTTACGCGCGAACATTTCTGAGAACCGTGCTCGTCTGTGTAAGTGGCGCTGCCACTACGAGCGAATTAATACCGTCCTGCGGGTTACGCGCAGACGTTGTGCCGGAAAACAAGGCGCTCGTCTGCGTAAGAGGAGCGACCTCTACGAGCGGGCTCAATCCCATAGTACTGCCCCGTGACATGCTAGGCACTCGTCTGTGTAAGAGGTGCGACCCCTACGAGTGGGCGGATCAAACCAGCAGTCCCTACCCTTAGAGTTCCAATGGTAAAGTGATCACTTACTCGAATCTGGTGCACTAACATCGAAAACCATAGATAACCGCTTGCATTGCTCATCATAAAACATAATTTAAACACATAATCGCTTGCATAGCTTGTAAGTATACCATGATAAAACATTATTTCAGTACGTGTCCCTCGCCCCGAAAACAGTTTAAAAAAAGTGAAAACAGTGAAAATAGGGGCTGTGAGACTCACCTGTGGTTCTTGTTAAGGGATTAATCGGGATTCGGGTTTTCTTGGTGTTGGCCTCGGAATTGAAGGTCTAGAATACGATTAAATAACAAGTATATATATTAAGATCAAGAAATAGGAGAATATAAGGGTTGGAAAGTAGATCTCAGGGTTATAATCTCGGCTTACCTAGTAACAGGAACGGAATTGAAAATCAAACGGATGCTTGGACGATGATTAGTGCAATTTGCAGTTTTAAGAGAGAAGTTTGAAGTGTGTTTGGGTGATAATTTGGGTTACATATTTATAGGCAAGATTTAGGGAACACAATCCCTTGCTTTAGGGGGTTGTAATCTTTTCATATCTAGGTGTAATGATGATAAAGTATGGAAATTATTATTATTTATTTAAAAGTGGAGGAGTGGATAAAAGATTCTGATTTGATTTGGACAGGACATGCAGGTCTGTGGTTGGTGAGAGTAGGGTGGCTGACAGTTGACTTTTCATGTTACAGTATGCTTTTTCAGGTGCTTTTGTCAGTGTACAGTTAAAAAGTAGAAATCTCTGAAACACGCAACTGTTTCCTTTTTGGGCGGGAATAATCCCCTTATATCTGGAGATTAGGCTAAGTGTTCTGCGCGTATAGCTTTGTGCGCATAGCTTTCTGCGTGAAGGACATTTCTTTGCTGCGGGTAGGTACGTAACCTTCTCGCAGTCAGGGACATTGAGTTTCATTTGTAGATTCTCCAGGTGGTCTTGGTATTTCAACATAGTGATCAGTTATGTTGAAGTCAATTCCATCTTGGAGCTTCAGACAAACTAACTCTCAATGTTCCCGCCATGCGGGGAGGTTAGTTCTCCTTCCGCACGCGCATAAACGATTTAGGATGCACCCGCCTTAGCATCATGCGGGACGGTCAACCCATCAGACAACATAAAGTTAAGTTACATGAAAACATAAAGCCAAAACATTCGCGCATGGCGCACATAACATATGCCCACGTTGGTTCTTACATCGCGCGCTCACGCAGGGCGTACATAACAATTGCCCGCGCTGATTCTAACATAGCGCGCTCGCGCAGGGCGCACATAACGTGCCCGCGCTGATTCTAATTTAGCGCGCATAATATTCACAATCACCTAATTATTAGGTTGATTACTTAGTTTATAGGGTTGGGAGATTACCGGGTGTCACAGGGATCTAAACTATTACTCTACTTTTAATGCATTTGGCTCCTAAACGTTTGCATTATTCTCATATGATAATGAAAGTGCGTTCATTTTGTAAAAAAGAAAGATGCAAGGAAAAACATGCAAATTTACTTAGACCAAAACAATCTATAGGATCTGCCTTTCAAAAGATAAGTAAAAAAAACATTGACGAGTACGACATCTGATTGAGCACATCAATTATTCTTGATAAAGCATTTAGAATTGTGCGATAGTTTTCCGTGGTCATGATCAATCTGAAAGTTCAATTTATAAATGGCATTTCTTGAAGTTTTTAAATTTATTGTGAGATTTGACATTGTATTTTTTGTGTTTTATTATGATATTGTAATATTATCTTTTATTTTGTATTTTTGTCTCGACCCGACCCGAACAACGACCAAGCCAAAAAATTTGAACAATGGAAAAGTGAGACCCAGTTATCAGAAAATCATTTGTCTGCCATATTATGCAATATATTATATATGTTTGAAAAATGGCCAGTTGTTTCAAATATATAAAGGTTAAACCACTCTCGTTGTATACCATCTTTTTCTTTATTCATACAAGTTATATATAAAGGCCATCTTCTGTATATCTGCGTGATTGGTAAAAATATAGATTATTAGTTTTAGGTTTTAATTTAGCTTAGCTCATAGACCCAAGTTGGGTTTCATTAGAATTTGTTTCTGGTTTCTTGTATACAGTGAGGTTTCCCCTCATTTGTAATTGGAAGATTGAATTAAAATCTGGTCCATTACTTTTAGATGGTTTGAGGCTACGATTCTTAATACAAACCTTAGTTGTTGCTAATTTTGATGACATGGGTATCCCTACCCACTTGCAAGTTGGGAAAGCTTAGGAATAAAGAAGCAACAAACATAAGTTGCCAGATGGAGAAGCTCGAAATTTTCCCAACAAGATTCCTAAGTTTACTAAAGGAGCTCTGGCTACAGTAAAACAAAAATGATGACATAACAAACAAAGGCAGAACACACATTGCATAGAAATGGCATTACCAGTCTGCATAAGCTGAAAGAAGGGTTGACCCTTTCCCCTTAGGAAGCTTAAGCTTCCCCAAAAGAAGCTTCCGACTGCCTATAAAAGAAACATCTCAGCCAATGGTATTCACATTCCCATTAATTATTTTCTCTCTACTCTTTCTTCATACTTACTTCTACAATCTCATGATCGTATCATATCACTGATTCTCACGCCGGAGGCTGATCGTAGGAGACCCCCCCTCCTACTGTGAGACTAAGCGGTCGTGATTTCATTGATTCTTAGCAAGTTAGGAAGCTCTGTTACTACAACACTCTTGGACCGCCATACTTTTATTGTTATCTATACCCGTTGGAGCAACAAGTGGCGTCCACCGTGGGGCTGCGCTACTTAGAACTAAGATTCTGGTAGTTTCAGTTCCATTGTTCTCAAGTATTGTTCTTGTATGGTTGAAAAGAGTGATCCTAACAAGAGTATTCCTTCGAACGATGATCGGCCGAAGATGATTCCTCACTGGAAGAAATTATCGGTTGTAGTTCACTGGAAACGAGCAGGCCGTTGGTCACATCATCACAATTTTTTCAGTTCCAAAAACCACCCTCGTCTAGAAGGGGAATTTTCTCTCCAATAAGTGATTTCCTACTTCCCGTAGAGATGATATATATGACACTAGAGGGTGTTAAACGGAACTTCATCCAGCTCAGGGAGCTGATGAACAACTATGCTTAGGAAGAACCAGCTAAAGGAGTGAGAATAAGACTGGATTACACTGAAGAACCTGATGTGTCACTCTCTCCCCCATGCCTAGTCCACCAAGCACGAGCACTCCTTCTACGTCAAGGAGAAATTCTCAAGGACCGGGTAACTCACCGTTTAGAGAATATGAGGACACGAACTCTCCACGGGAAAGGGTAAGTGATGTACATAAAATTATACATCTTTTTGGCTTCAAATAATCTCTAAAAACTGCAATTTCTATCAAATAACATAGCATAAAAGGCTACTTATCATAATAAAATGTAATTTCAGGTGAAACCAAGCCCCAAACGAAGAAACAAGAAAAAAGACGAAGAAAAACCGAAGAAATCACAAGAAAAACAAAGAAACACGCCCCCATGCCTCAAGAAACACGCCCACATGATTCTGAACACCATAAAAGACAAAAATCTACAAGAAAAGACAAAAACTAGGAACAAATGAACGGGACAGTGCCTCTCAACCACGGGGCTTTGGTCACCTTTCAGAAACGAAAAAATAAAATTAGCACATGTCATAAAAATGCACGGGGCCGTGCCTCAGGAAGCAGAGGGTCGTGGTGAGTCATCATGTACGATCTGACAACATGCAACTGGGACACGTAGACACGAGGCCATGCTTGATAAAGCACGGGGCCATGCTTCTATCTCAAGACAGCCTATAAATAGAGGCTCTTGTGTCATTTGAGAGGTGTGACTTGAAAAGAATTCTATCCGGTTTTCTCTTATAAAACACACACTAACACTCACATAGAAGATTTAGTGAAGAGTTTAAAGGCTTGGAGGTCATCACCATCAACCATCATCATCATCCATCATCATCATCATTAAGAAGGAAGATTCATCTACATTTGGTTAGATTGGTCCAAGTTTAATCATGTATTTGTTATCATCATTCATCTTAATGTTTATCATCATGCTCATTATGAGCTAAACTCCTTTTACCATCTAAAATCTATGAAGAAGCTTTGTTATAGTTGATGATTATAAAACATGTGGTGTAGTCTAGTAAAGTACATGGTTATCTTACAATTATCTTTTGATGAGAAATGTTTCACCATCTTAAATCACTAATTCAAAGTTGGTGGTTGTCAATTCTATTGGCAATCGTTCATGATCGATTCATGTTCTTGAAATATATAAATACTTTGATACATTATCGAAACATGGATCCTTATATTGTACTTAGAAATGATGAGATATAAGTTATGATGTATTTCTCTAAGTCTTGGTAATCCAAAAATGGCTTTGCTTAGGATATCATGCTAGTTAAAGAAATCATATGTTAATGGAATGTGTAAGTATAACCTACTTAAATCAACCAAGGAGAGGTTGTGTGACTAAAATGCAACCACCCGAAGTTGTTAGAATTGGTATTTGAGAAATCGAAGTCAATCCTAATCTTTCTACTTTACGAAACTACTTGCCAACTTAAATTGACATTTTGGAGGTGGCATGACATTAGGAAAGGGTCAACTTTTCCCTAGTGCCAAAGATGCTCACTTAAGGCTTAAGGAGCTATCTATCATATATTGCTACGGCAAGTTTACCACATGTTTGAATATTAATTATCAATGCTAAGATGGAGTGGATTCTTGATCTTAGATGGTAACCTTCACGTAATTGAAATACTCGTTTAGAATCTCTTGTCTTGGTCACCTATATTATATATAAGCATTTATATTTTATAAAAAGTTCAAAAATTAACCCTAAAATGATTAAAACCTCTGATTAAAGGAAAACAACGATTTATCATTAGAAACATTTGTGTCCGGATCGATACTTGGTTCTTACCAATACTATTCTACATATACGATAAGTACACTTGCCTATTTTGTATGTGTTTAGTCGTTGTAGAAATCACTTTTATAAATTTAAAACACGATCTTGTGCAAAAGCAAATCATTCCATCTATTAATATTTAACCGCAACGCACAACACACATCAAGTTTTTGGCGCCGTTGCCGGGGACACGGTACGTTTCTAAGAACGATCCAAGTTTTAATTTAATCATTGTACAAATTTTTAACTTCTATTTTATTTTATCTTTATTTTTTTACTAAATACAAAATATATAATTTTACACCTAGCCTACTTTTTACTTTTAATTACCTTACTTTACTCTAGCTTATTTATTTAGTCCTTAGTTTAGTTTAAAACAGCTTAGCCTAACTCAAAGTTTAACTTAGACTAACCTTTAATTTACATTAGCTAACTTTTACTTTAGTTTACATTTGATTAAATCCTATGTATGTCCTCTACTTTTGATCCTGAGATCGTTTCTCCAATTTCTGAGCTGGAACGACTCTTTCATTGACGAGCACGAAAACGGACAGTAGAAACCGCTGAAGCGATCAAAGACGAATCAGTAGACGCCACCACATCAGGAGAAAATCAAACCGATGAAATGATGGCGGCCCAGAACAATGAGCCGAACATGAGCCAATATGCCAAGCCAACTCTCGAAGGCTACGGCAATGGAGTGGCTCCACCCGATATCACCGAACATTTCGAAATCAAGTCAAGCAGCATTCACATGGTGGAAAATTCATTTCAATTTCACGGTCTCCTCGACGAAGACCCTCTTTCTCATATATCTCGATTCTTACGAATCTGCGGAACCTTTAAAATTCAAAACTGTTCAGAAGATCAAATCATACTCAAACTCTTTCCTTTATCTCTAACGGGTCAAGCCCTAGAATGGATAGAATCACTTTCCTCTGGTTCCATCACCACTTGGGACCAGATGGTTGAACAGTTTCTCCTCAAATATTTTCCGCCTGATAAAACTGCCAAATACCAAGCCAGCATTACCCGAGCTACTCAAAGATCGAAGAAATGATAATCCAAGTCATGACGAAAACAAATGAAGCAAAGAAGAAGGCCGACTCAAGAGTTGTTGATATCAATGGAGTGTTGTTAAAACATGAAGCCGATCTCATAAGTTAACAAGCATCACATTAGAATCTAGAAACTCAAATCGGACAAATTACCCGACAATTATCCGAATGACCACCTGGCGCTCTTCCAAGCAACACAATCACCAACCCGAATGCAACAGCTAACGTTGTTACACTCAGAAGCGGTACAACTACTGTTACCTCACCCACTTCAGAACCAGTTACGGAAAAGGAGTCCCCTAATGAAACGCAGGAAAGACTGACCTCGACGGGCACCGTACAACCCAAGGAGCCAGTCCGAACTTATGTTCCACCTATTCCATACCCTGGAATACTGAAGCAGGAACGATTGGAAGCTCAGTACGAGAAGTTTTTTGAACTCTTCAAACAACTCCATATAAACATCCCTTTTGTTGAATCCATCGCTCAAATGCCAAAATATACCAAGTTTCTCAAAGAAGCGCTGACAAACAAAAGGAAGCTGGAGGAACTCTCGCATGTCACCCCAAGTGAAGAATGTTCAGCAGTTCTCCAAAGCAAGCTGCCAACAAAAACGACCGATCCAGGGAGCTTTACTATCCCTTGTCTTTTAGGAAATTTGTCTGTTAGCAATGCCCTGGCTGACTGTTGGTACATGTTTTGTAACAAATGATCTTTTGTGCTTGTTCAAATTGATATCAACGGTCAAGGGGGAGTCTATTGATGCATTTTGTGACCGTCGCTATGCAATTCCGACTAGTTGGGTGAAGTTGTGGAGGGAGCCAACTTCACGTGTTTTTGAAGTTAGAACAACTTCACGTGTTGGTGAAGTTAATACAACTTCACGTGTTGCTGAAGTTAGAACAACTTCACGTGTTGGTGAAGTTAGGAACAACTTCACCTGTTGGTGAAGTTAGGAATAACTTCACCTTGAGGCCCAAACCCAAGCCCGCAAAGATATTATCTATATATGTGTGTTATGTTTAGGATTAAGGTTGTTGAATAGAAAAAGAGAGAGTACTTTGTGTTCAGTTAAATTTTTTAGAGAGAGTAAGAGAGAGGGCGAGTCTAGTGGGCAGACCCGAGGTAGAGCTCACCTCGGGTCGGCCGTTATTTGTTTTCGTGTTCGGTATGTAATGTGTTATGATTATTATATAAAGGATCTGCAGATTCATTTTATCCCATTCGTGTATTTGTTTGTGTGTAATCATGTTCTTCGTCTCCAACACCATAAACGAGTCTAGGAGGATTCCGCACTCCTAGACATCGTACGGATCTCGTATCGATCACCATCGCACCAGGGACTTACACTGACCTAGGAGCTAGTATTAATTTAATGCCTTATGTAGTTTTCGCAAAACTAGGGATATGAGAACCAAATCCCACCCTCATGAGCATTTAATTAGCTGACCTATCTGTTAAATATCCTTGGGGTATTGTTGAAAACATGCTTGTCAAGATTAACAAATTTGTTTTCCCAGTAGATATTATGATTTTAGACATAGAGGATGAAAAAAGTGTACCTCTGATTTTAGGAAGACCCTTTTTAGCCACTGCAAAGGCTATTATTGATGTTTGCACCAGCAAACTCACTCTCAGGGTCAATGGCGAGGCAATCACTTTTGACATAGGAAAATCTATGCAATATCCGCAACAGCATGATGACACATTATACTGTGTTGACATAATAGATTCCATCGTAAGTTGATATACGAGATTCCTCCATTGATAAACCGCTAGAAACACAAGTCTTAAACAAAACGCTCAACATGCCCATGTTAGAAAACGAAAATATCAAAGATGATTATCAGGAAGCATCATAAGTACTATATGAAATCACTGAGTGCAATGAAAAATCAAAACCATCAATCGAAGAACCACCAGCCTTAGAGTTAAAAGAACTACCAAACTATCTCGAATACGCCTTTCTAGAAAAAGACTCTCAACTCCCAGTATTTATTTCATCTCACCTTTCTAAAAAAGAGAAAGACGAACTTCTTAAGGTTCTCAAGAACCATAAGAAGGTCATCGCATGGAAGATCATGGATATCAAGGGCATCAGTCCCTCCTTTTGTACTCACAAAATTCTCATGGAGGAAGAATACAAACCCGTGGTCCAACATCAAAGACGTCTCAATCCCAACATGCAAGATGTGGTAAAGAAGGAAGTAATCAAACTTCTTGATGCCGGATTAATCTACCCAATCTCGGATTCACCTTGGGTAAGTCTCGTTCAAGTAGTACCCAAGAAAGGAGGAATGACGGTCGTAATGAACGAGAAGGACGAGCTAATACCAATGAGGACCATCACAGGCTGGCGAGTTTGCATTGACTACCGGAAGCTTAATGACCCCACAAGAAAAGATCATTTTCCGCTTCCTTTTATCGATCAAATGCTTGAGCGATTATCTGGAAAAATGTTCTACTGTTTTCTTGACGGATTTTTCGGATACTTTCAAATTCCCATTGCTCCTGAGGATCAGGAGAAAACAACCTTTACATGTCCGTATGGAACCTTCGCCTATCGAAGAATGCCATTTGGACTATGTAATGCTCCGGCCACCTTCCAACGTTGCACGGCGGCCATCTTTCATGAAATGATCGAAAACTCGATGGAAGTCTTAATGGATGACTTCATAGTCTTTGGAGATTCCTTCGATCATTGTTTAAACAACCTCGACAAAATGTTAACCAGATGTGAAGAAGTAAATCTAGTGCTCAACTGGGAAATTGCCACTTTATGGTAAAGGAAGGCATCGTTCTAGGTCACAAGATATCTCAAGAAGGACTAGAAGTTGATAGAGCCAAAATAGAAACCATATCCAAACTTCCACCGCTAACTTCAGTTAAAGCCATTAGAAGTTTTCTAGGTTACGCAGGTTTCTACCGACGTTTCATAAAAGACTTTTCCAAAATTTCTAGACCTATGACCAAACTCTTGGAGAAAGACGCCCCATTCGTTTTCTCTGAAGAATTTGTTGACTCATTCAACATATTGAAAGAAAAACTTGTAAACGCACCAATCATGACTACACCCGGAATGGACCCTTCCATTCGAAATCATGTGCGTTGCAAGTGACTTTGCAATTGAAGCCATATTCGGATAACGCAAAGAAAAACACTTTCACCCTATCTACTATGCTAGTAAGACTCTAAACGATGCACAAGAGAATTACACCACAACAGAAAAAGAGTTACTAGCAGTAGTTTTTGCTTTTGAAAAGTTTAGATCCTACCTAGTTCTTTCCAAAACCATAGTTTACACCGACCACGCCGCAATACGTTACCTCTTCAACAAACAAGATGCCAAACCCAGACTTATCCGATGGATCCTACTACTCCAAGAATTCGACATGAAGTGAAAGACAAAAAGGGAGCAGAGAATGTCGCCGCAAACTATCTCTCACGCTTAGAATGCCCAGCTTCAGAAGAACATCACGAGGAAATCATCAATGAAAATTTTCCACATGAAGTTCTCATGCATATCCAAGAAGTCATAGAGGAGAAAGACGAAAGTCCTTGGTATGCCGACTTCGCAAACTACCTAGCTTGTAGAATCCTAAGAAAGAACTTACTCATCAACAGCGGAAGAAATTCTTCTCCGACCTTAAGTTCTACTTCTGGGAAGATCCATACTTGTTTAGGATACGTGCTGATCAAGTTATTCGTAGGTGTGTAGCAGGCAAGGAAGTCTTAGATATTCTCAAACACTGCTATGAAGGACCAACTGGTGGACACCACGGTATCGCCACTACGGTCAGAAAAGTGTTTGATGCATGATTTTTCTGGCCCACCATATACAAAAATACACATACTTTGATCCAAGCATGCGATGCTTGTCAAAGAGCCGGGAACATCTCATCCAAAAATGAGATGGCTCAAAAAGGTATTCAAATTTGTGAAATCTTTGATGTATGGGGAAAATATTTCATGGGCCCATTTCCTAACTCATCCGGAAATAAATACAACATTGTAGCAGTCGATTACGTATCTAAATGGGTAAGGCACAAGCTCTTCCCACTAACGACGCTCGAGTAGTTGTGAGATTTCTGAAAAGGTTATTTTCACGATTCGGCACTCCAAAAGCCCTAATCAGCGATAGAGGTACCTACTCCTGTAACGCTCTGATGGACAAATTCTTAGCAAGATATGGGGTTCACCACCGATTGGCAAAACCAAATCACCCTCAAACTAGTGGGCAAGTGGTGGTCTCAAATCGAGGAATTAAAAGGATTCTAGAAAGAACTGTAGAAATGAATCGCAAGAATTGGGCAGAAAAAAATAGATAACGCTTTGTTGGCCCTCAGGACGGCTTACAAAAATCCCATGGGAACGACACCCTTCATACTCGTTTATGGGAAAGCATGTCATCTACCATTAGAATTAAAACACAAAGCCTACTGGGCTCTCAGAGCAGTAAAGTTTGATCTAACGTCCGCCGGCATAAATCGGGAAGGTCAAATTCACGAGCTCGAGGAACTGACGACATTGGCCTATGAAAATTCCTGGTCTTACAAGGAAAAGACTAAACGTCTGCACAACACCCATTTAAAAGGAAAAAAGAAATTCCAAGCTGGCGACCGTGTACTGTTATACAACGCTCGTTTACGTCTTTTCCCCGGAAAATTGAAATCTCGACGGACAGGTCCATACACAGTTGAATCAGTTTTTGACTATGGGACAGTTGAGATCTCAAATTCAAATGGCCAAAAGTTTAAAGTAAATGGACATCGATTAAAACCATATATCGATGGACCATTTGAAGAAGTTCTGGACGTATTAACCCTCCAACTCCTTGAATAGGAAATCAAGAAAACAAGGTCTGGCCAAGACCTTCGTAAAACTAGGCCTTGTAAATAATTATACAAAAAAAAACCTAAAAAGCTAAAACCACAGGGGCGTGCTTCCAACAGCTCGACCCTGTGCCAAAAATATTGGACCGGAATCTTCCCTGCAAAAATCTCAGTCAGACTGGTTTGCATTCCTTGTGTCATTGCATTCCTTGCACCAACCAAAACCAAACCAATAGTCTTTGAAAATTCAACATGCCGACTGAAATGAGTGAAGCAATCCTCGTTTCTCGACACCCGAGAAACGATGCCCGTCTTGTTTCCAAAACCGAGCTTCTCTTGAAACTTCAAGAACTCGTCAAAGAGCTCACTGAAATGAATCTCCTTGCCGAGATGCGCCCCGTTCAACTCACCGAATCAGTGTAAAATATGAAAATTAAACTCCAAGACATCAACGAACAACTCGAGTTCCAAGTTCTCGGTTTCACGTACTTTCCACCACCAGGACCATTCGGAGGAGGAGAACCTTTCGGGAACATCTAGGAAACTTAACTTTCTACTTTTATGTTTTTTTCAAGTGCATTACGCACAATGTGTTAGTATTTCGGGCTTAAACAAGTGCATTACGCACAATGTGTTAGAATCTTCAGCATGATACGCGCGGACTACGTACAATTCTCTGACCAGAAACATTTATTCCCCTAGCAGCACGGGGCCATGTTAAACTTTCCAGTCTCTATATAATGCATGCATAAACTCACTATTCCATTCACACCAAACACAACATTACTGAAATGGAAAGCAAGAAGGTTGAATGGAGACCAGTGAGCAAAGGCAAGCAACATGAATCTTCCTCAAATCTTGAGAAGGAGGTCATGAGGCTAAAATGCATCATGAGAGACCAAGTTGAAAGCAACATTCAAACCTAAGCTCGCGTAATTGAGCTAATCAACAAAGTCGAACTACTGAGGTTCGAAAACTTCCATGTTGTGGATGGCCACCACAAAGATGTGGCCTCCAAGCTCAACTTTCTCAACCGAGAAATCGTTAAGCTCGACAAAAAGCTCTCCGAGCTCTTGGAAGCCAAACGAGCACCTCCCCACATCCAAGACTTGTTCGGGAGTGGTGGTCGTTGAAATCCCAACTTTGTTTCACGTTGAAGTTGCTCCTGCTAGTGTTATGTGTTAGGATCCAGGATTGTGGTTGTACTTTTCAGTTCCACTTGGTTTAATTATGTTTTTATGTTTTATGTTTTATGTTTGATGTTTTAATGAAATTTAGGACTTTTAATTACTATCTTAAACTAACCAGCAAGGAAAATCAGTAAAAAAATGAACCAACTTGATAAATAAACAAAAGTCAAAAGAAATATTATCTGCACAATGCAGCACGGTACCGTGCTTGTAAAAGCACGGCGCCGTGCTTTTGACTCCAATACAGTTACGAGTTTTTAAATTAATAAAATAACTTTCCAGACCAGTAACCCTAACACCCACTTCGTTTCTGGACGATAAACCGCCGACCATTCCATATTACACTAATTTCTTCATCGAATCCTCAAAAAGGTATGTTAATCTAACAATTATATTATTCAAGTTCATCATTCTAGGTTTAGTTTAACCCTAAAATCTCTCGAATTGACCAAATCGGGTCTAAACCCAAAAATAATATGGGTTATTCTATTAGTATAGGATGGATGGAATGTTAAAAGTTTAATTGTTAATGTTTACTAAGAAGAACAATTCGGGTTTTGGATCTTGAGATGAATATCCAACAAACTAATAAACCCAATTGTTATAACCGGTTAGAAACGAGGGTTCGAATCTGAAGAGGGTAGAAATTAGTATTAAAAACACGAGCTGTGCCCGAAACAACACGAATCGTGGTCAACCATTAGTCAACCACAAGTCAAAATCAACAGGAAATGAACAGCAGCAAAAGCACGGTACAGTGCCTCTAAAATCATGCCGCCGTGCTTTGCTCTCTGTTCCAGCAAATTAAAATTTTTTTCAAAATTTTGACTAATTTGGGCATGATTTGCATATGGCCGAGTATGAAGACGATGTTCATGCATTCTTAGTCTTTTCCGGACGAAGAACAAGGGACAGACAGGCTAATACAAGACTAACCTACTTAAACAGACGATTCCCACAACCAAATTTCTACGCTTGTCAAGACACATTTGCACCAAGTTAACCAATGGGACCGATACAACACATTTGTAAAAGGGACATGGAATAGGGTTTTTGAACAAACGGGAGAGGCAGTGACAGAACTGACAAAGGAGTTTTTGGCCTCTTTCAACATTAAGAAGAAGAAATTTGACATGTGGGATGAAGATGCAATCGATTTTAGATGTGGGGTAAATGGCATACAACTTCTGTCACCCAACAGGTAATTGATCTGGGAATCTATACGACCGAGGAAACCAACTCAGACATTTGGTTTACTGCTAAAACAAACTTTGCAGATGAAGATGCTGATGATGAAGCTGAAGCAGGAAACACGAGATTAGAGGCTTGGGAACAACTAAGTTATGGTACTGAAGAATACAATGCAAGCGTCTCAAAGAACACAGCACTACGTGACTCGCTCATGAGATATATTCACCGTCTGCTCAGTCACACTGTCACGGCTCGAGGCCAAAGTGAGGGGGTGGTTAACCTGAGGGATCTTTGGTCACTGTACTGCATGAAGAATGACATACATTGCAACATCACGATGTTATTCTTCAAACTTTTCACGACAAATGCAGCTGCCAAAGAAAATACCCCCATTTTTGGTGTCCCTTGGATCTATAACCTTTATAGGGCTTACAATGCAGACACAAAAGGAACCCGAAGCCCAGATCCGATAACCCTCAGCCTCGTCTATTGTGAAAGCATGCAGATGATTCAGCAAATCTGGCAGAACCCAGATGTGTGGAGATTTTGTGACAGATATAACCATATTTAGGACCCCGAAGTCCCTGTAGAAATGATGCTTCAGGATGTGCACGAGAGGAGAGGATCACCGCCCAGACAGTATCGCCGCACCTACCTTCAGAGAGGAGGCCCATCTTCATCAGGGGCCAGCCCCAACTCATCACACGACAGCCGATACTCTTTTGAGGGTATATATGGACTCATTGATCAATTCTCAGCTAACACTACCACCTCATTTAACAGGATTACAGAGCAGATGGCTGCCTCAGATGCACAGCGAGCAGCCAAATATGTAGAGATGAGGCGAGAGATTGATCATTTGGGCCATCGCATGGACAGACAGCGGGGACCAGACCCGGACACGGGTAACTGATGACTAGCGACACTGGTAGGTCGGGCATGGGCATGTTTTGGTAATACTTTATGACATTATTATGTGTTTTTTTAAACAATTTACTTTCTGTCGTACTTGTTTCTTTGTTTATTTGTTGGTTTGAATACTTTTATGGCCATAGGTGCCAAGACATTATGGTAGGTACTAATTTAGCATGATAGGGCAAGGGATGGATGATTCCATACCCAATTCTCAGCAGTTTATGCTTGTCTGTTTGTGTTTGCTTGCAGTTTTATATTATACAGGTACAAAAATCAGAAAACGGATGATATACAGGGGACGATCTGTCGAAATTTCGTTAACCCGTAGGGAAGTAACTCTCCATTTTAACCCACTATACTCAATCAGAATTTTTATCTTTTTCATGAATCTTTCCGCATTGAGGACAATGTGAGATTCAAGTGTGGGGAGGGGAATTACATGAACAAATGTTTGTTCAAATAATTATAAAAATTATCTAATCAATAAATATTTTTGCAGCAAACAAATATTATTTTTAGAAAATGTTTGAACTCGTTAATCCGATACACAGATCTCAGATTTGTTATATATATATAATTAACCTCTTACTAAGGATTTAGTTCATAGTTACTCTTGATTTTATGTTGTATATATGATATATTAGTTATATATGTATGTGTATAATATTAAGATGAAGATTGAGAGGAACGAATTGAACAGAGGTTCGATAACTTTAACTCAATGCTTAAAATAACCGTGGAAAACCCACTATATATAGAAGATGGACCTAGTTCGTTACACATTCCGTAACGAACTAGGCTTCACTTCGTTACAATACATTAAAAGATAAATAACTTAATGAGTCACCCCCTGATTCGTTAAACATCCTTAACGAATCAGGAGGGAACATACTTTAAACCTAGTTCGCTAAACATCCTTAGCGAACTAGACTATACCTTAACGAACTACATAAATATCTTTAATAATTAATACATTTATTAAACGACAAGTACATTAATGATAAATACAAAGACTCGAGATGTACAATCGTGTACTAACAGACACCCCCTCGCCTTGAGCTCTTTGTCTTTTAACTTATTTGAAACGTCTTGTCTGCCAATCCCTGCAGCTGTGAATCCCATGTTCATGACACACCCTAACAACGCATTGAAATTGCATTACCATATCATAGTCTTCACGACGCTCAATCAAATCTTGTTCTTAAATAGCACGTCATTGTCTTCAAAATCTTGTTCTTAAATAGCACGTCATTGAAATTGCATTACCGTTATCAGCTCAGTATTTAAACCTTTACCCAACACGATGACGGCCTCGCCAGTTTTGTTGTCGTAGTACCAGCGGTTGAAGGATAAATACATATGTTGGTTCATCATCTTCACCGGCACACGCTTCATCATCTTCGGCGGCTTTACCTTAAGAACCAACTTTCTCTAACCTGTTCTTGGATCGATCTCACTGATACGCTTGCGGAAAGGAATTTGTGGTTTAAAAAACTTAAAACCGTTGTTCACCTCAAACAGCAAGGGTTGGTGAAACCAACTTGCTTGGTGATTTCCACCATGATTAATAAATGGACGATAAGCAAGTGTTCATACATCACATCTTGGTAGTGAGAGGACATTAGACATTCTTTTATAATACTACATGCCCTTCTCCCATTTGATAATACATACTTTTAAATCAGAATCAAAAAGCCAAGAAATGATATCACCTTGTACTTTAGACACAGCCTTGAAAGATGTCATATAATTATCTTTGGCGCGTGCAATGGCTTCTACCTTCAATTCATGATCGACGTACCGATGTGCTTTAATAATTTTACCAGCCCTCTTGTCTTGATGAGCAAACCAACTCTGAATATCTGCAAGGGGCGGATCGATCTTCGAATAGAATCTTGTATCAACAACGTTCTTTCCCTTGGCAGTCTTTTCCAAATGATCTTCTGCTTCTTTGACCGTTTCTTCAGTGAATATTTGAGCACCCTGATCAATATGAAACAGATCAGGGTATTCCTAAGCAGTCACATCCTCAACCTCAACTTCCTCATTCTCATAAATAAAACCTGTACTCATTTCAACATTCGGATCATTTAAGATCTCATCATCATTCATTACCTCAATGTCCTCCTCAGCCTCTAACATGGTTAATTCTTCATCATTCAAATCAAGCAAGATAGCAATCTGCTCTCGTGTTAGTGATTTCTCAACAAACTTCCCCACAGCAATCTCATCAGCATTGATAATGCTTCTAATCACCCCCTCACATCAATAAAAATAACAGTATCGGCATCGATCATCTCAATCATTTGGCAGCCGTAAAATCTTGATAAGTGATAACCTACTTGCCTGAATCATCAGCAGCACTTGTACCTGCACCAGAGGACGAGCCATGAGCTTGTTTTGGCTCACTTCCCTCTGCACCCGACTCATCTGGATCTTCGTCATCGTTCTTGAGCTTCTTAAGTTCATCATCTTTACATGTAAGCTGCAAGATAAGATCTTCTTGTTCTTTGATTTTCACCCCTTGAGACTCAACAATCTCACGAAGGGCCTTTGTTTTCTTTTGACAGAAAGAAACATAACTTAGCAGCTTCCTCTGGTTTTCCATCATACGTTATTAAGTCATACGATCAGCAAACATTTTATTTTCATACAAATGTAGTAGACTCAATACCCATCTGCTGATCTTGAGGCAACGTATTAAAAGAAAGAGAAACAGGATGAACTGGACCCATAGGACGACTGAGCCTCAGAAATGATATATCTGGTGGAGGCATCATCATTGGTGTTGGAGAAACCACCGATGTAGCAGTCGGAGGCCTTGGTATATTGGATAAGGTTGATTGGGGAATCATACCAAGCCTAGGATCCGTGTTAAGCATGGTTGTCAAAGTAAGCTCCGGAGTGCTAGTAGTAAGTGGAACAGTCGGGCGTTGAGGAGTGGACGAACTTGGAGGTTGAACTCCAAACGAGATGCCAGCCCCAGCCGACACTCGACGCTTAGAAGAGCCTTCAGAAGCTAACACTTTCCCTTTTAGCTTGCGTTGAGCAGCAATTGTAGCCGCTAAAGATGCTTCAACCGTAGCTTGTTGTTCAAGGATAGCAACATCTCCATCACCACCATTACCACCATCAGTTCCATAATCACCATCATCACCATAATTACCCTCGTTCCCAACTTCTCCTTCCTCATGCTCGGAATCCGAATCATCATGGATCCAGTGATCATCGTCAAGACATACATAATCCGGAGTTGCCGGATGACCAATCAATTGTTTGAATATAAGAGGAGGATCTTGACGGTACTATTTTATCCTTCGCATGGTGTCAGCTTTCATGTTGTCCAAAACAAACTTATCATTCACATCATTTGGATCGATCACCAAATCCCGGATTGCGTCTTGAATAAACAGTTGAATGAAACGCAGATACATCAAAAACTTAACACGACGTTTTCCAGGAATACAGTTTTCCGTAAAATGATCAAAGATCATTTCTGAGAAATTGTAAAGCTTATTCAATACCAGCGCTACAAATGTTGATTGTAGCATGGTGTGGCATTCATCAAACAAATCCTTTCGTCCTCCAAGGCAATGAATGAGAACATGAAGTAAATACTTGTATTGTGGACAAAAGTATGCCTTGTTATACATAGACGAATCTAGACCACCAGAATAAAATAACCGCCCAAATAATCCTTTGATCAACTCTTTGTGGTATTCGCTTGGATCATCAATCGTATCGTCAAATCGTAACACCCTTCGAACGGTTTCAACAGAGACGACAACAGGTCTACTATTAACCTCGGCTGCAATATGTTTCTCTATCTCCACAAAGTGAGAAGTGTTCCAAAATTGTCGAACAATGTTGAACCTAACGTTAGGATTAGCAGTAACAGCATAGTGAATACGAGATCGACGAATAAATGCCAGCATAGCTCCAAAAACATCCTCATCGGAAAAATTCGTATCAACAAAGGCACAGACGTTATGTCGTTTGTCATACGGAAGCAAAGGAGCATCCTGAGCTTGTTGATCTTATGGTGCATCAACAGGAGGATCTTGAGCTACGTTATCAGCCATTGAACTGTATAAATAAACCCGAAGAATAGTGAGAATTATTAATAATAATACTCATATAATTAATAAAACTTAATAATTTTAAAATAATTTACTATGTCATTCGTTAGAAACAAGCTGATTCGTTACAAACTTACAACGAATCACCTGTTTCGCTATCAAGTTAATAAGTAACGAAAGAGAAGTAGCGAATTACTATGAAAATTGTAACGAACTTCAATTTAATTCGTTATATAAATCGAATACCAATCTGATTCGTTAAGAAGGTTTATTCGCTATTCTAGTTCGTTCGTGTTTGCTTAACGAATTAGACACGAAATAGTTCCAATTCGCTAAGCATAACGAATGGCTATAACAGCATAATCTTTGACATATGTGGTCAAGGTCAAAATTAACCAAGAACACCAAAAGTCAAAAGTGCAAATCTGATATCGATTACCCCATAATTATCGATGGATATCCGAACAAATGACCATAAAGATCTCGGAAACTCATTGCGACTAAAATGGTATCAATTTGGTGATCCAAAACCTGATATAAGTCAATTTAATTGAGGGTTTGAACGAAGCACAAAACCCCGATAATAACAGTTAATCATTAACCCGGCAATCAATAATCAAAACCTGATAAAAGATCACCATGGAACTCGGAAAGACATTCCGATGATAATGACATCAAAATAAAGTTATTTAACAGAGTATTAAACACCTCGATGAAGGTTTATGTAAACCTCAAACATACGGTAATAAATTACTATAAATAACTCATCAAACCAATGTTAAATTCGACGAAAATCACGAAGATATGTTCGTCTATACCTTAGTAACTCAGATATATAATCAAAACAAAGAAAATCGAAGGTTGATAAATTAGTGAAAATTTTGGGAGAGTAACACTACACAAGGGAAGAAGAAGAAGAAGAAGATGATGAATAGGAAGGTGGTTCGTATGCACGTCGTCCTATATAACTGACATTGCACGATTCCCAATGTAAGAATCAACTGATTCGTTTGAAATTTGAACTAACGAATCACCTGATTCGTTAAGTTAATTTTAACACGTGGCATAGCGAAATAGACTCAATTCGTTAATTTTGAAACATACGACTAACAAATTAGCCTTAATTCATGTTTTAGTTCGTTAAATATGCATAACGAATAGGAAGTCATTCGTTACAGAGTGCGGAAGCGAATTAGGGTAACGAATTAGAATGTAATTCGTTAAACTGACCTAATTCGTTATTGATAATTAAAGAAATACCCTTTATTTAATTTTAAATGAATAAATTACTGAATTAAACAATTAAATAAATTGAAGAATTAAATAATGTAATTTTAACTTAAAAGAATTACCAAGGACCTTTATCTCGATAATCGAATACCTTAACGTGTTTTTCCATTAAAAACATTTGTAAAAATAAAAACGAAATTCTTTTTGGAATTTTGAATTTTTGTTAAAACAAAATATTTACTAGAAAATTATCCGAAAATTAAAACAAGAAAATATTTTTGTGTTTTTGTATGATTTTTCAAAAGCAGTACATATTTTTGGATTTTTGACGAGTTTGAGCAGAGAATCATATTGACCAAATTTCCCTTCCATCACAGTTTTATATTTCAGCGATATGGTGACTGGTGTTAAGTCGGTCATTGGTATTGTTGTCCACTTAAATCTAATAACAAACTTTCAAGTGTTTCTGTGATATGATTAACGGTTCAATTAAAGCACAGAATATCAGAAACTATCAGCCTCTAATCTCGGTTCAAGCTTAATTTGATTTTTCCATATCACCCCAACTTGACTTAAACCATTATATTATTGATCAAAATTTGAGTTTTTCAATGATTTAAGAGCAATGCATTGATTTTCTTTTACTATGAATGAATATGCACGAGTCCATCAGTCGGCTTACATACATTGTATCCCCTGGGGTCCGTTTCTTAATGGTATTGAGACGCGCGCAAGGGAGGAAAAATGTATGACTAACAGCAGATTTTGATCAAGTCAGTAATTTGGATTTGTACGAAGTACAGTAGTGATCAAGTTTAATGAATTTGGGTTTGCTCTAAAAGCGAATAAAATATTCATGCATATGAATGAATACCCAGATGATTAAGCCGCATAAAGACTCACAGTGTCCAGAACCTCAACGCTTGTTATTTTTTTTATTTTATTTTTGGGTGATCAAACAAATATAAGGCTTGAGTATGACAGGTTATTACATTTCTGTCATCCTCACCGAGATTTTTGCTAGAGACCAACACCTCTTTCAATTTGGCGTTTCTTTATGTTTATATCACATACTTTACTCTACTTGTTTGTTTTAACACCTACCAATGCACCAATGCAATTAAGAACTCAGTCATTTAAGCTTACTTCTTGCTAGATATGGGGTTAAAACAATCAATGTACTATCATTTTCTCTTTTTTCTTCAAAAACTCAAAATTTTGAGGAGCATAACACAAAATAAATTTAATCGCCCTAGTTATATTAAGTCTGTAAATAAATGGCTAACCTATCAATTCACAAGTAAATAATATGACCAAGAAATGCAAGCATGCTTCACAGACTTAAATAACCGACATAATTTTCAACGAGAAAATAAACTAAAACGCATAACGAACACCCCAACTACTTTCCATTATCAGGTGAATGGCTATCCCAATCGTTTACAAGTAAATGTCAGGACCAAACATATACAAGTATATGTCCTTCAAATTTGGGTAATTGACATAATTTTCAGCGAACATATGCAAAAATCTTTTTAGTTTTTCTCTATACATACTTAAAAACACAATCTTTTTGTCTTTTTCAATTTTGTTATAAGCATAAAAACTTCACAATCTTTTTGGATATTCGGATTTTTTTTTCTGTACAAATAAGAAAAAAAACAGAATCTTTTTGTCTTTTCATATTTTAAAATGGTTTTGGATTTTCAAAATATTTTAAGGAAAAGAAGTAAAGAAAAGAAATCACAATATTTTTTTTTCTTAATTTTTTAAAATTTTCAAATGTTTTTGGATTTTAAAAATTTTAATATTTTTGGATTTTATCTATACAAACAAAAAACACAATATTTTTGTAGTTTTCTACTATCACCCCCTAAAACCTAAAATCAAATTAATTTTAAAATAAAATTTAACAGAAAAGAAAGATAGTCATCCTTGTTTCAGGATATCAACAAGGGTCTTCAATCCATTTAAACCAAGCAAAAATTGAAAACGAGTTTTATCAAAGGCTTTGGTAAATAGATCAGCTTTCTGAAAATCAGTATGTACTTTCTCAAGGTCAATTAATTTCTTCTCAAAGCAATCCCGTATACAGTGATATCGAATTTCGATATGTTTTGTTTTTGAATGTTGTACGGGATTCTTTGTGATAGATATGGCAGTAGAGTTATCAATCAAAATGGGAGTAGTAAGAAACTTCAAACCGTAGTCACGAAGATGTTGTTGTATCCACAAAACCTGGGAACAGCAACTCGAGGCTGCAACATACTCAGCTTCGGCGGTTGAAGTAGAGACCGACGTCTTTTTTACACTGCCAGGAAACAAGCCGGTTTCCTAAAAATTGACACCCTGCCGTCGTTGATTTGAAGTTGATCTTGCAACCTCCATAGTCCGAGTCTGAAAAGGCAGTAAGCTCAAAGTTATCATCCTTGGGGTACCACAACCCGATGCCTGGATTTCCCCTCAGATACTGAAGAATTTGCTTAACCGCAGCTAGGTGAGTCACTCGTGGACTTGCTTGAAACCTAGCACAAAGACAAACAGCAAACATAATGTCGGGGCAAGAAGCCGTTAGATACATTAATGATCCGATCATTGCACGATATAGGGTAGGATCAACGGTATCCTCCAATTCATTCGGTGATAAATTGTGACCCATGGGGAGAGGAGTTGAAGGGATTTTTCCGGCAGATATCTTGAATCGGCTCAAGACATCGTTCACAAACTTGGTCTGGTGAATAAAGATTCCTTTCGCAGACTGGTAACTTGCAACCCTAAGAAGAAATTCATTTCTCCCATCGAGCTCATCTCGAATTTGTTTGCATTGACTTTTCGAACTCCTTACACAACGTGTCATTTGTAGACCCAAAGATAATGTCGTCGACATAAATTTGAACTAAGAGAAGATCATCACAAACAGTCTTATGAAATAAAGTGCAGTCAACAGTCCCTCTCTTGAAGCCGTTATCATTCAGATGGTCGGCGAGCGTGCCATACCAAGCTCTATGGGCTTGATGTAGACCATATAGGGCCTTGTTTAATCGGTAAACTCGGTTCGGATAATCAGGATCTTCAAAAACAGGAGGTTGTAAAACAAACACTTCCTCATGTAGTTCACCATTGAGAAAAACACTTTTAACATCCATTTGATATACCTTGATATTCTTATAAGCAGCATATGCCAGAAAGATTCGAATCGACTCTAGTCTTGCAACTGGAGCATATACTTCTGTGTAATCAATACCCTCTTGTTGATGAAAACCTTGCACCACAAATCGTGCCTTGTTTCTCATGATCACCCCACGATCGTCTTTCTTACACTTAAATACCCACTTAGTCGGAATAGCTTTCTTGACTCTAGCAGGTTTGTCGATTAAATCCCAAACACCCAAACGTGCAAATTGTTGTAATTCTTCTTGCATGGCTTCTACCCAAGAAGGATCTTGAAGTGCCATACGAGATGTCGTTGGCTCAACTTGGGATAAAAAGCAAGTGACTTTAGAAACATTTACAATTCAAGAGGAATGTAAATCTGCATAAGCACACAATACGTTATTCTCACGTGACGAAGCAAATTGATGACGTGTTTGAACGCCCACAAAAAGTTCTCCAATGATGTTTTCCTGTGGATGATAATTATGAATCCGAAGAGTAGGATTCTCAGGAACAACAACCTTATCAAATAAGTTAGTGTAATTTTCACCAAGTTCAGGAGATGAAACATCACTGTCAAGTTCAATAACCGGATCATCAGCTTGATTGTCATCAGAAGAAATAGATACATTATCTAAAGCTGCTGGAGAAGAATCACATGGATCTTCAGTTGGAGCATCAGTTTGAGCTTCAACATCATTTGAACTTGAAAATCTTGAAATGGCCAAATGATCTTCAAAGTATACTCGAACCAGGTCTTCGTCTATGTTGTCGGTTGATGGAGTAAATGAATTAAATAAGCCATCATAATCAAACATCCAGTCGGGACCTTTCCCTTGAGAAGGTGTGGTGTACTTTTGGCAGTCCACATGATACCATTCCTCAACACAACCAAAAGTAACATTAAATACTCGTTTCTTTGGAGACGCATACCCCAAGAAATATCCTTCAATGGCCTTTTCTTCAAACTTACTCGCATCCTTCTTCAGCATTGTACAAGGACACCCAAAAGGTTTCAAATACTTTAAGTTAGGCTTTCGATTGTTTAAAAGTTCATAACTTGTCTTCTTGAGTTGTTTAACAGTTAAAACCTGATTAAGCGTATAGCAAGCTGTATTCACCGCCTCATTCCAGAATTGGACGGGAAGCTTAGAATCAGCAAGCATAGTTCTTGCTGCTTCAATCAAGGTCCTATTCTTCCATTCAACAAAACCGTTTTGTTGTGGTACATAGGGTGCATTATATTCTCGATAAATTCCTTTTTGAATGCAAAAGAAATCCAATACAGTGTTTTTGAATTCAGTACCATTATCACTTTGAATTCTCCTCACCTTGTGTTTGTATAGTGATTCGATTTTAGTGATAAGGTTTTGTACCAAAACAGGTGTTTGATCCTTTGAACTCATAAATAACACCCATGAGTATCTTGAATAATCATCGGTGACAACAAGACAATACCAATCTCCAGAAATACTCGAATGATTCATCGGACCAAAAAGATCCATATGAAGTCGTTCAAGAGGAGTATCTATGGAATTATATAACTTAGAAGGATGTGAATTCTTCTTCTGCTTGCCCTTCTTGCATGCAATGCAGTGATCCGATAACTTAAAGTTCTTCAAAGAAACACCTTCAACTAAGTCATTTTCCATTAAATAATTCATCTTTCCAACATGAATGTGACCCATTCTACGATGTCATATAATAGAGTCCTTCTCGGTTGCTTTGGAGACAAAACATGTTTGGATAGACGTTGATACTTTAGAACTCATAATTAAGACATAAATATCATTTGATCGAGGTGATCGCATGACAACCATGTCCTCCGGAATCACGTATCCCGGTTTCAAGATAAGACACTCTTTATCAGTAAATACCGTGATGTACTTCTTATCGCAGATTTGCGACACACTCAATAAATTATGGTCCACCTTGTCACAGTAATTGACCTTTTCAAAAGTAATGTGACCATTTGAAACTTCACCCTCTTGTGTTATCATTCCTCCAGAATTCCCAGCAAACGCTACATAACCCCCCCCCCCCTTGAATATTTCTCACATTAGTTAATATGTCGAGATTTCCAGTGATATGACGAGAACATCCACTATCCATTATCCAGTTTTCACCAGACACAGTCTTGGATGTACCCTACACACAAAGTAAAAGTGATTAGTTTAAAAAGGCAGCCCAGGCCTCAGTCTTGGGCACCTTTTGAGTTTCTCTTGGATCATTAACTTGAACATATTCCAATTGTTGTTCAGCAACTTGAGAATAAGTCGCCGGCTTCTTAGACTTTCGTCTTAGATAAGCAGCTTGAACAATGTTTGGATTTGTGTTCTTACATATGGGTTCATTTGGAACGAATTTTGGTTTCACATTACCATGTGTTTCATTTACATGAATTACCTTACGAGGATTCACGTTTGAAAACATGATGTGTGTATCATCCTCACACGACACAGGTCGCTTCAAAATCTCTTTTATCACAGGAATCGGTTTCGAATGGTCCTTGACAAAAGGATGGAGATTCTAAGATTTCTGTTGACCACAATTTCTCACCACATGACTTTGTTGACCACACAAAAAGCAACTTCGCATGTCAACGTGACCATGTTGAGGTTTGGCAAAAACAGATGCAACAGAAGGTTGATAACTTACACTTTCAGTGAAACGTTTGGCCAAATCATCAGAAGTTACAGACTTCTTTTTCATATAAAAGTCAAGATTAGAACAATTGGATAAACTTTTCAATGTATCTGTTCCAGTTGATTTCATAAACTGAACCTTTTTAGCATGTTATAACAATTGTTTTGCTTTAATTAACGGGTCGGATGAGTTCGATGTCTTGGCACAAACATATTGATGTTCCAAATCTTTCAACTTATCAGTTTCGTTGTAAAAGATGCTCTCGATTAGTTCCGGTTTAATGATACTAATCGGGATATCTTTTTCAGTGAACATCGTATTCATTCCCTTTAACTTAAAAACCCTAGCAGATGATGGCTTAGAACTTGGAGAATTGATTAAACGCATCAAGTCCTCATAAGAAATTTTCGGTTTTTCTGACTTCTTTGCCTTCACAGGTTTGACTTTCACTTGTTCTTCCTTCTTCACATGAGACTTGTTTGAACCATACACAGCTTCCTCAAATTCATGAGGTTCACAAAGAATGTGATTAGAACTTGGAATATTCTTATTCTTGTGTATCACCTCAGGTTCGAACACATCCTCAATAATTTACTTTGTCAGCATTTTCAACAAAGACTTGTTGCTTTCAACATGAGGTTTTTGAGGTGCAAGTTGGGTTTTAACAGTTTCAATTTTAACAGGTTTAGCATTTTCTGAAATCACAAGTTCTTTCACAATCACATCTTCTTCTCTTTTAGCAAAAGGATTTACTTTATAATAATTGTGAAAAGGTAGTGGAATTTCAACAAAACCTATACCTTTCTTTGAATCTTTTTGCTTACTTGACACTTCGATTATTTCGTTTAGCAAAAAGGAAGAATTTCGAAATTTACCCAACTTGTTCTTTAACTCAAGAACCTCATTCTCAAGCTCGGTTATATTTGAACGATGTTTCAAGATTTCTTGAAACTTTTGGTCTTTAATTGTCATCTTTACAGATAACTCAGCTTTGAGATCATGGTTACTTGTCGACAAAGCTTCAATCTTCTCTCGAGATCTCATTTGAGATTCAAGAGATTGTTGATAAGTATCCTTTAATGAAGCAATTTCTCTCACTAGATTATCATTATGATTCTTTAAAGACTCTAATTTAGGTTTATTAGTTTCACATTCAACACAAGTTACTTTAACAGATGAAGTAGCAGAGATAGAATGACTAACCTCATTGATCTTAGCCATGCAAGCAAATGTGGTTGGAATATTAACACACGAATCATCATAATCGGATTCAGTATCATTATACGACGATAGCTCACTTCATCTTGCATTTTGGAACACATCATTAGACTTGAACATTACCAAATTTTCTTGATTGTCGTAACACAGCAATCTTTGTGACCAATCAGTTCCATCAGCTAACATTGCTTGTGATCCAAAAGTAGACGGTTTCTTTTCAGCATCATTCCCTCGTAATGTAGAAGAATTTTTATTTTAATCACGAGGACCAGTATACTCCTTTTTCGGTTTATCACACTCTTTTGCAAAGTGTCCGAATTCCTGGCAATTGTAACATTTCACCTTTAACTTATCAAATCCCAATTTCTTGTTCAAAGCAGGAAGATCTTTACCAGTCCTTTGCATGAATCTTTTAACCTTACCAACAATCATCGCCATGTTCCACTTCAATTCCATGATCTCTAAGTCATCTGGATAAATCTGATCATAATCTTCATTAGTCAGATCACTTGTGGCGATCTTACTACTAACCAAATTTACATAAGAAGTCATGAAAGCTTATAAGAAGGAAAAGTTTTGTTCAGCTTCTTTCATATTTACACTCGGAGGTGATGAAAATTGTAACATCCCGAAATTTCTAAAGTAATATTTATTATATTATTTTGTCGGGTGAAATAAACGAGTTAGTGGAACGATAATAATAATAGCAAAATATGAAGACTTAGTAGGATAATTAGATGGGATTAGATATGGACCAAAAGGAAATATGGGCCTTCTGTCCATGGGCTTAAGGAAGTATAAATACCCCCTTAAACCCCAATCCTTTCCATTCCATCCATTTATCCATCCTAATCTCTGCACACTCCAAAACACACACAACCCGAACCAAGATCCAAAGGAGAGGACCCGAGCTCGTTGGTGCTAGATCGTCGTGACGAACCAAAGCAACAAGACCAGCTCGTGTTCGTAGTTCGACTCATTTACGGTACGTTTATATCGAGAACTTGTTCGTTTAGGTTTGGATTAGTATAGAAATGATAGATCTGTGTTTGTATGGGAAAAACGAATCCAACAAAGCTAAACTTACTGAAAATGGTTATGATTTGATGGGTTAATCGATTGATAAAAGAACCCGTAACCTATATGCCTAAATCGCACCCTTTCAACATCGATGTTAGGTCGATTTGATGGTTGGGGTTTGTAGGCGCTGGTCAGACGATTCCGTGGATACCTAAATCGAGTTATTTGGTTAAGAAACGAAGATGATTAAGGGATTTAAGGACGAACAGTACCTGCAGCTGGACAACTTCGCCTGCAAGCTAAGTTCGCCTGATGAACTTCGCCTGCAAAGCTAAGTTCGCCTGATAACTTCGCCTTCAAGCTAAGTTCGCCTGATAACTTCGCCTGCAAGCTAAGTTCGCCTGATAACTTCGCCTGCAAAGCTAAGTTCGCCTGATGATAACTTCGCCTGCACCTGCAGCTGGACAACTTCGCCTGCAAAGCTAAGTTCGCCTGATAACTTCGCCTGCAAGCTAAGTTCGCCTGATAACTTCGCCTGCAAAGCTAAGTTCGCCTGATGATAACTTCGCCTGCAAAGCTAAGTTCGCCAGATGATAACTTCGCTGCAAAGCTAAGTTCGCCTGATGACAACTTCGCTGCAAAGCTAAGTTCGCCTGATGACAACTTCGCCTGCAAAGCTAAGTTCGCCTGATGACAACTTCGCCTGCAAAGCTAAGTTTGCCTGATGACAACTTTGCCTGCAAAGCTAAGTTCGCCTGATGACAACTTCGCCTCCAAAGCTAAGTTCGCCTAAGGTTTAACTTCGCCTAAAGCTAAGTTCGCCTAAGGTTTAACTTCGCCTAAAGCTCAGTTTGCCTAACTGATAACTTCTCCTAAAGCTAAGTTCGCTTAAGGTTTAACTTCGCCTAAAGTTAAGTTCGCTTAGAAAAAAATTAAAAACCTAATGGAAAATGTGTTAAGACAGCTCGACCCCAGCCAGGGGCTCTGCCCCTTGGACCCTGCTAGGGGCTGCCGCCACTAGACCCCGCTACAAGGGGCGCTGCACCCGGACCCCCGTTCGTTGTGGGTTGTATAAAGATAGAAATACAACATAAGTAGTAGTAGTTAATTGATACATGTAAATATTATACAGTTGGCCGTGCACAGCTCAAGAAGGGAATAACGATTAACGGAGAGCGTAACAGGATTCAGGTGAGTTTCTAGCCCCATTTATGTGTTATGTTTTCGGGGCTGTGTGCATACTCGATATGTTTGTTAATACACTTATCCTAAGAGATAAGTGTATGCCTTATGTGAATAATGTGGTATGTATGAAAGATGGCTTGACGGTACGTGAACGATCTTCGGATATTGCACGTACTGTCAGGTTGTAACGCTAAGTATAAGGTAAGTATGATATGTATGCTTATGTGTATGAATGTGATAAAGTTAATAAAAAAAAAGAAAGGATGGTTGTATGGTTACGAAGAGGGTACCGGGCCCTAATAATACTCGAGGTATGATGTATGGTTATATGGTAACGAAGAGGGAATCGAACCCTACTAATATTCGAGAACTAGGGAACCGAACCCTACTAATATTCGAGGAAAGAGGGTACCGAGCCCTAATAATACTCGAGGAAAGAGGGTACCGAGCCCTAATAATACTCGAGGTATGATGTATGGTTGTATGGTAACGAAGAGGGAATCGAACCCTACTAATATTCGAGAACTAGGGAACCGAACCCTACTAATATTCGAGGAAAGAGGGTACCGAGCCCTAATAATACTCGAGGAAAGAGGGTACCGAGCCCTAATAATACTCGAGGAAGGAGGGTATCGAGCCCTAATAATACTCGAGGAAGGAGGGTACCGAGCCCTAATAATACTCGAGGAATGTAGGGCGTAATGCTCTTTATAACGTAAGATATGAAAGTAAGTTAATACAAAAGAAAGTATGAAAGTATGAATGTAAGAATATAAGTTTATGTGTATTGTATAGTGTATGATTAACTAGAACTCACTCAGCGTAGCTGACTTTTAGTATGCACGCAGGTGAGTAGGATGAGGCAGCTCGCTTGAGGAGACACGTGGAACTGAATAAGAAGCTGGCATCGGAAGACTCAAGACGTTTAAGTTTAATGTTTTGTTTATTTGGAAAGACAAAATGATGTTTTAAGACAAGACGTGTTTTGTTATGAAATGTTTTATGAAAGCTTTTATATTCCGCGAAAGTTTTAATGAACTCTGATTTGTAAGAACTGTGTTTATGAGTAAATCCGACGCTAAAGTAGGGCTACCGGTAACGGGGCCTTACAAAAATTGATTTGTAGTAGATGAACATCCCGAACCAGCATAAACATTGGGTGATCCAGAATTACCAGCAGTATAAAAACATGCTCTTGGATCACTATAGATGGTTGATTACTTTTCACTTGCATTCTGTGTAAGAAATGCAGTGATCGGAGAAATAGTTGAACTTAGAGGCATGCTACCACCATAGAAAGCAGGATCTTGACTTTCCTTGGAAGACTTTTGACATTTAAGATCATATTATCTTGCTTCAATCTTTTGCAAGAATTCAGTTGCAGTCAAGTCTTCATTCTTGAAATAGTTATTCTCTTTCAGAACCATTAAAAATGTAGAATAAGAACTTGGTAGTGCACTCTTAATAGTATCAATCTTATCATCCTCAGAAGTTTCCAATTTCATTTTGTCCATCTCAGCAATCAAGTGCTTAAACCTTGTTGTCATCTTCTCAACAGTTTCACCCTTTAGTAAATTAAAGTTCCTAAATTGAAACTTAAGCATTACTTTCTTACTCTCAGCTGTATTCCCCATACTTCTCATACGAATATGTTGGAATAAAGAAGCACAGATCTTTATGCTACCCACATGGTGAAAGATGTTTTCGGGTAAAGCCATGGTAAGAGTAGAATAAGCCTTTGTCTCAATCTCTAACGCTTTCTTCTCCACTTGTGAGTATTGAGAGATTGCTTTAGGTGTGTAACCGATTGTCTCATCTCCAATCATAGGGATAGTGTACACCTCATCCAAATAATACAAGCAATCAGGATGAACAGAACCTAAATGAGCATGAAAACGGGGTTCCCATTTAGCAAAATCACTGAATTTCATTAAACGTGGAGATTTCGAATGTGATCCAATCTCAGCGTCCAATTACAACATTTGTTGCATTAACATATTCTGGGAAGCTAGTGCATACATACCAGCCATATTTGGTAAATGTCAAAGTTCTTAAACTCCAAGGGTTAAAATTTAAAATTATATTAACGAACTGTGAATAGTAGTAACGAACTGTCAAATAACAAATTAAGTGGTCAAACGAATCAGGTGAATTTCTTTAACGAATCACTAAGTGTTTGCTTAGCGAATCAGCAACAGTTGATGACGAATAAAATTGTAGCATATTAGGTAGTTACAACGGTTGTAACAAACCTCTGACAACAAATGCCACGTGGCAAAAGTTGTTATAAACAATTACCGAGGTAAGACACGTGTCACACGAACTAGTTGACACAAATTAGAATACTTAGCGAATTGGTTCACGAATCTGCTGATAATTTTAACAAATTAGCTAATGTTATTAACGAATTAGCCAAAATGTTAACGAATTACGCTGAAAGGTTAACGAATTAGAATAAATCTTCAAATCTTCGAACCTTCAACCTCATATTTTCCAAATTTTTGGAAAACGTATGAACACAAACCCAGAAACCAAATCTGTATTACTCACACAATACTTAACCAAATCACTCAATCAAACTACCAAAATACTCGTAACCACATCGCGAATCCAATACAACTCATTCCGTAATCAATAACCAATTAACTCGCATCTGATCTAACCAAAACCAATCCCCTGTTTTCGGATTAAACCATATCCAATCCAATAAGCACACCAATCCACACCAAATCACAATTCCAGTTCACTACAATTTCCCAATACCTTAACACACTAAAATCCAATCCAAACAATCCTATTAACACTCAGTTTGATCCAAAATCAAACTGAAACTAAATTTAACGCAAACACAGTAAATTATCATCTAATAAAATCAATTAACATCCAAATCAAGCGTAAAAGAGCACCGAAAGCTCTGATACCACTTGTTTGAACTCGTAAATCCGATACACAGATCTCAGATCTGTTATATATATATAATTAACTTCTTACTAAGGATCTAGTTCGTAATTACTCTTGATTGTATGTTGTATATATGTATGTGTATAATATTAAGATGAAGATTGAGAGGAACGAATTGGATAGAGGTTTGATAACTTAAACTCAATGCTTAAATTAACAGTGGAAAACCCACTATATATAGAAGATGGACCTAGTTCGTTAAACATTCCGTAACGAACTAGGCTCCACTTCGCTACAATACATTAGAAGATAAATAACTTAACGAATCTCTCCCTGATTCGTTAAACATCCTTAACGAGTCATGAGGGAACATACTTTAAACCTAGTTCGCTAAACATCCTTAGCGAACTAGACTATACCTTAACGAACTACATAAATATCTTTAATAATTAATAAATTAATTAAACGACAAGTACATTAATGATAAATACAAAGACTCGAGACGTACAATCGTGTACTAACAGAAAACCAAAAGAGAAATCCTAGAAAAAAAAGTTTCAAATAACCAATTACTAAAGGGAAGTGAAAAAAGTAAAAAGAAATTCTGTAATATTGAGAATAAATTTATGCAAAATATGGCGTTAATACCCAATTCCTCCGTTACTGTGAGATAACCTCATGTCATATAAATATTTTTCGGAAGCTTTGAGTGAGTCATATGTTTCGTTTGATTTAGAACTTGTTGCAATTATTCATTTCAAGACCGCACGAAGCGTTGTATAAGAAAGAAGGTAATGTTATCACATTTCCATCAAACCATTCGCCAAATTACAAAACCCAAAAACCTTAACCTAAACCCTACCACTTCATCCATCTCACCGGTAAAATACAACACAGGTCTTTTACTGGCAGACCCTAAAGAACTGGAAATGCATTCTTTCGATTTCAATTTCCTTTGCTGCATACATTTCACAAAACCAAGGTTGCCTCCAGAACTTAGGGAGAGAATATTTCTCTTTAGGAATGAGGTGAGGAAAAAGTGGTGCCAAGAGGAGCAAAGGCCACCATTTTGTGGAATTTCCAAAAACGCAATGAAGAGAAGAGCAAAAAGATACGAACGATGCATAGGTTGCGGAAACTAGTCCCACGAAGGAAAACGTAGAAGGAGTCAAACTCAGTCTCAGCATGAATATACCGAACTAATGAGGGTGGGGGCTATTAGGCTGAAAGCCGAATGGTCCACTAGAGTTGGAAGTTATGTTTAGAACAGAATTGAGGAAGAACTGATCCACATCCTCGACAAAACTGGTCTTGACGATCTGACCTTAAAAGAGTCACTAGGTCTCTAAAAAAATTATCATCAGGATGAAAAGCTAACTATCGAAGACATCTCATAATCCCCTATTACCAGAAAAGTTGTATTTACCATCCCCCACCAAGAGCCCTTATCCAACACAAAATACCAAAATTCCAACTCACACAAAACCAACCCGTATTACCTTATGATTTATGCAACCCTTCACAAAGGAGTAGGTTTGAACTTGTTACAAGCTTATTTATCACAGGTTGAATTCTGACTAAGAGTGTTCACATACAAACATCACAAGTATGATCAGATATAAAACCGAGTGTGAGTGAACATTGTGAGAACATGACGTTTTGCATAAACGGAAGCTCATAAAAACAAAATTTTCTTTTTATTTATCACTAATTAAGATTGGTTATTTTGTTTCCATTTTCTCGGGGTTCGCTTAAGGGATAGCTATAATCCAAGTTTGCTGTTTTTAGAGAATATTTATAAAAATATTGCTTGAGGAAAAGCAATGTTCAAGTGTGGGGATGTTTGATGTACATAAAATTAGACATCTTTTCGGCATCAAATAATCTCTAAAAACTGCAATTTCTATTAAATAACATAGCATAAAAGGCTACTTATCATAATATAATGTAATTTCAGGTGAAACCAAGCCCCAAACGAATAAACAAGCGAAAAGACGAAGAAAAAAAGAAGAAAACACAAGAAAAACAAAGAAACACGCCCCCATGCCTCAAGACACACGCCCCATGCTTCTGAACACTAGAAAACACAAAAAGCTACAAGAAAAGACAAAAACTAGGAACAAAAGCACGAGACCGTGCCTCTCAACCACGGGGTCGTGGTCACCTTTCAGAAACGATAAAATAAAATTAGCACATGTCATAAAATGCACAGGGCCGTGCCTCAGGAAGCACGGGGTCATGGTGAGTCATCATATACGATCTGACAACATGCAACTGGGACACGTAAACATGAGGCCGTGCTTGATAAAGCATGGGGCCTTGCTTCTATCTCCAGATAGCCTATAAATAGAGGCTCTTGTGTCATTTGAGAGATGTGCCTTGAAAAGAATTCTATCCGGTTTTCTGTTATAAAAACACACACTAACACTCACATAGAAGATTTAGTGAAGAGTTTGAAGGCTTGGAGGTCATCACCATCAACCTTCATCATCATCCATAATCATCATCATTAAGAAGGAAGATTCATCTACATTTGGTTAGATTGTTCCAAGTTTAATCATGTATTTGTTATCATCATTCATCTTAATGTTTATCATCATGCTCATTATGAGCTAAACTCCTTTTACCATCTAAAATCTATGAAGAAGCTTTGTTTTACTTGATGATTATTTAAAACATGCGGTGTAGTCTAGTAAAGTACATAGTTATCTTACAATTATCTTTTGATGAGAAATGTTTCACCATCTTAAATCACTAATTCAAAGTTGGTGGTTATCAATTCTATTGGCAATCGGTCATGATCGATTCATGTTCTTGAAAGATAGAAATACTTTGATACATTATCAAAACATGGATCCTTATATTGTACTTAGAAATTATGACATGTAAGTTATGATGTATTTCTCTAAGTCTTGGTAATCCAAAAATGGCTTTGCTTAGGATATCATGCTAGTTAAAGAAATCATATGTTAATGGAATGTGTAAGTATAACCTACTTAAATCAACCAAGGGGAGGTTGTGTGACTAAACTACAACCAGCCGAAGTTGTTAGAATTGGTATTTGAGAAATCGAAGTCAATACTAATCTTTCTACTTTACAATACTACTTGCAACTTAAATTGACATTTTGGAGGTGGCATGACATTAGGAAAGGGTCAACTTTAAAATGCTCATGTTACCTCCCTAGTGCTAAAGATGCTCACTTAAGGCTTAAGGAGCTATATATCATATATTGCTATGGCAAGTTTACCACATGTTTGAATATTAACTATCAATACTAAAATGGAGTGGATTCTTGATCTTAGATGGTAACTATCACGTAATTGAAATACTCGTTTAGAATCTCTTGTCTTGGTCACCTATATTATATATACAAGCAGTAAACCCGCGCGATGCTGCGGGTACGACAATATGTTTAAACTTTTTTAGTAGTTACAAGACATGTAATGATCATAAAGGTAACAAATAGCAAACCACATTAAGAAATGATTAAAAAAACATATTCCCTTTTGAACATATAATCAAATGTACTTTTTTTCTAGACCAATTGAGTGAGGCTTAGCCATTGTGTTGACATCTGTAAATAAATATAAAAATAAGTTGAATTCTCAAAAACCTTTTAGATGAGATAGCATAAAATACAATAATACATATGCGTACCTCTCTTAAGAATATAGTAGACAATAAAACTCGAAAAAATAGTTTCATAACCTTCATTGTGTGTGTATATGAAACATCAACCAGTGAAGAATCAAGAATTTTTTTTCTCATGGGGTTCACTTTCCGGGGGAGGGATCCCGCAACCCCACAACTTACGTCGTAGATCAGATCATCCCGTGAAATCAACTTTCCCAAGACTCGTGTTTGAAATCTTCATAAACAACCAAAGATTTAATGTCCACCCATAGCCAACTCGTTTGGCTTACAACCCGTGATAACTTGAACGCGTTTTGACTTATCAAAGTCCTTGATCATTGACCAAAATCAACAAAAACAAAATGATCAAAACTCACCAAAATTTATACTTCTTTTAAAGTGACACGAAATCATTTTATTTTATCCCATGCATATATATATTTCGTAAATCTTACGTCGGAACGTCAACAAAAATAAATGCGTCGTGATTATAATGTTGAAATTTATTAAAATTTATATATTCAAAGATATAAAAAGAAAAGCAAAGAAAAAAGAAAATATAGATGAATATATGGGTGAACTTAAGGGGGTGGAAAGATAATTATTAATTAAACTTACAAAAGTTGAATATAATTGAGGGGTTATATTTGTAACTATATTTGAGGTTTATAAGTGCATATATGAGTTGTACTCTTATGCTTAATTGACTTGTACATGATCATAAACACCTCAAAATAAAATAAAATTTATACTGAATCGTCGACAAAATTAAGCACGTTGCAATGGTAAAGTCGGGTTTTTTTAAAACATAATATATTAAAAGATATAGAAGAAATAAAAATTTTAAATGAATCTGTCAAATAAATGGGTAAAGTTAAGGGAGTTTATTTGTAACTACTTGATAAATTAACAAAGTTTTGTTGATGTTAAAGGATCATAATTGTAAATATACTCAAAACTAAAATATTCTTAACCGTACATCATGTCTAAAATACTATATTACCCCTACATTTTCAAATTTGTATGCATTATAGATTGTAATTTATGCAATAGTGTTTGTACCTCTTAAAATTTAAGAGGTCCTTCACTTATGCATTATATATAGTAGAGATAAGCATTTATGTTTTATAAAAAGTTCAAAATTTAACCCCAAAATGATTAAAACCTCCGATTAAAGGAAAACAACGAATTATCGTTAGAAACATTTGTGTCCACGGATCGATACTTGGTTCTTACCAATACTATTCTACATATATGATAGGCACACTTGCCTATTTTGTGTGTGTTTAGTCTTTGTAGAAATCACTTTAATAAATTTAAAACACGATCTTTTGCAAAAGCAAATCATTCCATCTATTAATATTTAACCGCAACGCACACCACACATCAGTAAGCTAAACAGCTTCACCCATAACTCCCACTAGAACAAGAGAATACACCGTGGAACAGTTATTCCAAAGCTCATCTGCTGTAGTACCTCGCCCGGAAAGTACTTCCTTGAAAAAAGCTCTGATGTCCTTACCCTTGGCAAGAAGCACGGTCACCCCGTCGTTGGTAGAAGCCACATGCTCCATGCCTCAGGCTTACCTACAACTAGGTGTCATGCAACCTGGTATGACATATCCTCAGTTGGTTGCACTCATGATGTCTTAGTATGGCCAACCATGTCTGGGAAGCTTACAGTGGCAAGCTATTCAAGGTTTCTCAGCTATGAGCCAACATGTGGTAACTTAGGCTCCAAGTATCGTCACCACCTGTGTAGGTGAATTAAAACACTTGGAACCTTTCCAACCTTACAAGCCTTCGATCTTGTCATGCTTCTCTGAACAAATGAAAACTTTTTGTTCCAAACAAAGATTAAGATGCCAGCTAATATAAAGACTTACGATGGAATGGAAGATCCCGAAGATCACCTTCAGATATTCACGAATGCAGCTACCGTAGGAAGATGGAACAACGCCGAGTGTTGTCATATGTTCATGCAAACCTTGATAGGACCTGCTAGACTTTGGTTCAACACCATTCCCTCGAGAAGCATAGCTTCCTTTGATGATCTATTGATGATCGGGTATTTTGTATATATATTAGTGTATTAATTATGTACTTTATACATGCTTTTGTATTTCAGGTCATTGATCGTTAAAGATGCTAAATTGGAGACTTGTACGAGCATGGAATGATATCTTGGGAAGACCGGAGCATGATTTGATGTCTTGGGAAGTGTTACAAGGATTAGATAAGAGTATGGATGAGAAAGCATAAGCCGATGCTAAAACTGAACAAGATGGGTTTAAAAACGCGACCAAGAAGTAAAACGAGCATATCCTGGGCTAAACTATGAGTTACGAGGCCCATAATATATGAATTTTGGGTTTCTCGACGAGAGAAAGCCAAATATGAGGTTTTCTTAGGTCACGATGAGATGGGCATATGGCCATAGCGTATCGCTATGGTCATAAAAAACGGGAAAAATCGGGTTTTGATATATATCTTCTATTTTACGAACCCTAATGAGTATTGACGACTTCCAGCAGTTGTTACGCGATTTCGGGTGAATTACAGGGTTACCAATCATCTCTCGATCAATACTAATGGCCTTCCTCATCATAATTGAAGATCTATCGATTACGATGCTCGGCTAGTCTTCTTCGAATCATACCCGGGATGTAAAGTTTGTATTATTTTCAGTTTTCTCATGTACTAAGAACGAATACTTTGTAACTATTATTGATTAATCTATGAGTATTGATGTTTAGTATTGTTGTGCATTCAGTCGGTTTAGGTTTACGTCGATCAGAATGATTAGTTTGTCGGTTGCTATAATAATTGCTCATAGGACTGTTTTGACTAGTTGAATTCAATAAAGCATGCAATTGCCCTTAGTTGAGTCACACTGGTAGGGATTGTTTAATAACTATGTCGTGTGTTAGCGATTGTTAGTGCCTAAGGTTTAGCTCGTTAGTCAGTCTGTGTTAATGATAGTTAATCTTCTAGGTTGCATGAGATTAATGTTCGTATGCATACTTGAACCCCGGGTATGATTTGATTTTATTAACTGCTTGAATTTGTTAAAGTGTTTAGTCAGTATTAAAACTCAACCTTATTTGCTTGTGTGATCAGCACTTTCATTCATACTTCATAATCTTAGAAATTTTTTACACGATTACATTGACCACATACTCCTCGTGGTTCGACACCCTACTTACCCTAGCTTGCTTAGGTGAATAAGAACTTGATTTAATTGTTTTTGACTAGATAGTGACAGTCTAGCATCATCTATACCAAATCTTCTTAATCAACTTCACCCAACAAAGAAGGAGCACCAAGGACGTTGTGGTTATACATCAAATCAAGTAAAAGTAACATAAAGACCTTTGAATCTCATGGAAAGATATAAGAAAGAGTGCTTATACTATAGTGGTGATTTGGAAAAGATGTGTGTTTCAGGTTACATGAACGCAATCAAATCAAAGAAGCTTGTGAGAAAGTTCCATGAAAACATTCGCCAAACCATAAAGGAGGATTTCGAAAGAAAAAAATCTTACCTTTAAGGGGAAGAAGCTTTGGATAACCAAGAAATAAGGAAACGTGATCATGGGAGCTGGAGAAACCACTACTAAGAAGGAAGAAAACCTCTATTTCAATCCTTTGTCAAGAAGCATCCATAAAAGCACTACAAGCATAGAAGGTCAGACGACAGAAGCCACCCTTTTCGACAACAAAGACCTCAAGAGAAAGATAAGTTTATCTTCTCTGTGTTAACCAAAACTCCTCAAGAGATACTGGCAACCGAGGAGGTTAGGCACAACTTTCGTCCTACTCTTTCACTATCCAAGCCAACAAGCAAGCGTGACGTAGGCAAGTTTTATGCCTTTCACAATGACATTGGCCATCATACCAATGATTGCTACCAGCTGAAGAAACGTATCGGAGATGGCGTTCAAACTGGTGAGTTAGCTCACCTGCTCAAAGACCCAAACGAAGGGTAAGGGGAATGGAAAGAAGGTATTTGGAGTAAACATGGTACAAGTTTGTAACAATAGGTAACGAACCCTCGCTTGGAACCAACAAAGCATATGCTCCCCTCCAACTGACCCTCACAACAAAGTCACAACTCCAGTCATTGTAGAAGCTGAACTTAATGGCTTCCTTGTAGATGGAGCTTACATGGACTGTGGGGCAGCAATTGGGGTGATGTATGGAAGATGTTTCCTCAAACTTCATCTAGTAATCAAGAAACAACTTCAACAAACCAACAACTCTCTTAAAAGCTTCACCTAAGATAAGGTGATTCCACTAGGGAAGCTCACCTTGGATGTTCGATTTAGAGATGGAGATCTCTCTTGTTTAGAATCTTACCTTCATAGTGGTCAGGTACCCTTCTAACTATAATATACTCATTGTAAGAACTGGAATTGCTACTTTCGATACAGGAGTCTCCACAGCTCATGGCATGATGAAGTTCCCAACCACGGGAGGAATAGCTACAATGGTACCACCACAAGAAGCTTTACTCATAGATGTTACAGAAGATTCTTGGGAGCTTAGTGAAGATATGGAGGTTGCCTTGTACAGGAGATAAGCATCTCAACTTACCCTGAACAAACTAATGAACTATCAAAGACAATAATAAGCTTCCCTCTCATATTATGAGTAAGCTCATAATTTTATTACAGAAAAGTAAAGATGTTTTACATGATTTCCAAGTAATATGACATGGGTTCCCATAGAATATGTTGAACATTTCTTGAGCATCTCACCCACACATACACCATTAGCTCAAAGTAAAAGAAGCTTGGCAGTTGAAAGAAGCTTAGTTGCCTGTAGTGAGGTAGACAAGCTTTTCAAGGCCGATATTCTACAAGAAGTAAGGTACCATTACTGGATTGCAAACCCGGTTGTGATCAAAAAGACCGATGTATCTTGGCGAATGTGTGTGGACTTCAAGAATATTAACAAAACTTGTCTTAAGGATAGCTACCCTTTGCCAGAGATTGATTGGAAGGTGGATTTCCTTATAGGCTTCCAATACAAGTGTTTCTTGGATGCCTACAAGGGCTATCACCAGATCTTGATGAAGGTTGAATACAAAGAGAATACATCATCCCACACCAAAAAAGGGATCTCCTATTACAAGAATATGCCCTTTGGTTTGAAGAATGTCGGAGCTACGTAACAACGTTTGATCTACAATACCTTCTCCGAGAAAATTGGAAAGAAAATGGAAGATTATGTTGATAACTTGGTCATAAAGAGAAAAGATGAGGAATCAATGATCAATGATATTGAAGAAACGTTCTGAATCTTAGAAGAATCAACATGAAGCTCAATCCAGTTAAATGCTCATTTGTTTTCGAAGAAGGTAAATTCTTGGGCCACATAATTTACAAACAAAGCAAAAAGCTAATCCAAGTAAGATACAAGTTTTTCTTAATTTGCATTCTCCAAAAACAAAGAAGGAGGTTCAAAGCCTCAATGGTAAAATTGTTGCCCTCAAACGATTTCTTTCGAAATCAGCAGAAAAATCTTTACCCATCTTCAAAACTTTGAAAAATTGCAATGATAAGAAAGACTTCCAATAGACTGGTGAGGCAGAAGCTACCTTCCTAGCCTAAAAGGATAATCTAGCTTCCTTACCTGCTCTAGCAACACCTCAAGTAGGAGAAGCAATAATAGTTTATCTCTCTGCATGAAGGGAAGCTATTAGCTCAGTGCTTATTGTCAAATGCGACAAAGTCCAAGTTCCAGTATACTTCATCAGCATGAGAGAAGTTGAGCTCAGTTACACACCCATTGAGAAGCTAATTCTCGCACTTTTTCACATAGACAAAAGGCTAAAAAGATACTTCCAAGCTCATCAAATTAAGTTGGTCACCGACAAACCCATAAGATCCATTTTGGAAAGTTCGTAAATCATAGGAAGACTAGCCAAATGGGCTATCGATTTAGGTAAACACAACATAGTGTATTAATTTAGAAAGGTAATCAAGGGTTAGATCTTGGTTGACTTTCTAGTCAACACAGTAGAAGAACATATGGAGGTGAACGAGCTGGAAGAAGGAGAACCTACTATCCCTTTGGGAAAGTGGACACTCTACACTGTTCGAGCTTTAAGTATAGAATGTTTCGGAGCTAGTCTAATTATTACAGACCCCCTTGGAACCGAATATACTTATCCACTCCTGCTAGAATGTCCATGTACTAACAATGAGGTTAAATATGAGGCTTTGATTGTAGGGCTTTGCTTAGAAAGAAATATGAAGATCTCGAAACTAAGTGTCTTTGTTGGTTTAAGATTGGTGGCCAACCAAGTAAAAAATGAGTTCATAGAAAGGGAGCCTTCGATGCTAAAGTATAAGCAGAGGGTCAAGGAGCTTATGAAGGAATTCAGAAGTTGCTCATTGACTCAAGTCTCCAGGACTCGAAACCAGCAAGCCGATGGTCTTAGTAAACTGGATTCCCTGACCTTCGCTCACTTGACAAAGAAGCCTCTGATTGAAGTATTGAGAAGCCCTTCCATTAAGGAACTAGAAATACAAGATATCATTGAAGAAAAGGGAATCACTTGGATGACCCCCATTTTAGAGTGTCTTAATGATGGAAAGCTTCTCACCGAAGAAGGAGAAGCCATAAAACTAAGGTTCAAAGCAATATGTTGTAGAAGACGGTATTCTATACAAGATAGGGTACTTGAGCCCTTTGCTACGATGTGTAGGTCCGGATCAAAGCAATTACCTTGTAAGAGAGGTACATGAAGGCATTTGCGAAACACACTCCAGTCCAATTTTGGTAGTAACTAGACTAATGAACCTAGGATACTACTGGCTGACGATACACAAGGAGTCTGCTGAGGTGATACACAAGTGTGAAGCTTTTCAACTCCATGATCCCATAAAAACTAATGCGAAACACAACTTGGTGCCCATCATTTCTACCTGGACCTATTACAAATGGGGAATGGACGTTGTTGGTCCCATCCCCGAGGCAGCATGGAAGGTGAGTGAACCTACCAAGATCAAGCCGTGTCGATACATCGATAAACACAATACGATTACAAATACGTTAAACACGATTTATTGATAATTTAGAGTAAATACAATACGGTGGATGGAAATAACTTATGGAGAGCATAATTTAGACTATGTACACTAGCTCTCTCTCCTAATTATGAACATAATCTACCTATTTATAGGCCAAAGCCCAATTCACAATTAATATACATTAAATACAAATACTAGACATCCTATAACTTATTCGATCGCTACGGACACCAAACCCGTGCACTAACAGAAGGTTTTATTCCTATTGGTTGCTGTTGATTATTTCACCAAGTGGCTAGAAGTCAAGCCCCTAGCTTCCATCATGGGGAGGCAAGTAATGAACTTCATATAGGAAAGCATAATTTGTAGATATGGGCTGACAGAAAAAATAGTGACTGGTAATGGGAAACAGTTTGCTGAGAACCCATTCAGCCGTTGGTGCAAGGAGCTTCAAATCAAGCAAGTGTTTAGTTCGGCTGCATAACCCCAATCTAACTGCCAAGTTGAGCGAATGAATCATAGTATTGTAGAAGGCATCAAGGCAAGATTGGGGAGGCATGAAAAAAAGTGGGTAGAAGATCTTCCAAGTGTTCTTTGGGCTATTCGAACAACGGAGAAAATGAGTCATGGAAAAACACCCTAGAGCCTTAGTCTTTGGCTCATAAGCTGTTATCCCTTCTAAAATAGGGGTAAACATAAGAAGGGTAAGAAGCATTGACAAAAAGCCAATGACTCTGAGGTTTTGCTCAGCCTCGATCTCCTAGAAGAAGTATGTGACCAAGTTGTTATCGAAGAGGCTAGATACAAGAAGAAGCTGTAAGCCTTCTATAACACACAAGTAGATAGGAAGTATTCAAACCCGGAGAATTGGTTCTTAGAAACAACGAGGCCAGCAAACAGTCAGTCATGGGGAAGATGGGACCTAAGTGGGAAGGTCCCTACATCATAAGAGAAGCCCACAGGGGTGGATCTTACGAGCTTAACGACCTCGAAGGAAAGAAGGTGCCTCGTCGACAAGCACCTTAAGAAGTACCTAGTCTAGGTCTTCATTAAAAATCTATTTATTGGTTGTTTCAGTTTGATGTAAGTGAAAAATCAATGAATGATATCATATTTTGAGTAACAAACTTGTTTATTATTCTATCTAAGGGTGAGCCCCTCCAAACTAGGCTCCATGAGGTCCGGCATAGTTCCTACTCATGTACAGAGCTGATCTCCTAGGCCATATCGCTCAAAAAGTAACAACACGCTATATCTTCATGTATATAGAGTGAGTCCCTAAAACAATACGACTGCATGGCGCACATAGAAGTAAACAATTTCCATGTAACGAGATTGAGCATCTCTCACCAACTTGCTCATAAGTACAACAAGCTAGAAGCATACAATTGTGATAAGCTTAAAAGGCTAAGGACTAATGTAATATTAAACCACAAAAAAGATAATAAACTTTGTGGACTGATAGCGGATGGGGTATACTTTTCATTGGTTCTTAGTTACTAAGGAAAGGAAGAGTGTCTGCAGCACCACTCATTAACAAAGTTTCAAAGGCATTGTAAAACAATAAACAAGCATGAAAAACACAAGCAAACAAAATAAACTACGAGATAGATTGAAACACAAAGGCACCCTAGGGGGTGCTACCAAACATCATAATCATAAAGACAAATTGTTCATGCCAACAAAGGCTCACAAATGCAAATAAAGAAACTTCACACAGGAAGCTAAAACAACCAACTTAGCTACTTACCAGCAGTAGCATCCTCCTTCCCAGAAGCTTTAGCAGCCTCACCAAAGAGATCCCGTATAGCATGCTCACTTCAATATCAAAGGCATCTGGGAAGCTTCGGAAGGGGCGGGATAAGGAGTATGCTCAACCTCTCTCGCAGGGAAAGGAGTGCGCTAGGTATCAGTAGTTGGGGAAAGAGTTGCCTCGGCCTGTGTTTGAACAATAAACTGTCTCTAAAAGAAGCTCACTCACCTATGTTTGATGAGCAGTAATAGTAGCATCGACGGAACGCTTCTTATCAGTAAACGTTTGCCTCTCAACTTCTAGCTTCTCACGATCTGCAGCTAGCTTCCTTTTCACTTCAACAATAGAGTTCATTTCTTGGCTGACCTTTTGGCGTTGCTCATAGAGGTCTTTAGCATAGGCTTCCACTTTCTTCCGCTCATCTTTAGCGGAAGCCTTAGCAACAACAAACTCATGAACCAAACTCTGTTCATGAGCGGTCAGTGTTTCAACCTTCCCAACTGCCTCAGCAAGGGCACTCTCAAGTTTCATATTCTCATCTTTTAGCTTCTTGATTTCTTTTGGAGCATAAATTCATTGTCCCAAACCATCTGAGACGAGAATAGTCAAGTAAGCCAAGTACTGAATAATCTTCGTCATAACCTCACCATCATACAACAACTCGACAACCTCTTTCTCAGCTGGAGGAATGCAATGAAGAAGAAGGTCCTAACAAACAGAAACCCTCTTTAGAGTATCACAAATACGAACCTCCGATGTTGGGACATAAATGGAGGTCCCTTCATTAGAATTAAGTGGGGGCTAGGCCATTTGGTGCTAAGACCCAAATAAACATGAAACTCCTCTGGAAATGTCTGAAGCTTGAATGACATGGATTAAAGGTTCTTGAGAAAATTAGCATCAAACTACTCAACCTTATGCTCAAAAGGGTTCAAAGCAGGCTCATGCTTCCTCCACACCGGTGAAAAAGGTAGGATAGAGTCTGAAACGAAGAAAACGAATCTTTCCAAGTAGATGTAAGACCAATCGTGCTAGCGATTAACCAAGTTTCACAATGGGTTTTCTAACAGTAAACCAATTCTTGTTCTTGGCAAGTTTGAAGAACCTTCGGTACATTGGAAAAATGGGCTCATAACCAAGAGCGCGACACACAACCACAAAATGTAGTACCCTAGCAACTCCAACTGGAGCCAATTGGCCAAGACAAACGTTGTGATACTCCAAAATGCTAACAAAGAACTTAGAAAAAGCATACCGAAGGTTGGATTGATCGAAGTACCGGGTATAGAGGGGAACCTTACCTCGAGGATAACACGAAATAGGGGTGGAAGATTTGGGTAGTTCCAGCTTAGATCGGCTCTGATTCTGTATTCCAAACAAAACCGATCAAGTTCTGCTTGAGTTAGTTTGGAAAATTGGGTAGCTATATCTGCTTTGGAACCCATGATCAGAAGAGGGTGTGAAGAACAAAAGGATTTTAACTTTCTTTAAGGGGTTAGGTTGAATGAAACCGTCGGACAAAGGAAGTTACAATCGAAAGATAAAAGGCGAAAAAGGTAGAGAGTGGTTCAAAAAGCGGTCATTGGGAGTTATAAAGAAAATTTTGAATTTCAAATCCCCAAAGATAAGGACAAGTGGAATGTCGGGATCAAACTAGGTTTAGCTATCACCTTAGGTAGTATGATAACTTCCAACCATAAAGGTCAAACTAGTCAGACATAGAAGGAGGCAGCCATCAAACTGAAAGTCATAATAATGATGCACAGGTCACTACGATATGCTTTTAGCTTCCATCTTAAGTTTCAAACGCAGAAGCTATAAGTCATAAGCTTCTAGCTTTCAGACCGCATGATAAGACAAACATTTTCCAGCTCTTGGGCTTAAATAAACAAGCCCAAAACAACAACATGGGTATATGCATTGGTCTATCAAGAGGCATGTCGCTGAGCCCAAAAGCATTAAACGCCCAATGGGGAGCATCATGAAGAAAAAAGAGTTAAGCCCCAAGCATTCGTCATTCAATCAGAACACTTATGACGAGGGGCTGATGACGTGGATATCCCTACCCACTCACAAAATGGGGAACCTTAGGAATAAAGAAGCAGCCAACATAAGCTACTAGATATGGAAGATCGAAACTTGCCCAGCAAGATTCCGAAGTTGACCAAAGGAACTCTGGCTACAGTGAAGCAGCAGGAAAAGTCATGACTGACATAAAGCTAGTACCTGCCATAAAGTAAAAGTGATGACATAATAGACAAAGGCATAACACAGGTTGCACGGAAATGGCATTACCAGCATTCATAAGCTGAAAGAAGAGTTGACAATTTCCCCTTAAGAAGCTTAAGCTTCCCCAAGAGAAGCTTCTGACTGCTTATAAAATTAACATTTCATCCAAAGGTATTGTCATTCTCATGCATCCTATTTGTCTCTACTCTCTCTTCATACTTACTCCTACAATTTCATTATTCTCACGCCAGAGGTTGATTGGTGTCAACCCCTCCTATGGTGAGACTAACCGATCGTTTTTTCTTTGATACTTAGCAGGTAAGGAAGATCTGTTAGTACAACACTCTTTGACTACCATACTTATATTATTAGCTATACCCGTTAGACTAACCATACTAGGCAAAGAGATGGGGTGATGAGGGCGATTTTCTTGAGAAACATCCCCCCTACCTTACGACAATAGGGGTGATGAATATTTGTCAACAGAAGATATTATTATTTTAATAATATGACCGTTGACAGCGGTCTAAAATTTAAAAAAAAACAAAACTATATATATATATATACCTCTTCTTCTTCAACCACATCTCCATTTCATACAAAAATACACATTTTATTTAAATAAAAGACAAAAATAAATCCTAGAAACAACTGAACCAACCTTTTCCTCTTTTCGGTCAACATCATGGTCTGCAAAACCAACCGAACCAACGAGCGTAAACATTCAATGGTTCCCAAACACTAGAAATCAACTTTCACACCCCGACCAAAGGCAGCGGAATATGCCGGGATGCAACAGATTGCCCAAGAACACAAAATGTTATTAAAGTCACAATATTTAAACAACTCACTAATTTCATTCAATTACCTAAACTAACACATCTCGTTCATACAAATATCACCAAATATAATAATTTAAGTATACATTTTTCTAATAACCTAAACGGTCTCAAATAAGATAGCATCTTAAAACTCCAATCAACCAATAATCAAACCGGTAACAATACATAAAATTATATTTGTCACCACGTATGTTGGTGAGAAATTTCATAGTTTTGATTATATATAATATGAGACAAAATCCACAAACGTATATGAGACTATAAATAAAAGCATCAATTGTGGTATATAAATCATAAGTAAATGAGGATCATTTCTAATTGGTAGCAACCGACAAACTCGGATATTGATGCCCTATTCTACTTGCACAAGGCTAAGTAGTTAGCGGTGCGTATGATCATACTTATTGAGGCTCCACAACAACATAAAAATAAACACCCGTGCACGTAAAGCATATGAAACATGTAACACACAATAGAGCAAGTATTCTAAGTATCATACACCTAGAGTTTGTGGTTTAAGGATAGAGTATTATAAATCATTCTTGTTTTAAATAAGTATGCATGTTACCCCCAAAGTATAAAAAGGAAAACGGGGGATGAAATGTACTCACATGAAATAAGTAACTTGAAGGATAGTTTGCGATACAACAGGGAAAGGGTAAGTTCAACGGGCAAGACCTAGATTAAAAAGGGTCTTGAGTTAGTAGATGGTTTTAAAAGCTTTAAAATAAAATAACTTGACAAGTAAAATAAATAATTAAAGTTTGAAGGTTAAAATGTATATACATAAGAATTAAAGTAATGGTTTTAGAAAAGTAAGTTTACTCGAAGTCGGGTCTCGGTATTCTATTCATTAGTTTTTACTTAACCTTTGTTAAGTAAATATTTGGGTATAATTGCAATATGGCAAAGTTAAATAGATACAAAAACGAGATTTTATGAGTTTTCGGATTTGTCAGTTCGAGTCTTGATAATTGGTCATGCGCGAAGCCGAGATTCGAATGTATTAAATGTTATGAGATAACTCAATGAAATCAAAAGAAGCTTAACCAAGTGTGTAGTTCTATTAAGAAGAACCTCGACGTCCGTTAAGCGGGTGTTTGGTTTTGTCGGTCCAAACTTGTTATTAGATCAAGTTAGATCCAACATACCAAGTATTTTGAGAAAACAATTAAAATTAATTTATAATATAGTTTTAGAGAAAATATGAGATTTGGTGGCTAAAAACACAACTAGTGTGTCTTAGCGAGTGAAATCGGTTTAGTTTGGTCTTGGTTTGGTTATTGACTCGGAATAAGACCAAGGATGGTTACCACATACCCAATACCATAAAACTTGTTAAAATGAACTTATAATTTATAATATACAAATCTTACATGTAAAATATTATGAAATCATTTTAAATATAAAACATCTATACGAGAGTTCGGTCTTGGTTCGGTCCTTGAATCGGAATAAGACCGAGGATGGTTACCACATAACCAATATCATAGAACTCATTAAAACAAACTTAGAAATGATAATACTCAAGTTCTACATACAATATGTTAACAATAAAGTATTTAAACAAAAGTTTGGTTTTGGTTCGGTTCTTGGCTCGGGAGGATACCGAGGATGCATACCACATACCCAAATACCATTGAACTAATAAAATGATTCCGAAAATAAAATTAATTATGGACTAAGCAATATTAATAAGCTTAAACAAAATTAAAGCATAAATTAAAGTGTTTATCAAGGACTATAATAGTCCTCCATGTAGCCTTGCCTAGCAATACCGAAACCGACCATGGTCAGAGACGGGAAAGCCACGGAAACAAGGGGAATATGTTTTAGACAAGCTATAATATCAAGCTTTAAGTAAAAAGAATTAGTTAAAAACAAAGATTAGTATTAGTTTGACCTTGAAGAGTCAAATTACTAAGAACTTGAAAAATGGATACTGGGATCATAGATTGAGAGAGTTTAAAGAAGAATGAGCAAACCAAAATTGGTACATGGGACTTGTTTATATAGGGAAAGGGTGAGGGATTTGCCATAATGTTGCTTTTAAGGTTTACATGCATTTGGTTAACTTAAAAAGGTCTAATAATGCACGAAACAACAAGAAAAACAAGCTAGTGATCTGCAGGTGGAGCTAGGTGTTGCGCGACCACCATGAGGGTGATGGTGGTGCGGCACGGCGCCCCTATGGGGGGGGTTGGTTCCAGTTTTTGATATTTGACACATTTAGTCCATTAAGTTTGTTTTAAGTCGTTTATAGCCATTAAGAGGTGTTTTAACGTACCGAAAAGGATGTTTTCTTGATCCAACAATTGTGCAACATAAACGAACATAAAACCCAACATTTTATTGATAACGTAGGATCTGAAAGACCAGAACGGGTCAGGTTTCCTATTTAAAATACAAATGCAAGTTAAACCGAAAATGACGAATGTCACAGACTTTCCTACTTTAGAAAGTTTCGTCCCGAAATTAAGAAGAATCCGGCATAAAGAAATGCGGGCACTTTTTCTTAGTCTCACCTTCTAGTTCCCAAGTAAATTCAGTGCCACGCCATGATTCCCAACGAACTTTAACTAAATGGATGCGGCTACGTTAGGTTCGTTTCTCATTGTGGTCCATGATTTTAACGGGTTTTTCGATCATTTGCAAGGTTTCATCGATACGTACTTCATCAAGAGGTATATGAATATTACCTTCGGCTAAGCAGTTTTTCAGGTTTGAGACATGGAAGGTTGGAAGAACACCAGTAAATTCTTGCGGTAACTCGAGCTTATAAGCCAGTTTTCCAGTCCTTTCGAGGATTTTGAATGGCCCTACGAAACGAGGGGCTAGTTTTACTTTTTTCCAAACGGACTACCCCCTTCCAATGGGATACTTTGAGAAGGACAAGGTCGTCAATATTGAACCCGAGGGGCTTTCGCCGTTTTTCGGCATAGCTCTTTTGACAACTACTAGCAGCGAGAAGATTTTTTCGGATTTGATTGATACGATCGGTAGTGTCTTGGACCATCTCGGGACCAGTGATTTTGGCTTCACCAATCTCATTCCAAAAAAGCAGGGAACAAAACTTACGACCATAAAGAGCTTGTAAAGGAGCCATATCAATGCTAGAATGATTGCTATTGTTGTATGAGAATTCGATAAGCGGGAGATGAGAATCCCAATTTCCACCGAAATCAAGAACACAAGATCGAAGCATATCTTCAAGGGTTTGGACTGTATGCTCGGATTGGCCATCAGTTTGACGGTTATAGGTGGTGCTAAGATCAAGGAGAGTACCCAAAGCTTCTTGAGGCGATTTCCAAAAGCGTGTGGTGAAACGAGCCTCACAATCGGAAATAATGGTCAACGGAATACCATGGCGGCATAAAATTTCACGAACATAGATTCACCCGATTTGTTTGACATAGTACTTCTCTCGGATCGGGATGAAGTGAGCCGATTTGGTTATTCGATCAACGACTACCCAAATGCTATCATTTTGCGTTTGAGTGAGGGGTAATTTGGTGATAAAGTCCATAGCAATGTCTTCTCATTTCCAAACTGTGATAGGAGGTTGCTCAAGTAAACCAAAAGGTTTTTGATGTTCGGCTTTAACGTTAGAGAAAGTAAGACATTTTGAGACATAAAGTGCTACGTCCTTTTTCATACCCGGCCACCAATAAATACATCTAAGATCGAAGTACATTTTATCCGCACTGGGATGCACGGAATATCACGACATATGAACTTCGTCGAGAATGAAATTACGAAGTTCATCACGATCGGGAACCACAAACGATTAAGAAAATAAACCAAGCCATCGGGTTTGGTTTCGAGTTGAAGTTCGGCTCCACATGACATTTCTTCATACATATTGCCTTCATAAATGGAGCTGCATTGGGCTTGATAGATGCGGTCTTGGAGATCGGTTTAGATGATGATGCTATTAAGCATAATGGATTTGACATTAACTTTACGACTAAGGGCATCGGCTACAACATTCTCTTTACCGGGGTGGTAGTGAATTTCGCAATCGTAATCACTAAGTAATTCGGCCCATCGATGTTGTCTCATGTTGAGATCTTTTTGGTCAAATATGTGTTGAAGGCTTTTATGATCGGTGAATACAACACATTTTGTGCCATAAAGTTAATGTCTCCAGATTTTGAGAGCGAAAACGACGGCACCAAGTTCGAGATCATGAGTCGTGTAATTCTTTTCATGAACCTTAAGTTGCCTTGAGATATATGCGATAACTTGACCTCGTTACATGAGAATGCAACCGAGACCTTGGTGGGATGTGTCGCAAAATACCACAAAGTAGTCATTTCCATCGGGAAGGGTTAAAACGGGAACATCGCATAGAATATGCTTTAGAGTTTGGAAAGCTTCTTCTTGTTTCGATCCTCATTCATAAGGTTATCCTTTATAAGTTAGTTCGGTGAGGGGTAACGCGATTTTGGAGTAGTTTAGAATGAATCGCCGATAATACCCGGCCAAACCAAGGAAAGATCGGACTTCCGTGGGCGTGGATGGAGTTTTCCAATCTTTTACGGCCTCGATTTTGGCGGGATCAACATGATTACCTTTATCGTTGACGACGTGACCCAAAAATTGAACCTCTTTTAACCAAAATTCACATTTTGATAACTTGACATAAAGTTGTTCTTTTCTTGGGAGGTCGAAAATGGAACGTAAATGACGCTCATGTTCGGCTTTGGTCTTGGAGAAGATGAGGATATCATCGATAAAGACAATTACGGATTTGTCCAAAAACGGTTTGCAAACGCAGTTCATGAGGTCCATGAATACTGCAGGTGCATTGCTTAATCCGAAAGGCATAACCAATAATTCGTAATCTCCATACCGAGTAAGAAAAGCGGTTTTAGGAATGTCGTCTTCATGAACACGCAATTGATGATAACCCGATCGAAGATCGATTTTGGAAAAACAAGTTGCGTCTTGGAGTTGATCGAAGAGTTCGTCGATTTGAAGCAATGGGTAACGATTTTTTATGGTGAGTTTATTTAGTTTATGGTAATCGATACACATACGAAACGAGCCATCTTTATTTTCACGAAGAGGACGGGATCGCCCCAAGGGGAAGAGCTTGGATGGATAAAGCCCTTATCGGAGAGTTCTTGAAGTTGGTTCGATAACTCTTGCAATTCCTAAGGAGCTCAACGATAGTGAGCCTTGGCTACGGAAGTCTCGCTGGGCACAAGGTCGATTCGAAATTCAACCGGGCGAATAGGCGGGAGACTAGAGACGTCTTCGGGAAAAACGTCGGGAAATTCAAAAACAATGGGAATATCTTGAATTTTCTTTTCTTCGTGGACTTTCACCACCGATTGGGCTAGGAAAGGAACGCACTTTTGGCGCAGGTACTTTCTGGATTGGGAGCACGGCATGAGGTTGAGTTTCTTGTGAATCGTTTTGCCAAATACCTTGAGGGTTTTACAAACGACTTTGGCACGGTGCAAAGCTAACCAATCCATGCCTACTATGATGTCGAAACTTCCCATTTGCATCGGGATGAGGTCGATTGAGAATTCGTGCTTGCAAATAGTGAGGATACAATCGCGAATAACCAAATAGATGGTGATGGAATTACCATTGGCGACTTCGACAGAAAAAGGGCGAGAAAGTTTAGTGTGGGGTACGGAAAGGATAGATTCAAATTTAAAAGAAACAAAACTCCTATCAGCTCCGGTATCAAATAAAATTGAAGCTAAATGCTCATTTAATAAAAACGTATCGTTCACAACATCGTTGGCAACTTGAGCTTGGTTGGCGTTAATCATAAAAGCACGCCCTTGGTTTCCGTGGTTGACTTGTTGATCTGGAGGAGGAGGAAGAGCTTGCATTGCTTGCGGGTGTGGCGGGGGAGGAAGGGATTTCATTTCTTGGAGAGGTTGAGCCGGAGACAACTGAAACAAGCTCTAGGTCGAGGAAGAGTTTGAGCAAAAGGCACAGGTGGTTTTGCTTAGTTGGAGAAAATCTTGGTGGAGCGGGTTGCCCACGAGAGGCTTCCCGGCACACGTTGCTAAGGTGACCATAGCGGTTACACATAGTGCATTGGCTGCAATCGGAATAAGCGGGATGATGGTGTTGGCAAGTGTTACACAAAGGATGAGAGTTGGAATACGGTTTTCGGTTTTAGGGTGCTTGGGATTGTGATTGAGGTTGAGACGGGTGAGTGACGGCATAGTTTCGGTGGTTGGGTTTGCTTTTCTTCTTGGAGTGGCGGGATGAGTTGGAGTAGTTTATGGATTGAGGTTTCAGGTCAACTTTGGTGATGGTTGATGGTTCGAGAGTATTCTTCTCATTGGTTTTCCTATAGCTTTTGATGGTGAGGGTACCCGCTTTAACATGGTTTTCAGGAAGAGCACCGGCTAAGGTAATTGCATCATGGAGTGTTTGCAGTTTACTACTTATCACTGAGTCGCGGATTTGCATAGGCAAACCGCCGACAAACTTGTCAATTGTCCGTTCGAGGGGAGTGACCAGGTGAGGAACCACGAGACTAAGCTCATGAAAGCGGTTGGAGTAGGCGGAGTTGTCATCACTCTCTTTCTTAAGTTCCCAAAATTCGGATTCGAGTTTTTAGATTACATGTTTTGGGTAAAATTTCTTCATTATGACTTCCTTGAGCTTGGTCTATGAGTAGGCCATAGCTACTTCCGTCCCATTGGCGAACATTTCGCCACTCCACCAAGTGTGGGCGGTTCCCTTGAACATGCTTGACGCGTACGTGGTTTTCTTGGATTCGGGCATTCACAAAGATTGAAAACGCTTTCCATCTTTTCGAACCATTGCAACAAAGTAGTGTCACAGTTCTTGCCATGAAACTGAGATGGGTTGGCACCGGTGAAATTTTTCAAGGCAAAAGGTGCGGGGCTAGGTGTGGTTTGAGTAACGGTGGGTTGGGTGGCTAGAAATTGAGTTATCAGTCCGGGAATCACAACACGGCGATTTCTCTAGCAACCATAGCGGCCATCCGACGACCGGAGTTAGTCTTGCGAGTGTGGAGACGGAGAGGAGGCATTCTAAAATAATAAAAGAGAAATGACATAAGTTTGGGGTAATTAACATAAGTATGAGGATGATATGTAAACATGGGTGTTAATGATTGTGTGTCTTAGAGTTATAAGGATGAGGATGTCAAAAAAAAAAAGAAAATTCTTTTATTAGTAAATCAAGTAATTAAATAAAAGTTAAGTCTTTGAAATTTGAAAATATTGTGTTAGGATTTAAAAGAGGAAAAAACTTGCATGAACCACCATGACTAATTGTCCCAACATTAAATCTTAAAAATCGCGGTAAAGTGGGGAGTTGAATATGTGCACGAAATCACCGTTTTTACACGTTTTGTCCCAAATATCGTAATAATAAGAATAACAAGTAAACGATGAGGCAATCGAGATGTAGAAAGCATTAGTCCGCGTATCACCATGGCTCTTATGCTTCCAACAAAAATATACGAAGGCAATCGGAACGTTTCCATTCGACAACTAAAAGTTGTTGACATGTATAACACGGTTCGTTGGCCTAGAAGACGAACACTACACTTCAACCATCCCAGGTAAGTAAGTCACCTTCGATTCTTGGAATATTTTTGTCAAATGACCAATTCATAGTGTTTCGCCCTCTAATATGGCTACAAACCCGTTATAGAGTCAAGCTTTAAAGAGATTATAAATAACGGGATCTAAATTAAGTTTGTGATCCATAAAAACATCATAAAAATCTACATTTTGCGATAAGGTAAGGATACCTTGGATACTATGAGAGTGTGTGCATGTGTATATTTTTGGGATTAAATGAAAAAATATATAAATGTAATGAACAATCAAGTAGGTAACACGTATAAGGACCCTAAAGCAAAACTATACTAGGCCGTTACGTCTAACCGCTTATCCTATAGTCTTGGCTCTGATACCAATCTGTCACACCCCGACCAACGGAGATGGAACATGCCGGGATGCAATGGATTGCCCAAGAACACAAGACACTATTAAAGTGACAATATTTAAACAACTCATTAATTTCATTCAATCACCAAAATAACACATCTCGTTCATACAAATAACACCAACTATAAGAATTTAAGTGTTCAATTTTCTAATAACCTAAACGGTCTCAAATAAGATAGCATCTTCAAACTCCAATCAACCAATAATCAAACCTGTAACAATACATAAAATAATATTTGTCAACACGTATGTTGGTGAGCAATTTCATGATTATATATAATATGAGACAAAATCCACAATCGTATATGAGACTATAAATAAAAGCATCAATTGCGGTATATAAATCATAAGTAAATGAGGATCATTTCTAATCGGTAACAACCGACAAACTCGGATATTGATGCCCTATTCTACTTGCACAAGGCTAAGTAGTTAGCGGTGCGTATGATCATACTTATTGAGGCTCCACAACAACATAAAAATAAACACTCGTGCACGTAAAGCATATGAAACATGTAACACACAATAGAGCAAGTATTCTAAGTATCATACACCTAGAGTTTGTGGTTTAAGGATAGAGTATTATAAATCATTCTTGTTTTAAATAAGTATGCATGTTACCCCCAAAGTATAAAAAGGAAAACGGGGGATGAAATGTACTCACATGAAATAAGTAACTTGAAGGATAGTTTGCGATACAACTGGGAAAGGGTAAGTTCAACGGGCAAGACCTAGTTTAAAAAGGGTCTTGAGTTAGTAGATGGTTTTAAAAGCTTTAAAATAAAATAACTTGACAAGTAAAATAAATAATTAAAGTTTGAAGGTTAAAATGTAAATACATAAGAATTAAAGTAATGGTTTTAGAAAAGTAAGTTTACTCGATGTCGGGTCTCGGCATTCTATTCATTAGTTTTTACTTAACCTTTGTTAAGTAAATATTGGGTATAATTGTAACATTGCAAAGTTAAATAGATACCAAAACGAGATTTTACGAGTGTTTGGATTTGTCGGTTCGAGTCTTGATAATTGGTCAAGCTCGAAGCCGAGATTCCAAAGTATTAAATGTTATGAGATAACTCAATAAAATCAAAAGTAGCTTAACCAAGTGTGTAGTTCTATTAACAAGAACCTCAACATTCGTTAAGCGAATGTTTGGTTTTGTCGGTCCCAACTTGTTATAATATCAAGTTAGATCCAGCATACCAAGTTTTTTGAGAAAATAATTAAAATTAGTTTATAATATAGTTTTAGAGAAAATATGAGATTCAGTGGCTCAAAAACACAACAAGTGTGTCTTAAGCGAGTGAACTCAGTTTAGTTCGGTCTTGGTTTGGTCCTTGACTCGGAATAAGACCGAGGATAGTTACCACATACCCAATACCATATAACTTATTAAATTATAATTTATAATATACAATCTTACATGTAACATATTATTAAATCATTTTAAATATAAAGCATCTAAACGAGAGTTCGGTCTTGGTTCGGTCCTTGACTCAGAATAAGACCGAGGATGGTTACCACATAACCAATACCATAGAACTCATTAAAACAAACTTAGAAATGATAATACTCAAGTTCTACATACAATATGTTAACAATAAAGTATTTAAACAAAAGTTTGGTTTTGGTTTGGTTCTTGGCTCGGTAGGATACCGAGGATGCCTACCACATACCCAAATACCATTGAACTAATAAAATGATTCCGAAAATAAAATTAATTAAGGACTAAGCAATATTAATAAGCTTAAACAAAATTAAAGCATAAATTAAAGTGTTTATCAAGAACTATAATAGTCCTCTATGTAGCCTTGCCTAGCAATACCGAAACCGACCATGGTCAAAGACGTGAAAGCCACGGAAACAACGGGAATATGTTTTAGACAAGCTATAATATCAAGCTTTAAGTAACAAGAATTAGTTAGAAACAAATATTAGTATTAGTTTGACTTTGACTTTGAAGAGTCAAAATACTAAGAACTTGAAAAATGGATACTTGGATCTTAGATTAAGAGAGTTTGGAGAGGAAGGAGAAAACCAAAATGGGTGCATGGGACTTGTTTATATAGGGAAAGGGTGAGGGATTGGTCATAATGTTGATTTTAAGGTTTACATGGATTTGGTTAAGTTAAAAAGGTCAAACAATGCACAAAATAACAAGAAAAACAAGCTAGTGATCTGCAGGTGGAGCTAGGTGTTGCGCAACCACCATGAGGGTGATGGTAGCGCGGCACGGCGCCCCTGGGGGGGAGGGGTTGGTTCCAACTTTTGATATTTGACACATTTAGTCCATTAAGTTTGTTTTAAGTCGTTTATAGCCATAAATAGGTGTTTTAACGTACAGAAAATGATGTTTTCTTGATCCAACACTTGTGTAACATAAATGAACATAAAACCCAACATTTTCTTAATAACGTAGGATCCGAAAGACCAAAACGGGTCGAGTTTTCGATACAAAAACAAATACAAGTCAAACCGAAAATGATGAATGTCACACCAACCAAACCTAAACTAGTCGTATCCTTTTCCCGACCCGAACTTAAACATGTACGCCAACTTCCACAGCCCCCAAAACCCCATGCCGGTGTTCGGGTCTAGCCAACCAGAGCCAGAGCCGGTGACAGTGCTGGAGACTCAAACGACACGATCCTATGGTTCAAGCCATAAGACGACCCTTAAACACAAAAAGAAGCAACTAGGGGAGCCGATGGCACTGCGTGATCCATACAAGAAATAGATGGAGGATGAGGAACTATCTCTCACAAAAGTTTGGATCGCCATTTCGGAGGATCTCGACATTGGTAAGTTTTTTAATACTAAGTACTTATATAACTTTATTTAGTGTTTATTAAAAATTTATATTAATTGTGAAAATAATTTTAATTTGTAGCTAACTTTCAAGCCTTCGGAATATTTTGGAAGAAAATATTTGAAGCTTGGCAAGTGCTAATGGGTAAACCGAAATAATACCGGGGTAAAATTGTGGTTCAAGCCCATTGGAAGGTCGTCAATTCAGAATGCCAGAAATTTGCCGGGACACACAACCGCTTGAGTGATCACGATTGGCGTAGCGACATCCAGTCTCAAGCATTAAGTGACTTTCGAACTCAAGGGCAAGCTGAAGGGAGGATCGGGAAACCGTTTAAGCATTTAAGTTCTTGGAAAAAAAACTTTGCCCGAAAGGGAAAAGGGTACCCACCTTTTCGGTCGCTCGACGATCCGGCGCATCATTTCGGGATACAAAAAAGTCGACGACATCGTCTTCGACAAATCTGAGCCCACCAACAACACACTCCGATGCTCGTAATTTCAACCTCGTTGACGAACATGACGCGCTTAATTTATATGAGGACGACGTACAGGAGTTAGCTCGAGCCCGCAGGAGAGGAAGAAAAAAGAATACGAAAAATGGGGAGAGTTCGTCGTTGTCACGAGTCAATGTGGGGGCATCGAAGAAGTCGAACGTCTAAACGAAGTTTCGGTCGTTTCGAAACTCGTACCGGGGAACGTACTGCTACCCTCCAACAGACCAACCAACACCACGAAAAGATTGCCGCTATGTTTGAATTGCGGCAAATGGGTATAGACTACGAATTCCTCGTCATGGTCGGGTTAAACGAAGTGGCCGCACTATTGGAAGAACGACGAATTCAAAAAATTACACGAATATTATGGATATTAGTTTTATGTTTTTTTTTGTTATGTATTTGGTTTTATGTATTTTTTTTTTAATTTTTAATGTATTTTTTATTTATTTATTAAATTTAATGGGTTTTTATTTGTTTAATTTAATTATAAAAAGAATAAGATAAAAAAAGATGACATGACAAAAGAGGGGCTACAACATCATTAGAGCATTCCCATCCCATCCCCTAAACTCATCCCCATCCTTATAATTTAAGAAAATTAGTTAAAAAGCTACTCCATCCTATTCTCTATCCCTTTACCCCATTTCTAAAATTTAAGAAAATACCAAACTTGACCCCATATTTAGGAACAAGAAAGCTTTCCCCTATTTCCAACTCCCGCTCGTCTTTCCCGCCTATCTCCTCTCTTTTATCTTCTCCACCTCAATCTTTTTACATTACCTCACCAAATTGTCTTCTGATAGGACTTCACCAAATGGGATAGTGTTAATCGAATTCACACCTTCGTTCTTTGGCCAGTGATCGATCAAACGGTCCACTCTCTCAAAAAAATGTCTTCATTCACGGGTAATTCATCTTGAGTTTCATATATCCTTTGTAATTAATTCGTATTCTTGGTTTATATATTCCCAATTCGATGCAAGCCCTATAGTACAATTTCTAGGGTTTTGTATAGGGCAATGTTGTCCACTGAAAATTATATATAGCATAACACTTTGATGCCCACCAGGTGTTTGATATATTAATCGTGAATCAAACCGTTAGTAATGGTTTTTGATAATTATAAACCAAAACCGAACCGTTGATATGTAAAACCGAACCAAACCAAATCGCTACCAACCGAAATGACTGTTCAGTTATGGTTACGCTTAATGTGATTCGTTACTCGACTTTAACCGAAACTGAACCGAATCTTATATGTTTGTATTTTACCAAATTTGAATTCATGCTGCAACTGCATATGCCTGAGCTTTAAAGTAACCAAGAGTTAACTGAACCAAACATTGTTGACTATCATGCCATGAAGTATGATTCTGTTTGTTGTATTATTGCATTATGAAGAATGAGTATGTTTGTTGAATTATTTCATTATGCTTGTGACTTGAGTGTAAATATATGTGAATTCAGTTATGGTTAATGTGTCTTCGTTGTTCGACTTTAACTGAAACTGAACCGAAGCTTGTATGATTATGTGTAAATATACTGTCACTAAAGTTTTCTTAACTTACCAGCATATGAAGTTCATGGACTTGTAAGTTGTAAGTAGATATACCACTTTTAGCTTGCACTCTTCCACTTTATTCCCTGAATCCTTGGAAAATTGTAAGACAAGTAAGCACCTTTCAACTAATCCAAAACTTACTACAGGAAAATATCAATAAATAGCAACTAACTTCATATAGTTTCCACATTTATACACCGAACATCAAAAGATAGTTTTTAAAACCACTTTACATTAAACAAATGGGCCAAAATTACAAATTTATAAACATATTATATGAAAATGAAAATGATATAGGTCCTTATTATACTTATATAGTTATATGTCACCTGTTGGAGTAACATGAAAATGATAAAATGGTCGTCTGCTGTTCATGTTATAAACTAATGAACGTAAACACAAATATTTTTCCGATTAACTGTTCGTTTTCAAGTTCTTTTAAAGTGAACGAACAAGCACGTGAACATGGCATTGTTTCGATCAGTTCAATTAAAGGGTTAGGGGGTGGTAAAATTATAATTTTCACTCGTTAACTATAAATAGTAGTATTTTTACTACAAATGATGATTTTGGCCCGGTTATGTCCGTGTTAATGAGTAAAAGTTTATACAAATACGTAAAAAAAACGAGTCGTTTACAAACTGAGACAGCTTGGCTTGTGTTCAAACGTAGTTGGCTTGAGTCGTTTACAAACTGATCAGGTCGGCTCGTTTAACTTAGCGAGCTAATATGTTGAGCAAGAGCTCGCTTGTGAAAAGTTCATACCAGTTAATAAAGTGCGAACATATTTTTATCTTACATAATTAATACACTGTAAATTTTATATTATATAATTCATATGTATTAGTAATTAGATTATAATATATAGATATTAAAATGTGTGATTTAATCTAAACATGTCAATTAGGTAGCTTGCTAAACAATATAGTCTTATCTTTTCATTTCATATATATTGTGTGTGAATCTTTTAGATATGGAAAGTCAAGATATGGACTCACAAAGCCAATACTACACCAACCTTCTTACTGGAAACTCTCATATGACCCTAGATGACTCTCCTCCCTTGCCTCTTACTTATCCAACCAACGTCAAGAGATCAGTGAGGGGTACTAACTTCGTCTCTGAAGAAGACAAGTTGCTTATCTCTGCATGGCTAAATTGTAGCATTGATGCCATTCAAGGTACTGATCAAAAGCAATCTCAATTTTGGGAAAAAATCTTGGAATACTTTGACCAATATAAAAAAACCACAACCGAGCGGTCATTGAAGTCTTTAACACATCGATGGTCATGTATTCAAAAAGCCACAAATTACTTTTGTTCGTACCTAGATCAAGTTGAAGGGTTAAATCAAAGTGGCTTGACTGACCATGATAAGGTAGAAATTTCGTTCTTACTTGTGTTGAGAGTATTTTAATTTATATTTTGTTTTTTCTGACATGAATTTTATTGGTTTAAATGAAAGTTTGACAGGGCAAAGATTATGTACCAATCAATACGTAAAAAAATCTATCGGTTCGAGCATTGTTGGCACCTATTAAAGGACCAACCTAAATGGATTTCATATACCACAAGAGATGACACAATTAAAAAGAAGACGACGGTACCATCCCCGACCCCGACCACAACCTCATCCCCCACAGAGAATGTTATCGAGTTGGACCGACCAATGGGTAGGAAAGCTGAAAAAGCAAAACGAAAGGCCCAAAGCATTCAATCGGAGGAAATAATCCAACTTAGAAAGATGAAGTATACCCTTTTAGAGGAGTCGAGTGCTCAAGAGAAAGAGTATTATCGTCTTAAGGCTGAGAAGATGGAGCATGACAACGCAAATGAGCAAAAAAAGTTACATCTTGAAGATGAAAGGTTGAAGTTAAAGAAAGAAAAGTTGAGGATTGAAGCTGAGAAAGCGGAGAAGGATTCAGATCAAAGAATTATGATGATGGATGTGAGTGTCATGTCTAAAATTCAACGACTATATTTTGAGGGACTTCAAAGGGAAATCATAATGAGGCATCACCATGATTTAGATAATCAACTTTGAAGACCGAAGACTATTTTATGAATGTTTAGTAATTACTTGATGCTAACTATTTTTTGGTGGTTTTTTTAAGCGTCATCAAGTGAAGCGTTAATCGATGTTGACGAATTTAGATAACCGTAAGTTAAAAAGGCAGTCTTTCTTTTGGTGAAGTTATAATATGTTGTCGAATTTAAGTTTTTGAGTATTAATGCTTTGTTATGATCTAATTGTTTGCGTTCTGTAATATAGTTTTACTTTAATTGTATGGTTTTGAATGATTAGCCTTTCAATGATCCGTTTTCCTATTTATATAGAAATTTTAATAGCAAGTATAATATCTTTTTTTTATGAGTAGCGTAAGTCGGTTTCATGGGTTTGATTGTTTGACAAAATAGACAATAAGACAAAATAGATAGTGGTTAAGGTTGTGAATGAAAAAAGAAGAAACAAATAATAAAAAAATAATATAGAGATAGGAAATGGGGGATTGGATGTGGAAGGTTTTTTAAAAGTGATAAATAAATTTAAGGAATATGAGTTTTTAGCTAAATTATAGGGATGGGGATAAGGGATGGGATGAGAACGCTCTTACACCCCTAAAACAAATATTCACTAGTTGCTAATTTGACACTACATGACGTAAGTAATCCCATTTTGTAATCCCTTCACTACAGATACCTTATAGGAACAACTTCTATTATATTCTTGTTGTCCCTATTTCATAATTATTATTTTTGTTCCATGTTACGGTTAGAGGTCAGTAAAAGTCATAGATGTAACTACAATAAATTTACGATGGAAATAGGGAAAATTCCCGTCCTATTTTTATAGAGAGTTTCTAAATATGTATCTTTAAAATTCAAATTCCCTTTTTGTCTCTTTATTTACTTGTTTTCAGCTCTACGATAGAAAATCGAGACGATATGTTTCTTAACTCGCAACCTCTTTTCCATTAGCTCATAACTCGTCGACTCCCCGACATGTTAGCTCAAAACTCATCGTCTCCCCTCCATGTTAGCTCAAAACTCGCCGCCTCCCCTCCATATTAGCTCATAACTCGTCGCATCTCAATCATGTTAGCTAAAAACTCATCGTCTCCCCTTTTATGTTCATAAATTTATTGTAGTTACATGTTTTTAGTAAAGATGAGGTAACTACAATAAATTAAAAAAAAATTTGAATTATGTTTTAGATCCATGTTTTTAGTAAAGATGAGGTAGAATTTGTTTTTTTAGCTAACACAGGGTGGAGGCGACAAGTTTCAAGCTAACATGGAGGGGAGACGACGGAGTATGAGCTAATATGGAGGGGAAGCGACGGGTTATGAGCAAATATGGAGGGGAGACGGCAAATTAAGAAACATGTCGTCTCAATTTTCTAACATAGAGCCGAAGACGAATTAGTACATAGACAAAAAAAAAGAATTTGCTATTTATATGGACATATTTAGAATATTTAAAAATAGAACATATTAGGAATTTTCCCTATTTAAAATCTCTATCTAAAAATAGGATATTTTAAGAATTTTTTCATAAAAATAACCCATCTACATATTATAAAGTTATAAACCAAAAATACATGTAATTTTCTCACCTACAACAACGTCATGTTATTTTGAAGGACTATATAGATCTAGGTGTCATTGTGAAAGCCTTCAAATTATAAAACCAATCAAAATCACATACAAATATTGTTTTAAAACATGGGAATTCAATGTCTCTTATGAACCACTACTAAATACTTATTACTGTAATTATTAATTTTTGTTTTTTGGGACAAAACAGAATAGAAAGATAGCAACAAGTTTAACGTCTTCATACGTTATTACGATTCTTAACCTCGTTTATGTGAATAAAAGCATTCAAATATATGAAAACAAAATTAAGATAAACAACTCCACCATTTCACTAATAAAAAGATCAGATAAATACACAACCAAATCTGAAATCTTAAAAACAAATTAAATAAAAAAGAAAGTTCAAGCAACATCCCATTAATTCACAACCACAATAAATAAACTGGAAAAATATATCATGGAGAAAAGACACATATGCCCCTCCTTTTTTTAGTTTGTAGGGTTGCTCCTGAATGAACCCAAGGCCTTGATGGCTGCAGCCCTCAGTATATATTGATGGTACGCCGCTGCTGCCAAAGCTCCCACAAATGGTCCAACCCAAAAGACCCACTGCACCAACACAACACCACCCCATTTATTATTATTGTACATCCTTTAAGGCAATGTGTACAATTATTTATTTATTTAAATAATGTACAGCCCTATCTATTGTACAATGTACAAAAATACTTTCATGAGACAGTTTACAGCAGCATCATCATTGCACAGGGTACTTTACTTTTGCATAGCGTACAACTCTTTATGCATAATGCACAAGTCCACAAAGTAAGAGGTCTATGCTATGCATATGAGGTGTACTCTATGCATAAAGGATGGTACACTAGTAAGATGCAAGTGAAAACTCTAATAATTTTTAAACGACGGATATTATATAAAAAGGACATCTAACAAGCCACTAAAGTCGAGATAATTAACAGTTGTGATTACTTACATGGTCATCCCAGATTTTTTGGTCATTGAAAATCACGGCAGCACCAAAGCTTCTAGCAGGGTTGATACCGGTTCCAGTAATCGGAATAGTGGCCAAATGCACCATGAACACGGCAAACCCAATTGGTAGTGGGGCCAAAACCTACAAGTACTCAGCATATTAACGCACAACGTACAACTATAACAAACAAACAAACAAACAAACAAACAAGGAAATTGAGGTTGCATACAGGAACGTGAGAGTCACGTGCGCTTCTCTTGGGGTCGGTAGCCGAGAAGACGGTGTACACGAGTACAAAAGTGCCAATAATCTCGGCTCCGAGTGCAGTACCCGTGTTGTACCCGAGTGCGACCGAGTTTGCACCACCACCTAGTTTGTTATAATAGGACTTCATGAAGGCCTTCACTAAACCCACACCACTTATTGCACCAAGACATTGTGCAACCATGTAGCCGACTGCCCTTATTAAAGACACCTTTCTGGCCAAGAATAGCCCGAATGTAACCGCAGGGTTAATGTGACCACCTATTTATTAAACATTTAAACTACATTTACATGGTTGAAATTAAAAATAATAATAATAATAATAATGAGTAAATATATATAGCAGGGTAGTAGGTTACCAGAAATACCGGCGGTGCAGTAAACAAGGATGAAAATCATGCCACCAAAGGCCCAGGCGATGCCGAGGATGCCAACGCCACCACAAGGGTCAGTTTCTTTCTCGTAGCCAATGACGGTAGCCACGGTGACGTAAAGGAAGAGCAGTGTGGCTACGAACTCGGCTATCAGGGCTCTGTAGAACGACCAGAGCTTCAGCTCACCCAAGTCAAGTAGCGGAGCTGGTGGTGGGTCCGCATAGTCTCTCCTTGCTGTTTCTCCGACCTCACTTACTTCTTTAGACATATCTCTCTCTCTCTCTCTCTCTGTCTTGCTACCGGAGTTTGAGTTGTGTGTTTTGCAAAGGTTGTGGGTGGGTGGGTGGGTGGGTGTGTGGGTGTGGGTGTGTGTGTGGGTCTCTTTTTAAAGAGGAAATTAATCATAATGATTGAGGTTTGGATAAGTGAAAGGGTGTTTTGGGTATTTTTTTTTATAAACATTTGAGGTTGTTTGCATGCTAGTCCTTGTAGTTTGTGTGTTTGGTTAACAAGAATAGAATATGATACTCTAATTATATATAAATGCAGGTCTACGTCTCATTTGCCACATAAATTAAACTACTACATTTTCTGTTGTCTTTCCTTTTGTAATAATATTTGCAGACGTCTTGTTGCTACGAAGTTATGATATATGAATGACACATCTTGTATGATAGAATGTCACACCGTGTATCATTAACGAATTATTATTTCTAGCTATACATGTGAATGATACATATTCGGAAGGTCATTTCTTCATACAATAATAATGACTTGATGGTCGGATGTTGGTTTCGAAATTATCGCCTATTACCCGGTTCTATATATGTTGCAACTCTTATTTGGACTAAAAAAATAAGATAATGCTATATATGGTATGACTTACAAACAAGACCCGTTTTGAATCTTTTGATAACAATAACGTGTTTTACTTTCTTTTGAATAACGTTAGTCCGGTTGACAAGTCTTCAAATGGAAGCTCCTACATCAATCGCTTATTACATGAGTTCGAATCCTGTAATCGTGGTGTTCTCCACGGTAAGTGACATACACTTGTGAGAATCAAACCCTCTGGGCAATCCGAGCAAACTCGTGATGGCATGCGTTTACTAATATGTACTCCAGTGATATATTTTGTTAAGAGGGGTCAAGTGCAATATAATGATTATACATGACAACTTTAGAAAATAAACGTAGTGGAAAAGTGGGCCCAGGAATACAGCGATGAGCATGTGAAGAGATAACCAATGGTGCTTTGGGGTGGGGGGGCCTAATCAGCTGTGTGCACTTCTTTGACAGCCAATCATACGTCACAGTGTTCCAACGGTTAAATGCAAGACTATGACCTATCCTTTTGGCCCTTGTAGTTTTCCGTTTTTTAATATGTCATCTAAGGTCCTTCAACTTTTGTTTTATGTCAAACTGGACCCTTTACTTTTTCTGGAACTTGGTGGCACATGTGACTCACCTGGCCCATGGGAAGTTTGGTAGGACCCAAAAGATTATTTAAGTATTTACTACTATACTTTAAAACTTGCTTTTGTGTTAAATTTGGTATAAAAATAAAAAATCAATAAAGTTGTTTCAATAGCAATATTATGTGTTGCATTAAGACTCTTTTACTAAAAGAAACAGTCATATAAAACCATAAGCGATAACTAAACTTAAAGACAAGATACCAAACTTTGCCAAAAGATAAGTTTGGATATCTTGTCTTGTGTTTTTGTTGCCCTTTCACATGAATTAAAGTTACATTATGTATTTACTATATAATATAGTATAAGTTTACAATACTTTTACAAGAAAATTAAATATAACAAAATAAGAGAATTAGATTTTAATAATCTTAAATTTGATTTGTTGCTTATAATAATTTATAATTACCTCGTTATCAATGATAATTCTAGATTTCATTTTTGTTACCAATAGCAATCCCGTTAGCATAATCATCGTATATCAAATGTGTTTTTGTACTTCAAATATTTGCTCTAAAGGCATGAAGCCGACGAGGGGCTTGTTCAGTGCTATTTAAGTTTGGAGGGTTACAAAATCATGTGTAACTCTCCCCTGTAATCAAACCTCTTCTTAATTCTTATCAATTAGGATTAGTTGGTTCTTAGAAAATGTAAGATACAAAAGGAGTTTGGATCTTGACTTGTTGGTTCATGCAAATTTTGTTAAGTGCCTCAAGAGTTGAAGTTTTATCATTACGTGTTTTCACAGTTTCAAGCTTCAAGTTTTAGGTCAATAGGATGTAATGTTTTATGGATTTATTGTCATACCTCAAACCACAGTCTAGGCGTGTGACTCATATGTTGGTACCATAATTATAATTAAATCAGAGTTACGTTTTAATAGCGGAAGTCTTGAAAACTTGTGGATTTAAATTATAATATTTACATTAGAAAAGACGGGATTTAAAAGTTTCTCGTTTAATGTTAAAAGATTACTTGTTTTATGTTTACAAAACCACCATTAACATTATATTAAATTTAACAAAAAGATCCGAGCCATCGGATATATTGAGCACTTCGCTACTCCAAGCGCTAACCTTGATCACCTGCAAAATGTAATAAAATACATCAGCAACGAATGCTGGTGAATATGCTAACGCTAAAAATATCTTCTTTACTTAATCACCCCTCAAGACTACGCTGGTCTCGGCCCATCGTTGCTTAGGAATAACCAAGTTAAAATAACACAATTCATAAACTCAAGTCTCTACACTCGGTTCCCCCAGCAAACACCGCAGCGTTCGACTAGTTGAGTGCCAATACGTATACACAAGGTCATACTCCCCGCAGACGAGCATAATTGTGACCAGGTGTGATGTGCCCATCACATATTTAAGGATCCAGACAAACATACACGATAGCCTGAGGCCAGTGTTTATACCCTTATTTATAAATGTTTTAGAGACACTTAGTCTCAAGTAAAGTTTTTCATATAACACATTTGTCTCGTTTGAAAACAAGTTTGTAAAGTTGGGGCGTATTCACCTTTTTCAATTTGGATCGCCTTCAAACACCGTCCGAGGGTCTTTCCCGTTGCTATCTCGCACCTATAGTACGAGTATAACCAATTGTTAGTCGGATATACAATCGGCTTAAGACCTTTATTCTTATTTTATAAAATTTACCTCGATGAACCTTTAGTTCAAAATCTCTTTTACTTTAAAACCTTTAGTTAAAAAGTAATATTATAAACCTTTAGTTTATTTATAAAACCCTACGTTTCTTCTTCTCTAAGAAACGTATTATTTTCTTTTCTTTATTATTTAAGAATAATTATTTATTACTTAAATAATATTTCTATAACAAAGAATCACATATAATATAATCACATTTGATATATATGTTTATATTTTCATAATTCTATCTTTTCTTTTCTTTGTTATATTTTCTTTTATTCTATCGAGGTATCGAGTATAACCTCGACTTAAGGTTTAAGCCTTTTAATATTTTATTGGAAAGTGGTACGAACAATCGAGGAAACGAGAACGGAAATCGAGGAATCGGGGCACGGATTTTGTGGTGAATCGATAATATGAAACTTGGGACTTAGAGAGATGTTTTAGAGAGAGAGGAGAGCTGATTTGGTGTGAAAAGAATGAAACCCGACCTTGCTATTTATAGGCATTTCCAGGAGGGGCATCACGATACGCGTGTGACTCGTATGTTGGTACCATAATTATAATTAAATCAGAGTTACGTTTTAATAGCGGAAGTCTTGAAAACTTGTGGATTTAAATTATAATATTTACATTAGAAAAGATGGGATTTAAAAGTTTCTCGTTTAATGTTAAAAGATTACTTGTTTTATGTTTACAAAACCACCATTAACATTATATTAAATTTAACAAAAAGATCCGAGCCATTGGATATCTTGAGCACTTCGCTACTCCAAGCGCTAACCTTGATCACGTGGCAGATCTTGTGCCAGAGTTGTCAGACCACGTCATCTGATACGCGATGACATAAGCTCACGACGATCGCGTATCGCCGTTACCATCTTCTTGAAGGTTTGACCACACCCTTCGCGATACGCAATGGGTTTGTCCTTTGTCCGTCGCGTATCGTTATGGGACAAAGAACAAAATTTTCTTTTTAAAACTTAAGGTTTGGAATTTTGACAGTTTCGGTCCCTTAACTTAGGAAACTTGACATTTTGAATCCGAAACTTTCCCGATGTTACATTTATGGTGTAGTATCAAGCCAGGAATATTAAAATTTGTTATTATGATTATTACTCAACTAACTTTTATAATGACATTTACCAAATGTTTTGAACCGGGTCGGGTAAAGGTATTTGGCCGTTTTCCTAAACCCGGTCGGGTTTTGCGGGGGGCGGTTGGCCCGGACCCGTTGACCTGGAAAATCAACCGGTAAAACCAATATTTTCATTAAAACCAAAATGAAATGTGTATTGTGGGATTTGAACTTTGGTCATTTCCTAGATAGAAACTTTAATAATTACCCATTAGTCAACCAATCAAACTTCTTTGATGTCTTTATTGATCAAATATAATTCATATATATTCAAAATGTTAGCAATGTAACATAAATAAATATTAAAATTTGTTATTATTATTATTTGTGGTTATTATTATTTTTTATATATATACGAATTATATGTATATAAATAAATGTGTATTTAAATTATTTTGACGTCATCCGGGTACTGGTCCGACCTCCCAGGTCGGTCCGACCTTTGACCCGGTACGGCTTTCGGGTCGACGTCCGAACCAGGACTGAAAACATTGCATTTACCACAAATACTTTTGCAAGGTCATGTTCCCGATGCCCTACTTTAGCGTTAGATTTACTCATAAACATAGTTCTAAATATCATAGTTAATTAAAACTTGCGCGGAATTAAAACTTCAACCATATATATTACATGACATTCATATCTTGTATTAAATAAACATCTTTTGTCCTTTAAGGTAGAACATAAGTCTTTAAAACATCATAACATTTTTCCTTGAGATGTCAGTGTCTTCAATTCCATGCCATGTGTCCAAGTCAAGCTAACTGCCTCATTCTACTCACATGCGTGCATACTAAAAGTCAGCTATGCTGAGTGAGTTCTAGTTAATCATACAATATGTTTACTACCTTACTTATACGTATCCGAAGGTACATATACATCATTCTTACATATACAAATACTTACATTCATTCATATTATATATTTTCTTACTTTCTTCTTATATACTTACTTACCTTCATACTTTTTTTCTTTCATATTCATACCTTACGTTTTAAAGAACATTACGTCATACCTTCCTCGAATATTATTAGGGCCCGGTTCCATCTTGCCTCGAATATTATTAGGGTTCGGTTCCCTCTCGCCTCAAATATTATTAGGGTTCGCTTCCCTCTTGCATCGAATATTATTAGAGTTCGGTTCTCTCTTGCCCCGAGTATTATTAGGGCCCGGTTCCCTTTTCCCCCATACAACCACACCTTATCTTTCCTTGTCCATATAATTGTAAACATCATTCATACATTCAATATTTACATTAGCATACATGCATTATTCGTATATACTTTCCTTTACATACTCATCCCATAGTTACTACACATTATCCCACTTGACAGTACGTGCAATATCCGAAGATCGTTCACGTACCGACAAGCATTCATTAATATCACAATTATAACTATCACACCAATTATTATACATACACTTACCACTTAAGGTAAGTGTATTAACAATTCACATTGAGTATGCACACAACCCCGAAAACATAACAAAGAATGGGGCTAGAAACTCACCAGTCACCTGTTTCTTTCTGAGTTTATAGTAATACCATTCTTTAATTGATCACGGCTAACTATATGATAATTACATATAGCAATCACTAACCTTTTACACATCATTTAAGTTTCCTCCTAAAACTTCTAAGTCTGGAGTATTCTATTCGAATGGGGTATTCCATTTGAAAGGAGTATTTTATGCTAATGGATTATTCTATTCGAATGGGCATTCTATTCGAATGGTTATTCCATTTGAATGAAGTATTCTATTCTAATGGAGTTTATAGTAATACCATTCTTTAATATAGCAATCACTAACCTTTTACACATCATTTAAGTTTATAGTAATACTATTCGAATGGAGTTTATAGTAATACCATTCTTTAATTGATCACGGCTAACTGTATGATAATTACATATAGCAATCACTAACCTTTTACACATCATTTAAGTTTCCTCCTAAAACTTCTAAGTCTGGTGTATTCTATCCGAATGGGGTATTCCATTTGAATGGAGTATTCTATTCTAATGGAGTATTCTATTCGAATGGGCATTCTATTCGAATGGGTATTCCATTTGAATGGAGTATTCTATTCTAATGGACATTCTATTCGAATGGGAATTCCATTTGAATGGAATTAATGTCTGGAGTATTCTATTCGAATGGGGTATTCCATTTCATTATATTCTAATGGAGCATTCTATTCGAATGGAGTATTCTATTCTAGTGGATATTCTATTCGAATGGGTATTACATTTGAATGGAATTGACTTCTAAGTCTGGAGTATTTTATTCGAATGGGGTATTCCATTTAAATGGAGTATTCTATTCGAATGGAGTATTCTATTCGAATGGGTATTCCATTTGAATGGAGTATTCTATTCTAATGGACATTCTATTCGAATGGGTATTCCATTTGAATGGAATTAATTTCTAAGTATAGAGTATTCTATTTGAATGGGGTATTCCATTTGAATGAAGTATTCTATTCTAATGGAGAATTTTATTCGAATATACCCACTGTTGGGTATTAAATACCATATTTATCATTTTCACTTCATAATCTTACATCCACATCCATATTTTTGTGTTCTTTATCTTTTAAACATGTTCCTTTCTATTCTAGACCAAGATCTAGCAAACCTATAAATAAAGTTTACACCTTTATTGATTTCGAACCCGTTTAAGCTAGATCTTGGGTTTCTACATTAACCGTTCTTGCTCACGGGTTCAATAAGTACACTTTTAACATCAAGTTTATATTTTTATGGTATAATAATACCCGATTTGCCTTAGGGCTAAGTCTTAGGGCAAACCGTATTAAAAAACATAATCTTTAGGCGAAAAGAATGTACCTTTTTACGTTCTTAGGCTACGGTTAGCTTCGATGTGCAACAATGGACTCGTGTCTCACTTGTATAATCAAGATATATCACGAACTAGGCTCGGTTTTGGCTTTGGATCTTGAGCCGTGATGTTAGAGAGTGTTTGTGTGTGTTTTTGAGTGTGTTTGGAGGCTATGGTGCAGAGATTGATAAAAATGAAAAAGATTAGGGTTTAAGGGGTATTTATACTCCCTTAAGCCCATGGACATAAGGCTCATCTTTCCTTTTCGGTCAATATTCAATTCCATCTAATTAGCCTACTTAACCTATTTTTATTCTTTTATTATTTCTCTACTACATCAAGTAAGCTTTTCCATCATAAGTAAATAATATATTAAATATTATTCTTGGAAATTTCAGGATGTTACAAGTCTACCCCCTTATAAGAGGTTTCGTCCCCGAAACTTAGCTTATTCTCGTAAAAGGAACACTTCCTATATTCACACACTTTATTGAATCGTCTATGCTTTTTGGGTTATCCTTCTCACTCATGACTTTGCAGTCACCGAGTGATGTTCATGTGTTTTAGCTATTAAGGTAGCTTGTCCATGAGGCCCTCGATGTACCAATTCTCGTCTCGTCTTCCCAAGGGACTTTGTTTTATATTATATTAACGCTGAAGCCTAAGACGACGCTTTATCACAACACAAATATTCATCTTAATCAACATGCATTCACGACAATTCATATCATAACTAATTTAAACAGTCACCAGTCTAAACTTTAATATAAAATAACACGTATCAAGTCATTAGAATAAAACTTATGGCTAGTAACTAGCCTTCTTGAATGGTCTTTTCTAAGCATACGAAGGAAACTGTTAAACTTCAGGCATTCTTCTCTGTTTCACATTCTTCCTTCGGCTTCCTGCAGTCCCTTGTTAGGTGTCCACGTCCTCCACAGTTGTGACACCTATGGTAATTCTTACACTCCTAGGAGGAATTACCTGCTTTTCCACACCTGATGCTCACGCCTAAACCTATTCTGCACTCTCCCGAGTGTTTCTTCCCACATTTTCCATAGATCGAGAACTCATCCTTCCTTGCCTTCTTCTTAAGGGAGTCTTCTTCATTAACTTCATCTAGTTTTGGGGGTGGGTTCTTTCTCTTCGTTTCAATCTTCTCCTCTTCACTGATGGCAAGGTCATCAACCTTCATAGACCTACCCTCACTCGAGTCACCTCTCTCTCTCTCTCTCTCTCTCTCTCTCTCTCTCCTCATCCCTCTTACAATTCTCTCCTGACCTCTCAGCAGTTCTTGCATGGCTTCTAGCAGACTTTTCAGGTGCAGGTTCTTCACTGCAGCTGCTACAGCTTGAGAAATGGCAACCTGAACCGTAGGATCAAGTTGATACCCCTCATTGTTTCTCGGATTCTGTCCAGTTGCACTTCCCTCTTCCCTTGTATTAGTAACTGACTCCATAGAAGGTTCTCGGGTAATACGTGGCCTGCCACGACGTCCAGTGCGACCTCCTAGTCCGAGAACGTTCCTAGAGCCCGCCATTTGTATTCTATATGGAAGGAAACACAAACATCATCACTCAAGGAACTATTTAGTACAATGATAGTAAGGCTAACAGGTAACAACAGTGGCCAGCTGTGATTAGCTGATCGCGTTACTCTCCGTGTCCTATACACTTCCTTTTGTGAGTCTACTTGTTCTAGTTCTACTTCTAACAGTTAGACAATCAAACAGTTCATATAATAATATACTCTTATCTTTAGCAATTGAGCTAACTTCCTTGCACCTTCTTACATTACACATGAAATTAATCATATACTTTATCTTTACTTGGCTTGCTTGAGTGACACATGACTTTCTTGAACTGACATCTTCTTTCTTTTCTTACTTAAGTCCCATTCTGTATTCGAGTATAAGCATGTAGGATGCTTAATTCTCTCAAACTTATGCTCTAATACCAACTTGCAAGGCCCCGTTCCCGATGCCCTACTTTAGCATTGGATTTACTCATAAACACAGTTCTAAATATAAGAGTTAATTAAAACTTGTGCGGAATTAAAACTTCAACCATATATATTACATAACATTCAAATCTTGTATTATATAAACATCTTTTGTCTTTTAAGGTAGAACACAAGTCTATAAAACATCATGACATTTTTCCTTGAGATGCCAGTGTCTTCAATTCCATGCCATGTGTCCACGTCAAGCAAACAGCCTCATTCTACTCACATGCGTGCATACTAAAAGTCAGCTACGCTGAGTGAGTTCTAGTTAATCATACAATACGTTTACTACCTTGCTTATATGTATCCGAAGATACATATACATCATTCTTACATATACACATACTTACCTTCATTCATATTTTATACTTTCATACTTTCTTTTTATATACTTACTTACCTTCATATTTTCTTTCTTTCATATTCATACCTTACGCTTTAAAGAGCATTTCGCCATACCTTCCTTGTAAGGCCCCGTTCCCGGTAGCCCTACTTTAGCGTCGAATTTACTCATAAACACAGTTCTACAAAACAGAGTTTATTAAAACTTTTTGCGGAATATAAAACATCAATCATTCGTTACAAAACATTAAATCTTTTCTTTGATACCATAACTCAAAACATTATATTTAAAACATCGTTTCTTCCATCTTCAGATGCCAGCCGTTAAATCCCTGCCATATGCCATCCTCATGCTAACTCTTTGGTCAAACCACCAGCATGCATACTAAAAGTCAGCTACGCTGAGTGAGTTCTAGTTAATCAAGCAACTTATCATACAACCACTACATGCATTATATACGTATCCGAAGACACATAGCCCACTATCTAACCTACTCACCTTACCAATTAACCTCCTATTTACCCCTACAGCTTAGCCACTTTAATAACGAACAACGTTATGCCACTTTAATAACGAATCACGTTATGCCACTTTAATAACGAATCACGTTATGCCACTTTGCCACTTTAATAATGAATAACGTTATGCCACTTTGCCACTTTGACACTCTTACTAGACCTCTATCTACTTCTATCTCACACAACCTCTACTTGTCTACAACACACTTTATATCATTACATCATTTACATAATAACCAAGTTACATCATAACATTTACACACACTAATAACCACTTGTAGATCATACTTATTCGCGGTACGCGCAATATCCGAAGATCGTTCACGCACCAACTAACATTACCTTACCTGTCTACGCGTGCAATATCCGAAGATCGTTCACGCATCGACAGACGCCCATTCACAACATCTATATATATATATATGTGTATCATATCAACATTATAGCTTACACTTACCACCTAAGGTAAGTGTATTTCGATTATGCACACCGCCCTGAAAACATAACAAGGAAATGGGGCTAGAAACTCACATGAACGCGGTTACTTCTTCCGTTAATGGTTATTCCTCCTTGAGCTGTGCGCGACTAACTATTTAATAATTGCAATGCCAAATACTACTCTAGCCATTCTAATTGCTACTTAATTAGTCTTACGTGTCTAAACCGGTTTTACTTCATTGAATCATTACCCGGTTAGTTAATCGTTACTCGTTAATCATTTATAGGTATCTTTCATCAATCATTAAAGTTCAAGGACTATTATGTAATTATCTCATTCTTATCTAAGTCCAAGGACTGTTCTGCCATTTCGTTAAACTTCTAGTTCGTTACTTGGTTTTTAACGAATTGACTTATCATAACGAACTGGTCCTCGTAACGAATTGGACCCTCTGACGAATTTGTCCTTATAACGAATTGGACCTTGACGAATCAGTCCACATAAAGAACCAATCCATATAATGAATCAGTTCATGTAACGAACTGGGCCTTCTAATTTGTTATCTCCTTTAAAGAATGATCATAGCGAATTGAGGTTAGTTCGTTATCTTTTTCCTTAAAGAATTAGATACGAACTAAGGCTAGTTCGTTAAGCTTTCGTTAGCGAATCACCTTGACGAATTGCTTCTAATTCGTTAACCCCCGTTAACGAGTTACCTCTAAGTCGTTAACTTCCCGTTAACGAACTAGAGTTAGGTCAGAATGTCAGACTATTCTGACATCCTCGTACAAACATTCTCCGGCACCGCCTTTCCAGCGCCGCCGTTGCCAGATAATGGGATCTCTCCAGAAAAGCGAGATCTAGCTTGTTTCACCACCGTTTTCACCATTTTTCGTCCTGTTCGATCCAGATCTGAGCTAGGGTGATCCCTAAGCTCATCTTAGGTTCGGTTTATACCCGATTCCACCCGGATCTCGTGACTTCAACGGTTTAACAGTGTCGGCTTGTCGTTTCGTGACTAAATCTAACGGGTTTATAACTCTACAATATCATACTATCATTAACTCGGGTTGATGCTCGGTTTCTTCTTTTACATCAGCTAGAGAGAGAAAGTAGGATGAGAGAGAGCTAAGTGTGTGTTTTGGTGGTGTATGGAATATGTGTGAAATGAATGAAAAATGAGAATTTAAGGTTTATATAATTATGGATCATGGCTTAAGCCCATGGTCTCTTCCTTCTTTCACAAGTCCATAACCCATATCCATTACCTAACACTAGCCCGACCCATACTAACTCCTACTTTATTTAATTATTTCCCCGCTAACCTGAGTAAATTTCCTCACTGATAATAAATAATATAATTAATATTAATTTAGAAATTTCAGGATGTTACATTCCTCGAGTATTATTAGGGCCTGGTTCCCTCTTCCCTCGAATATTATTAGGTTTCGGTTCCCTCTAGCCTAGAATATTATTAGGGTTCGGTTCCCTCTTGCCTCGGGTATTATTAGGGTCTGGTTCCCTTTTCCACCATACAACCATACCTTATCTTTCCTTGTCCATATAATAGTAAACATCAATTATACATTCAATATATACATTAGCATACATACATTATTCTTATATACTTTCCTTTACATACTCATCCCATACTTACTACACATTATCCCACTTGACAGTACGTGCAATATTCGAAGATCGTTCACGTACCAACAAGCATTCATTCATATCACAATTATAACTATCACACCAATTATTATAACATACACTTACCACTTAAGGTAAGTGTATTAACAATTCACATTGAGTATGAACACAGCCCCGAAAACATAACAAGGAATGGGGCTAGAAACTCACCAGGCTCCTGTTTCTTTACGAGCTTATAGTAATCCCCATCTTTAATTGAGCACCACTAACTGTATGATAATTACATATAGCAATCACTAACATTTTACACATCATTTAAGTTTTCTCCTAAAACTTCTAAGTATGGAGTATTCTATTCGAATGGGGAATTCCATTTGAATGGAGTATTCTATTCTAATGAAGTACTCTATTCGAATGGGTATTCCATTAGAATGGAGTATTCTATTCTAATCGACATTCTATTCGAATGGGAATTCCATTTGAGTGGAATTAATTCTAAGTCTGAAGTATTCTATTCGAATGGGCATTCTATTCGAATTGGTAATCCATTTGAATGGAGTATTCTGTTCTAATGGACATTCTATTCAAATGGGTATTCCATTTGAATTGATTTAATTTCCAAGTCTGGAGTATTCTATTCAAATGGGCATTCTATTCGAACGGGTATTCCATTTGAATGGAGTATTCTATTCTAATGGACATTCTGTTTGAATGGATATTCCATTTGAATGAAGTATTCTATTCGAATGGACATTCTATTAGAATGGGTAATCCATTTGAATGAAAATAATTTCTAAGTCTGGAGTATTCTATTCGAATGAGGCATTCCATTTTAATGGAGTATTCTATTTGAATGGGCATTCTATTAGAATGGGTATTCCATTTGAATGGAGTATTCTATTCTAAGGGGCATTCGATTCGAATGGGTATTCCATTTGAATGGAATTAATTTCTAAGTCTGGAGTATTCTATTCGAATGGGTATTCCATTTTAATGGAGTATTCTATTCTAATGGAATATTCAATTCGAATATACCCATTGTAGGGTATTAAATACCATATTTATCAATTTCACTACATAATCTAACATCCGCATCCATATTTTTGTGTTCTTTATCTTTAAACATGCTCCTTTTCTATTCTAGACCAAGATCTAGCTTACTTATCAATAAAGTTTACACCTTTATTGATTTATAACCCGTTTAAGCTAGATCAAGGGTTTCTATATGAACCGTTCTTACTCACGGGTTCAATAAGTCCACTTTTAACATCAAGTTTAAATTTTTATGGCATAGTAATACCGGATTTGCCTTAGGGCTAAGTCTTTGGGCAAACCGACCTTAAAAACATAATCTTTAGACGAAAGAACGTACCTTTTTACGTTCTTAGGCTACAGTTAGATTTGATGTGCAACTATGGACTCATGTCTTGCTTGTATAATCAAGATCTATCACGAACTAGGCTCTGTTTTGGCTTTTGATCTTGAGTCGTGATATTAGAGTGTTTGTGAGTGTTTTTGAGTGTGTAGGGAGGCTATGGTGTAGAGATAGATAAAAATGAAAAGGATTTGGGTTTAAGGGGAATTTATACTCCCTTAAGCCCATGGACCTAAGGCTCATCTTTCCTTTTTGGTCCGTAATTAATTCTATTGAATTAGCCTACTTAAACTATCTTTATTATTTTATTATTTCTCTACTACATCAAGTAAACTTTTCCATCATAAGTAAATAATATATTAAATATTATTCTTGAAAATTTCGGGATGTTACAGTTTTGTTTTCATTAAACCTTGTTTGTATCATTCAATTATGAGTTAAATGGATTACACGTGAAATCTAATTGGTTGAAATCGATTCGGGAGATCCTAGGAGATTAAGGGGTTGTTTGATAGCCACTTAATTGTTATTAAGAGGCTACCTCCCAATGGTTCATAGTCTCTTAATGGTTAAGAGGTAACCTTAAGTCAGAATGGTTGAGGTACCCATCAAGATATAGTCTCTTAAGTCTTCACCATTCAGACTTACGGTTACCTCTTAACCATTAAAAGGTTATGAATCATTCAAAGATAATCTCTTAATGACTATTAAGATGCTACCAAAAGCCTCTAATTCTAATGAACTGTTATGAATGAACTCGTCACATGTCATGTTTCTTTGAACTTGTAATTGTGAAATATTTCAATCTAGCGTATTACCCGGCGCCTTGCGCCAGGGCAGGTCAGTGAAACCCGACGGTAGTAAAAGTCAAACGTCGTTGGTCTCTGTTTTGAGATGGCAAGTGAGGTCGGTAAAACCCGACGGTAGTAAAATTCAAACGTTGTTGGTCTCTGTTTTGAAATAACAAGTCTACTAGAAATTTATCAATTTTGGTTATGTGTGTGATGTACAAAGAAATATACATCTTTTAAGCATCATATAATCTCTAAAAATTGCAATTTCTATCAAATAACATAGCATAAAAGGCTACTTATCATAATAAAATATAATTTCAAGTGAAACCAAGCCCCAAACGAAGAAACAAGCAAAAAGACGAAGAAAAACGGAAGAAAACACAAGAAAGACAAAGAAACACGCCCCCATGCCTCAAGAAACACGCCCCCATGCTTCTGAACACAAGAAAATACAAAATCTGGAAGCAAAAGCACGGGGCCGTGCCTCTTAACCACGGGGTCGTGGACACCTACACAGAAAAGACAAAAAGAATTAGCACATGTCACTAAAAACCAAAGGGCCGTGCCTCTCAACCACGGGGCCATGGTCACCTTTCAGAAAAGACAAAACAAATCTGGCACATGTCATAAAAATGCACGGGGGCGTGCCCACTAAGCACGGGGCCGTGCTTCACACTCCATATTGCCTATAAATATGGGCTCATGTTGCACTCATTTGGTGTGACTTGAAAAGACTTCTATCCGATTCTCTCTTATAAAAACACACACTAACACTCACATAGAAGGTTTAGTGAAGAGTTTGAAGGCTTGGAGATCATCACCATCAACCATCATCATCATCATCATTAAGAAGGAAGATTCATCTACATTTGGTTAAATCATTCCAAGTTTAATCATGTATTTGTTATCATCATTCATCTTAATGTTTATCATTATGCTCATTATGAGCTAAACTCCTTTTACCATCTAAAATCTATGAAGAAGCTTTGTTTTGCTTGATAAATATACAAAACATGTGGTGTAGTCTAGTAAAGTACATGGTTATATTACAATTATCTTTTGATGAGAAATGTTTCACCATCTTAAATTACTAATTCAAAGTTGGTGGTTGTCAATTACATTGGCAATCGTTCATGATCGATTTATGTTCTTGAAAGACAGAAATACTCAGATACATTATCAAAACACGGATCCTTATATTGTACTTAGAAAGGATGAGATATAAGTTATGATGTATTTCTCTAAATCTCGGTAATTCGAAAATGGCTTTGCTTAGGATATCAAGCTAGTGAAAGAAATCATATGTTAATGGAATGTGTAATCCTAACCTACACAAATCAACCAAGGGGAGGTTGTGTGATGAACTACAACCACCCGAAGTTGTTAGAATTGGTATTTGAGAAATCAAAGTCAATCCTAATCTTTCTACTTTATGAAACTACTTGCCAACTTAAATTGACATCATTGAGATGGCATGACATTAGGAAAGGGTGGACTTTAAAATGCGCATGCTATCTCCTTAGTGCCAAAGATTCTCACTTAAGGTTTAAGGAGCTATCTATCATATATTACTACGGCAAGTTTACCACATGTTTAAATATTATTTATCAATGCTAAAATGGAGTGGATTCTTGATCTTAGATGGTAACATTCGCATAATTGAACAACTCGTTTAGAATCTCTTGTCTTGGTCACCTATATATTATATATAAGTATTTATATTTTATAAAAAGTTCACAAATTAACCCTGATTAAAACCTCCGATTAAAGTAAAACAACGATTTACCATTAGAAACATTTGTGTCCACGAATCGATACTTGGTTCTTACCAATACTATTCTACATATACGATAGGTACACTTGCCTATTTTGTGTGTGTTTAGTTTTTGTAGAAATCACTTTTATAAATTTAAAACACGATCTTGTGCAAAAGCAAATCATCCATCTCTTTCATATTTAACTGCACGCTCAGCACACACGCATCAGTGTGTTATGATATTGGCACTAAAACAAAAAATAAGACAAAAAAAAATATAGAACCTGTACATGTGCTCATATTGAAATATGGAATAGTTCTTAGATAAATAAGATTTTTGGATAAATATACTTTCTATATTCTAGACGGAATTGTTGACTTCTAAAAGGAAGCTAATAATATATATTTACGTTTATCTACTCATTATGTGTATTCATAAATAAAAAATAATAAAAGAATGTATGGTTGTAATTGAAGAATTTCATGAATAATGTTCTTATAAGAAGGGGTACATGTTGGCTTTTAATATATATATATATATATATAGTAAAGGAAAACAGGTTCTGACACGTGTAACCCCCACATTCATTTGGGACACGTGTCAGCCCCATATTTAATTTGATATTGTGTTCAACACACAGCTGGCCACGTCTCCCCTTACATTGAACTGGGGTTTTTCATTCTTTTCCACCTTTATTCCTCCAAACCCTAACCTCATTTCTCTATTCTCCTTCTTTCAATTTCCACCTCCGTTTCTCTCTTTCTCTTTTTTCCACAGCCGTTTCTCTTCTCCACGATCCCTAAATTATTATATTGCGGATCTTCTAATTCCATATCGATTCATTTCTTGTGAAAAATCATGTACTTCAGTTGTTGTGTTCATTAATTCCAATTTTTGGCCGACAAATCATCTTCGCCGCTGTCAAGCCTCACTGTTCAAGGTGACTTTTAATATGTTTATATATCCATTATATCCCTTATTTTCTATAAATATTCTATTCGTATGTTCTAATTCTGAAATTAATTTGTACACCGTTTATACCTTTTCAAATATATAGGGCAAATTGAAGGTCAGTTCATCTAAAGCCTCCATCCGTCGGCTTTGTTGAAGGTGAGTGCAATTAATTTTTTTGATGTTAGGTTGTATTATTTTTTTTTTAACTTTTCATTAATAAATATTTTTATGTTGTGTATTCAGATTCAAATTCTCAACAGTGAAGATGAAGATGAAGATGAAGAGGTACCGCTTTGTTGTTCAAATATTATATTTAATTTCGTTACTTAATTTTCAATTTTCTATATTTTTGAATTCTATTTACTTTCAACGAATTGTTTTCTATGTTTTGCAAGTACACATCAACTTAGCTGGAATCAATAACTTTGCTTGAATCCGAATTGAGAAATAGTTTCAAACAATAATATTCTTCATTAATTAAGGTATGTGTTATTGATTTTTTTAATATTCTAATTCTTTATATTATGTATGTTCTGTAAATTAAGAGTTAGATTCATTTAATTGATTATTTTGGCTTGTATTATTGTATTTTTTAAAACTTTTTTCTATTTTTATTTATTTTAATTTTTCAGATTTTTACATGTTTATCTATATTAACAATGTGTACCATATTGAGTTGTGTTATGTATGTTTGTATGTTATGTATTCAGATTCAGATTCATATTCTCAACATTGAAGATGAAGATGAATAGGTACTGTTTTGCTGTTTAAATATTATATTTAATTTAATTCTTTAATTTTCAATTTTCTATATTTATGAATTCTATTTACTTTTCAAAATTGTTTTCAATATTTTGCAAGTACACATCAACTTAGCTGGATTCTGGATTGATATATGGCTTCAATATCATGGTTTTTATGTCAATTTCTTCAAAAAGTAAGTTATCTTCTTCATAGATTATTTTTATAATTTTTTATGTGTTATTGAACTTTAATCTGTTATATTTATTTTTAATATTAGTGACATATTTTAAATTGATTCGTTTTGCATATCTTCACAGATTACATTATGTTTCTTCAATCAAGATTAAGACTAATCAATTTCTCATATGATGTATGGTGTTAAGGTATAATCAAATTTACATTTCCCTTTAAAAGTATGTATTTGTTTTTTTTTTAATTTTTAATCAAAGATTTACATATTACATATTTAAAAAACAGAAACATAATTTTTTAAATTAATTAAATGTATACATTATCATATGTTGAGACTTTCCAAAAAGTTTCAATGGTGTTTAGAAAGCTTAATTCATTTTCTTTTTGTTCCTCTTATGATATATGGTTATGTTTAAAATATATAATCTTTCACCTGACCTAAATATTTTTAGCAACTTTTAATTTAAAAATTTTCACATTATATTATAAATTTATGTAACCAACAAAGATCAAATTTTGTTTTTTGATGAGTAATTTATATCAAATTTTAATTTTTATGTATTCACTCTTTTCAAAAAATTTGAATAGTGTTTAAAAAGTTTATTATATTTTGGTTGTATCCTCTTATGATAGATGGTTATTTTTCAAGTTCAAAAAGTTCCAGAAAAGTTATATTGACCTTATCTAAATATGTTTACCAACTTTTCTATTCAAAAGTTTTCACATTTTATTATACATTTATGTAACCAACAAAGATCAAATTTTGTTTTTTGATGAGTAATTATATACAAACTAAAATATTGTTTCGTATATTCTAAAATATATTATTATTTGTTGTGATGAGTAATATATATCAAACTAAAATTTTGATGTTATTATAATAACTTACATTATTAAAAGGTTGGGTCTTTATATTATGTTATAAATATTTAAAACTTATCAGTTTTATTAGATAATGATAGAAGTCATTTATTTTGATATGATAGGGACACTATATGAAAAAAAAAACAGAAATTTGATCAACATTGAGAAGCTTTCTAAATTCTCAACACTACTGCAAAATCATTAGTTGAGAAATATGTTGTTGTAAGATTTTATTCTGACTTTTTATATATTATGCCTTATTTTTAAAATTTATAATCAATGCTATATGTAGAACCAAAATTTTAAAACGTCTCTACAGAACATCTGAAACTTTAGATGTCGAGATTATTAAAGAGTTGAAAAGCATGTTAGATTCACACAATGAGTTGGTGAAATCTTACAGAATGGCCCTTGACTGTTTTCAAAGCAATCCTCATGCTGATATAAAGTTACGCCTTATTGCAAAAAGAAATAAAGACGGAAGAACATATAACTTGCCAACTGCTTCTGAGGTTGATGCTTTAGTTGTTGGAGACATTGATACGTCACTTGAACCTAGAGATATATTGTTAAGACCAAAGACGGTTTTCTTCAACGTATTAGTAAATTACATCCTTCTTATGTGCCACTTCAGTATCCAATAATTTTTGTTTATGGTGATGATTGTATAGAACTGACATACCTCATCATGATGTTTCTGCTTTAAACACCACTAAAACACGCTTATGCACAATGAGAGAGTTTTTCTGTTACATGATCCAAGACAGATTGAATCATTTTGCATTGATTCTACAATCTATGAGGCTTTTTCAACAACTTTTAGTTGATGCGTATACAATGATTGAAAGTGAAAGACTCTTTTTCATACGTAATCAGCAAAAGAAATTAAGATGTGAGACTTATGAGAATCTACGTTCTGTTCAAAATCAAGGCAACAACGATCTGTCTACAATTGGTCAGCGTGTTATACTACTCTCTTCCTTTATTGGTAGTGTGTGTTACATGTTGCAAAACTATTTAGATGCCATGTCTATTTGTAAGTGGTATAGGTATCCAGATTTTTCATTACAATTACATGTAACCCAAAATGGCCAGAAGTTAAAAGATTTTTAGAAGACACAATGCTTAATGCCGGAGACAGACCTGATATTTTATGTAGATTATTCAAAATCAAATTGGATTCTATCATTAAAGACATCAAGGAGAATTCAGTACTTGGAAAGGTCCAAACATGTATTTTTTTCTCCTTATCTAAAGAAATAAAAAATATAAATCATACTTCTAGCAATTATAAAAAAAACATAAATATATGTTATCAAACCATCTTAAGCAAAATAATTATACATATTAAACATATCATCCTACATCACATAACTATAAATATTTAACATATCATCCTACATAATATTATTGTACATACTAAACATCCATTTTAAACATTAAGCCTTATAAACATAAGGCAAACAGTTAACAAACAAAATAGAAATTGTCTTGAGTTAAGCATAAACATACCATTACATCTAAAAACATTGAAATCCCACAAAAAACTTCAAAACAACCTTTTAAACATCATCCACTACATTCACCACCAGTCACCACATGTATCCAAAATAAAACCTACAACTCAAAACACTATAACTTAAATGCTGGATTGTTGTTCTAATTTTCCTAATAAATCTAAAAGTACTATAATAATAAGTATTTTCAAGCATTACTATAAAATCTTAACTAACTTATTTAAGTATTTTAGATATTTGAACCTAAAACTATTATAATAAGCAATCCAAAACACATGTTATTTAACTATAAAATCATAAATAAGTTATTTAACCCTTTTATATCTTTCAACATAAAACTCTAATGATAAGAAAACAAAAACACCTCTTTATATTTGTTATTTAATATTAATATTATAACACTAATATATTACAACTATTTAGTTAAACAATAGAATTTTCATATGCAAATCATATAAAACATTTCCACTATTGTAATAGGTGTTAAATGTTAGATATCATAAGTTTCTCAATGCATCAAATGGCAACTAAAACCAGAAATTCAAATAAACTAAGCTGCAAAGTTAAGTAAAAAGATTATTATAGAATATTTGATATTGCATTTATTTACCTCAATAAAAGCATTCATCCTCACTTGCAATGTCTTCATCCACTTCCGAGACATAACCATCACTACCTTCAGATTCTTCATCATCAATCAAACCACCAGCAACAAATTCCTTTCTAATTTCTTCTTCCTCAACGAGTCTCTTTGAAAGAGCATCTTTGAAACTGACAAGAGTCGAATCATTTGTTACTACAAAAGTAGGTTCTATGGCAACCATCTTTTCAAAAAATTCAACACCTTGCATCCTTAGAACTTCTTCCTCTGACAAGTTTGTTGTTTCTTCATTGTCGTATTCAAGTAGGATGTTCTTATTATTTTCAAAGAAACTCCAGTGAATCATTTGAGGTGGATTTTCAGGTTCTTCTTAATGAAGAACGAATCTCTGATGAAGTTTTTTCATCAGTTTTAGTGGTTTCGGAAACTCTTCTCCCGGACAAATCCCAAGCTCAAACATCTTTGTCAACACATCTTCGTGTAAATTCATCACACCTCTCACTGTTGATAACTTAATCACCCGTCCATTGTTCATTTTGAGTACAAAGCAATCTTCTAAATTCCTGAATCTCCATGAAACCAGAGCTGCAATTGTTTTTAGAAAAGTTTTGAAGAAAGTTGAAAAGATGTTTTGTTCATCTTCTATTTGAATGTATTAATAGTTTGAAAACAAAATCTTGGAAATCTAATCATTTATTCGTAAACCAAACTTTTGGTTTTGCAGATGTCTTCATAATATGTGACGGCTCTAGGTTATTATTATATCTGACCCTTTATATCTGATTTGACCTATTTCATATAAATTACGGAGTATATTGTATGCCATATATAGTAAACCACCATATTCATACACATTTTATATTACTTACAAACTTTCTATAAACATTAAATGTCACTTTTGTATTCATTTTTAATTTAATACATACTTTGACAATTCATTTTGATGAGACAATATGAAATGTTTGTTTATCATTTTTTATAGCTGTATATACAGTGAAGTTTCAAAAACGTGGGTTGCCTCATGCTCATCTGTGCTTATCTATGCATGCTGATCACAAACTTCCAACAGTTGAATATATTGATCCATTTATTTCAGCTGAAATACCAGACAAAAAGTTAGATCTAGAATTGTATTACCTTGTAAGGGAGTTCATGATTCATGGTCCGTGTGGCATTGCAAATAACAACTGTCCATGCATGATTGACGGAAAGTGTTCTGAAAATTTTCCAAAGAAATTCCATGACTTTACATCCATTGACGGTGATGGTTATCCCGTATACATAAGACGAAATAATGGTTTTTTTGTTGAGAAGTCAAGTATGAAGTTGGATAATACAAGCGTTGTGCCGTATAACAAAACATTTTTAAAAAGATATCAAGCACACATCAATGTTGAGTGGTGCAATCAAGCTGGTTCAATAAATATTTTTTTAAATATATAAACAAAGGGAATGATAAAGCATCGGTTTGTTTTGTACCAACCAATCAAGAAAATCATAATAAAGAAAACATTGATGAAATCAAAGACTACCATAGTTGCAAATACATATATGCATGTGAAGCATCATGGAGGATATTTTTCATGTGATATACATTATAGGACTCCCTCAGTGATTAGGCTTCCTTTTCATCTACCGGTACAACAGCAGGTTATTTATGAGGCGTTTGATGATATTGATGATATCTTAGATAAACCTTATGTGTCTTCTTCAATGTTTTTTCAGAGTGGTTCAAGTGCAATCAAAATTATCCAGAAGCACGTACTTCAAATGAAACATCAAACGTTGTATACAAAGAAGTATTTCGAAGTTTGTAAGTACTTTTTAAAAGTTTAACAATATTCATGTTTTTAAAACCATTATTGTAAACTATTTTGCATCTCATAATTTTTAGATATAATCCACAATCATAATGGTTTAAGTCATGTAATATAATAAAAAAGCTTTATTTCATGCCATATAATAAAAAGTAATCCATCATTCTAATACTAAGTTACACATATCCTAAATTACATAAAGTCTTTACATCAACTTAAAACATTAGTTCAAATATTGTTTCTAAAACTTTCAACCACCATACTTCATAAGTCAAAGTCATGATTACCAAACATAGAACATAATAAATAAATTGTTTTAATTCTTCACCACATTACTTATGATTATCTTCCCTTCCCTTTTGTTATAAAAAAACCAACATGTGTCACCAATATTCAAGTCAAAAGTGGTTAACATACCTTTGTAGTCGTGGATACGGTATCTCGGTTTGCTATGTGGAGTTTCCACACGAAGTTCACTTTGAAACTCCACACCATCGTTGTTTCTGATAATGACCTTCCTTGCTGTATTCAACTTTGATTTTCTTGCAAACCGATTTTGTAAACGCTGCAAAAAAAAAATGAAAATATTATATTTTATGAGTCATATATTTGGAGTTAAAAATTAAAACTATCACCAATTGTTTGAGCATTGCCAAACGATCACCAATTGTTTTATGGAACTGTAGATCATGATCATCAACCATATTAACCGCACCATCATTTCCTTCATCACCATTGTTACCAACATCAACATCAACATTAGAGTTTGCATCAAATTGTTGCTCTTCCACATCAACATTATGTTCAGACTCATGATTCATTCCCATAGAACTTACTTCAAAATCAACATTATTCTCATCAACATTATCATCAGATTCATCTTCAATAGATTCAAGATCAACATCTATAATTTCTCTAACATCATTCGGATATTTAAATGGTGTCAACGTATATTCCATACCATCTGCCCTGAAAGCTGTCAACTTGAAAACATCTTTACCATCATAATCAAATACCAGATAGTGTCCCCTTTTCAGTTTTAAAGCTTCAACAATTTTCATCCAACCCCTCCTAAAATAAAACTTTTGTCCAATGTGAAAAATTTTGACTGTAGAATCATTCATGTCATTAGCACGTATGGTAAAGTATCTGATAGAGATATTTTCGAGGTCTTCAAAACGTTGAACAAACAAAGTTGGCACCACCTTTATATTCAAAAAAATGAAAAAAAAAATTTTTAATTTTCCATACCCTAACTATTACTTTAAACTTACAATTAGAATACATACCGTATAATCAATGTCAAGATGGAACAGGAAGCTGTAGAATGTATTGCTGTCAGAAGTAACACGATTTTCATTGAAATGCTGAATTGTGAAACATGAATTTCCTTCATACCTAAAGACCAAGAAATCGTCATATGTTAACTTCAAATCTGAAGCAAGGTTTTCCATCTTGTAGTTATCCTATAAGCATTCTTCACATATTTGATTGAAATTGTCCATCTGGATCCGCTTTTTTGTTCGAATAGTAGTAGAACCAAGTGGATAATTGTATTTTGAAAATAATTCACCGTAGGTTAACGATAGCTTCTGAAATAAATAAAAATTCAAAATCCTTTTACATTAATATATTTATTATATACTGATACTATTTATGTAACATCCCGTTTTTCGAGTTTCGGTTAATAAATGAAATATTAGATATTATGAGTCGGGCTAGTGTTGGGTAAATGGATATGGGTTATGGACTTGGGTTATGAAAGAATGAAGGTAAGACCATGGGCTTAAGCCCATGATCAATATATATATATATATATTGTAACATCCCGAAATTTCAAGATAATATTAATTATATTACTTAATAATAGAAGGAAAGTTTACTCGGGTAATCGGGATATAAATAGAGTAGGAGTTGGTATGGGTCGGGCTAGTGTTGGGTAATGGATATGGGTTATGGACTTGGGTTATGAACGAAGGAAGGAGAGTCCATGGGCTTAAGCCCATGATCCCTAATATAAATACCCTTAACCACCATTTCTCACATATTCCATACACACACTCAAAACACACACATTCTAACCGATCAAGATTCGAAGCCGAGACCCGAGATTTTGTTGATAGATCTGAGTTGGTAAGGTAAGAACAAATCCAACAAAGCTAATATTACTGAAAATGGTTAGGATTGGATGGGTTAACCGGACCCGAAAACCCAAACAGCCCAAATCGGACCCCTAAAACGTCGATTTTAGGCCGATTTGATGGTTGGGATTTGTAGGCGCCGATCATACGATTCCGTGGGTACCAAAATCGAGTTATTTGGCTAAGAAACGAAGGATTTATGGGCAAACAGATCTACAGCGCGATAACTTCGCCTGCAAGAATAAGTTCGCCTGATGAACTTCGCCTTCAAGCGTAACTTCGCCTTCAAGTGTAACTTCGCCTAAGGTTTAACTTCGCCTGAAGCCAAGTTCGCCTAAGGATAACTTCGCCTGAAGCCAAGTTCGCCTAAGGATAACTTCGCCTGAAGCCAAGTTCGCCTAAGGTTTAACTTCGCCTGAAGCCAAGTTCGCCCGAGGTTTAACTTCGCCTGAAGTGAAGTTCGTTTAGAAAATAAATTAAAAGCAATAAGTAAAAGTAAGCTAATACTAGGCCACCAGATTAGATCAGGCGAGTATTGATACGTGTAACTTGTACAGTCAGCCGAGCTCAGTTAAAGAAGGGATTTACAGCTATCAGAAGAAAGAAGCAGAGTTCAGGTGAGTTTCTAGCCCCATTCCTTGTTATGTTTTCGGGGCTGTGTGCATACTCGATGTGAAGTGTGAATACACTTACCTTAAGTGGTAAGTGTATGCTATAGATGTTATACGAGGTATATATTTTATAATGCTTGTCGGTACGTGAACGATCTTCGGATATTGCACGTATCGCCAAGGATAGTAAATTCCAAGTGGTTGTTAGTGTGTATGAATGTTATGATGTAACTTGTTTATTACGTAAATACTGAACTGATATGAAGTGTGACGTAGGCAGGTAGAGGTAGAGCGTGTTAGAAGTGGCAAGAGTCTAGTAAGGGTGTTAGTGGCATAACGTGAGCGCGTGATAGGGAAAGCCTGTACGTGCCATCGTTATTATGTGTGTATGATTGTTGAGGTGACTTGCTTATTATGTAAATGATATGAAGCGTGTTGTAGACAAGTAGAGGCATAGCGTGTTAGAAGTGACAAGAGTCTAGTAAGAGTGTTAGTGGCATAACGATAGTACGTGGTAGGGTAAGCCTATACGTGCCTTCGTTATTAAAGTGGCATAACGTTTTGCGTTATTAAAGTGGCAAAGTGGCAAAGTGGCATAACGTTTTACGTTATTAAAGTGGCAAAGTGGCATAACGTTTTACGTTATTAAAGTGGCAAAGTGGCATAACGTTTTACGTTATTAAAGTGGCAAAGTGGCATAACGTTATACGTTATTAAAATGGCAAGTGGCAAGGTGGTAGGGGTAAATAAGAGGCTAAGTGGTAAGGTAAGCAGGTTATACGTTATTAAAATGGTAAAGTAGCTATTATATAATGCTTGTCGGTACGTGAACGATCTTCGGATATTGCACGTATCGCCAAGGATAGTGATTGTCAAGTGGTTGTTAGTGTGTATGTATTCTATGATGTGACTTGCTTATTATGTAAATACTGTATTGATATAAAGTGTGCTGTAGACAAGTAGAGATAGAGTGTGATAGAAGTGGCAGAGTCTAGTAAGAGTGTTAGTGGCATGACGATAGTACGTGGTAGGGTAAGCCTATACGTGACTTCGTTATTAAAGTGGCATAAGTGGCATAAAGTGGCACCAGTGGCATAAGTGGTTAAGCTGTAGGGGTAATTAAGTGGTTAAACAGTGGTATGTTAGACAGTGGACTATGTGTCTTCGGATACATATATATATTGTATGAAGTGGTTGTATGATAAGTTGCTTGATTAACTAGAACTCACTCAGCGTAGCTGACTTTTAGTATGCACGCAGGTGAGCTGATTATAGAGTTAGCATGAGGATGACACACGGCATGGTTTGAACGGCTGGCATCTGAAGAAAGAAGTAAAGATGTTTTAAATATAAAGTTTATGTGTTATGGTATCAAAGAAAAGATTTAATGTTTTGTAACAAATGATTGATGTTTTATATTCCGCGAAAAGTTTTAATAAACTCTGATTTGAAGAACTGTGTTTATGAGTAAATCCGACGCTAAAGTAGGGTCACCGGGTTCGGGGCCTTACAAGTTGGTATCAGAGCATAAGTTCGAGAGATTTAAGCATCCTACATGCTTAGACTCGAACATAGAATGAGATTTAAGTAAGAAAGGAAAGAAGATGCCAGTCCAAGAATGCCATGTGTCGCTTAAGCAAGATCAGTAAAGGTAAAGTGTATGATTAAATTATATATGTTAATGAGAAAGAAAAGATACGTGAACGATAGGGATAGGAATAATTGATTGTTTGATTTGACTAACTGCTTAAGTAGAACCAGCACAAATAGATTCATAAAGGGAAGCGAATAGGACACGGAAAGCAACGTGATCAGCTAGTCACAGCTGGCCACTGTTATTACCTGTTAGCCTTGCTATCCTTGTACTAGATAGTTCCTTGAGTGATGATGTTTGTGTTGTCCCTTTAAGAATACTGATGGCTGGAGCTGGAGAAGATGTGGGAACTGGGGGTCGCACTGGACGTCGTGGCAGGCCTCGTCTTATCCGGCAACCCTCGGTAGAAGAAGCTTCCCACACCGAAGATGAAGGGAGCGCCGCTGGAGGAGACCAGAACAACAACGAAGAAGTTCAACTTAGCCCTGCAGTTCAAGCAGCCATTGTTCAAGCTGTAGTTGCTGCTGTGAAGAACCTGAATCCCGAAGGATCTGCTGGAAGCCGTGAACGAACCGTTGAAGGGGCAGGTGGTAATAATAGAAAGGATGACGAAAGGGAAAGGGATGACTCGAGTGAGGTAAAGTCTGTGAAAGATGATGATAGGAAGAGGGGCCGAGGCGGTTGCAACTATAAGTCCTTCAAAGGTTGTGACCCGCCTAAGTTGACTGGTTTAGGAGACGCAATCGCTACTCTTCAGTGGATAACCGCCATGGATAAGGTTATCCGCATTAGCGAGTGCCGTCCTGACCAAGCTGTCGGTTATGCCACTCAATCTTTTGAAGATGAGGCTATGTATTGGTGGGAGAGTGTGGAGCAGAGGAAGACCCGTGAAGAGATCAAGGCGATGAGTTGGAATGACCTAAAGGACATGGTGATGAAAAGGTTCTGTGCTGATGCTGAGGTTGAGAGGGCCGAGATGAAATTTCTGAATCTAAAGGCGGACAAGATGACACATCGTGAGTACACCACTGAATTCAACCGCATGTCTAGGTTGGTACCTGACATGGTGAACACCGAGGCGAAACGGATCAAGTGCTACGTTAGAGGACTTCCCCAGAAGGTCCGCATGTTGGTCAGGGCCAACAAACCTGTTACCTTTGAGTCTGCGGTCGAGTTGGCGGAGATGGTCTATGATGATCTGGCGGCGGATGATGTGGAAGTGGAAGATAAGGAAAAAGGGAAGGGAACTAAAAGAGCTGGGGATGTCGTGGAGCGTGCAGGGAGAAAGACACAGAAGATGGCAGGAAGGGAAGCATGTAAGGTGTGCGGGAAGATGCACTTGGGGGAATGCAAGGCTGGTCCAAATCAGTGCTACCGATGTGGGAGGAAGGGGCACATCCCCCGTGAATGCACCGAGGACCAGAAGTGTTACAAGTGTGGTAAGTCAGGTCACATAGCTAGGGAGTGTGGAGAAGCCGTGGCAGCGGGGGAAGGAAGAGGAAACGCGTGAAAGGATGGTCTATTAGCTGCTGAGGAGGTTGCAGGAGAATAAGTGGCATGTCACAGTTGTTTTATGTTTAGTAGTTAAAGAGTGTTTTATGTTACATTTGAACCTATGTTTGTTTAGCAAGCTTGAATGATTTCCTTTTATGTATGAGGTACTTGTGACTTCTTGCGCTTTTGTATGAACGATCTATGAATTTAACTTGAATGCATGTTGGTTATAATAAATAGTTGTGTGATGGTAAAGTGTCGCCTTAGGAGTTAGCGTTATTATATAAAGCAAGGTTCCTCGGGAAGGCGATACGAGACTTGGCACATCGAGGGCTTCATGGACAAGCTACCGTAATAGCTAAAACACATGATCACCGCTCGATGACCACAAGTCAGGAGTAAGAGGGATAACTCAGAAAGCGAAGGCGATTCAATAAAGTGTGTAAATATAAGAAGTTTTCCTTTTTTAGGGAATAGGTTAGGTTTCGGGGACGAAACCTCTTTAAGGAGGGAAGACTTGTAACATCCCGAAATTTCAAGATAATATTAATTATATTACTTAATAATAGAAGGAAAGTTTACTCGGGTAATCGAGATATAAATAGAGTAGGAGTTGGTATGGGTCGGGCTAGTGTTGGGTAATGGATATGGGTTATGGACTTGGGTTATGAACGAAGGAAGGAGAGTCCATGGGCTTAAGCCCATGATCCCTAATATAAATACCCTTAACCACCATTTCTCACATATTCCATACACACACTCAAAACACACACATTCTAACCGATCAAGATTCGAAGCCGAGACCCGAGATTTTGTTGATAGATCTGAGTTGGTAAGGTAAGAACAAATCCAACAAAGCTAATATTACTGAAAATGGTTAGGATTGGATGGGTTAACCGGACCCGAAAACCCAAACTGCCCAAATCGGACCCCTAAAACGTCGATTTTAGGCCGATTTGATGGTTGGGATTTGTAGGCGCCGATCATACGATTCCGTGGGTACCAAAATCGAGTTATTTGGCTAAGAAACGAAGGATTTATGGGCAAACAGATCTGCAGCGCGATAACTTCGCCTGCAAGAATAAGTTCGCCTGATGAACTTCGCCTTCAAGCGTAACTTCGCCTTCAAGTGTAACTTCGCCTAAGGTTTAACTTCGCCTGAAGCCAAGTCCGCCTAAGGATAACTTCGCCTGAAGCCAAGTTCGCCTAAGGATAACTTCGCCTGAAGCCAAGTTCGCCTAAGGTTTAACTTCGCCTGAAGCCAAGTTCGCCTAAGGTTTAACTTCGCCTGAAGCCAAGTTCGCCTAAGGATAACTTCGCCTGAAGCCAAGTTCGCCTAAGGTTTAACTTCGCCTGAAGCCAAGTTAGCCTAAGGATAACTTCGCCTAAAGCCAAGTTCGCCTAAGGTTTAACTTCGCCTGAAGCCAAGTTCGCCCGAGGTTTAACTTCGCCTGAAGTGAAGTTCGTTTAGAAAATAAATTAAAAGCGATAAGTAAAAGTAAGCTAATACTAGGCCACCAGATTAGATCAGGCGAGTATTGATACGTGTAACTTGTACAGTCAGCCGAGCTCAGTTAAAGAAGGGATTTACAGCTATCAGAAGAAAGAAGCAGAGTTCAGGTGAGTTTCTAGCCCCATTCCTTGTTATGTTTTCGGGGCTGTGTGCATACTCGATGTGAAGTGTGAATACACTTACCTTAAGTGGTAAGTGTATGCTATAGATGTTATACGAGGTATATATTTTATAATGCTTGTCGGTACGTGAACGATCTTCGGATATTGCACGTATCGCCAAGGATAGTAAATTCCAAGTGGTTGTTAGTGTGTATGAATGTTATGATGTAACTTGTTTATTACGTAAATACTGAACTGATATGAAGTGTGACGTAGGCAGGTAGAGGTAGAACGTGTTAGAAGTGGCAAGAGTCTAGTAAGGGTGTTAGTGGCATAACGTGAGCGCGTGATAGGGAAAGCCTGTACGTGCCATCGTTATTATGTGTGTATGATTGTTGAGGTGACTTGCTTATTATGTAAATGATATGAAGCGTGTTGTAGACAAGTAGAGGCATAGCGTGTTAGAAGTGACAAGAGTCTAGTAAGAGTGTTAGTGGCATAACGATAGTACGTGGTAGGGTAAGCCTATACGTGCCTTCGTTATTAAAGTGGCATAACGTTTTGCGTTATTAAAGTGGCAAAGTGGCAAAGTGGCATAACGTTTTACGTTATTAAAGTGGCAAAGTGGCAAAGTGGCATAACGTTTTACGTTATTAAAGTGGCAAAGTGGCATAACGTTTTACGTTATTAAAGTGGCAAAGTGGCAAAGTGGCATAACGTTATACGTTATTAAAATGGCAAGTGGCAAGGTGGTAGGGGTAAATAAGAGGCTAAGTGGTAAGGTAAGCAGGTTATACGTTATTAAAATGGTAAAGTAGCTATTATATAATGCTTGTCGGTACGTGAACGATCTTCGGATATTGCACGTATCGCCAAGGATAGTGATTGTCAAGTGGTTGTTAGTGTGTATGTATTCTATGATGTGACTTGCTTATTATGTAAATACTGTATTGATATAAAGTGTGCTGTAGACAAGTAGAGATAGAGTGTGATAGAAGTGGCAGAGTCTAGTAAGAGTGTTAGTGGCATGACGATAGTACGTGGTAGGGTAAGCCTATACGTGACTTCGTTATTAAAGTGGCATAAGTGGCATAAAGTGGCACCAGTGGCATAAGTGGTTAAGCTGTAGGGGTAATTAAGTGGTTAAACAGTGGTATGTTAGACAGTGGACTATGTGTCTTCGGATACATATATATATTGTATGAAGTGGTTGTATGATAAGTTGCTTGATTAACTAGAACTCACTCAGCGTAGCTGACTTTTAGTATGCACGCAGGTGAGCTGATTATAGAGTTAGCATGAGGATGACACACGGCATGGTTTGAACGGCTGGCATCTGAAGAAAGAAGTAAAGATGTTTTAAATATAAAGTTTATGTGTTATGGTATCAAAGAAAAGATTTAATGTTTTGTAACAAATGATTGATGTTTTATATTCCGTGAAAAGTTTTAATAAACTCTGATTTGAAGAACTGTGTTTATGAGTAAATCCGACGCTAAAGTAGGGTCACCGGGTTCGGGGCCTTACATATATATATATATATATATATGTATATATATATACCTTTAATCACCCATTTAATTCATTTTACACACATTCCGTACACCTCCCAAATACACACTTATGCTCTCTCTCTCTAGTCTCTCTCTAGCCGAAACATAGAAGAAGAACCGATCCCGATCCAAGGTATGATAGTATGATATTGTATGAGCTTAAACCCGTTAGATATAATCACGAAACGGCGAGCCGACACCTTTAAACCGTTTAAGTCACGAGATCCGAGTGGAATCGGGTATAAACCGAACCTATGATGAGCTTAGGGGTCACCCTAGCTTAGATCTGGATCGAACGGGACGAAAAACGGTGAAAAACGAGTTAAAACTCGTTTTTCCGGCGAATCCGCGGTTTTCCGGCGGCGGATCCGGAAAGTTAGGTACGTGGTAAGAGATGTCAGAGAATGTTCTGACATTCCCTGACCTAACCCTAGTTCGCTAACGGAAGGTTAACGAATCTGAGTTGATTTGCTAGCTGATTCGTCTACGGGAGCGTAACGAACTAGCTCTAGTTCGTATCCATTTCGTTAAGGGAAAAAGGTAGCGAATTACCCTTGATTCATTATAGCCAGCTCGTTAGAAGAGATAACGAATTAGATGGACCGATTCGTTACCTGGACTGGTTCGCTATGGACTGATTCGTTACATGAACTGATTCGTTATAAGAACCAGTTCGCTAAGTTAAGCCAGTTCGTTAAGAACAAAGTAACGAATTAAAAGTTTGACAAAATGACATAATGGTCCTGGACTTAGAAAAAGAATGATTTAATTACAAAGAAGCCCTTGAACTTTTAAGTTGCAAATTAATTAGCGATTCAAAATGTTAACGGAAAATGTGATAAGACAGTTAATAGAAATAATTTTTTTCCAAGCCGACCAGGCAGCTCGACCCCAGCCAGGGGCTCTGCCCCTTGGACCCTGCTAGGGGCTGCCTCCCCTAGACCCCGCTGCCAGGGGCGCTGCCCCCGGACCCCTGTTCGTTGAGGGTTATAACTAGACTAGAAACGCGATGTGAGTAGTGATAGTTAATTTGATACGTGTAATTATTATACAGTTAGTCGAGCACAGCTAAGGAAAGGAATAGCAATTAACGGTGAACGTAATCGAGTTCAGGTGAATTTCTAGCCCCACTTCCTTGTTATGTTTTTGGGGCTGTGTGCATACTTGATGTGATAGTTAATACATTTACCTTAAGTGGTAAGTGTATGCCTTGTATGATTTATGTATGATGATTGCTTGACGGTGTGTGAACGATCTTCGGATATTGCATGTGCAGTCAAGTGGTAGTTAAAGGTATGATTGATATGTATGATGTATGAATGATGTATGTATGAATATATATGATGAATGAATAATGTATGTATGATATGTTGATGATACGTGAACGCTCTTCGGATATTGCACGAATTGTCAGGGAAAGTATGTAAATGACAGGTATGTTATAGTAGTATGAATGTAGGGAACCGACCCTAATAGTATCGACGAATGAAGGGAACCGACCCTAATAGTATCGGCGAATGAAGGGAACCGACCCTAATAGTGTCGGCGAATGTAGGGAACCGACCCTAATAATATCGGCGAAGTTAGTAGGGCGAATTGCTCTTTAAAATGTATATGTAAGAATGGAAGTATTACGTAAGTATGAAAGAAAGGTGGAAGTACGAATGTATGTAAGCATGTAAGTAAATATGAAGTATGTACCTTCGGGTGCATATGTCAGTATGTGAATGTATGGTACGTCGTTTGATTAACTAGAACTCACTCAGCGTAGTTGACTTTTAGTATGCACGCAGGTGAGTAGAATGAGGCAACTTGCTTGAGGGGAGGCACATGGCATGAATTTGAAGACACTGGCATCTCAATGAAGTGTTATGTTATGTTATTTTAAAAGACAATGTTTTAAGTTTAAATGATTTGAATGTTCGTTAAAGACAAGAAATTATGGATATGTAATATATTGGTTTGAAGTTTAATATTCCGCGAATGTTTTAATTAACTCTGATATTTAGAACTGTGTTTATGAGTAAACCCAACGTTAAAGTGAGGCACCGGTAACGGGGCCTTACAATTTAAAAATTACAAGACTTACCATAGAACTTGCATTAGGCCTAAGTATAATCTTATAAAACCTTGGACCCATCTGACATGTGAATGATTGTAACAGTCAATTTTGTATTACAGTTTATTTTATCATTCAAACATATCAACAAATAAATACAAACACAATGTCAAAATAATACAAACATTGTTTCATTCTGATTTTATTTATTTTTAAAAGCCCTAATTTTATTTATCAAAATACACATACATAATTTTGCAATCAATTTTGTTATGCAATCTACATAAACATAAAGATAACATATATTAAAACATTAAACTTTAAAGATTATTTTAATTATCACCGTCTTTACTCAATATTTTCACAATTTCACTTAGTTTAACCTAAATTAACAGAATACTTAGTATGTGAAAAGTAACTAACCAAATATTAAAGATCTTAACAACATGATAAGTGATTCTTTGAAATTAGTAGTATATTCTATCGATATGGAAGATGAAAAGTTGTTAATGTAAAGATTTGTGGTTAAAGAAGGTTTTATTGGGATTCAAAGTTATATTGATTATTATATTGTTGATTGTTATTCTTTTATTTTTCATAATACAGTGTAATAGACTTATTATTATTTTTTTTACTTTTTTATAACATTTTTAATCATGCCTATAATTAATAATTCAAAATTTAATATGACGTTTTTGTTAAAAATTTTGTCCAAACATTTTTATTTTTTCATAAAGATTCTCAATTTTTTCTTTGACAATCTTATATACAAAAAAAAATTATTTTTAAACTTGATAGGAAATTTTAAAATTAAGCATATAAATAACATAAATTAAGTTATTATGTATACTTTATCCCCTTCATATTTTAAGTTAAGTATTTTTAAAGAAGTTAATCATACTTATTATCATGTAATTTTGTAAATGATAATATATATGAAACTTTTTTATCACCTGATTCAAAGGTCAAAATGGATTATTCGATACACACATCATGCTCTCTATAACAAGGTGTTTAGAAATTAGTAAATGAAAACTAGAATCTATATCTTTAACACAATATATTTTTAACTGAATTTTATGGTTATGTGTGAAATTGATTTTTATAAATTTTACACATCTCATTATATATTGTTATTAATATATTTAAGAAAAAACATTTTCTCAACCCGTGTAGCACACGGGCATATAAGCTAGTATATATATATATATATATATATATATATATATATATATAATTGGTTGTTAGTGGCTTTCACATGTGTGATTTAGTGAAAAAACCCGATCTTTAATTCAATTTCAACTCAACTTTGACGAAATGTTTTCTTGATAATTTAATTCGAGATGAGGGTAACTTTATTTTACAAACCGGACATTCTATAAATCTCCAAGCAGCTAGTATTGATATTTAGTTTCACACCATCAACCATGACATATTACACATCAACGTTAAGAATTTAAAAAGAAAAGAAATCCTCACGTAATTAAGTATAATCTTCTAACCAAGTAAAAACCTCACATTAGCAAGATTAAAATAGCAATTGAAAATTAAATGTTTTTATTTTTTAAGGAAAAAAGAAGTTTAAGTGATTTAAATAATATATTAACTTGTTAGTTATTCCTTTTGAAAACAATCATGTTATAAAATTGTGTGGCCATAGAACAATCATGAAAGTACATGAATTGCATCCAGTTTTCCGTAACTGAATTTTTTTTTAAATTTCCTTGAAGCTTTTTAAGTTTTCTAGAAAAAAAAAAATAATTAAATAATAATAATAATTGAGCATTTCGGTTAAAGGACGTGGCTTTCTTTTGGCTTTTAGCTTTTTTTTTCTTTTTCCTTTTCAACGGCCATTTGGCTTTTACCTAATGACTAACTACTGTTTGCTATGTCAGTATGTTGTCTTGAAAATAGTTCCTAATGAATGAATAACCTCATACAGAAAGTTGATATTGAAGTTAACAGAGTTAATGGCCATTTTTGTTTATATGATTTGTTACTTTCATCACTTCAGTTTAAAGTTTGAAATATTATTAATTTGGTCTTTATAGTTTTAAATATTAGTCAATTATGTTTCATTCGTCTAACGGCATACAACTATGCCGTTAGTTTAAGGGTATCTTTGTCTTTCTCCTTTTTATTTTGAGTTAATGGTCATTTTAGTTTTTATGGTTTGAAATTTTTGCCACTTCAGTCCAAAGTTTGAAAATTTGTCAATTTGATGTTCAGTTTAATTCATTTTTTTGTCTATAACCCTGAAGAGCATAATTCAAGCTCAAAACCATCGAGCAACCTCTAATACTGGTTGCATTTGATCTGTTGATAACAGTAATCATATCCCCTCGTATTTAGTTTCTAGACATTTCCTAAACTCTCCTCCATAGAGGAATTCAATGGTAAAGTCATCATCATCATCGTACTCAGTATATCCCACCAATAACAATGTTATACGCTCTGCTTGCGGTCAAGGTAATTCTCTGAAATCGAATTGTACAAAAAAAACTAAAAATCGTTTCTTTGATTAATGTATAATAGTTGATTTCGACCCATATTTTCGTTACGATATGTTAATCTCTAAACCCTAACTATTATGTATTCATCAAATAAACAATATTTAGTTTTTTCCGTACAATTGGGCTTCAGGGAATTTCTTTGACCACTTTACCATTAAATTCCACCACGGGGTAGAGTTTAGGAACCATCTATAAACTAAATTGAGAGGAGGGGGTATAATTATTATTGTCGACCGAGTAAATGCAGACCTGTTTTGGACTTGGATTATGCTCTCTAGGTAGGGCTGTAAACGAACCGAACGAACACGAACAAGGCCTTGTTCGTGTTCATTGGTTAAGAAAATAGTGTGTTCAAGAACGGTTCATGAACACTTACCGAACGAGATTTTATGTTCGTGTCCGTTCATTAAGGAAATTAATGTGTTCACGAACGGTTCAAAAAATCGGCAGAGCCTAGAGATTGAGATTGATGTATTCATCAATGTGAATAATGAAAGCCTATAAATGAGTCATATGAACACGAAAAAGGCATGTTCGTGTTTGTTCATTTAACTTTAAAAAAACATGGACACTTAATCAAACAAACATTTATGTTCATGTTCATTTATTTAAAAATAGACATTTGTCTTAGTTTGTTAAAATATAAATGAACATAACTGAAGAAAGATAAACAAACATATATGAACAAATGTAAATGAACAAAAACAAACATAAGCGGACTTAAATGAAAACACTTAAATGAAAATATAAACCTCTAAGCAGATAACCTATCCAAATAATATTTAATTATTTTCTATTAATACATAAGCAAACATAAATAAACAGACATAAACGAACATAAGTGAATGTTCAAGAACATAAATGAACGAACGGAACATGTGTTCATGTTCGTTCGTTTAATTATACGAACACAATTTTTATGTTCATGTCCATTCATTTATCAAATAAATGAACATAAACGAACTTCCCGCAGAATGATTCATGAACAGTTCACCGAACGTTCGGTTCCTTTACAGGCCTATCTCCAGTGTTATATACAAAAAAAAAAAAAAAACTGAATTAAACTGAACATCAAATTGACAAATTTTCAAACTTTGGACTGAAGTGGCAAAAGTATCAAACCACAGGGACGAAAATGACCATTAACTCAAAATAAAAAGGAGAAAGACAAAAATACACTTAAAACTAACGGCATAGTTGGATGTCGTTAGATGGATGAGATGTAATTGGCTAAAATTTAAAACTATGAGGACTAAATTGACAAAATTTCAAACTTTGTACTGAAATGACGAAAATAGCAAACCATGAGGACGAAAATGGCCATTAACTCAAGTTAACATAACAAAATTTTTATTTCATATAAAAAGGCAAAAACTAAAAACGAGGGAAGGATTGAAACAAAGAGGAATGTGGATATAGTTTCCTGTGAGAGTAGATTATGAAAACTCAAAGGAAGTTGGCTCATCAAAACAAGAAATGAATGAAGTTTCTCAAAATAATGTAAAAATGGTTAACATCTATGTAATGTGATTTGAGATACTTAAAGTAAAATATAAATGATTTGAAATAATTTTTAATTCGTTTCAACTTAAACGTTACAGTATTGAAAACATTTGCATATAAAACTAAGCGTCTAACAATACAACATTTACTTTCGGTTGTGACAAGGTGGCCCAACCTCGTTTATTCTAGAGGAGTTGAAATGTGGAGGCAATTTTGGGTGAGGATGGAGATGGCCACAAGTGTGCTCATAGTTGAGGTTGACTCGGAAAACTAAGTTGGTCGGAGAAGATGTGATGAACTGAGAATTCGGGTGAGGATGGTTGGGACATGGTGGCAAGCTTTATCAAAGGTGGAGATGGGGTTAGAGTTGATAATTTGATATTTAAGAACCAAAAGGTGAAATTTCAACGTATCAATTCGTTGTTTAACTCTAGTTCTATTTTTATTGAATAAAAATAACTTAGTAACCAAAACCAAAACCAAAACCAACCAAAACGACGACATATTGTTTTCTCAATGCTTATCATGATTTTAGGGACCATATGTTCTTGGCTAATGAACATGGGTCCCAACTCCTGACAACACCCACTGGATAGGGACTCTACTTCAACCTACCTTCATTTACTTCATATCATATTCATTCATAATTTCATATTCAAAACATTCCCAATCACACAAAATTGTGAAAATTTATTTCATTAAAATAACTGGTTGGTATTATTGAAGATGTTAAATAACAACAAATTCATATGCTACATTGTATAATTAATAATTTCTAATGATGTTTCCATAAATTTGTTATTCATTGTATTAAATAATTTGGCTTTGCTGGCTCATTGTTAGAGCTTAGAACCTACTTCAAAAACCAAATAAGTTGATAAATAAATTTTAAAAAATGAAATATGAAACCTCTCAAATACTTTAACAAAATATATGTTGCTTGAATGGTAAACGAATTTTTGGAAAAGAAACATAAACTTTCTCAGATCTGGTCAAAATGAATACGTAGTCTCTTCATCTGCATTTAAACATAGATGTACTATGATTAATTTTGAAAACCAACTTTTTATAAATTCAATAACCAATTAATATTTGATTTAGTTTAGGCCCATTAAACCCACTTCAATTAGGCTATTTACCCAAGTACCCATATATACTTTGCATACCCATTACCATTAGCCTATTTAAATCACAATTTTACAGAATACCATTAGCCCTTTCCATTTGTTGTTAATTAGAGCTTATGAATTACAAAAAGTTGATCGAGAGCTTTGTTTTCAAAAATATTAACAAAACATAATGATTAGCTTATAAGTATTTAGAGAGTGATTGGTATTCCTTTTTCTTACGTCCTTATAACTTATTTTTAGGATAAGTACTTATTTTTAGGATAAGTTGTAAGTTATAATATTGTAACTTATCAACTTATCTCATCACATATAAAACAATCCAAACACCTTTTTAACATTTTCAATAAGTAATAAGTCATAAGTTGGCTTAAATAAACAATCCTAAACACCCCGTTAAATTAGATCATTATTTAAATCATATATGAGTTAATGAGTTCATAATTTAGTGAGGACCTCATAATCTTTAGTGATTCTTGAGGATGGATTGCCCGATAGCGAAAGATGCTGCACCATCGCACAACCACTGTTACACCACCTTTTTTTTTTTTTTTTGATTTTCTGCTGGTTTTTGTTTTTTTCCTCTACTGACGAGCGCTGGTTATTCTTCTTTTCTGCTACATTTTGGCCATGGTTCATTGGTCTAATAATGCAATTTCGTGTTGGGGGGTTTGTGTTTTAGTGACGATTTTTATTTTTTAGTTTGAGATTGCTGACCATTCATTTTGTCCTCCTTTCTTTGAGCTGGAGAAAATTTGGATATTGGGAGGTTTCTTTAAATGCAGTTATGCAAGGCTAAACATAATTCTCTTCCTTAATAACCACACATCGCCCTGAATTTATATTTCCCTCACTTTTTAATTGACATGTTAGTCCTTGTTATTTTATTTTATAATTTGTTTTGAAATATTAAATAAATATTATAAAGTTTTTATTTTTGTTTTATAGTCTTTTATATATTTTGATTATTGATTTATTATTTTATCTCTTTAAGATCTTATTAAAAGTATATATATATTTTTTTACAGTTTTGTATACTTTCTCTAGCTAGTTTTTATTTTTTTTTAAATGTATTCAAAACAATTTGATTTTTTTTGTTAGGTTTGGATACATGAGATTAATGTTACTTGAGAAAAAAACCAATTTTGTTTATCAAGTTATATGTTATTTAACCCTTTTATTTAAAAAAGCAATATGATTTTTTATAAAAGAATGTACACTCTCTCTTAAAGTAAAAAAAAAAAAAAAAACTCTCCAAAAGGATTAAAACAAGTATAGAAAAAAAAACATATTTTTAAAACAAGAAAAACAACGTTTTTTAAATAAGAAAAAAAACGTTTTTCTACGTAAGAATTTTTTTTTGGATTTTTTTAAATTTTTTTAAATATACATAAAAAGATAAATAAAAAATTTGTTAAATAAAAGATGACATATTGACAAAAGAAAAAAAAATGTTTGAAATGTATTACTGTAAAACATGAGATAGAGTGTGTATAGTAAAAGTGGATGGGAAGAATACATTTAGTAGCACTCATTTTTAATCTTTTTTTATAAATGGTATGCTATTAACGCTTAATTTTTGTGTATAAGAGCAGTGGAAATACCCTCTCACGGGTGTACCGTGAGAAGGGTTTTGGCGCAGTGAGCCGTGAAACACCACCCCCTTCCTCCGTGAAGGGGGCGCGAGCCTCTCTCCGCCATATCTTTCACGGCCAAATTGAAGGGGGCCCACTTGATTTCAAACGGCTATATAGCCGTTGGAGGCTATATAATTTAAAAAAAATTACTTATAAATACTCCACTATTTTATACAAAAAACATACCAAACTCACACCTTTCTCTCTGTTTTTTATAAACTTTCTCAACTTTTTTTAAAAAAATATCATGGATCCCAACATGCCTCGTCTAACTCCGGAGCAATACGCGTTGTGGCTCTCCAACTATTTCGGTCATATTCCGCACCAAACGTCAACACACAACAACGAGGTGTTCCTCAACCACCTCTATTCCAAAACTTCCCAACCCAAACTCAAACCCGGCCAGTCAAATTGGGGGACCCGGATTCGGTTCCGGAAACCCAACCACATGCGGCGGATGATGAAATACCCGAAACCGCCCAACGCAAGAAATCCGTACACCGGAAAAGTCACAAGAAGCAAACGCCGATGACCGAGGCGGCTCGTTCGATTCAAAAGTGGTCGGTGCAGGAAGAGCTTGCTTTGGCCCAGGCGTGGGTTGACGTCTCCGAGCATCCGATCGTTAGTATTTATTTTAAATAGTTTTAAAATGTTTATATGTGTATTTTTTTTTAAAATGTTTATTTTTGTTATTTTCTTTCTTATTTATTGGTAATGAACAAACTATCGATGATTTGTGGGATTGGGTCGAGGTGAAGTTTTTTGAAGCTATGGGAAAGGGTCCCGACTACGGAAGGAGGGATCAAATCACGGGGAAATGGACTCACATCAACAAGAAGGTGAACAAGTACATCGGCGTGTACGAGGAGTGTGCCAGAAACACAAAAAGTGGCACGAACGACGTCGATCTTCATAAGAAAGTGGCCGCTCGCTACCAAGACGATGGCCACATCGGAAATATCCCTGTGGAGTTATGGGAGGTTTTGACCACCTCTCCGAAGTGGCAGCAACTACGATTAAACGAGAGGGCGTCGGGGTCAAACAAACGATCCTCGGCCGACGCCGACATTGACGCCAGTCCCGGCGCATCCGACGGAAGGTCTAGGACTCATGTAAACCTAGACGACTTGGCCGACGAGGACCCCATTCAGCGTCCGATTGGAAGGAAGAAAGCAAAATCGATTGCTTCGGGGTCTGCGTCGGGGTCCGCTTCCGGAGCCGAGGAAGTCGGTAAACTAATGGTTGAACTGTTCAACCTTAGGGAGGAAGAGAGGGAGAGGCGGAGGATCGAGAAGGAGGAGATGGAGATCATGGCTGTCGACCTTGACACGTTAACGGGCTTCAAAAGGAGGTGGTACGAGAAAAAACAAAAGGAGATAGCCGAGAAAAACGAGTGGGTTTATGAGTTTTTTTTAATAAGTAATGTAGGTTTTTTTTTTAATTTAATGTAGCTCTTTTATTTAATTTAATGTGTTATTTCAAAAAATTTAAATCTATTAAAATATTAAAAAAATTAATATAATAATGGTTTCACCCCCTGTTTTTCCAGTGAAAATGTGGATGTGAAATGGGTATGTAAAAGCTGATGTGGCGCAGACATGACAGAGAGATAAGGTTTCACTAACTTGTTTCATCCCACCCATTTCCATTGCTCTAAAAAAATAAAAGGCAATCAATTGGATATTTCACCTTTTCATGAGTTTACAACTTGTTATTTACAACCATTAAAAGTACGATGAGTAATAATATAGAAAAGTTAGTTTTGAGCCTTAGGAGAAATTGAAGAATTTAAATTCATGCTTTTTTTTTTTAATTTTTTGGTTTTCTTAAAAAGATAAAGGAATTTTTTAATTCTTTTCTCTTTTTTGAAATGATATTTACCTCTTATATTTCTAAACACGATTGTTTTATTTGGTTATTTGAATATGTTTAAATATTCATATTCATGTTGAATTCTTATTATCATTTATGAGATATAAATTTATGTTTTTTTAATTATCTCTTGGCTTTCTTAAAATTTAGTTTCGAATTGCATCTCACCGATCATGAAGAAGTTGAATCCATAGACTAGACAAAGATAATTATGATGTAGTGATGAGTTTAGAAAAAGAAAGCTGATGTATTCACATGTGAACACCTAAAGACAGATGATTATTCGGCATACACAATCTCATTGTCTCCTGGGTTTTTATGTGATTGTTGGAATTAGACGATTTCTTCGTATCTAAACACTTATCGTCTATTCCTAGTGGACTCACTTCATTTTGAAACGAAACACGTTTCCACAAAAGTTGACGCCTTAAAAGACATATTCAAGACATAAATATCATTTGATCGAGGGGATCGCATGACAACCATCACCTTGGGAATGACGTATCCCGGTTTTAAAATCAGACATTCTCTATTAGTAAATATGGTTGTGTACTTTTTGTCACAGATTTACGACACACTCAATAAATTATGATCAACTTTGTCACAGTAATTAACTTTCTCAAACGTAATGTGACCATTTGAAACTTCACCTTCTTGTGTTATCATACCCCCAGAATTCCCAGCAAAAGCCACATAACCCCCTAGAATATTTCTCACATTTGTTAAGAGGTTGAGATTTCCAGTATTATGACGAGAACATCCACTATCCATTATCCAGTTTTCACCAGACACGGTCTTGGATGTACCCCAAACACAAATGAAAATGATTAGTTCAAAAATACAGCCCAGGCCTCGATCTTGGGCACCTTTTTAGTTTCTCTTGGAAGATTTACTTTAACAGAATTCAACTGTTGTTCAGCAAATTGAGAATAAGTTACAGGCCTCTTAGACTTTCGTCTTAAATAGGCAGCTTGAACGACATTTGAATTCACGTACTTGCAGAGTGGCTCAGTTGGAAAAAATTTTGGTTTTACTTGACCATATGTTTCGTTCACATGAATTACCTTACGTGGGTTCACATTTGAAAACATGATGTGAGTGTCATCATCACACAACAAAGGTCGTTTCAGAATCTCTTTTATCACAGGAACCGGTTTCGATTGGTCCTTGACAAACGGATGAAGATTCTGAGATTTCTTCTGTCCACGGTTTCTCATCACATGACCTTGTTGTCCACACAGAAAAAAACTTCTCATGTCCACACGATCACGTTGATATTTGGCAAAAACAGATGTCATAGAAGGTTGATGACTCACATTCTTAGTAAAACTCTTAGCCAAACCATCAGACGACACAGATTTCTTCTTCATATAGAAATTGAGATTAGAACAGTTGGAAAAACTTTTCAATGTGTTAGTTCCAGTTGATTTCACTAAATGAACCCTTTTAGCCGGTTTTAACAATTGCTTAGCTTTAATCAATGGGTCTGATGTGTTTGATGTTTTGGCACAAGCATATTGACGTTCAAGATCTTGTATCTTGTAAGTTTCATTGTGAAAGACACTTTCGATTAATTCTTGTTTGATAATGCTAATAGGAATGTCTTTCTCAGTGAACATCGTGTCTATTCCTTATAACTGAAATACATGACCAGTTGATGACTTAGAAACTGTAGGATTGATAAAATGCATCAAATCCTCATCAGAAACTTTGGGTTTTTATGATTTCTTAGCCTTCACCGGTTTAACCTTAACTTGTTCTTCCTTTTTCACTTGAGTTGTATGTGAACCTTACACAGCCTCCTCAAATTCATGAGGTTCACATAAAATGTGATTAGAACTTGGAATGTTATGGTTTTTGTGTATAACCTCAGGTTCAAACACATCCTCAATGATCACCTTCTCAACATTTTCTACAAATACTTTATTGCTTTCGACATGATATTTTTGAGTTGGTGGTTGGGTATTGACATTTTCAGATTTAACTTGTTTAGATTTGTCAGAAACATCGGGTTCTTTAACAAGCACTTCTTCTTCTTTCCTAGCAAAAGGATTTGCTCTATAATCATTTTGAAATGGTGATGGTATTTCAACAAAACCTATACCCTTTTTCGAATCTTTTTGTTTACCAGATAATTCTATTATTTCATTTAGCAAAAAGGAAGAGTTTCTAAACTTGCCCAACTTATTCTTCAATTCAAGAACCTCGTTCTCAAGCTTGGTTATCTTCGAACGATGTTTCAAAATTTCTTGAAACTTTTGATCGTTGATAGTCATTTTAACAGATGAATCAGCTTTGAGATCATGATTACTTGTCGAAAATGCTTCAATTTTCTCCCTAGATCTCATTTGAGAATCTAAATATTGTCGATAAGTATCATTTAGTGAAGCAATTTCTCTCACTAAACAATCATTGTGATTTTTCAAAGACTCTAACTTAGGTTTGTTTTTCTCACATTCAACACAAGCCATTTTAGCAGACACATTAGTAGAGATAGGAACAGAAGAAATTGAAGCTTAAAAATGATGATGAAGATCCAGATGCGTCGGGTACTGGAGGAAGTGAACCTATTCAAACTCACGGCTCGTCTTCCGGTGCTGGTACAAGTGCAGTTGGTGATTCGGGAAAACAGATAATTGCTTATCATGATTCTACAGCTGCTACACCCATTGAGATGATCAAGGCTGATACTGTCAATTTTGTTGATAGTGCGGGGGTGGTTAGAAGCATTGTTAATGCAGATGAAATTGTTGTGGGACAGTTTGTTGAGAAATCCCTAACCCGAGAGCAGATTTCTATTCTGCTTGGTCTGAATGATGATGAGTTAACCGTGTTAGAGGATGAAAATGATGTGGAGGTTGAGAACGATGAAGAGATCTTAAATGATCCAAATATTCAGATGAATACTAAGTTTATTTATGAGGACGAGGAGGTGGAGATTAAGGATGTAACGGCTGAGGAGTATCCTGATTTATTTCAACACTCTAACGTTGATCAGGGTGCTCCGGTATTTACAGAAGAAAACATTAAAGCAGCCGAAGACCATCTGGATAAGGTATCAAAGGGCAAGAACGTTGTTGATACAAGATTCAATTCAAAGCCCGATCCGTCTGTTGCTGGCATTCAGAGATGGTTTGCTTGTCGGGACAATAAAGCTCGTAAGATTATTGATGCATTCTGATATGTGGATCAAGAGCTGAAAGTTGAAGCTGTCGCTCATGCTCAAACTAATCAGATGACATCCTTTAAGCCGTATTTAAAGTGCATGGTGACATTATTTCATGGCTTTATGATTTGATTTAAAGGTCTGTATTATCAAATGGGAGAACGACATTCAGTATTATGAGAAGATTATTGACGTTCTTTCATTACCGCGTTGGGACGTTCGGACCCTCGCGTGTTGACCGTTTATTAACCGTGGCGGGAATCACCAAACAAGTTGGTTTCACCAACATTTGCTGTTTGAGGTGAACCACGGGTTCAAATTCTTTAAGCCGTAGGTTCCAACTCGCAAACGTATCGATGAAATTGATCCAAGGACAGGTTGGAGGAAGTTGGTACTTAAGGTAAAGCCGCCAAGAACTATGAAGCATGTACCGGTGAAGATGCTGAACCAACATATGTATTTATCTTTAAACAGCTGGTATTACGACAACCGAACTGGTGAGGCCGTTATTGTGTTGGGTAAAGGCTTAAATACCGAGCTGATAAAGATCATTGATCCGATGTGGCTAGTTAACTTGACAGAGACCGACAATGACGTGTTATTCAAGAATAAGATATTGATAGAGCGTCGTGAAGACTATGATCGAACAATGCCTTTTCAACCCGTTGTTCGTGTGTGTCATGAACATGGTATTCACAGCTGCAGAGATTGGCAGACAAGACGCTTCAAGTAAATTAAATACAAAGATCTCAAGACGAGGGGGTGTCTGTTAGTACACGGTTTTGCGTCTCGAGTCTTTGTAATTATCGTTTTGTATTTATCATTTAATTTAATGTAAAAGATATTATTAATTAAGCTAGTTCGTTAGAGGGTCAGTCTAGTTCGTTAACGATGCTTAACGAACTAGACCATAAGTTAAGTTATATCCTAATTCGTTAAGGATGTCTAACGAATCAGGGGGTGTTTCGTTATGTTTGTTTATTTAATATATTGTAACGAAGTGGGAGGCTAGTTCGATACGGAATGTGTAACGAACTAGACCTATCTTCCTATATATAGAGGTTCATCCGCTGGTTAATTTAAGTTTGAGATTTAACGTATTGAACCTCTGCCCAAGTTTCCTCTCGATCCAAACTCCATTCTCTTAATATATTCCATCTAATATATACTATATACACCTAATACAACTAATAATATATACATATAACGTATAAGAGCAATAATGAACTAGATACGTTTATCGTTAATTAAATCCTTAGGTCTGAGATCTAATAAGGGTTTCACAAGAAGGACTAGAAGTTGATAGGGCAAAAATTGAAACCATATCCAAATTTCCGACACCAACTTCAGTCAAAGCCATTACCAAACTTTGGAAAAAAGAGTTTTCCAAAATTGCTAGACCTATGACCAAACTTCAGAAAAAAGACACACCATTCGTCTTCTCTAAAGAATGTGTTGAGTCATTAAACACATTAAAAGACAAACTTGTCAACGCACCAATCATGACTACACACGATTGGACCCTTCCATTCAAAATCATGTGCGATGCAAGTGAATTTACAGTTGGAGCCATACTCGGACAACGCCAAGAGAAACACTTTCACCCAATTTACTATGCTAGTAAAACTCTTAATGATGCATAAGAAAATTACACCACAACAGAAAAAGAGTTATTAGGAGTAGTTTTTGCCTTTGAAAAATTTAGGTCTTACCCAGTTCTTTCCAAAACCATAGTTTACACCGACCATGCCGCCATACGATACCTCTTCAACAAGCAGGATGCAAAACCCAGACTTATTCGATGGATTTTACTACTCCAAGAGTTCGACATAGATTTCAAGGATATGAAAGGAGCAGAGAATGTAGCCGCAGACCATCTTTCACGCTTAGAATTCCCAGCTTCAGAAGAACATCACGAAGATATTATCAATGATAATTTTCCACATGAAGTTCTCATGCATATCCAAGCAGTCATGCAAGAGGAAGATGAAAGTCCTTGGTTTGCCAATTTTGCAAACTATTTGGCTTGTAGAATCCTAAGAAAAGGACTAACTCATCAACAACGGAAGAAATTATTCTCCGACCTTAAATTCTGTTTTTGGGAAGATCCATACTTGTTTAGGATAGGAGCTGATCAGGTTGTTCGTAGGTGTGTATCAGGAAAGGAAGCTTTAGATATCCTCAAACACTGCCATGAAGGACCTACGGGTGGGCACCACAATACCGCCACTACGGTCAGAAAATTGTTTGATACAGGATTTTTCTGGCTACCATATATAAAGACACACAAATGATGCTCGAGTGGTTGTACATTTTCTGAAAATGTTATTTTCACGCTTCGGTACTCCGAAAGCCCTAATTAGTGACAGAGATACTCACTTCTGTAACGCACTAATGGACAAAGTCTTAGAAAAATATGAAGTTTACCATCGATTGGCAACACCATATCACCCTAAAAAATGTGGGAAAGTAGAAGTCTAGAATCGAGGAATTAAGAGTTTCCTTGAAAGAACTATAGGAATGAATCGCAAAAATTTGGTAGAAAAGTTAGATGACGCTTTGTGGGCTCTTAGGACAGCCTACAAAACCCCCATATGAACAACACCTTTCAAACTCGTTTATGGGAAAGCATGTCATCTACCCGTAGAACTAAAACATAAAGCTTATTGGGCTCTCAGGGAACTGAATTTTGATCTAAAGTTCGCCGGTAAAAACCAGGAAGATCAGATTCATGAGCTAGAGGAACTAAGGACACTTGCCTATGAAAAATCCTAGTCTTACAAAAAAAAACTAAACGTTTACACGACTCACATTTTGAAAGGAAACAAAAAGTTTCAAATTAGCGATCGAGTGTTGTTATACAACACGCGTCTACGTCTTCTCCCGGGAAATCTTAAATCCCGCTGGATAGGTCCATACGTAGTCGAATCAGTTTTTGACTATGGGACAGTTGAGATCTCAAATTCTAATGGCCACAAATTCAAAGTCAATGGACATCGATTAAACCCATACATCGATGGTCCATTCAAAGAAGTTTTAGAGGTAGTAATCCTCCGCCCAAACCAATACAGATACCAAAAGAAAGGTCTGGTCAAGACCTTCGTTAAACTAGGCCTTGTAAATATGTTCCGTTGTTTTCCTAAAAAAATTAATTATCTGAAACACGGGGGCGTGCTCCTAGAAGCACGGTCCCGTGCCACAAAGTGCAGGTCGGAATCTTCGCTGCAAAAATCTCAGTCGACTGGTTTGTAACAGAATTGTAAGACCAAAAGCACGGGGTCGTGCTTCTACAAGCACGGGGTCGTGCCTGAAAACTGGTTGGTTAAAAAAGGCACCCTTTTCCAATGCATTTCTTGCACCAACCCAAATACAAACACTCTCACAACATTCCTACTATGATGAACGAAGAAATCCCCATTCCTCGCCAACCGAGGAACAAAACCCGACACGTATCTAAAACCGAGCTTTTGATGAAGTTGCAAGAACTTGTCAAAGAACTCACCGAAATGAATCTCTTTCCGGAGATGCGTCTCATTCAACTAATTGAATCGGTAGAAAGTATGAAAATGGAGCTTCGAGACATCAACGAACAACTTCAGTTTCAAGTTCTCTGCTTCACGTACTTTCCCCCGCCAGGACCATTCGACGGAGGGGAACCCTTCGGTGGGATATAGAGACTTTAGTTTTATGTTTTCTTGTGCAAACAAGTGCACTAGGCACAATGTTTTAGGACCCTAGGGCTTAACCCGATTAAATTTACGTTTTTAGGAAAACCGAGGTTATCCCGTAATTGTTTTAGGACTTTTAATTTTAATGAAAAGTAATTTTTAGGATGATCACACTGTTAAAATAACATGCTAAACATCATTCTAAAAATTCTGGCTCTCGCGTTTGGCTGAAACATCAAAGAAAATTTCAGTGACAAAAATCATGGGTTTGTGCTTCTTAAAGCACGGGGTCGTGGTCACCCTAGAATCTTCAGCTTGATAAGCGCTGACTCCGTACAATTCTTGGAATCAGAAACATTTATTCCCCTAGAAGCACGGGGCCGTGCTCCAAGAAGCACGGAGTCGTGCTCGACGTTACAGTCTCTTTATAATGCATGCAAAACTCATTATTCCATTCATACCAAACAAGAATTTACTGAAATGGAAAGTAAGAAAATGTAATGGAAACCAGTGAGAAGGGGCAAGCATGGTGATTTTTCCTCAAACCTTGAGGAAGAAATCAGTTGGCTCCAATGCATTGTGAGAGATCAAGTCAAGAGCAACATCCAAACCGAAGTTCGCTTAATCGAGCTAACCAACAAAGTCGAACTACCCCGGTTTGAGAATTTCCACATTATGGATAGCCACAACAAAGATGTGGATTTCAAGCTCAATTATCTTAACCGGGAGATCGCGAAGCTCGATAAAAAGCTTTCCGAAATCCTGGAAGCTAAACGAGCCCAACCACATATTCAAGACTTGTTCGGGAATGGCGGTCGTTAGAAGTTCGTACTTTGTCTTGCTAGGGGTGACTCTTGCTAGTTTTATGTTTCGTGATTCAGGATTGTTGTTTTAATTTTTTTACAATAATGTTTAATTACGTTTTATGTTTAATGAAGATTAGGACTTTTAAAATTATGTCTTAACTTTAGTCCTTAAAGAAAATTAGTTAAAAAACGAACCAGCTCGACAAATAAACGCAAACAAATAGAGAAACTGACTACTACCTGCAGCACGGTACCGTGCTTCAAAAAGCATAGAGCCATGCTTCTATCTAAAGTGCAGTTACATATTTTTCAAATAAAATAACATTTTTCATTCACTTAACCCTAAAACCTTCGTTCTAACACCAAAAACCAACGCCCTTTCACCAATTTCTCAAATCTTTGCCTAAAATCTTCGATTTCCAACCAAAGGTATGTTCATTTAACAAATATAATGTTCAAATTCATCATTCTAGGTCTAAATCAAACCCCAAATCTCACCAATTGATGAAATTGGGTACAAACCCGGAAATTAGATGGGTTAATTGTTTAGATCTAGGGCAGTAAGTTGTTAGATATATTTACACTTGTGTTTTGTTAAGAAAAACCATTTGGGTTCAGATCTTGGATGATTTGCTTAAAACTTAAACCCGAATGAAATGATAAAACCGGTTGAAATCGCATGTTCGGGTCTTGATTATGATAGAATTAGGATTAAAAACACGGGTTGTGCTTTACAAAACATGACCCGTGGTCACCCTAGGGTCAACAAAAAGTCAAAATCAGGAATTAGTTTACACTGTCAAGAACCCGCAACATGGTGTCGTGCTTCTAGAACCACGGTACTGTGCTTGACATAAACATGGGGTCGTGCTTTAAAAAGCACGGCACCGTGGTGTTAACATACTGTCCCAAGTTTTTAGCCAATTTTTGATAAGAAATCAATTAATCTAAATATAAATTGCAGATGGATGAATACGGTGATGATGAACACACTTTCTTGTTCCTCCCTGAACAAACCGACAGAGACAGATGGGCCAGGCAACGAATGGGCTACCTTAACAACCTCCGCCCAGAAGCCCAGTACTATGATTGCAAGGACACACTAAAGAAAGTGAATCAATGGGAGCGGTACAAAAAGTTCATGAAAGGACCGTGGGCGCGTGTGTAGAATCAAAAGGGAAAGGTAGTGACCGAATTGACCAAGGAGTTTTTAGCCACGTTTTCTTTTAAGAAAAAGAATTTGACTATGTGGGATGAGGAAGCTGTATAGTTTAGGTGTGGGGGAGAGTAGTACATGATATCGATGACCCAGTTGGGGATCGATTTGGGGATTTACACGAGTGATGAAACTGACAGTCCCATCTGGTTTGAATCCATGATTACATTTACGGATGAGAATGAGGACGAGTCAGCAGAAGCAGGAGATACAAGGAAAGAAGCATGGGAACTACTGAGTTTTGGGGATGAAGCCTACTGTGCCAACAGCTCAAAGAACACTGCCATACGTGACCCACTGATGAGATACATTCACAGACTGTTGAGCCACACAGTAACAGCACGTGGTCACAATGAGGGAGTCGTGAATCTAAGGGATTTACGGGCCCTATATTGCATTAAGAATGAAATGGCTTGCAACATCACTTATTTGTTTTGTCATCTTTTCAAAACATATGCAAATGCAAAAATCCTGAATACCCCGATTTTTTGCAGTGCATGGATTTACAAGCTTTACAAAGCTTACCATGAGGACACAGAAGGAACCCGAAGCTCGAACCCGATCACACTCAACCTCGGTTATTGTCTCACGATGCCCGGAAATGTGGAGGTTTCACGATGCCCTTAACCAGATTTGGGATCCTGAAGACCCAGCTTAGATGATGATCCAGGACATACACGAGAAGAGAGTGGGATCACCACCCCGACTAACCCGTCACCGCACATACTACCAGCAGGAAGGCCCATCTTCATCAGGGGTCGGCCCTAGCTCATGATACGATAGTCGATATTCATTTGAGGGCCTATATGGGCTCATTGACCAATTCCAAGCTAACACTACCGCCTCGTTTGACAGGTTAACAGGTTAGATTGTGGACTCATATGCACAAAGAGCCACAGAATATGCATAAACGAGGCAAGATATTAACAGGCTCAGTGATTGCATGATAGGCAGTGGGGACCTTTCGACCCAGATAACTGACGAGTGGCGGCGATGGCAGGTCTGACATGGGTATGGGTTCAGGTGGTAGTATTTTTAAGACATTATTATTATCATGTTTGTTTGAACAATTTACTTTCTATCGTTTGTTTGTTTGGTTGGTTGGATACTTTTTATGGCCGTGGGTGCCAAGACATTTTAGTGGGTACTTATTTAGCCCGTGTGGGCAAGGTATGGATGATTCCATACCCAATTTTAGTAGAATTATGCTTGATTGTTTATGGTTGTTTGCAGTTTTGTATTATACAGGTACAAAACAGGAAAACGGACGAAAAACATGGAACGCTCTGTCGAAATTTCGTTAACCCGTAGGGAAGTACCACTCCATTTTACTCTCCATACTTCATTCGAATTTTAATTTTTTTATGGATCTTTTCAAATTGAGGATAATGTGATATTCAAGTGTAGGGAGGGGAATTACTTGACCAACTACTTGCTCAACAAATTATAAAATTCTCTAGAAACAAAAATTTTGTAGCAAACAAAAGACCGTTTATCATAATTAAACCAAAAGAAAGTCTAGGAATTTTTTTTGCAAATAACCAAACTAAGTTCAATTATAACCAAAAAAGTGAAAAAGTAAAAAGAAGTTTTGTAATATTGAGAATAAATTTATGCAAAATATGGCGTTTATACCCAATTCTTCCGTTACTGTGAGAAAACTCATTCCATATAAATATTTTTTTCGGAAGCATTGAGTGAGTTATATATTTCGTGTGAATTAGAACTTGTCACAATTAGTCATTTCAAGACCGCACGAAGCGTTATAAACGGAAGAAGGTAATATCACTACAAACCCCTCAAACCATTCTCCAAAATACAAAACCCTCAACCAAAAGCTTACCACTTTATCCCCCACAAACCGGTAAAATACAACACTGGTCTTTTACCGGTAGACCCTAAACAACTGGAAATGCATTCTTTCGATTTCAATTTCTTTTGCTACATACATTTCACAAAACCTTGGTTGCCTCCAGAAATTAGGGAGAGATTTTTTCTCTTTAGCAATGAGGTGAGGAAAAAGTGGCACCAAAATGAACAAAGGCCACCATTTTGTGGAGTTTCCAAAAACGCAATGAAAAAAAGAGCAAAAAGATATGAACGATGCTTAGGATGCGGAAACTGGTCCCACGAAGGAAGATGTAGCAAAAGTCAAACTCGGTCTCAACATGAATATCACGAACTAATGAGGATGGGGGCTATTAGGCTAAAAGCCGAACGATCCATTAGAGTTGGTAGTTATGATCAAAGAAAGATTGAGGAAGAACTATTTCATATCTTCGACAAAACTGGTCTTGACGATCTGACCTTAAAAGAGTCACTAGGATTATGAAAAAAATCACAAATGGGAGAAAAGAAGCTGACCATTGAAGACACCTTAAGATTCCCGACAGTTAGCAAAAGTTGTATTTACCATCCTCATTAACCTAAACCTTTGAATTAACATTCTCAATGCCTAAACCCTTGAACCACCACATACCAAACCTCTACAAAACCAACCCCTATTACCTTTTGATCTATGCAACCCTTCACAAAGGTGGAGATTTGGACTTGTTACAAGCTTATTTTCACAGGTCACATTTTGGCAAAGAGTGTTCACATACATACATCACAAGTATGATCAGATATATAAAACCGAGTGTGAGTGAACATTGTGAGAACGTGACGTTTTGCATAAACAAAAACTCATAAAAACAAACAACCTTTTTATATATCATTACATATATTCCTATGATTTAAGGTTGGTTATTTTGTTCCCATTTTCTTGGAACTCTTTTGGGGATATTTGAAGCTATGGTCCTAACTTGCTATTTTCAAAGAATATTTATGAGTAGCTTGCTTGAGGATAAGCAAAGGTTCAAGTGTGGGGATGTTTGATGTGCATAAAATTATACATCTTTTTAGCATCAAATAACCTTTAAAAACTGCAACTTCTATCAAATAATATAGCTTAGAAGGCTACTTATCATATTAAAATGCAATTTCAAATACAACCAAGCCTTAAACGAAGAAACAAGTGAAAAGACAAAGAAAAATGAAAGAAAGCTCACAAGCACGAGGCCATGCCTCAAGGACCACCCCCCCCCCCCCCATGCTGCTTCTGAACCCAAGAAAAGACAAAATTCTACAAGAAAAGACAAATACTGGAGAAAGAAGCACGGGGTCGTGCTTATGTCACCATGGGGCCAAGGTCACCTTCTAAATAAGACAAAAAGAATTAGCACATGTCAATAAAAAGCTCGGGGACGTGCCTAAGGAAGCATGGGGTCGTCGTGTGTCATTATGTACGATCTGACAGCATTTAATGCAACTGGACACGGGGTCGTGCCTCTCTCTAGAGACAACCTATAAATAGAGGCTCGTGTTGCATTAACCAAGTGTGCTAGAAGAAGATCTCTACACGGGTTTCTCTTATAAAAATACCCATATTACACTCAAATTGAAGATCTTGTAAGAGTTTGAAGGCTTGGAGGTTACCATCATCATCAACATCATCATAATCCATCATCATCATTAAGAATGGAGATTCATCCACATTTTGGTTAGATTTTCTAGTTTAATCTTGTGTTTGTTATCATCATCTCTTTTAATGTTCATAACAATGCTCATTATGAGCTAAACTCCAGTTACCATATAAAATCTATGAAAAAGCTTTGTTTTACATTAATAATGTGATTTAGTTTAGTAAAGTACATGGCTATCTTGCAATTATCTTTTGATGAGAAATGTTTCACCATCTTAATTCAACAATTCAAAGTTGGTGATTGACAATTATATTGACAATCATTCATTATCGATTCATGTTCTTGAAAGATAGAAATACTTTGATAATTTATCAAAACATAGAACCTTATATTGTACTTAAAAATGATGAGATATAAGTTATGATCTATTTCTCTAGTTTTGGTAATTCTAGAATAACATTGTTCACACGATATCTTAGGTTATCATGCTAGTTAAAGAAATCATATGTTAAAGGAATGTGTAATTATAACCTACTTAAATCAACCAAGGGGAGGTTGTGTGACTAAACTATAACCACCCAAAGTTGTTAGAATTGGTAATCGAGAAATCAAAGTCAATTCTAATCTTTCTACTTTACTAAACTACTTGCCAACTCAAACTGACATTCTCGTGGTAGCATGACATTAGGAAATGGTTGACTTTAAAATGTGCATGTTACTTTCTTTTATGTCATAGGATATGCTCACTTAGAAATGAGGGGTTATTTTATCATATATTATTACGGCAAGTTTATCATGAGTTTATTTAATAATCATTAAGGAACAATGGAGTGGATTCTTGATCTTAGATGGTAAACTTCATATAATTGAACTACTTGTTTAGAATTTCTCTTCTTGTCACCTATATATTATATATAAGTATTTATATTTTTTAAAAAGTTCAAAAATCAACCCAAACTGATTAAAACTCTCCGATTACATAAAAATGAAGATTCATTATTAGAAACCTTTGTGTCCACGGATCGACACTTGGTTCTTACCAATACTATCCTACATATACGATAGGTACTATAGGATTATGAGCGACGCACCACAAAGGAGGACAGTTGCAGACCGGGCCCGTCCGGTCGATGTGAGTGCAAGATCCAGCATTGCTCCGCCATCCATCGCAGTTAACACGAATTGGCAGATTCCATCGAACATTCTGTACACCATTTCTCATTCTGCTCAATTTCACGGGTTGCTCCAAGAAAACTCGCATTCTCATCTCACTCGCATTACACGTATTTGCGACACTTTCCATCTCACTGTCGTATCCGAAGACGCTATCAAACTCCGTGTTTTACCGTTCTCACTCGTTGATCATGCGAGTATGTGGTTTTGTCCCTCCCACAGGGCTCCATATCTACTTGGGCCGCCATGCAGACGTAGTTTCTTGAGAAATACGATCCTCCGGCTAATATCCAACATCTTCACACTTCTTCACATCCTACCAACATCCAATGTCCACCACCACCACCACCCACCGGGCGCCACCACCCACCACCACCACCGTCCGCCACCACCACCACCACCCACCACCTACCGTCAGACGCCACCACCACCACCCACCGTCTGACGCCACCACCACCACCACCACCCACCGTCAACCACCCACCATCACCCACCTTCGGCCACCACCACCATCAACCACTCACCACCACCACCGCCAGCCATAACCACCGTCCACCACCACAATCCACCACCCACCACCACCTTCCATCGGCCACCATCACTGTCCACTACCACCGTCCACCACCCACCACAACCATCCATCACCACTGTTCACCGCTACCACAATCGTCAACCACCACCCACTTCCATAGTTTGTACACCACCACCCACTTCCATAGTCCGTACACCACTACCAATTATTTTAGCAGTCTACAAAAGTTAAATGACTTCTATCTATTGTGATATATATGATAGGTTACTAATTTTCAGCTTATGCAGGCGATATCCAGTTTATAAAACAAACAGTATTATATTTTCAGATTGCAGACCTTCAGACCACATCTTCAGTTGTAGACATGAAATCATATGAAATCAGATTGCAGACAGTTTTTGTCTTCAAAAACAAACAGCACCTAAGTTATGCCAGATCTGTAGAGGAAGGCATGATACTGTTCAGTGTCCTATAGGTTTCCAGGAGGAGGTGGTATACTTTGTTAGTAATCCGAACCGATATCAAAACTCTTTCAATTCTTATAATTCGGGGTGGAGAGGTAATCAAAATTCCAACTGGAGGATTGGAAATCAGTCCGGCTTCCAGCAGCGTCAGAGTCTATTCCAGGATTCCGGTGAGGGAGCGAGTAGCGGAGAGAAGAAGCCCACTTTAGAGGAGATGATGCCACAGCAGACGCAGATGTTGTCACAGCTTATGACTCGAGAGGATTCTCGTTACAAAGAGAGCGAGTCATTCAAAGTATACCGAGCACGGGTCATAGCGGAGAGAAGAAGCCCACTTTCAGGATCACGAGTCAATTATGGCGACAGATGGGAGAAATAGCAAGTTGTATGACTGAGAGGTCGCCAGGAACACTTCCAAGCAATACCGACTGAGAGGACGAGGAGATTCAGTTGGAGTTTCCGCCGGCCAAGGTGCATCAGAAGCGCAGCCCAGGAAGTACAGTACAGGCCGAGAACCAGCACTTACTCAGCACACCAGCAAGAGTCTATAAACCTAGAGTTCCATATCCCGGGAGACTCCGCAGCAATAGAGACAAGAAGCATAACTCCAAATTTCTTGATCTTTTGAAGCAGCTTCACCTTAACATACCGTTCCTTAAGGCACTCACTCAAATGCCGAAATATGCAAAGTTCATTAAGGATATTCTTTTGAATAAGGAGAAGTTAGCTGAGGTCTCTTCCATCCCATTGAGTGCTAGTTGCTCTGAAATCTTGCAGAAAAAGTTACCAGAGAAGATGTCTGATCCTGTGAGTTTAAGGATTCCCTGCATCTTGATTGATGATACGGTAGTTTATATGCTGGCGGATGTTGGTGCCAGTATTAACCTCATGTCGTATTTCGTGTATCGCAAGTTGGGCTTAGGCAAACCACGTCCTACCCGGATGAGTATCCAACTTGCTGATCGTTCTGAGAAATACTCCCGAGGGGTGGTCGAGAACACGCTGGTTCATGTCGACAAGTTCATCTTCCCAGTGGACTTTGTCATCTAGGACATGAATGATGATGATAGTGTCCACCTTATCTTAGGCCGACCATTTCTTGCCACTGCATAGGCGTTGATCGACGTCTGTGAGGGTAAGTTGATTTTGAGAGTTGGGGATATAGTCACTGAAACACCCCAAGTCTGCTGATGCCACCTTATACTTCATCGATACCATCATGGAACAAGTTGGGGTGTTTTTTAGCGAGATATGTGGAGGATCTACCTCCGACACCCAGATTCTCGATAGGGAGATTCCGGAGATTGAGATGGTTGCCATGACCGATCAGTCCTTGGATGGCGACACTGAGCCACATGGCCTTGAATATGGGGTGTCTGCTGAGATCGTACGAGATGATCCTATGGATCAACCTTCTGTCGAGAGTCCTCCTTCTTCCTTAGAGCTTAAGGATTTTCCAGCCCATCTGGAGTATGCGTTTTTAGATAAAGAGAGGAAGCTTCTGGTTATTATTGCATCTGCTTTGAAGGAGGTTGAGAATGAGAAGTTGTTGAAGGTACTACGAGAGCACAAAGAGGTAATTGCATGGAAGATTATCAACATTAAGGGTATCAATCCTTTGTTTTTGCACTCATAAAATCCTCATGGAGGATAAATTCAAAACTATCGTTCAGCCGCAAAGGCGGCTTAATCCTAAAATTCAAGAGGTTGTGAAGAAGGAGATCATTAAACTCCTAGATGCGGGGATCATTTTCCCCGTTTCTGATAGTGCTTGGGTAAATCCAGTTCAAGTGGTTCCTAAAACGGGTGGCATGATTGTCGTCACCAATGAGAGGAACGAGGTTATTCCCACTAGGACTGTGACTAGATGGAGAGTCTGTATCGACTACCACAGACTAAACGATGCCACCAGGAAAGACCACTTTCCTTTACCCTTCATTGATCAGATGTTGGAGCGTTTAGCAGGTCAGCAATACTACTGCTTCTTAGATGGTTTCTCCGGGTATTTCTAGGTTCCAATAGCTCCCGATGACCAGGAGAAAACCACTTTTACCTGTTCTTATGGGAATTTGGCCTATAAATGTATGCCATTCGGACTGTGTAATGCTCCAGCCACATTCCAGAGATGCATGGTGGCTATTTTCCATGACATGATCGAGGACTCCATGGAGGTATTCATGGACGATTTTAATCTATTTAGGAGTTCCTTTGATCATTGTCTTTCTAATCTTGAGAGGATAATGGCACGTTGTGTTGACACCAACCTAATCCTTAACTTGGAAAAGTGTCATTTCATGGTTCGCGAGGGCATTGTTCTGGGGCATCGGATTTCGAGTGCGGGGATAAAGGTTGACCGAGAGAAGGTCGAGACCATTTCTAATCTTCCCACGCCCACTTCTGTGAGATCCATCCGGAGTTTTCTAGGTCATGTCGGGTTCTACTGCCAGTTCATCAAAGATTTTTCTAAGATCGCGAGACCCATGACCAAACTTCTGGAGAAGGATGCTCCATTCAATTTTTCTGAGCAGTGTATCGAGGCGTTTGCTCTTTTGAATGACAAACTCGTTAACGCCCCGATCATGGTTACTCCAGACTGGTCGTTATCATTCGAGTTGACGTGTGACGCGAGCGATTTCGCAGTCGGAGCAGTTCCTGGACAGCGGAAGGATAAACACTTCCATCCGATTTACTACGCTAGCCGGACCTTAAATAGTGCACAGGAGAGCTATACCACCACCGAGAAAGAGCATTTAGCTGTGGTGTTTTATTTTGATAAATTTAGGTCTTATCTTGTTCTGTCCAAGACGATTGTGTACACGGATCATGCTGCTATTCAATATCTCTTCAGCAAGCAGGATACTAAGCCTCCTCTTATCCGATGGATCCTGTTGCTTTAAGAGTTTGATATTGAAATTCGTGACAAAATGGGGGCTGAGAATGTGGCGGTCGATCATATTTCGCGTTTAGAGGGAGCAGAGTTAGGAGATTCGGGGGGTCAGGATTGACGATCATTTTCTGACAGAGAGACTCATGTTTGTTACGGAACAGGAGGAAGGTTTTCCATGGTTCGCTGACTTCACGAACTATCTTGCTGACGGGTACCTCTCGAAGAAGCCTTACCAGCAAAAGAAGAAATTATTTCCTGATGTTAAGTTTTACCTATGGGACGACCCGTATCTTTTCCGTATCGGTGCTGATCAGCTGATTAGGAGGTGTGTAGATGCCAGGAGGTAATGCAGATTCGGAGCCATTGTCGTGTAAGACCAACAGGAGGTCACCACGGTGTGAGTTCGACGGTGAAGAAGGTGTTTGATGTTGGTTTTTATTAGCCTTCAATTTTTAAAGACGCGCATGTGTTTATTAGGAGTTGTGATCGTTGCCACCGTGTCGGCAACATCTCATCGAGAAATGAAATGCCCCAAAATGCTATTCAGGTTTGTGAGGTTTTCGATGTGTGGGGCATCGATTTCATGGGACCGTTTCCATCTTCGCGTGGGAACAAGTACATACTTGTGGCTGTCGATTATGTTTCAAAGTGGGATGAGGCCTAGGCTTTACCCACGAATGATGCCCGGGTTGTAGTTCGGTTTCTTAATAGCCATTGTGCTCGTTTTGTTGTCCCGAAATCCTTAATCAGTGATCGCGGCACTCACTTCTGCAATGCACAGATATAGAAGACGTTGCAGCCCCATGGGGTCACCCATCGGCTTGCGACCACCTATCACCTACAGGCTAATGGGCAGGTGGAAGTGAGTAATCGGGGAATCAAATGTATTCTTGAGAAAACGGTTGGTTTGAATCGTCGGGAATGGTCCGACAAATTAGATGATGCTTTGTGGGCCTTCCGTACAGCCTACGAAACTTTGACCGGTTCCTCACCGTTTCGGATGATTTATAAGAAGGCTTGTCATCTTCCTGTTGAGTTGGAGCACCGTGCCTCATGGGCCCTCCAGAAGGTTAATCTTGATTTGTCTGCCGCAGAGGGAACTCGTTTCCATCAGCTGCATGAATTAGAGGAGCTCCGAGATCATGCGTACGCGCAATCGTCTAGGTATAAGGAGCAGACGAAGGAACTGCATGATAGAAAGTTGAAAGGTAATAAGCAGTTCAAGTGTGGGGATATGGTTTTATTGTATAACTCCCGGTTGAGGTTATTCCCGGGAAAGTTGAAATCCCGATGGTCGGTACCGTTCACAATCACTGAGGTATTCCCGTATGGCACTATCGAAAAACAAGATAAGAGCGGGAAGTTTAATGTGAACGGTCACAGGTTGAAGCACTACATAGGCGAGCCGATTGCTGATCAGACAGTCGAGGTGTTCTACCTTGACTCATTCACCGAGGCGTAGACCTATTAGATGCATCACTCGGGAGACGGCTCGAGTTGTATAGTGTGTATTATGATTTTCTTTATTATCTGTTTTATTTATTTTATTTTTTCTAGTTATAAAGAAATAAAAAAATTAAAAAATTAAAAAAAATACAAAAACACAAAAATTTTTTATTTCTTATGTTTTTGTTTTCTGTTTTGTACGCCGCTACATGCAAGCGAGTTTGAGTTATTGCAGGTATTAGTATGCGCATGATAGCTCTGATGGAGTTTTGGAACTAGTTCTCCCGAGGTTGCGGCCGCGAATGAAATCCTACACGGTCGTTCGATTGATGCACAACTGGTGAAGACTTTGCATATAAACCAGGGGAGTAACCCCTTCTTTGTTTTACTCTTGAATATTTTTAAGTTTTATTTTATTTCTTTTCCTTGTTCTCATCGAGGACGATTTCGTTCTAAGTGTGGAGATGGAATTTATTTTACTTAGTTGTAGAAAAATATTTTAAAAAAACAAAATGTTTAATAACATTTATGTATTCCTTCGCTGAAAATTATGTCGGTTACTCAAATTTGAGGGACATATATACTTGTATATGTTTGGTCCTGTTATCTACTTGTAGACATACAGGATAACCATTTACCTGAAAACTGAAAGTGACTGGGGCGACTGTTGTGTGTTTTGTTCTTTCGCCGAAAATTATGTCGGCTACTTAAGTTTGAGGGACATATACTTGTGTATGTTTGGTCCCGTTATCTATCTGTAGACATATGGGATAGCCATTGACCCAAAAACTGAAAGTGATTGGGGCGACTGAATTTGAAAAAAACTAATAATAAAAAATAAAAAAGTTTAAAAGAAAAATGTCCATTGAAAATTGTTTTTCTTCTACGTTACGCAGGAAATGATATTATTACCGTTGTGTTAACAAGCTCTTGGAACTTTTGAAAATATAATATAATAATAAAAGAAGAGATGGTTTGCATATCTGATTTGGGATGTGTCGGTAGGCCCAACTAGCTTTGATAGTCCTCTTTAGCAGATTTTATATATCTAATATTTTGAAAAACGGTGAAACCGAATTTCCATGCTTAGGGAAAACTACCATAATATAAAAACTTTGAGATGGTAAGACTTAGATGCACTAAAACTAGCACACCACCACATGTCCATCTTTTTACGAGCTTAGAAAATAGTTATATACTTTAGGGTGATATAAAAAAAGTATGTGTTGAAAGTGTACTCCGAAAAGTTGTTCCAAAAAGCAATTGAATGTTATGTATTGGAAGATGCCAAAGAAGCATTCTAAAAATAGTAAAATTGGCCAAAGACGCACATATTAGACGGGGCTGAGAGTTTACGCATTTCCAAGGAGATAATGACTCTGAGTATACACTATTGGGGCTAGAGGTTCTTAGTCAATAAATATCAAATTAGGGATTTATAGGACAAAGTCCAATAATATTTAGGAATAGCTCGTACGGCCTCCACATGACCATTCAGCCATCAAATTTCACCGAGTGCATCTACTTAGTATTATCAATGAGTCCTTGGCTTATGGTGATTTATCAAACCAGTCTGCTTCGACTCTAGTTCTTCTAGCTCTCTTTGTTTGAGATGGGGTAGGTGTAGCCGTAACTTTTGAACTTAAAACGCTTAATGCAATTGGGGGCTTTATCGGTTAGTAGTTGGGTTTAAAGTGGACAAATATACCGGAAATCGCGGTCAATATGTCGAGTCTATTGTTTTAATAATATTAAATAATCTGGGAGTTTGTTGTTTTCACTTGGTTATGATCCTGTGTAGATTTCTTTTTCAGAGACGAAAAAGTCTTAAGTGTGGGGATGTTTGATGTGTTGTAAAACACACTTATTTTCCGCACCTTATATCATCATTTTGGTTGCTTAATTATATAATAAAATAATGGTTATGGCTTGTTTTATCATGATCTTACAAAGTTTATTATTTTGTGTAGGTTACGATTTTTAAAAGAGAAAAGGACCGAGTTTTGGAAGACATAAGAGGCTTTTATGATAAAGTTTTGAAGACCAAACTCAAGGACCGACCCAAGCCAACTAGTGGAAAGCCTTTCACACAAGAATATATAATAAACAAAACAGGAAAAAAAAACCCTAACCCCTTGTGAACTTGCGATCGACAGCCCCCTCTAACACAAGAAAAAATACTTTGCAAGCTTTTGGCGGCCAAGGGAAGAAGAAGAACAGCAAAGAGAGTCGGGAAAGCAGCTAAAGGGCCGTTTCTTATCATATATCTCAGCCCCAAGCAAGAGTATAACATCCATAAACTTTGTTTTCTTGTTCAAGATTCATAACTCTTTGATTTTGATCTTTAAAGTTGAATTCTTTTGCAATTAAGTTAGGGATTGAGTTGTTATTGATTATAACTGATTTTTGAATGATTTGAGTATGTGTTTGATGATTAGTATGATGTTTACATTGAGTTATAGCTGCTGTCCAAAAGTTATGATTGGCTAATCTTGTTAGTTCTACCTAGGTTTGATATTTTTGTTCGTTTTAATGAGTTAAATGGATTGTTTGATTAATATGACTTGAATTGCTATTGAAAGTTTGATTTAATGATGAATTAGGTTGTGTTTAGTGGCTGCCATATTTTTGATATTATCTCATAACCTCGTGCTTCGATTAATTGAATTGGTTTTGATTGATAGTTGCATGTTCATGTCTTCACTTTGTCTTTAGAGTTTGTTTACGGTAGGTACAACCGTAGGGTTTTATTGAGATTGTTCATTGATTAAAGTCAACGGGTAACCACCTTCTTAGAGACCAAGAGGTGATAGGAAGTAAAGTCGTCTAATAGCCGGTGCTTGTTAGGATTAGGATTACGCGAGAGCGGGTTCGGTTCTTGTCGGGTTTGGGTTTGTGAGCGATTAGTTGGTCTAGTTTATTTTAAACCAAATTGTTCCTCTATCCTTGTTTGTGTAGTATTCGTTTCCATTAGGTTCGGGTGTCGGTTAGTCTGAGAGGAGAGTCAGCATTAGAACACCTTAGCATTTGTTTCCCGGTTTGTTCTTAATATCAATTAAGTGTAAGTTAGGGTTTGTTAGTGAGACCGATAGGTGATCTAGCTTTCTTGAGCGAGCCTTAGTTGTGTCATCTTTAGATACCGGTGACGTGAGATCATTCAATCCATTAGCTTGTTAGACCGTCAATTTGATTCTTACCTAGGTAGACGTTTTATCCATTGTCAGTCACAGTCGTTAAGTTTCGTTTAGTGTTTCGTTAAGTTTCAGTAAGTTAAGTTAATTGATTAGTCAAAGTAATTTAGGTCAAGTAGTTTAATAATTAAAAATCAATTTAAAAAATATTATTCTTAGGAAGGTCTTGTCTAGGGTTTAGTGATCATATGCGTTTTCACATGTCTCTGTGTTCGATACTCGAACTTCTTAGTTCTATATTACTTACGATCGGTACACTTGCTGGTTATGTGTGGTTTTATTAGGAAAATCCGTTTTAAAATTTAAAGCTTAGTTGTGAGTTCCCCACAGAAAGAGCACTCATTAGACATACATCAAAGACTTTATGATGCGCGTCTAAACGCTGAAAAAAATTTAAAGCAGGCGACCAGGTACTTTCTTATAACTCACACGTTCGTTTATTTCCTGGAAATATGAAGTTTAGATGGTGCGGTCCTTTTACGGTTAAGGAAGTTTCTGATTTCGGGTTGGATTGAACTTATCCAAAACGATGGGCATAGCTTTAAGGTAAACGGTTAACGAGTTAAGCTTTACTTAGGAGAACCCATAGAAACCGTGATGGAGGTACTCAACCTCCATCACATAAACTAAACTACGATAACTATGAGTCAAGTTATCGAATCTGGAATAAAGTTTAGCATGTTTATGGCAGATTTTATTTTTAATTTGTAGGGATAAGTTAAAAAAAATATTAGGTAGATACGGCCGTGCACAGTACTATTTCCTTGTTGTGTTCGTTTCTGGCACTCTTTTCGTCTCAAACTATCTAGTTTTAGAGAAAACTTGCCAAAATTGTCCGTGTTTTGCAAAGCATGGTCGTGCTAGGAGGTCCTGACAGATTATAAATGTGTAACACCTCCTTGAGAGTTTTTCACACCTTCTATCCACATTTCTCTAAGCTAAACAGCCTCCAAAGATGCATATGGAAGAAAAAAATGTCGAAAACCCGATTAACACTCCACATAGAAAGAAAAGCGTTAACCTGGAGATGATTCAGCAACTTCAAGAAATGGCTAGAGAGCTAACCAACATGCTTGTTCAAAACGAACAACGTATCCTAGCTATAACTGAGATCGTGGAGGAAATGAAGACCGAACTCCGTGATATCAACGAGCAAATCCAAATCTAGTCTATTTGACTAGGATTCTTCCCACCACCACCATCTTTCTGGGAGTGATTCATTTGGCGGGAACCTCTCTGGTGGAGGTTTTGGAGACCCTTTCTCCAACCTCTTCTAACTGCTTGTTGATGGTTCTTTGGATTGTGCTAAGGATTAGTTGTTAGGAACTATCAATCTTAACCCGATTCTTTGTTGTTTTCTTTATTTTTCTTTGTATGTGCCTTTATTTTATGTATTTTTTTAGGAAAGTTAATGTAATCTTAGATCTTTTAAATGAATTGAAGTTTATTTATGCTTTAGGGATAAGATTTACACACACTTAATCGACCGTTCAACATCACGATTGAGATATGAGAGAAAATTCAAATCATCATGGCAAATGCCAAAGCACGACCGTGTATTCCTAAACACAGGCCATGGTCACCTCAAACTTGTTACATCCTATCATCTCTACGATCGTACAATTCTCCCATTCTTTTGACATGCCCTTTTTCACACATTCCCTACCATGAATTTGCCATGGAGAGGAGAGGAAGGGGGCTAAGATGGAAGACAAATAAAAGTGCCTATAGATGTAATTAAGGAACTAATGTGCTTACGCGAGAGAGTCGACGAGCTAGTAAGCATTAACATGGCGGTGGAACAGAGGAACTGAGAGCTGCATGTAAAAGTCAAAACACTACATTTCAAACACTATCATGTAGACCGAAGGATGTCTAAGCTAGAAGACAACCTCGAGCAGCTTACGCTAAGCTCGCTCGCTTCAACCGAAACCAAGCCAAGAGGGCTACCCAAACCAACTTCATGACAGGACCTGCCCACATGCAGAACTTGTTCGGGGGATGACCGAGATTATTTAAGTAGTTTCCGTTAGGTTTAAGATGCTAGTTTGTCATCATTTGTACTCTTCATTTTCTTCATTTTGTTATTTGTGTACTTGTATCGCGGTTAAAGAAATTTCATTCTCCGTGTTTTCAAATTGACATACCTAACTTTTTGGTCCATAATAGTCGTTAAACAAGTCCCAGGTTGGAAAAACAGTCAAAAACGGGAACCAACCGGGTCAGCACGGCCGTGCCTTGCTAACCACGGCTATGTCGGGCTCACCTGATCAGTTATATTTTGGTTTTACCCCTCTTTTTCACTTTTAACCAACCATCTCAAACCTTGGCGATTTCCGGCCAATTGTATCACCACATTTCATCGATTACTTGTTTCAATCATCAAGGTATGCCAATTTACTTGTTTTAATCTCGTTCTAGGACTCGATTATACCTACTTCGCACTCAATTTGAGTATAATCCAAACCCTAGATTCATGTTCCACCAAATACGGGCTGGATTGGGATGAATTAGCATGTCTAAACTTGTTTACACGATTTATAAAAGGGTTTTAGTTTGTAAAGTTAACGTAAACAAGTTTAAACATGATTTTTGGTCCATTTTGGTTAATTTTTGGGTCACTTCGGGTTTCACCCTATGGATCTCCCAAGTCCAAAACCATTTGATAAGTTTGAGAAGGTTGATACGCACGTTCGAGTATTTAAAACCTCGAATTCGTGCAAAACATGGGACGTGTTCTACCCCGAACTGCCATGGTCAACCAAAAAATTCAAGCAATGAATCACCCATGTCAGCATTGTTGGGTTTTCACAAGATTATCAAGAACATATAAACCCTTTTACATGTGAAACGCAGTGGAAATGATTAGTTTTAAATCTTGTTTACCAACCTGTTCTATGTTAAAACCCAATCCAGGATCCAAATACGATTTGCATGCTATCAAAACAACCATAGGGTGTTTGGATACATACCTTTAAATTTCCGGAAATTTGAAAGGGATGAAGTTGTGAATGGCGAGTTTCCAATGGAGGAAAACCTCAAGCTCGTATACCCGTTCAAGCTTTCCAACAAACACCCAAATATTGCTAGGATTTCACTTGCTTGATCTCTTGTTCTTCCTCTTGATTTTGGTCGAAAGAAGAAAGAAGGAAGAGAGAAACTTGTGTGTGTGAGAGAAGGTGTGTTGTGAGTTTTCCAAGAATTGTGATCCTCTAATGAACACGCATGCATGCCTTGAAACAACAAAAGAGAAGAGAGAGAGGGAGGGGGCCGGCCCCTTTTTAGGCTTTTCCCACCAATTTCAAAAACCCTTTTTGTTTCTTTTACATACATAATGTTTATTGTATTATGTTTACAAAATGTAACATAATACAATATGACATTTCTGTCATTATAAATTATCCATATAGAAAACCATTTTTCCAAATATTATAAGTGTTGATATTTATTAACTAGATCACATCTAATAACAAATATCATGGTGTTTGTCTAGCTTTTTATTGGGTATGACCCGACTTGGATCATAATGCACTACCCACATCAACTCAAATATGTGTCTTGGGCAGATCGATTCCAATAATCTCCCACTTGCACAAGATACATAGAAGAATGATGCAAGTAGCAAATACCACCTAACAACGGTTTACTACCCCTAATACGAACGACTGAGTGCCATTCAATAACATCATCCCCTTCAAGTCCTTTTCTTGAAAATGATTTAGGTGAAACTATCATTTATCCTTTTGCCTCAAATGTCATGTTAAATCCAGAGACACGGAGTGGTCATTCTTTATTGATTTAACTTATCAGGCCTTAGACATTTAACTCTCAACGAATAAGAGGGACAAATCCCCTATTGACTACATACGTCTCTCACTATCACCTTGTACTATACTTGAGCTTAGCCTTATGTACTGACATATTTAAGAGCAGCGAAGAACTAAGTCAAAGTACAGTAGTCGGTGAATATCAAGACCCAATATGTATTTCAGGTCGAAGGATACTATGATGTTTGCCTTTACTCAGTCCAATATTTATCCCATAAATATCTATGAACCTTTTCAGCAAACCCTTGCTATATTCATACCTTATGAATATCTACCAATCAAAGTTCATAATAGTCTTACCTTCATATTTGTTCCCACAAATATGATCGATTACGGACGTTTAGAATAATTAAATTATTCATGGATTTAAACAAGCTAAAATGGAACATAACTCAAAAGCATAGTCATAAACCATAATCATATTATTGAATCAAAATAACAATTGTTCTGATATCCAAATACAAAATTTGATCAAATACAATCACTAGAATATCGAAGTCCTAAGGCACAAGTATGACCTTCATGCTTTGGCCTTTCCAGGAGCTTCGTGAGTGGATCCGCAATGTTTTGATCAGAAATTTGCGAATACATATCTTTCCTTTTTCAACTTCATCCCTTATGTAGTTGAATCTCCGCTCAATGTGCCTTGTCTTTTGATGTGCACGGGTCTCCTTATTTGAGCAATCGCACCCTCGTTATCACAAAAGATTTCTAGAGGGTCCTGAATGGTATGGACTACCCCTAGATCGGAAATGAACTTTCTAATCAACGCAGCTTCTTGAGCTGCCAATGAGACGGCGATGTATTCCGATTCAGTGGTGGACAATGCTACCACATCTTGTAATGCGCTCTTCCAAGAGATAGTCCCACCATTTAAAACGAAAAAATATCCCGATTGTAATCGAGAATCATCTCTATCAGTTTGGAAACTCGCATCAGTGTAACCCTTTACAATGAGTTCCTCATCACCAGAGCCATATATTAGAAACATATCCTTAGTCCTCCTAAGGTATTTCAATATGCTCTTAACCGCCATCCAATAGCTAGTTCCCGGATTTTGTTGGTATCTACTTGTCATGATTAAAGCGCATGACACATCTGGTCTAGTGCATATCATGGCATACATTATGGATCCTATAGCATATGCATATGGGATTCCATTCATTTTGTCTTGCTCATCCTTTGAGCTTGGACATTGAGATGCACTCAATATCGTTCCTCTTTGAATATGTACCAAACATTTCTTAGAGTTGTCCGTCTTGAACCTTTTCAAGGTTTTATCAATGTATGCACTTTTATTTAAACCTATCAACCGCCTTGATCTATAGATCCTTATTCCCAGAATATAGGCGGCTTCACCAAGATCTTTGATGGAAAAACAACTTCCAAGCCAGGCTTTTACACCTTCCAAGGTTGGAATGTCATTTCCATATAGTAGTATGTCATCGACATATAATACCAAAAAGGTAATGATGCTCCCACTAGCTTTCTTATACACATAAGCTTCATCAGCATTCTTGATGAATCCAAATTTCTTAACTTCATCATCAAAACGGTGATTCTGACTTCTAAATGCTTGTTTCAATCCATAGATTGACTTCTTTAACTTGCATACTTTGTTAGGATGTTGTGGATCGACAAAACCTTCAGGCTGAACCATATAGACATCTTCCTCAAGGTGTCCATTTAGAAAAGCGGTTTTGACATCCATTTGCCAAATCTCATAGTCATAATATGCGGCTATGGCAAACAACGTCCTAATAGACTTTAGCATCGCCACCGGCGAGAAAGTTTCATCATAATTAACACCTTAAGTTTGAGTGAAACCTTTTGCTACAAGTCTAGCTTTATAAGCATCCAAGTTTCCATTCATATCAGTTTTCTTCTTGAAAACCCACTTACTTCCAACCAGTTTAGAATTCAGAGGTGGTGCAACCAAGTCCCATACTTGGTTGTCATGCATGGATTGCATCTCAACGTTCATGGCTTCAAGCCATTTATCACAATCAGATTGTGACATTGCATCGTGGTATGTGGCGGGTTCATCCAAATCTACCACATAACATCCATCCATGAAAAATCCATATCTTTCAGATGGGGTTCTAATTCTACTAGACTTGCAAACATTTTGTGTGTCTTGATCAACCATTTGATCATTCTCAACAACCTCTTGTTGATTGCTAGTATCAACCAAAGGTGTATCGGCTTATGGTTCTCGATCCTCCTCGAGTACCACAGTTCTACTAATTCCTCCCATAAGGAACTTTCTTTCCAAGAACTCAGTCTTTCGAGCAACAAACACCTTTTGCTCGTTTGGATTGTAGAAATAATATCCCATAGAATTTTTGGGATATCCTACAAAGATACACTTAGTGGATCGGCTTTCAAGTTTATTTTGGGTATTGTGCTTGACATAAGCCTCACAACCTCATACCTTCAAATATGATAATGATGGAACCCTTCCATGTCATATTTCAAAAGGTGTCATTTCCACTTTCTTGGTTGGTGCCATATTTAGAATACGTGCTGCGGAGATTAATGCGTAACCCCAAAATGACATAGGTAATGTGCTTCTAGCCATCATAGATCGAACCATAACCAATAGAGTTCGATTCCTCCTTACGGATACACCATTATGTTGTGGTTTTTCAGGTGGAGTAAGTTTTGAGATAATCCCACAACTCCTAAGATGATCTAGAAAAGCATTATTGAGGTATTCACCTCCTCTATTGGAACGAAGTACTTTGATTGTTTTATTGAGTTGATTTTGTACTTCAGTTTGGAAAACTTTGAACATTTCAAAGTCTTCATCTTTGTGTCTTAATAAGAACACATACCTATAGCGACTATAATTGTCAGTAAAGGTAATGAAGTATATTTCACCATTTCTTGTCATTGTCTTATAAGGACCACATACATCCGAATATATGATACCTAATAAGTCTTTTGCCCTTTCATTAGTTCCACTAAAGGGCTCCTTGGTCATCTTTCCCAATAAACAAAATTCACACTTATCAAATGAATCGTCATTTGATTCCAAAAGATCATTCTTTTGAAGTGTATGAATGCGATCCTTGTTTATGTGACCAAGGCGACAATGCCAAAGAAAAGTCTTACTCAAATCCAATTTGAGTCTTTTGGTGCTAGATTGGTACAACGAGTTATCAATGGATGTATTATCATCAACTAATTCATAAATGCCATTAGACGGCATTGCTTTAAAATAAAAGACATCATTCATGAAAACATAAATACCATCGTTTACAAACTTTAAATCATAGCCAAAATGTTATAACAAAGAAACGGAGATAATATTCCTAGTCAAACTAGGAGAATACAAAATGTTTTTCAAAATAACTTCCAAACCATTTGGAATCTTGAAAACATAATCTCCTCGGGCTTGGACGTCAACCTTTGCTCCATTGCCCATGAAGAGACTTATATCTCCCTTCTTGTAATCACTTCTTCTTTTGAACTCATGCAATGAATTGCAAATGTGAGTTCCACATCCGGTATCCAATACCCATGTGTCAGAAGAAATTATATTAAGATCAATACGGATCATGAAAGTTGTACCAGAGGTTTTGCCCCGCATCCCTCTTAGCTTTCAACTCCTTGAGATAGGTTGGACAATGTCTTATCCAATGGACTATCTCACCACAACCAAAGCACGGATCCTCAGAGCTAACCTTTAGCTTCTTTGGTTTTGGTTCCGCCTTTGCCTTTCCATTGAACCTTCCTTGACTTGCCCTTTACCACTAGCAACCTTTTCTTAGGGTTCCGGGTGATGCCTCTTCTTCAAGCCACCCTCATTGATCTTAAGAACGGGTAAAACCTTTTTACCCATTCCGGGTTCGGCTATTTTAAGCATTGCGTGAAGCTCACCAATACTCTTGTCCCAACCATTCATGTTATAATTCATTACAAATGTCTCAAACCTTTTAGTTAAGCCATTAAGGATCATATCCGTGGCTGACTCTTTTGAGACATGACAGTTATGTCGTTCAAACCGATCAATGTGGCTTCTCATCTTAGGCACATAAGATGAGACAGATTAGGTTTCTTCTGTACGACATGCATGAAACGCTCGAACCGTTTCGAAGCGTTCCACCCTCGCTTGAGTAAGGAACATTTCCTTAAGTTGGGTGATCATGTCATATGCCCCATGATTCTCGACATCCTTTTGGATCTCGGGAATCATTGTTCCCAACATGAGGCAAGAAACTTGCACCGAATCCTCGATGTATTTTAACCAAACATTGTAGGCATCCAATTCATTAACATCATGTTCATCAGGAATAGGATCGTCCAAATATAGAATTTCTTTTTCTTGCTTGAGAACAATTCTCAAGTTTCGATACCAATCCATAAAATTGTTGTAATTCAGACAATCCTTATCCAGAATGGATCTCAGTGATAGATTACACACAGGTGGGATAATTCCGTTAGGTGGGTTATTTTCGGCCATCTATAAATTTAACAAAGCTCAATTTTAGTATTTTCGATATCATTAATAAATTTTAATCGTTAATACCCTTCAATGTCTCCAAGATAATTAATTATTAAAATATAGAACCCAACGTTACATTTAAATAGTAGTTAGGTGACCTTTATCCTACTATTCAAATTAACAAGGTAGTCAACGCTTGACGATTGCAACCCTTTGCAACTTCTAGTTTTATGGGATCGGTTAAACATCATATGTTTAGTTGGCATGTTTAATCCCATCAACACCTTTGTACGCCATGCTTCGGTGACCCTATTCGCATGGTTCCGAATCAAGTCTTCCTACTTATATACACATGTGAGTTTACACACACAAGTGGTTAGGTGACCTTTATCCCACAAGTATTGTAAATCTACCTCAAACTCTCAAGTTTCCTTAAGTGCGGTTAGGTGACCTTTATCCCACATCAAGTTCCCAAGTGATTCGAGTGTTGTATAAAAGGATGGTGATCAACTTGTTTTAAAAGGGATTTAAGTTTTCTAAATTCTATATTGGAAAACCTTTTATGTACCTTCCATTTCCATGCATTCAAATGTATGGTACCTTTTGAAAACCAATTTTAAAAATTCCTTTTAATAAAACCCATTTTATTATGAAATCATTAATAGTTAATAAAACCAATTTTATTACTTAATAATTTCTAAGGAATCTATTTTATGCAAGTTGTTGATTTTAAATTGTTAACATCCATATCCAAATTTGATAAAACAAAACATATATCAACCACACAAGCATAACTAACAATCACAAGTTCATAACCATAGCCACCTAAATTGACAACACTTGTTGACCGAAACAAGTGTGTCATAAGGTCTCTCCTAAGGGACGAGCATAACACAAGGTATGTGATGGTGAACTCCCACTTGACTCCGCATCCATATGCTTCAAGTGGCCATCACTAGTTGTGATCCTTTCTCTTAATTTGGGCTTCCATTTGGGCTCCAACTTTAGCTCCTTGCTTCCTTGGGCTTGGGCCATTGGGCTTAAATCCCATAGTGAACTATTAAGTCCATTAAGGCCCAAAACCGAAATGGTATTGTAGTTGCATCTTCTTTTACAAAATATATCCTAATCAATTTTTTCTAGTAAAATGAATACAACTATTCTACTTATTATTACAAACCAATTTGAAATAATAAATCGATTACAAACCCAAATAAAAGAATATTATAACCAAATTTAATAAATCACAACAAATCACACAACATACACAGGGTCATGGCTAGGTTATGAACATCCAAGTAATCAGGTCAACCCTTTGACCAGAATGGTTCCCCTTTAACCCTAAGGTTCTCGGCCAAGAAACCAAGGCTGAGAGTTTTCGGCCAAGAGACCAAAACAACTGAGTTCTCGGCCAGGAGATTTCGGTCAGCCGAGAACCAAGAGTTCTCGGCCAAGACCGAGAACCATGTTTTCGGCTAAGACCGGGAACAATGGTTCAAAACCATGACTTCTCGGATCAACCGATAACATGTTTTCGGCCAACCGAGAACCATGGTTCACAACCATGAGTTCTCGGCCAACCGAGAACGGATTTTGTGGTGTTTTCGGCTAGACCGAGAACTATGGTTTCCAACCACAAATTCTCGGCCAAACCTGAAAAATCCAGATTTAGTCCAAACAAAGTTTTGTCATCCAAATGACTAATATTTCCAGATTTCCACATGCATGTGTGGTATAATCTTGAAAAACCAAGGGGTAACCAATATGGTAAAAAATACCGTGAAATCCGAATACTTTAGATCCCATTTTGAAGCATGTAATTGTATAAGCGGCACTTGATGCCATTGTTGGGTTTTCACAAGATTATCAAGAACATATAATTAGTTTGAAATCTTGTTTACCAATACAAATAAAACCCGTTCTATGTTAAAACCCAATCCAGGATCCAAATATGATTTTCATGCTATCAAAACAACCATAGGGTGTTTGGATACATACCTTTAAATTTCCAGAAATCTGAAAGGGATGAAGTTGTGAATGGCGAGTTTCCAATGGAGGAAAACCTCAAGCTTGTATACCCGTTCAAGCTTTCCAACAAAAACCCAAATATTGCTAGGATTTCACTTGCTTGATCTCTTGTTCTTCCTCATGATTTCGGCCGAAAGAAGAGAGAAGGAAGAGAGAAACTTGTGTGTGTCAGAGAAGGTGTGTTGTGAGTTATCCAAGAATTGTGATCCTCTAATGAACACACATGCATGCCTTGAAACAACAAAAGAGGAGAGAGAGAGAGGGGAGGGGGTGGCCCCTTTTTGGGATTTTCCCACCCAATTTCAAAAACCCTTTTTGTTTCTTTTACATACATAATGTTTATTGTATTATGTTTACAAAATGTAACATAATACAATATGACATTTCTCTCATTATAAATTATCCATATAATTTATTACACAAGTGCAAAATATTTAGAAAACTATTTTTCCAAATATTATAAGTGTTGATATTTATTAACTAGATCTCATCTAATAACAAATATCGTGGTGTTTTTCTAGCTTGTTATTGGGTATAACCCGACTTGGATCATAACGTACTAGCCACATCAACTCAAATATGTGTCTTGGGCAGATCGATTCCAACAAGCATGGGCTGTGCCTTACCTCTGGATCGATTCCAACTTTTTCATATTCACTATTTTGATTCATTTTTCATTCTGATCACAGAGGATGGCACGATTCAATGAAGATCACCCATACCTAAGGTTCTCAGGCATAACAAGTGAGGATAGAATGGTGTCTAACTGTCTGCAACTAATTAAACAATGAGTGGAAAAGCCAATGATGTATGGTTGTACTAAAATACTTCAATAAGTTGATGAATACTACTGCATAGCTGACATAATCACCGACCCTTAACTAAGATTATGCTCAAACACGGATAGATTATTCAAGGAGTTGACAATGGAATTTTTAGCATCGTTCAAATTTAAAAATGAATCCACATCCAACAAACTTTTGGGAAGCAAACACTATTAGATTTAGGCTACGAGGAGTGTGGCATGACTCTAACCTCGCCAACTTTGGGATTAACATCGGGTTTTACACCGAAGAAGTTAGGTCCGATCTGTCGAACATGTCCACATACACATTCTCGGATGAGGTAGGAAGGCACACACCTATGTTAACCTTAGGTATGGGTGATCTTCATTGAATCGTGCCATCCTCTAACTGTCTACAACTAATTAAAAAAAGAGTGGAAAAGCCAATGACTATGGTTGTACTAAAATACTTCAATAAGTTGATGAATACTACTGCATAGCTGACATAATCACCGACCCTTGGCTAAGATTATGCTCAAACACGGATAGATTAGTCAAGGAGTTGACAATGGAATTTTTAGCATCGTTCAAATTTAAAAATGAATCCACATCCAACAAACTTCTGGGAAGCAAACACTATGAGATTTAGGCTAGGAGGAGTGTGGCACGACTCTAACCTCGCCAACTTTGGGATTAACATCGGGCTTTACACCGAAGAAGTTAGGTCCGATCTGTGGAACATGTCTACATACACATTCTCGGATGAGGTAGGAAGGCACACACCTATGCGGGGCCAATTAAGAAAAGATGCGTGAGAGTTATTAACACAAACTGATGGGGAAAACTATAACCTAAGCGTCAAAAAAGAGCACGAAAATGAGAGATCCATTGATGAGATACATCCAACGCCTACTAGGGCACACGCTCTCCAAACTTGTAACTCACGGAGCACTTGTAAATCTTCTTGACCTTTGGGCACTTTACTATATCGAAACATGTAGACACTGCAACATAGCCTACCTATTATGCTCTTTACTGATTAAAATTGCAAGGCCAGGATTTGTGTATCGTTATTCGGTGGTGGATGGTTTGTAAGGCCATATAGATCGTATAGGATAAATGTTTAGGGCACAATAGGACCAATCCCGTTACTATTAGACATAGGCTATTGTTTCAGGATGGGTCTGGTGGAGGTGGTTTCCAAAGATCCATACATGGTACATTTTGTAGACAGCCCTAGGTTAATGTACGATTAGCCCGAAAACACCCATACGTGCATGCGTCAATGATCTATCTTAGATTGAATGGTAGAATGCTTGGTTGTACTATATGTATCATGGTAGTTGAGACGATTTTTTGGTTATCAAATTCATTAATTATGTTTAGTGGCCATTTTTAGGGCGATATGGGTAAATATATACCTATTCTTTTTTTATGTCTTTATATATTGCGCAATATGTTTGTGGTTGTGTTTGTAGATAATATGCAGGTGGGATTTATTTTAGTACTAAAACTTCCAAACAGCTTACAGGGAGGCAGCACTCGTCAAAAATTTCATCTCGGCTCGTATGGAAGTTATACTCCTTTTTCGCCTCTTTTCCATTTTCTTAAATCTTATAACGTTGAGCACAATGTGAGATTTAAGTGTGGGGAGGGGGTTTATACATGGCCAAACCAAGTTTAAAAGCGAAAATTTTGAACAAATTTTTCAAAAATCTGTTTTCGCAACAATAAAACCATCAGTTTTTAATATTTTTGAAAAGCCGAGAAACTAAGAAATAAGGGGAAACATTTGACAAAGATAAAAATACTTTAAATGTGATAAGACTAAAAATACGGTTTGTAATATTGAGAACTTTATGCAAAATATGACGTTTTCACCCAATCCTTCTGTTTGTGAGAATTAAGCCTTCATGCGGATATTCTGGAAAAATACTCATATATTGGATACTTTTAAGTGAGTCAAATACTTAATGCATATTAAAACCTGTCTTGAGAATTCTATTTGAGATCAAACGAAATGCCGCATAAAAAGTAAGGTAATATATTTCCAAAACCACAAACAACCACAAAAACCTTTTTTAGGTCCTATAGATTGATCAAACAACAAACACTAGTTTACTTGGATCAATCTCAACACTAGCTAGCGGAAATCACTAGTGAGGAACCGAGATCTCGATCTTACCAAATTACCCCAAAACCTATCCTACCAAATTACCCTTACCCATCACCAAAACTACCCAAACAACTATCCTACCAAATTACCCTTTTATCGGAATAATTCAGTATTGGTCTTTTACTGGCAGACCCTAAAGAGCTGGATTGCATTCTTTCGATATCAATTTACTTTGCTTCCTACAATTCACAAAACCTAGGTTGCCTCCAGAACTTGGGGAGAGAATTTTTCTTTTTATCAATGAGGTGACGTAAAAGTGGCGCCAAGAGGAACAAAGGCCACCATTTTGTGTGATTTTTAAAAGAGCAATGAAAAGACGAGCAAAAAGATATGAATGATGTTTGGGCTGCGGAAACTTGTCTCGTGAAGGAAGATGAAGAGTAAGTCAAACCCAATCCCTGTTAGGATTAGTGAAGGCCTTTGGGTTGGGTTCGTTGGTTGACGATTAGAAGACAAATGGGGCGGTCCATTAATTATGGAGGATGGCCCGTCTGGAGTTTTCTTGGTCCCTAAGCCATTTAACCTAATTGTTCTCTGTATATACCATTGTCATGTATTGTAATCTTTTGTACTGTGCTTAATAATAAATACCCTAGTTGCAGCCTGTGGACGTAGGTCGCCTTGACCAAACCACGTAAAATCTCACGTCTCTTATTTATGGCTTTTGTTTGTGCATGTGTGTTTGTGTTTCCACTACGTACCAACTCTGATTAATACCTAACAAGTGGCATCAGAGCTGAAGGTTTATTACATACACGGTGCACTATAACGAGAACGAGAATATCTTCGGTTTGTAAGTCTTATTCGAAAAACCCTTGAAAGTTATTTTTTTGTGTGGTGCGATATTTGAGAAGGTGGTTTGTGATAAATTAACTTTCTGGTCAAAGGGAGGTGTTTATTTTTTTTCATTGTTTTGCCGTATATTGCAAACAAAACTATATGTTATATTTTGGGTTTGTGGGCTGTGCGAACAAAACAGAGAAAGTAAAAGCCTATTTTGTCATCTAGCTATAAGAGGTTTTAGACAATCCTTTGGAGCCGTCAGTTGTTATCTAGTCACTGTTTTTCGTTGTCACCGGAATTTTGCTGCCTTTATTAACAAGATACCACGTGTTAGGTCGTGTTTACGACTGTTAATCAAAGAAGAAGCGGTGTCAATTGCTTCTTTTTGTCGGACTAGAATCAAAGGTTGGGTGTTCAAGATTCAGTTTGTTGTTCGGGTTTGCTTTGACTGTGTGGGTCGGGTATTTGTTTACAGGAGTTTCGGGGTGCAAGAAAGGTTTTGGGTTTTGGGTTAAAGTTTTGTTTATTCGTCTTTTCTCTGTTTGCCTTTTGTGATGTCTGAAGACGGGAAGGTTCCAATCGACAAGTTTAACGGGACAGATTTTGCATGGTGGAAAATGTAAATAGAGGCGTTACTTGGTGAACATGATTTGGATATTGTATTGGAGGAAAAGCTGGTTAAAATGGATAAAACCGAAGAAGCAATTTGGAACTCAAATGACAAGAAGGCTAGAGGTAAAATTGCATTGGCTTTTACGAGGAGCGTTGCATTTAATATTATGAAAGAAACCATGGCTCGTGGTATGATGACGGCTCTGTCAAATATGTATGAAAAACCGTCTGCAGCCAATAAGGTGTTCTTGATGAGGGAATTGTTTATGAAATGCATGCACGAGGGAAGTTCAGTCACGGGTCACATTAATGATTTCAACTCAGTTATGTCCATGTTATCTTTTGTGGGCATGAAGTTGGATAATGAGACTCAAGTTGTTATATTGTTATCTTCTTTGCATGAGAGTTAGTCTGGAACTGTAACGGCCATTACTAGTTCCACGGGGGCCGATGGTTTGACATTTGAGGGAGTCCGAGACATTGTATTAGGTGAAGACGGTCAGCGGAAAAGCACGAGTGGCTGATCATATTCTAGTATGTTTTATGCTGGAAGGGGAAGGAAAAATAACATGAGCAGTGGGAGTCAGGGTAGAAGTTCGTCTAGAACTCGGAAGAATGTGAAGTGCTGGAGGTGTAATGATGTTGGACATGTTAAGAGTGATTGTCCAAACATATTACAGGGAAAGGTTGCTGAGGTGAACACTACTGAACATGTTAATGAAGGCGTCAGTGATGAAGAGGCATTATTTTGCAGTGTGGATAACATGGTGGACTCTTGGGTCATGGATTCCAGATCTTCGTTTCACGCTACGGACAGCGGGGAGACGATGGTGAATCTGAAGGTTGGTAACTTTGGGAAGGTACGCATTGCTAATGGTGATGTTCTTGATGTTACGGGCATGGGGGATGTTAATTTCGTAACTCCATTGGGAACCGTTTGGAACTTGAGGAATGTTAGGGTTATTCCATCATTGAAGAGAAGGCTTATCTCTGTTAGTCATCTTGATAAACTAGGCATGTAAGTAAAGCTTGGTGGAAGTAAATGGAAAGTAACTAAAGGTAGTCTGGTTATTGCTCGTGGAAACATGTATGGTTCATTATACATGGTGAAAGTTCCTACTGAGGGAAGTGTGACCGTCTCTCAAAACAAAGTTAGGTTTGCTGAATCAAATGGGAAAAATAAGGTTCAATTTGCAAGAGTTGAGCCTGGTTCCAAGGTGATTCAAGCTGAGCGGGGCCGGAGGTCTAAAATAGGTCAGAGGTTTGGTAATAATGGGAGCGCGGGTTGTGTTCCGGGAACAGTTACAAAACACGATGGGTTTTGGAGACTGTTATTCCAATTGATAAAATCTCTCTTGGGGAACTCTTGCTAAAAGAGGAGAGTGGTAATAGTTCTCGGGTTATCTCTGGAGCTGGTGGATTGTGTGTATCAGTTGATATAGAGGACATATCAGTTTAGGCTGATGAGTTGGGGCTCGATGGAGCTTCAACTGGCCCTTCTGGTACTTAATGTTAAAGAGGGTTGCTGCAACTAGGTGGTAAGTCTTAGCTTGTTTATGGGAACTGGAAGCTTGAAAGACTTGTAAATAAAGATTGTTGATATTGCTGATGACTGGGTTGCTTTGTGGTTGAATGGAGGGCTGGAGTTTATCGCAAGGCCTTCAAGTGGGAGATATGAATATACCGAGCTAATGAGGGTGGGGGGCTATTAGGCTCAAAGTCTAACGGTCCATTAGAATTGGAAGTTATGTTTAGAGCAGGTTTGAGGAATAATTGATCCGCATTTTAGATAAAACTGGTCTTCACGATCTGACCTTAAAAGAGTTATTAAAAAAAACAGTTGATTCTCTTGGTTGAAGAATGGAGCAAGAACAAGAAATAGAAAATAACTTTGAAGAAAAAGCTCATATTTTATGTTAGTCGTATCTTGGCTAAGAATGTTTATACATACAAGTTTACAAGTGCATCCAGATATAAAGCCGAGTGTGTGTGAACATTGTGAGCACATGACTTTTTGCATAAGATGAGGCTAATAAAAGCAAATCATAGTTTTAAATATCACTGCATATACTAACACATTATGCTCTTATGGATTACCGGGATTTTCTGAAATTTCTCGGGATGTTTAGCTTCAGTTAACGTGTTGTTTCGAAGAATTTGTTCAAAGCTTGCTTGAGGACAAGCAAGGTTCAAGTGTGGGGAGATTTTGTGACTTTCGACAATTCCGGGCTATCTTGTATTTGTTTTTATGTTGTACACCGACCCGATTTATATCCCGAACATTTCAAATATATAAAATATTGGATTCTATGTTACTAAATCATTCCTGCTTGTTCAATTTGAAAAACCCCTTTTACGGATTCGAAAACGCCTTTAAAACGATCAAATTACATCGAAAATGAACTTCCGGGACGCAAAACGAACCACGCAAGACGAGCTGACCAACCCAACCCCCCTATCACGCCGCGCCGCGCGGCCAGGGACGGTAGGCTGGTCACGTAGCGCGGCCTCAGACCTGCAGATTCGTTTTTCTGGCTTTTTATGCTTTCTTGTGTTTATAACTAACCCATTTTCATGCAAGACTCTTTATGCTTGACCATTTCAACTTACCCTATATATACACACCCATCTTCTTCATTTTTACACTTGCTCATACTCCAAATTTTCTCTCAATTCAAAGATCATAAAGGTTGTTATTCATGTTCTTGGTAGTTTGACCTTCTAAAGTCAAATTGACATAGTCTTTCATTCTAATTAACTTACTAACTCTTATTAATACTTGAAGCTTATAGCACAACATATATATATATATATATAATATACATCCCTTGTTACCTTTGGTAGTTACTTATCCGGCCCCAGTTGGTTAAGTTTCGGACCTCGTAAGGCAATGCTTCATGGAGGACTTCGTGTCCTTGATATATATATATATATATATATATATACTTATATAACTTATTTATACATACTAACCATGCTTAACTTCTGCTCATTTTAGTTTGTTTATCATATTTATAAAGTTCCATGGTTATGGGTTTGAAGAGTCTAGCGTCGGTTTAACCGTAAATAGCTCCAAACCGTAAACCGAACTTGTTTACTAGTTTTGTTAAATAATTGTTTAAACATGCTTATTGTTAGATTTAAGATTCTAAAATCATTTTTATAAGTTCTATGGTTATGAATCTTACCTCGGTCTTAACCCGAAACAAGATCCGAACCAAAAACCGAACTTTCGTTTAAAAGACTTTATTGTTAACTTTTTGGTTGTAAAACTTAAGTATCTTCATTTATAAATTCTTATACAAGTTCCATGATATTTGGGCATGTGGAAACCATCTATGAACTTACTGTGAGATGGAAACCGAACCAAACCGAACTAAACCGATTTTCACTCGCTTAAGACACACAAGTGTGTTTTTAGCTATCAAGACTTGTATAAATCTTTAAAAATACTTTATAAACTGATTTTAATTATTTTCTTAAGTACTTGGAAATGTTGGATCCAACTTGATCTCATAACAAAGTTTGGACCGATAAAACCGAACACTCGCTTAACGTACGTTGTTAGTTCAAAAACGATAGAACTACATACTTTGTTAAGTCTTATTAAATTTTATTGAGTTATCTCATAACATTCATTATTTTGGAAAGTTGACTTTGGGTTTGACCAATTATCAAGACCCGAACCAACAACCCGAAACACTCGTTAAAACCCGTTTTAGTATCTATATTATAAAGGGACTTGCATTCTAGCATTTTTACCCGCCTTATTACTTAACATAGGTTGAGTAAATAATAAGGCTAGATATTTTAACCCGGTTTCGAGCAAACTTATATTTTTAAAGACTATTATTATAATTCCTTGAATATTTACATTTTAAACCTTAAACTTTAAATTGTTTGCATTTCTTATCTTTTATTTTATTTAAAGACTTCCTAGACAACCTCCCTAATACAAGACTTCCTTCCACCAAGACCTTGCTCGTTAAATCTCATCCTTCCGGTTACCCGTCATTTTACCAAATCAAGTTTGTAACTTGAGCGTGAGTACTTTCATACCCCGTTTTCCATCTTTCGTTTTGGGGGTGACAATTCATACTTACTTAAACTAAATGCTTTATACTTGAGCCTTGAACCACAAACGTTATTGTATACTTTACTTAAATAATTGCTCGATTTGGTGTTCTATGCTTACATGATTATATGCCTATGTGTTTATCGCTTTTGGTTGGTGGAACTATAAATCCTAGTCTATTTGGCAACCCCTTATAGCAATGCGTCGTTAATGTATGCTTATTAACGATAACTATAAAATCCTAGATTATTTGGCATCCCCTTATAGCTAGGTGTCGCTAATGTGTTTAGCGATATCTTTTTATCCAAGTTATTGCTATTATTTATTTTCTCGTATACAAGATTGTGGCTTTTCTTACTATATAATTATATGTTCAAACTTATGAATTGCTCACCAACCTTTGTGTTGATAAACTTTATTTTATGAAATGTTAGAGGTTGATTATAGTTGACTCGAGAACTTGGAGAAAACGTTATCAAGACTCTTAGGATATTAGCAAAACGAACAATATATATTTGTTTACTTGTATTCAATTTGTTTTGTATGAACAAGATGTGTTGTTTATTGACTTTATGAAATAAAATGAGTTGATTAAATATTGTCACTTTTCTTGTGTTTTGGGCAATCCGTTGCACCCCGGCATGTTCCGCCGCCTTTGGTCGGGGTGTGACAGATTTGATGTGTAAGAATTAATACATCTTTTCAACACAAAAATATCGCCAAATAAGTGTAAAATCGGCAAGTATATTAGATTAAATAACCACTAATTTTTATAATTTCTATCTATAGGTAAATATAGTCCCAAATAATAAAACAAGCTGATATATGAAGAAAAATAGAGATAAACGATGAAAACATACTCAACACACCCCATGGTGAATCAAGACATGGCCATGCCTAGAGCATACGAAGTAAGAACAAAAATTAGGAAGCCAAAACATGGACATGTTAACCAAGACACACCCATGTTATCAAGAACAAGAGAAAAGACAAAACAGAAGATTCTGAAGCAAAACATGGCCATGCCTTCCCAAAACACGGCCATGCCTTCAATACAAGAGAAAAGGACAAAATTATATGAAGTTTGGACTATTCTGGACTTAACACGGTCGTACCTTGCTTAACACGGTCATGTTAACCCATGTTGTACGAACTGAAGATGGAGCATTTAATGAAGCGGGGCAAAAAAGTCACCATGGCCTTGTTATACTCAGCACGGTCGTGTTTTGGACCCCAAGACAACCAAATTGAATGCTCGTCTCCTTCATTCAATACACTTTCCAAAATCATTTACTTCACTTCAACCACCTCTTTTCGACACCATTAATAAGGGAATTAGTATCATCCATCCAACCCTTGAAGATTAGGAAGATTAAGCTCTTGAAAGAGGTCATAGCATCAAAGATTAGTCATTCAAATTGGTTAGATTGTTTCAATTTGATCATGTTTGTGTCTATTACTCTGATGGTTAACATTATATTTATTTTTGGCTAAACATTCATAGTGTCATCTTAGTTTATAATGAATCTTAGTTAACATTTAATAATGTTAGATAAACGTGTGATCGGTTTTTAACAAGTAATGATTATGTTTCAGTTATTTTATGAGGAATGTTAAAATACTCATAAAAGATACCCCAAGTTTCAAGCTTGACGATAAGCCGAAAATAGCTAGTCTTGTGAGGCCTTGACGAACCTTAAATTAGACACCAAGTTTCGAGCTTCACGATAAGCCGGGGAACTGCCACTCTTGTGAGGACTTGGTTATTAAATTAAGAATCCTTAAATGAGCCGCCAAGTTCTGTGTTTGATGATAAATCGAGGAATCGCCATTCTTGTAAGGTCTTGGTTGGGGAAAAAACTTGAATCATAATATTGACATGGACCATGTGGAATATTAGTAGTGATTAATCATGTTCAAATGGAAACTATCAAATGTGTTTGTGGAAACGGATTGTTGATGTTCATCCACAAAAATCAGTTAATTACTCGATAAGTGAGTGCAACATAATATATTTTAACAACTCTTAGGTGGTTATTACATGAGTTCTATAATTGCTCAAGAATTGTGCGGATTAATACTTGGTAATTCAAGGTTAATCCTTTACAACTCAACTAATCGTAATTGACAGTTTGTGTATAATACAAGGGTTATTTTTACTAAATTATCATGGACAATTCACTTAGTAATTTAAGGGATTGTCTCATCTTTAAAGTTTTATTTAAATATTTATCATAAGCCACTTGCTTACATAAAATGATATTTTAGTGGAGATAATGAAGTTATACATATCTCTTTCTTTAATTATCATGGAATAATATGGCTTAGGAATAAGTTGTTATTCTCACATTTAATCATCATAGCAAGCTTATATCACATGCTTACCAATTCATTGTTAAACCAAAGTTAAGAGAAGCCTCTTCAGTCCAACGTCATGTGTTTCCCTCAAGCTAGCTGTCTTAGCCTATTTACCTGCGTGCATACTAAAAGTCAGCTACGTTGTTTCTAGTTAATCAGGCATCATACATTACATACACGTATTTGAATATGCATATTATATACTTAACCTGTTTACATTCATTTCATGCATAAATTCATACTTTTATATTATTCTTTTAACTTACTTTCAATAATTAGTATTTACATAATCATTCTATGTTTTAAAGAGTCTTTCACTCTATAATCTCCGCAGATATTATTAGGGTCTGCAGACCTTTATCCTTTGCAGATATCATTAGGGTATGTAACCCTTTAACCTTCGCATATTTTATTAGGGCCTACAATCCTTAACCATTCAACCATACAAACGATACATTCTTTACCATACACCATGCATATATATATATTCATATACATCCACATACATACTCTCAACTTGTTTATATCATTTAATTAACATGCATAAACATTCGTATAGCATACACTTACCAATTTAGGTATGTGTATTTACTAAGCACATAGGAGTATGCATACAACCTTGAAAAACATAACAAGGAATGGGGCTAGAAACTCACATGAGTCATGTTCTTTCTGAGTTAACTATGATACCCTTCCTTAGTTGTGTAGGCCTAACCGTGTCACAATTATAAGTATCAATTAAGTACCCCCTAAATAGTTAATATTCTAAGTAAGTGAAACCCCTAACGAAGGGAGGTCCGGGGGCAACACCCCAGGCAGCAGTGTCCTAGGGGCGGCAACCCCTAGCAGGGTTCAAGGGGCCTGGCTTCATTAAAAATTCATCAGAAAAATGCATCTTTAAACGATTCGAGTTTCGTATGAGTTGAGTTTAATTCTAATTGAATCAATTTTACATTCTAATCGAGTTTTCAATTCGATTCGCTTCGATTCGATTCGTTTCAATTCAATTCGATACGTTTTAATTCGATTCAATTCGTTTCATTTCGATTCGTTTCAATTCGATTCGATTCGATTAGTTTCATTTCATTTGAATTCGATTCGTTTTTCCTCAAAACGAATCGAGTTTCTTTGGAACTTGATTCGAATTTGGTTTTTCATGCCTATTCATTCTAATCACTTCCTTATAAAACGAGTTCTGGGCTATAACAACTTCCTTTTCCTGATTTAACTCGGTCCGAACATCACTAGTTCTTCACGATTCATCCCAAATAACTTTTTTATTACAAAGTTTACGTTTTTCTTGCATAGGAAGGTCTGATTTGCCTTAGTACCAAATCTTAAGGCAACTCGACACCTAAAACCTAACATTTATATCAAGAGCGTACCTTTTTGGGTTCCGGTTTAGTTTGGCTCGGATCTGGACCAACACATGAATCTAGACGTATTTCTTGTTTTTCTACGGAAATCGGCTGCAAATCACCCTCTTTATTGCTCGGCTCTGGATCCGGGATGAAGGAGAATGTTTGTGTGTGTTATGGAGTGTGTGGAGGCAAATGTGGAATGAGGGTTTTAGGAGGTTTAAGAGGGTGTATAAATATCCCTAAGCCCATGGACCTAATACCCATCATCATTCCTTATTCCATATTTTATTTTCCAAGCCCACATTCTATTATTATACTTAACTTAACTAAATAATAACACACAATTAAGTAAATTAAATTTTTTTTATTTATTATTATCAAAAGTAGGATGTTACAAGTTTAAAATCCTACTAATATTGACTAGGATTTAAAAATAAAAAAAGGGGGTCTTATAAGATTTTAACACATGATCTTTCAAATTAAAACAAGGGACTTACCACTACACCACAATGTTTGTGTGTGTTATGGAGTGTGTGGAGGCAAATGTGGAATGAGGGTTTTAGGGTTTTAGGAGGTTTAAGGGGGTGTATAAATACCCCTAAGCCTATGGACCTAATACCCATCATCATTCCTTATTCCATATTTTATTTTCCAAGCCCACATTCTATTATTATATTTAACTTAACTAAATAATAACACACAATTAAGTAAATTAAATTTTTTTATTTATTATTATCAAAAGTAGGATGTTACAAGTTTAAAATCCTACTAATATTGACTAGGATTTAAAAATAAAAAGGGGGGTCTTATAAGATTTTAACACATGATCTTTCCAATTAAAACAAGGGACTTACCACTACACCACATTACTATTAATGTTCCATCTATTAATTCTTATGGGGTCTTAAAAAATATAATATAATGTCTCTAATACTTTTTTAAAATACTGAGGTCCCTGACCCCAATCCACACTATGTGAGCTTGCCCCTTATTGCATACTAGTCGTGACCTTTAGATTATGCATTGTAGTTCACATCTTGGTTTTAGAAAGCGAAAAACACACCAAGACTACAAGGTCTATAAAAAGGGGCACAAATTTTAGTTGTAACTAAACTTTATATATGATTTAACATACAAATGACATATGTGTGCACTTTAAAAAGTAGTCGTACATCCTAATGCATTAAAAATCTCAATGTATAAGAAGAAGTTGTGCCTCAAGTCATTTTTGACGGGGTGTTTTATACAACTCATATCTCTTAAAAAAAGGAACCTACGCCTTACGCTTGGGTGCGCTTTTTATTACCAATGTTCACATGATTACATAATAAACACACAAGCGGGCGTTTCAGATTCCTTAGTTTACATTTTCCCAAATAAGTTACAACTTTGTAATTTGTTAACTTATCCCCTCACAATAAATTAAAATACCAAACCTTTTGGGCGCGTTTATTTCACAGAATTTGTGGGAATTCAAAGGAATTGGAATTAAAATCCCATGACATAGCGTGTTCATTTCGTTGGAATTGGAATCTTAATTCATGACATGATGTGTTCGTTTCGTTGGAATTGGAATTCAATTCCTTCAAATTCCATTAGATAAAGGAATTCCAAATTCTTCCATCATGTGAAGGAATTCAAGGAAATTCGTTGGAATCTTCAATCGGTCGACCGACATGGTCGCGTTCGGGTCAACATTTCAGGTGTGTTCACATTCAGGACGACGCTCCGGGTCGGGTCGTGTTTGGGTCAACACGCCGGTTCAGTTCGCATTCGGTTTGATGCCCCCACATCAAACAAAACACGAAAAAAAACATAAACCGAACCGAAACCGAAAAACTAGCCAAAACAAAACAAAAAAAAAGTTAAACTGAACCGAGTAAACCAACTAAAATGAAACAAAACAAAAGGGAACCGAATAAACCGAAACAAAAATATAAACGAAACCGAAAAAAAATGACATAAACGAACCCAAAAAATGACATAAATGAACCAAAAAAGCCTGAAGCAAGCCAAAAACCAAAAAACTGACCAAAAGAAGCAAAAACGAGCTTGAACCAAACATAAACCGAAAAACCAACCTAAACGAACCAAAAAGCTAAAACCGAGCCGAAACACAACTGAAAAAACTGACCAACCAGAAGCAGAAAATGAACTCGAACCGAAATGAAACAAAAAAAAAACAAAACGGAGCAAAAAAAAACCAAAAACAGGTCGGGTTGGGTGAAAACGGTTCGGGTCGTCGAGAGCCGGGTCATCCAAAAACGTTGTGGGTCGTCGCTAGAGTGGGGGATGAAAGTTTCCGACTCACTGGCCAACCAAACACGTTAGATGGAATTGAGATTCCAATTCCTTTAAATTCCGATTCCTATGCGAATTCCAATTCCAGTTCCAATTCAATTCTATTCCGCGAAACGAATGCACCCTTTAAGTTTTTTCAAAAGTTAATAAGTTGCTCAAAATAAGCAATCCCTAAGAGCATTCACATTCAATTTACCTTATTGTGTGAGTGGAGTTTTTATAATGTATGGGTGGTTTAGGGTGTTGTGAGTGAGTAAGAGGTGATTTTTCTGTATATTTGAAAGTTATTTTTTACACTATATAATTTTTTAAAATATTTTGAAAGTGATTGTGAGTGAAGGAAAGAGAAATGATAATAATATTAAAGTATTATTTAATTAAAATGAGAAAGAAAATGTAGTGAATTTTTAGTGTAATTTTGGATGTAGATATAGAAGATTGAATGCGAACGTTTTAAATCAATGAATAAGCACATAACTTTGGCCAAAAGAAAGGGGCGAATAGGCATTTTAGTAAAAGGTAGGGGCTAAAGATGAAATAGATAACTTGGGGCAAAAGCAGCCCTAAACGATTTCTTTCTACAAACCACCTTCACCTTCACCTTCACCTCACCTTGGGGCGATACAGATCTTGCTTCCGGTAATCCCAGCCAGGGTTTCTTTCAATCAATTTCATATATATTTTTTTGTATAACTCGTTTGCTTGCAATCATTTTACAGAAAAAACAATGACTCAGCAGGACGTTGAGATGAAAGAACAGCAGCAGCAGGTGGCAGTGAGCTCCACGTCATCCGCCACTCCTGTTTTACAGCGTAAGGATGCTTTGGTTTTTGAATTGGATATTTAGGGTTTAGTGTGTGCATTTGATGTTTAGATTTGAAAGAGATTGCGCAATTGATTGAGACCGGAGCCTATGGTCGTGAGGTTCGTCTGATTTTGAGGGCGGTTAGGTTGACCATTGCCTTGAGGAGGAAGCTGAAGGCGTCCCTCGTTTCCTCCTTTCTAGCTTTCGCTCTTGCTCCTGGATCCGAACCACACTCCCGCTTGTCTGCATATCTGCCAAAGGTATTCATTGATTGCTATGAGGTCCCTGACCCCAATCCACCAAGTTTGGATATGATATTGATTAATGCTATGTGAAGGATGATGAAAATGATATGGAAGTGGATACTGCAGCATCTGCTACCGTGAAGCATTCCTCAGAGCTCGAGATCTATTGCTACTTGCTTGTGCTCATATTCCTCATTGACCAGAAAAAGTACACTGAGGTCAGCAATCTTCATTTATCATTATTAGTTCATGCATAGCATCACTTATTCATTCTTCATCATCCAGGCTAAGGCTTGTTCTTCAGCCAGCATCTCCCGTTTGAAGAACTTGAACAGGAGAACAGTTGATGTTCTGGCTTCCAGGCTGTACTTCTATTATTCTCTTAGCTATGAACTCACTGACGATCTCTCTGAAATCAGGGGGTGTGTATTCTTATTTATCAATGTCTCGGTAAAATAGAATATAGTCAGTTATTATATTTTCATTTATTTGCAGTAATCTCCTTGCTTTACACCGGGCTGCTACATTGCGTCATGATGAACTGGGGCAGGTTTGTTTCTTCATCTATCTACAGCTTGTAGCTGTTGGCTATGCATGTGTTCATAAAAATAATAATAATAATTAATATTAGCATGAATGTTAATTCGTATTGTAATATGCAGGAAACCCTTCTCAACCTGCTGCTTCGCAACTACCTTCATTACAATTTGTATGATCAAGCTGAAAAGCTGAGGTCAAAGGCACCGCGTTTTGAAGCTCATTCGAATCAGCAGGTATGCTTTCATATCATTATTTTTATCAGTTATTTTTTAATAACAGCATTCACGTTGGAGCCTCTATATTCATACTTTCTATATAATATAGCGGAAACAATTAAACACCGCTACATTGAATTCTCTATAATAGAGAAACTTTTATAGAAAACTAAAGTACATCTCTATATTTGGTGGCTCATATTCAACACTCTTAATTTTATTGTGAGTGTATAAAAAAGAGGAAACTTAATAAAATGAGTGTGTGAGTAAGGTAGAGATGGAGAGTTTGATGTGGGAGGGTTTTTGAAAAATACACAAAACTTAAAAGAAACATGTGTTTTTTAGTTACAGTTATGTGAAAATTTATTGTAATCTTTTTTTATTTGTCTCAGTTTTGCCGGTACTTGTTTTACCTTGGGAAGATAAGGACGATCCAGCTGGAATACACCGATGCAAAGGAATCCCTTCTTCAAGCTGCGCGTAAAGCACCGGTAGCTGCTCTAGGTTTTAGAGTCCAATGCAATAAGTGGGCCGTGATTGTCCGCTTACTTCTCGGAGAGATCCCTGAACGAACTGTGTTTATGCAAAAAGGCATGGAGAAGGCCTTGAGGCCTTACTTTGAGTTGACTAATGTGAGTTGGTTTTTGACTTTTTACTTTTCTCTTCTTCCTAACTTCAGTTTGTATCTTTCTTAAACACAATTTCTTGCTTTTAGGCTGTTAGGATTGGAGATCTAGAGCTGTTCAAAACCGTAGCTGAAAAATTCTCAACCACTTTCAGTTCAGACCGGACTAACAATTTAATCGTGAGGCTGCGTCACAATGTGATAAGAACCGGGCTGCGCAACATCAGCATCTCCTACTCGCGTATCTCACTTGCTGATGTGGCAAAGAAGCTGAGACTGGACTCGCCTAACCCTGTGGCGGACGCTGAGAGCATTGTGTCAAAAGCAATCCGTGATGGTGCGATTGATGCGACGCTAGATCATGCAAACGGGTGGATGGTGTCCAAGGAAACTGGTGACATTTACTCGACAAACGAGCCTCAGCAAGCGTTTAATTCTAGGATTGCATTCTGTTTGAATATGCATAATGAGGCGGTTCGTGCTCTTAGGTTTCCTCCTAATTCTCATAAGGAGAAAGAGAGTGCTGAAAAGAGGAGAGAGAGACAGCAGCAGGAACAAGAGCTTGCCAAGCATATTGCTGAGGAAGACGATGATGATTTTTGATTCAGTCTATGAAATCATTTGAGGGAGCTCTGTTGCTTTATGTTCTTGTTTGAATATGTTAAAACCAAATTCTGGGATCTTTGAGAAAGACTTTTCAAGTAGACTTATGTATGTTTTTACATGTTATGGTCATCGTCTATGTCTCCCCTGTTTCCTTGATCTTGATAAACATTAACCAATTCTGGGATTTGTGGCATGATGGGTAATTTGTGTTTTAGGATTGTTGATCATCAATGGTTACTTGGATATTCGTACTATTAATAGCGGTCTTGAATAATTGTAGTAGGACTAGGATGGTCCAAGAAGACTTCTACTTTAAGCTATATAGCATGAAACATAGACGAATGAAATTAATTGCACTAAGCATGTCGACTAGTGTAAGCAGTTTTAGGTTTTGTTTTGGGATAACTACGTTTTTATTATTGAGTTTCTACAAATGCTAACGTTTCACTAGTATATGTGATAACCAAACTCTGTAAGTTGATTCAGAGAAAAAAAATGCACGTTAAGGATTTTTTTGGAAAAAGCTGCGATATCACTAAGTGTATGTATATATTAACCAACTCGAGTCGGTGAAATCATTCACTTGACTACAAAAGCATAAATCACACAGACTCCATCCGAGCTGGTTTATGTTAGAAATTACGTTAATAGTAGATTTGAAAAAAAAAAAGTGAAAAAGTTGTAGGTGCAAAGGTTGTTATCTAGATGGAGACTTTCGTGAATTTCTAATCCTCTATAACAAAGAAGCCAAATGCAAGAAATTAAAAGAAAACATCAATCTTTTGAACACTATTACAATTGAAAATAACATACTTTTAGTTAATTTAGGATATCACAATCACGTTGAATTTGGAAATATAACGGCTAATTTTTTATTTTTTTTTCCGAAAGCCTTTCAGGGATCGTTATAGAACTTTTCTAGTAATATATTTGCGTACACTAGTACACTAGGATAGAGCTCGTGTGGTAAACAAATACAACAAAAAAAAAGTTAAATTTAATAATATACATAATAACATACCTTATGGATTAATAAGATATAAATAATAAACAAAATTTTACAATTCATAAATCTCTAAAAATCTCTTTGTATACAACATTGGATAGTGACATGTGTGATTAGGAGAAATGTTAAGATGTGATATTTAAATATATTCAAATGTTAACTTATAACATGCTATTATAATATTTAATGAAATTGTGAGAAGATTTCTATAACTTATTTATTGCGATTTCCATATATAACATAATTGATTGGCTTGATAAAATAGGAAACTGTTCGCATGACATCTACGTGACATCCTATGAAAGTCCTATAATGATATCATAGAAAATCATCTTGCTTTAATAGTATAGTTATATTGTTAGATTGAATAATGTATGAACAAAACAAGATATAAAATTACTTGTAATTATATGTAATACGCAAGCCTAAGAACTAATTAAATTACATCGCAACAAGTTTTAAGGCTTGGATTCATTTGAAAAATATGTTCAAAGAGTAGGCTTTTGAGATCGTACCGAATAATACCTATACGGCTATACCAAAAACGAGTGAAAATATAAACCGAATATAATATTGATATTTTTAATTTGATACGATCAGTACTAGTATCATTGAAAGTGTTGAAAAATTACGAAAAATACCAGTATTTGGGGAAAAAGTTGCTTGTCCCTAGTTCCTAGACATTCATGATTATCTTTTGGAGTGCCCTAACGTTTTAAGGTGTATTATTACCTTCTAAAGCTATTTTCTCATCACAAGACCACACTCGTGAAGTTAACGCTACTCTCCAGTTAAGTCCAGTGCATAATAAAACTTATCAACTCTTGATAAGTTCAAGGCCATTGTGTATGTATGCCTAGACGCGTCTATAACAAGTAGTATTAGAGCGGATCTGTCCCTTCAGAGAGTTTCTGATGTGTTAATGTCTTTCTTCCGTTTATAATTGGTGATTGCATCATGATGATGAAAGCATTAATAAATCTGATGCAAGTCACATGCTAGTGAGCAAGATCATCATCATTCAACGATCGTCACGTGGACGACATGATGAGATGCCATAACTCCTATAATGCTCTTTGGTAATATTGGACCGTGCCAAAGAGAAGCGTTGGTTGTTGCACAATTGCATGTTGAAATTGGACCACCATAAAGAGTAATAGACCAACCCATTAGAGATTGTGATCAACTTTTATGGTCAAATGGATTTTCATCGATGAGACTGAGAGTAAGGAACCGGTGCAGGGAAAAAAAATTGATGCATATTCGAAACAAATTTGTGAATGCTGAGCACCGCACCTCTTTAGCTAGAAAACCAATATAAGGCCAAATCATTCTAAGATGTTGCAAGGCCTCTACTTAGCTCTTTTCTTTTTTCTTTTTTTTTTTCTTTTTTTTTGTTTAAACAAATAAATATTGCATCAAACAGAAAAGGTCTGAATCTATGGCCTCTACTTTCACACTTTAACCATCTCATCCAAGTGGTAATGAAGAATTATAACATATATATATATATATATATATATATAGGGTTTGGATCAAATACAAATGAAATTAATATGCTAAACGTGAGAATCAAGTAGAGTAATTATATATACAAGTAGAGTAATTATGTAATTACTCTATGATGTAATTACATAATTACTCTACTTGATTCTCACGTTTAGCACGTTAATTTCATTTGTACGTTAACCTTCCCATATATATATATATATATACTAGGCTATATGCCCGTGTGACACACGGGCCCGATAAAAATAGATGTGAATACATCAATTTTGAAATTGTAGTATAGTTAATGATATATGACAATGATATTAAAAAAAATATTACAAATTTATAAACACTTCTTTGTATACAACATTTGATGTTGTATTTGAAAGATTACCATCATTATCTAAAACAACAACTTTGATGCCATCTCATCTTGTAACTCTTGATAATGCAACATACAATTGGCCATAAGAGTAAAAACTGGTTTTTCAAAAACAAACCAACTTTTGATAGTGACTATCCTTGACTTTTGTTTATGGTCATTGCAAAACATACGGCAAAGGGGAATTGCCTTCTTTGTAGTTTAATGTGCAGTTTTTTGTCAGTAGGTATCAAAGTAATTCTTGAAATATAATGATGATCTCCAATGTGACTTCCGGATATAATTTCTACCTGTATAACACGATTGCCCAATGACACCACTTTTAATCTAGTTCTGTTACACAGGCCACTTTTTTGGTCAATATTTCTTAGAAGCATTACAGAAACTCCCACTTTTAATATTAATTTATGGTTTGGCAATCTTGAAGCTTTGATTCCATTAAGAATAGGTCTCATCAACTATATGTCAACCATTTTTATAACATGAATAATAAACATATTCTAATGTATTTAAAGACATCAAAGCAAGTGTCATGTTTAGAGAATAACTTGTTAACTATTTTGGTGTAATTCTTAAAAATATTAAAAAATAAAATAAGTAAACAGTTGTTCATGTGAAACATGAATATCTTATATTAATTTAAATTAAGACACGAATACTTTTAAAATTCAAAATATTTGTGTAAAGTTTTGTTAACATCAAATACAAAGTTCAAGTATGTTAGACTATAGAAAGTTTTAAAAGTATTCGATGTGGAGTGAATATATATATATATATATATATATATACTTTTTTAATTTAGAAATGGTTTATATAATAAAAGTTATTTAAAAAGTAGTTTAACCACCAATGATTATATTGACAAATGAGGTGATTATAAAGTTTAATACATTTATGGTGTAAACTCTTTAAAACATTATTCTAATCAATGAATCAATCTCAAACTAAATAGTTAACATATGAAATATGAAAACATAAATGCTATTTTCTAGTTTAAAAAAGTAGTTGGAATCCGAGTTTTGTAATACATATTCAAAAAATTATTCTTTTGTCTTGCTAGAGAACCCTAAATGAGGGTGAAAAAAGATAAGTCTTGTAAATATACAGGTATTAAATTCTTCTAAATTGTTTGAGTTTTGTTATGTGTTACCATATCTAACTACTTTAGCTATGTATCAAATCCCATGAACTAATGTATGTGTTGGAATTCGTGCTAATGTGTGATTTTAGTAAAAGTGTATGAAAACATGCATAAGTCTAAATCAACTATGTGTAAAGCCTTTTATAACACGGATAATAAACCTATTTTAAGGTGTTTGAAGACATCAAAGTAAGTGTCATATTTAGCGAATAAAGTTTTTAACTATTTTGTTGTAAATCAAGTCTTTATTATTTGAATAATCAAGTCTTATAAATTGTTTTGAATTTTGTTATGTGTTACCAAATCTAACTATCTTAGGTATGTATCCAATCCCATGAACTTATGTCTTTGTTGGAATTCGTGCTGATGTGTGATTTTAGAAAAAGTGTTTGAAAGCATGAATAAGTCTCATCAAGTATGTGTCAACCCTTTTTATAACATGGATAATAAACTTATTCTAAGGTATTTGAAGACATCAAAGTGTAACATCACAGGAATTTCGAGCCAAAAATGTCAAGTTTCCAAAGTTAAAGGACTAATTCTATCAATTTCCAAACTCTAGGGCTAAAATGAAAATTCTGCTTTCTTATCCTTTCGCGCTACGCGACGGGACAAAAGACAAGCCCATCGCGTACCGCGATGGGACTTGGTCAAAGATTCTAGAAGAGGTCAACGGCGATACGCGATCGCCGTTGAGCCTACGTCATCGCGTACTGCGATGACGTGGCCTGACACGCCTGACACCTTTTCACCACGTGTCACACGTGGCACACCGGTTGCCACGTGTCCCGACACGTGGCCACACGTGGCACGACGTCCGCCACGTGTCAACACGTGGCACACCATCTGCCACGTGACCACACGTGGCAGACCTACTGTGTGACGCATCTGAGCTACGTCGCGGTACGCGACGGGTTCCCAGGATGCAGGCGCGTACCGCGATGGAATCCAAAATTTGCCTATAAATAGCAGCCTCCGGGATTTCATTTCTTCACACCAAAATCTGCATACAATCCTCTCTCTACACATCTCACTAAACCTCGAAAATCGTACCTCGATCCGCCCCAAAAACCGTGCACGATTCCTCGATAAGCGTGCCACACCTCGATATTCGTACCACTCCCCGGCAACATCCCGAACAAGAAGGTGGTACTGTTATTACATCCCGAAGATCATCTCGAAGTGCATGCCGTGAAATGTTGGTGCCTCGAGAAGCGTACCGACGAGCGATAAAGATTAGTGATTTCGTTGGACGTAAGAAGGGTGGATCAAGTGGCGTGGAAGTGCTGCTCGAATCCTTAGGAATTTCTAAACGCCAACAAGGTTAGGCGTAATGTCAAATGAATATAATATTAAAGGCTTAAGCCCTAAGTCGAAATCATACTATACCTCGAGAATAAATGGTATAACAAAGAAAAGAAAGAAAGAAAAAGAAATGTATATATACTTATGTGTTATATAAATTCTTTGTTATAATAATTATTATTATTTAAGTATAATAAGTATTCTTAAATAATAAAGAAAAGAATACGTTTCTTAAAAAAGAAGAAACGTAGGATTTTTATAATAAACTAAAGGTTTATAAACAATACTTTTAAACTAAAGGTTTTCAAGTAATTGAGAAATGGACTAAAGGTTCACCGAGGTATAAGAAAGACAAAAGGTCTTAAGTCGGATTGTATATCCGACTAACGAATAGTTATACTCGTACTATAGGTGCGAGATAACAAGAAAGAGACGCAAGGACGGTGTTGGAAACCGATCCGGATCAAAGGTGAATACACCCCACTTTTACAAACTCGTTTTCAAACAAATAAATGTGTTGTGTGTAAAACTTTACATGACGCCACGTGTCTCTAAAAACATTGTAAATAAGAGTATGAGCCTAGCCCTCAGGCTGTAGTATATGTTTGTCTGGATCCTTACATATGTGGAAAGCGGTGGGCACATCGCACCACGCCTGGTCACGACCTCCAGCCACGATGGGCCGAACCAAAGTATGTTCGAGTGAGAATGACCTTGTGTATATTTATGGTACCTAAGTACGTCGAAACGCTGCGGTGTTTTGCTGGGTGACCTAGTGTAGAGACTCGAGTTTATAATGATGTTTTAACTTTGTTATTCCTAAGCCAAGATGTGTAACATTTCGGATTTTTCAAACCCGTATTCGTTAACATTTAACCCGACCCTGAAATATTTTAGTTCCTTAATATTAATCAGAATCAAATATTTATAAGTAAATAAGTTTCTAATATTTATTTTATACCCACCCTTAAAGTTCTTAAAGTTATTTATTCTTGGTTTAAACTTTAAAATAGTCAATAATTGAACATTTTTGAAAGTTTAGGGACCATTATTGCCAAAAAACCAAAGTTCCTTCCTTTTCTAGCCGGAGCGCTGCACGGGGAGACTCTCCACCCCCGTTGAGCGCCGCCTCCACACCACTGGTCAGATCGTTTAACTTTATTTCGTTTCCTAACTCGTTTAAGGCATAAAATCGTTTATTTTAGGCATGTTTGAGTGAATTAAGGTCCGAGTAAACATCCTGTAACTAAAATACAAGTGCTAATTCGTTTCTTACTGCCCAAGACCAGATCTTTATGTATAAATCGCTGATTATTTCCTTAAAACTTGTTTTACTTGCTTAAACGGGCCAAAAAGCCCATAATTAGTTTGTGTCATGTATTCTTATATAAACAAGCCCATTCATCTGCTGTAAACTTTAATCTAACCCTAAATAACATCCCATAGCCGTCACCTACCTCTGTTCATCCTCCAACCCTTCGGTTTTTGCATCTTCGTTAAAGATTCAAGACTTGTTCGTTGAGTTTGCTTGCTTAGGGATCTTTGACTTCCGTTTCTCGTCAATCCTTTCACTTTCCGGGTAAGTTGTAAACTTTAGAATTGTTCATACACACTCTTTAGTCAATATCCTTCAATCAATTTTTGAGATTGAAGGGTATTGACTGGTCAATTTCTTTAAAAACCCGATCAAGGGTAAAACAGTCAACAAGTTTGACTTTTCGTTTTATCATGCTTCTGGTTGGATTCAACGTTCAGTCCAGAAGAATTTTCTTCTCATAATTAAATTTTAAGGGTTCTGACCAAAACCCGACTCCCGAATCGAAGTTCGGATTCTGGTCAGACTCGACTCGTTTAAACATTAAAATCAACATAACTAGAGTTCTACCCATCCTTTTGGATTGATTCCAGCGGAATTAAGTTCGTTTTTACTTATAGTTTCATATCACAAAGTTTCAGATTCTGATAATTAATCTCATTGGACGCGTATTGGACGACTCGCTTAAATCATTAGTTCGTTGTCGAATTTATTAATCACTTGCCTTCCGTCTAAGGTGAGTACCACATTCCCCTATTTTACTTGTTTTTCCACGTTTTGGGGACATATGCGTAAATATATTTCTCATTATATACTTATACTTAAAACTGCAACTTTGTCTTATGTGTTAACAACTTATACCTTACTTGTTTATGTGCTTATTTGCTTTGTATGCTTTCGCATTCGGAGAGGTCCAACATAATCTCAGTCTAGTATGATCATACGCCAGTCGTTATAGCTTTGTGCTTCTCAACATCTCAGTTATACTTGCTTATTTAGTTAATTTGTTATACTCATATGACTTGTTGCAAATACTTATTTTCTATATGAACATTTAAAATGGTGTGTTGCTCACTCAACCTTGTGTTGACAAAACCATTCTATTTTTAACGCATATGCAGGTTATCGTTGATATTCAAGCTGGTTTGGAAGAAAAACTTAGGATTGCACGCTAGAGAGAATAAACAAGATTATAGACTTTGATATATTTGTATTGTTTTATTTATTTGATATATGGATTTTGTATTTGATGTTTTTGATTATTTAATTAACTTAATAGATATTGTCACATTTAATATTGCATGATAGTAACCTTTGAAAAGCTGTGAGCAATCAGTTCGCCCCGGCATTTCCGCCGTAGGTTGGGGTGTGACAGATTGGTATCAGAGCCGAAGGTTTAAGATAGGTCGTTAGAAATTGCCTTAGACACATGTTTAGGGACCCTATACGTGCCTATCTGTTTACCTTTGTGTGTTCAAATTAAATTGTTTACAGCTTTCTTAGATAATTATTATTTACTATCTATTGTATTGTTATGCACACACACACAAACTCCGAGGCTATGCCTCAACATTTAAAGAAAACTTTTCAAAAAGTAGATTGCTTTTATTTTCGGGAAATTCCTTAAGAATTCCCACCTGTAGTTTTTACTCGCACACCTTAAGGCTAGGTTATGTGGCATGTCCCTATGATGAATGAAAGGAGAAGAGAAACTGTGAGTTAGGCACTGACAAAACGGTTCCAAGAACCAAAGTTAAGATGTTATTCCTTACCTGGGTGATAACCTGACCACAGTACTCAACCCTATGGACCCGAGCGAGACCCATAAATGCCATATGACCGACACCTTAGGCTGATTTTTAAACCGAATTCACGGTGGTTCGTGGCTAAACTCGTTTTTCCGATTATTGTGTTCCGTTATTTAAATGGTTAGTTGGGTGAAAAATCCATGGAACCCATGGGCACTCCTACTATCCATTTCTCAACTTGTTTTCGTGTTTTTGTTAGAGTATTCAAAGTGGTGGTTCACAAGATACTCCGACTAACCATATTTATTTCGATAGTTCGTTATTTAGTTTGGTCGGTTAAAACGCCGTGTAACGCTCATTGGGCCGACAAATTTCATTGCATTGTTAATTCGTTAATTAGTTGGGACAATCAAATTGCCATGTAACGCTCATGGGCTGTCCAACTCAGCTGTTTTTCGTTAGTTCGTTGGGCCATTCAAATTGCCATGGAAAGCTCATGGGAGGCCAACATCCACAATTTATATTTCGTTAGTTTATTGTAGACTTAATCAAATCTAAATTTTAAACTGACTTAACTCTTTATGTAGTCATCACACATTAATCTTATTGACTACATCATTTAATAAATATTTACGCAATGTACCCCACTCATCTTATAAACTTTTACTTTTGATTCTCATGACGCAATTCCCTTTATTTCTCAAGGCAATGTTATTATAACTTACCTACATACTTAGACATTTTATTATCCTAATAATTTCCTCAACTCATCCTTCATCTTATAAATCTCTATTTTTGGTTCACGTAAAATGTCTTCCCTAGGAAATTATCGTAATCAACACCGTTCACCTACTTCTCGTGATTGTTGTTCGACTACTAGAACCACCAAGGAGTGCTGCTGTATGCTAACAATCGACCACCCGCCAATCTCGACAAAACTAAAATACGCCGAACAAGAAATCTCATACTAAATCATATCCATGTTATTTAAATTGCATTTTCTTATTTATATCCATATCCTCAACTATAAATTTCTAAGTACATTTAAATCCTTATCCTCAACTTTAAACTATAAATATTTTATTATCTCTTATTTTCCTCAATATCATGATGGTTTTCACAACTTATTTTCCACTTTATAAATCTTCATTATTAAATTCAATTATTGTAAATTTTATTATTAAACTAAATTATGTATTTTCTAAATTTAATTTCTATTTCTAAAAAATAATTTCATTAATTTAACTTTTATTATTAAATTGACTTTTTGAACCTTCATCGTAAATATTTCAAACTCTCTACTTTGAATTTTTAGAAAATTTTGAATTTTCACTAGTACTAATACATATACATATACGCATCCCCATTATCTCATATCAACTCATTCCCACATCTTACCCGTCATTTCATTAAAATTTCATCCTTGGTTCAACTCTCTAAATGATAAATTTGAACGTTTTAAATGATAAATTTGTAGTTGTTAGAATAGTCATGGTTGTTCATGCATTTCTAGCCTCACGTTTATCTCAATATATTATATGCTTCACTTTAATTTAAAATTTATTATTTACTCAAATTTCCATTATTGGTGATTCAAATTACTTACTCCCTAATATTTATAACGATTTTGTGAAAAAGGAAAAATCCACGAATTCCCAAAATTTAATCTAATTTATCAATTACCTACCTCATATTTAATATAATTTTAACGGTTTAATTTGAATAGGACTATCTCGCTGATTCGAGAATATCCGCTTCCCAGTTTAATATATTAACAATTTAATTCAAATACGTATATTTTTGCATTATAATTAGTATTTAAATTATTAATTACTAACTATTATAATATTATAGAACATCTTAAACGAATTAATCTAATCTCAAAATCACCAACTTGAAAAGCTATAAATTTATAATTAATTCCTCTTTAAATCTTATAAATTCTCAACTAACTAAACTCGGCACACCAAAATCTTCGTTTAAACTTATACTCTCGATCTTAAGAAATGTTATAAATTAAACATTTACGTAATCCATCCCCCTAATAAAATTCCTTTATCAAAGATTAATCAATTAGGATCTTGTATCTCCATCTCATTTCCTTTATTCTCGATTATCTTAAATAACACCAAAATCACCAAATCTATTTTCTTCAATTTACAAAATTTTACTTTTAAAAGCAAAAGAGGCTTTCGAAATCTTACGATTTTATTGTCAACTAGAACATTTACTAATTATCATTTGAAATTATATTTAAAATTATCAAGACAATTGTTTTCACTTAAAAATTTTATTTCAAAACGTTTGTTTCTTACAAAATGATGATTTTAATGTTTTATAACCCACATGATGGAACGAATTATGCGGACCATCCGACGATAAGACTAATTATGGTCCGAAACATAATTATTCAAAGTCCTCGCATGGAAATCATAATGCGTACAATTATGTGTTATGATCTAAAACTTAAGGTAGCATGGGTAACGGTACGAATGATGAGATGATAAGGACATGGTGGATACGCCGCTGGTACATCCTATATATAAGTGCCCTTATCGGAATGCCATTTGAAGCGTTGCTTCGGTTATTGGAAGTTCTATGTTATGATATTTCTTTAAAAAGTTTAAATTGTTTTCAAAACGATAATTTTTTTTGTTTTCCTTAATTTCGGGACGAAATTCCCTAAAGAAGGGGAGACTGTAACATCTCGGATTTTTCAAACCCGTATTCGTTAACATTTAACCCGACTCGGAAATATTTTAGTTCCTTAATATTAATCAGAATCAAATATTTATAAGTAAATAAGTTTCTAATATTCATTTTATACCCACCCTTAAAGTTCTTAAAGTTATTTATTCTTGGTTTAAACTTTAAAATAGTCAATAATTGAACATTTCAGAAAGTTTAGGGGACCATTATTGCCGAAAAAAACCAAAGTTCCTTCCTTGTCAAGCCGGAGCGCCACACAGGGAGACTCTCCACCCCCGTCGCGCGCCGCCTCCACACCACTGGTTAGATCGTTTAACTTTATTTAGTTTCCTAACTCGTTTAAGGCATAAAATCATTTATTTTAGGCATGTTTGAGTGAATTAAGGTCCGAGTAAACATCCTGCAACTAAAATACAAGTGCTAATTCGTTTCTTACTGCCCAAGACCAGATCTTTATGTATAAATCGCTGATTATTTCCTTAAAACTTGTTTTACTTGCTTAAACGGGCCAAAAAGCTCATAATTAGTTCGTGTTATGTATTCTTATATAAACAAGCCCCATTCATCAGCTGTAAACTTTAATCTAACCCTAAATAACATCCCATAGCCGTCACCTACCTCTGTTCCTCCTCCAACCCTTCGGTTTTTGCATCTTCGTTAAAGATTCAAGACTTGTTCGTTGACTTTGCTTGCTTAGGGATCTTTGACTTCCGTTTCTCGTCAATCCTTTCACTTTCCGGGTAAGTTGTAAACTTTAGAATTGTTCATACACACTCCTTAGTCAATAGCCTTCAATCAATTTCTGAGATTGAAGGGTATTGACTGGTCAATTGCTTTAAAAACCCGATCAAGGGTAAAACAGTCAACAAGTTTGACTTTTCGTTTTCTCTTGCTTCTGGTCGGATTCAACGTTCAGTCCAGAAGACTTTTCTTCTCATAATTAAATTTTAAGGGTTCTGACCAAAACCCGACTCCCGACTCAAAGTTCGGATTCTGGTCAGACTCGACTCGTTTAAACATTAAAATCGACATAACTAGAGTTCTACCCATCCTTTTGGATTGATTCCAGCGGCATTAAGTTCGTTTTTACTTATAGTTTCATATCACAAAGTTTCAGATTCTGATAATTAATCTCATTGGACGCGTATTGGACGACTCGCTTAAATCATTAGTTCGTTATTGAATTTATTAATCACTTGCCTTCCGTCTAAGGTGAGTACCACATTCACCTATTTTACTTGTTTTTCCACGTTTTGGGGACATATGCGTAAATATATTTCTCATTATATACTTATACTTAAAACTGCAACTTTGTTTTATGTGTTAACAACTTATACCTTACTTGTTTATGTGCTTATTTGCTTTGTATGCTTTCGCATTCGGAGAGGTCCAACATAATCTCAGTCTAGTATGATCATACGCCAGTCGTTATAGCTTTGTGCTTCTCGACATCTCAGTTATACTTGCTTATTTAGTTAATTTGTTATACTCATATGACTTGTTGCAAATACTTATTTTCTATATGAACATTTAAAATGGTGTGTTGCTCACTCAACCTTGTGTTGACAAAACCATTCTATTTTTAACGCATATGTAGGTTATCGTTGATATTCAAGCTGGTTTGGAAGAAAAACTTAGGATTGCACGCTAGAGAGAATAAACAAGATTATAGACTTTGATATATTTGTATTGTTTTATTTATTTGATATATGGATTTTGTATTTGATGTTTTTGATTATTTAATTAACTTAATAGATATTGTCACATTTAATATTGCATGATAGTAACCTTTGAAAAGCTGTGAGCAATCAGTTCGCCCCGGCATTTCCGCCGTAGGTTGGGGTGTGAGAAGATGGGCCGAGGCTTGCGTAACCCTCGAGGGGTAAAAAAGTAAAGGAAAATATTTTTGCGTCAGCATATTCACCAACAAATGTTTGCTGACGTATTTTTATAACATTTTGCAGGTAATCAAGAATAGAGCTTGTGAAGACGAAGGGCTCAAGAATCCGATGGCTCGGATAATTTTTGTTAAACTTAAATATAATTAAATGGTGGTTTTGTAAACTTATAAACAAGCAAACTTAAAATGAGACTTTTGTCTCATCTTTTGTAATGTAAATATTTATAACTTATATTCACATGTTTTATAAAGACTTCCGCTAATAACCCTTAACTCTGATATATTTACAAATGTGGTACCAACTTATGAGTCGCACTCCTAGGCCCAAGAGGTGTTCGAAAGAATATCAAATATGAATGGGGAACAAAGCAACAAGAGGCGTTCGATATACTTAAACAAAAGCTTACTCAAGCTCCTATACTGGCCTTGCCGGAAGGTATTGAAGATTTCGTTGTGTTTTGCGATGCATCTCATTCCGGCTTGGGATGTGTACTAATGTAACGCAAGAAAGTTATCGCTTACGCCTCTCGTCAACTCAAAGTACACGAAAAGAACTATACGACTCACGATCTAGAGTTAGGCGCCATAATCTTCGCACTTATGATATGGAGGCACTATCTCTATGGAGTAAGATTTACCGTGTACACTGATCATAAGAGCTTAAAGCATATCTTTGATCAAAAGGAGCTCAACATGCGCCAACGACGCTGGATGGAGACTCTCAACGACTATGACTGCGAAATCGTTTATCATGAAGGTAAAGCCAACGTTGTGGCTGATGCCTTAAGTCGTAAAGAGCACGAAAAGCCAAAAGAGTCCGAGCGTTAAGGCTAGAACTTCAAATCGATCTTGTTGACCAAATCAAATCCGCTCAAACTCAAGCGATCAACGAAAACCAAATCTCTGATGAAAAACGTAATGGCACCATTGACTCGTTAGTCAAAGGTGATGATGGTATTCTTAGAATGGGAAACCGAATTTGGGTACCAATTGTTGGAGGATTGCGTGAGAAAATCTTGAACGAAGCTCATAAATCGAAATACATGATGCATCTCGGAAGTGATAAAATGTACCATAATCTCAAAGCGAATTATTGGTGGAATGAGATGAAAAGGGATGTTGCTTCGCATGTTGCGAAATGTCTTACATGTTTGAAGGTCAAGGCCGAACACCAAAGACCTTCGGGACTGCTCCAGCAACCCGAACTTCCCGTATAGAAGTGGGAGTTAATCACAATGGATTTCATTACCAAACTCCCTAAAATGACTCGACAACATAATGCAATCTGGGTGATTGTGGATCGATTAACAAAATCCGCACACTTCATACCCATCAATGAGTCGTACTCAATGGACAAACTAGCTCGTATCTATGTTAACAACATCGTCGCTTTGCACGGAGTACCACTGTCCATAATTTCTGACCGAGACAGTCGTTTCACGTCTCATTTTTGGAAAAGCTTCCAACAAGCACTCGGCACAACGCTTAACCTTAGCACCGCCTATCACCTACAAACTGATGGGCAAAGCAAAAGTACTATTCAAACGTTGGAAGACATGCTCCGAGCCTGTGTGATACACTTAGGTGGAAGTTGGGATGACCACTTACCCCTAATGGAATTTTCATATAACAATAGTTATCACACGAGCATTCAAGCCGCATCATTTGAGGCGTTATTTGGTCGAAAATGTAGAACGCCCGTGTGCTGGTCTGAAACCGGAGATAATCAATTATCTGGAACCGAAATAGTCCAAGAAAACACCGAAAAAGTTATTCAAATCCGAGAACGACTTAAGACGGCACGTGATCGCCAAAAGAGTTACGCCGATGTCTGTCGTAAGCCGTTAGAGTTTAGAGTCGGTGATAAGGTTCTTTTGAAAGTTTCGCCATGGAAAGGCGTAGTCCGCTTCGGCAAGAAAGGAAAGTTGAGTCCACGATTCGTTGGACCCTTTGAGGTACTTAACGAATTGGTACCGTCACATACCGATTGCGACTACCCGAGGAAATGCAAGGGATACACGACGTATTCCATATCTCGAATCTGCGTAAATGATTAGCCGACGAATCTCTCTCGATGCCGTTAAAAGATGTTGAGATCAACGAAAACTTAAAATTCATAGAACGACCAATCCAAATCGAAGATTCGAAATTAAAGAAACTTAAAAGACAAACTTTGAAAATTGTGAAAGTAAAGTGGGATTCCCGACGAGGACCCGAGTATACTTGGGAACTCTGAGTCCAAAATGAAGAAGAAATACCCCCACTTGTTTTCGTAAAGCAATCTCGAGGACGAGATTTATTTCAAGGTGGGGAGGATGTAACATCACGGGAAATTTGAGCCAAAAATGTCAAGTTTCCAAAGTTAAGAGACTAATTCTGCCAATTTCCAAACTCTAAGGGCTAAAATGAAAATTCTGCATTTTTGTCCTATCGCGCTACGCGACGGGACAAAAGACAAGTCCATCGCGTACTGCGATGGGACTTGGTCAAAGATTCTAGAAGAGGTCAACGGCGATACGCGATCGTCGTTGAGCCCGCGATGACGTAGCCTGACACGCCTGACACCATTTCACCACGTGTCCACACGTGGCACACCGGTTGCCACGTGGCATGACGTCCGCCACGTCTCAACACATGGCACACCGTCTGCCACGTGGCGACACGTGGCAGACCTACTGTGTGATGCATCTGAGCTACGTCGCGGTACGCAAGGGGTTCCCAGGAAGCGGGCGCGTACCGCGATGGGATCCAAAATTTGCCTATAAATAGCAGCCTCCGGGATTTCATTTCTTCACACCAAAATCTACATACAATCCTCTCTCTAAACATCTCACTAAACCTCGAAAATCGTACCCTCGATCCGCCCCAAAAACCGTGCCCGATTCCTCGATAAGCGTGCCACACCTCGATATTCGTACCACTCCCCGGCGACATCCCGAAAAAGAAGGTGGTACAGTTATTACATCCCGACGATCATCTCGAAGTGCGTGCCGTGAAGTGTCGGTGCCTCGAGAAGCGTGCCGACGAGCGATAAAGATTAATGATTTCGTTGGACGTAAGAAGGGTTGATCAAGTGGCGTGGAAGTGCTGCTCTAATCCTTAGGAATTTCCAAACGCCAACAAGGTTAGGCGTAATGTCAAATGAATATAATATTAAAGGCTTAAGCCCTAAGTCGAAATTATACTATACCTCGAGAATAAATGGTATAACAAAGAAAAGAAAGAAAGAAAAAGAAATGTATATAACTTATTTGTTATATAAATTCTTTGTTATAATTATTATTATTATTTAAGTATAATAAGTATTCTTAAATAATAAAGAAAAGAATACGTTTATTAAAGAAGAAGAAACGTAGGGTTTTTATAATAAATTAAAGGTTTATAAACAATACTTTTAAACTAAAGGTTTTCAAGTAATTGAGAAATGGACTAAAGGTTCATCGAGGTAAAAGAAAGACTAAAGGTCTTAAGCCGGATTGTATATCCGACTAACGAATAGTTATACTCGTACTATAGGTGCGAGATAACAAGAAAGAGACGCAAGGACGGTGTTGGAAACCGATCCCGATCAAAGGTGAATACGCCCCACTTTTACAAACTCATTTTCAAACAAATAAATGTGTTATGTGTAAAACTTTACATGAGGCCACGTGTCTCTAAAAACATTGTAAATAAGAGTATGAGCCTAGCCCTCAGGCTGTAGTATACGTTTGTCTGGATCCTTACATATGTGGAAAGCGGTGGGCACATCGCACCACGCCTGGTCACGACCTCCAGCCACGATGGGCCGAACCAAAGTATGTTCGAGTGAGAATGACCTTGTGTATATTTATGGTACCTAAGTACGTCGAAACGCTGCGGTGTTTTGCTGGGGTGACCTAGTGTAGAGACTCAAGTTTATAATGATGTTTTAACTTTGTTATTCGTAAGCCAAGATGGGCTGAGGCTTGCGTAACCCTCTAGGGGTAACAAAGTAAAGGAAAATATTTTTGCGTCAGCATATTCACCAGCAAATGTTTGCTGACGTATTTTTATAACATTTTGCAGGTAATCAAGAATAGAGCTTGTGAAGACGAAGGGCTCAAGAATCCGGTGGATTGAATAATTTTTGTTAAACTTAAATATAATTAAATGATGGTTTTGTAAACTTATAAAAAAACAAACTTAAAATAAGACTTTTGTCTCATCTTTTGTAATGTAAATATTTATAACTTATATCCACATGTTTTATAAAGACTTCCGCTAATAACCCGTAACTCTGATATATTTACAAATGTGGTACCAACTTATGAGTCGCACTCCTAGGCCCAAGATGGGGGTGTGACATAAAGTAAGTGTCATGTTTAGATAATAAACTTTTTAACTATTTTGGTGTAAAGTCTTAAAAGTATTAAAAAATAAAATAAAGTAAACAGTTGCTCATGTGAAACATGAATATCGTATATTAATTAAAATTAAAATTCGAATACTTTTAAAATTCAAAATATTTGTGTAAAATTTTGTTAACATCAAATACAAAGTTCAAGTATGTTAGACTATAGAAAGTTTTAAAATTATTCGATGTGGATTGAATATATAAATATATATATATATATATATATATATATATTTAATTTAGAAATGGTTTATATAATAAAAGTTATTTAAAAACTAGTTTAACCACTAATGATTATATTGACAAATGAGGTTGTTATAAAGTTTAATTTATGGTGCAAACTCTTTAAAACATTATTCTAATCAATGAATAAATCTCAAACTAAATAGTTAACCATATTAAATATGAAAACATAAATGTTATTTTCTAGTTTAAAAAAGTAGTTGGAATCCGAGCTTTGTATTACATATTCAAAAATTATTGTTTTGTCTTGCTAGAGAACACTAAGGGTGTGTAAATCAAGTCTTTATTATTTGAATAATCAAGTCTTATAAATTATTTTGAATTTTGTTATGTGTTACCAAATCTAACTATTTTAGGGATGTATCCAATCTCATGAACTTATGTCTTTGTTGGAATTCGTGTTGATGTGTGAATTTAGAAAAAAGTGTTTGAAAACATGAATAGGTCTTATCAAGTATATGTCAACCATTTTATAACATGGATAATAAACATATTCTAAGGTTTTTGAAGACATCAAAGAAAGTGTCATGTTTAGAGAATAAAATTTTTAACTATTTTGGTGTAAAGTCTTAATCTACTATTTGACTATGTATATGACTCAATAAACTATTTGACCACAAGCATTTCTAACATGCATTTAAATGTTTTAAAAGGTATCATGTGTAAAGAGTTTAACCTTAAAGAAGATAAAAGTTTGAAGCTATATAAATAGGATAATATATAAAAAATTAACCAATTTTTTATAAACATATTGTATATTGAATATGTGTATTAAATATGTAGAGTAAACTAAAATGAAACCTTAATCAACTAATTTATTTGAAAACTGAATCAACCTATGTACACAAGCCCTATCTCAAATTTAAACAAAAATAATAATCACCTGGAGGTTTGAACTGAACAATCTACTATTTTGAATACATATTCCTTGGACTCAATAATGTAAAATTGTTAATTAAAGTATTTAACTATGTACACAAGCCCTATAAAAATGCTTCTCTCATAACAAGTAAAATATGATGACACCTTTTATATTTTCAAAATATATATATATATATATATATATATATATATATATAATTTTTAATTTGAAAATGGTATATAAAATCAAAGTTGTTTAAAATTAATTTAACCATCAATAAATATATTGACACTTGTGTTGGGCATAAAGTTTAATACATTTATTGTGCAAACTCTTGAAAACATTATATACAATGAATAACTCTCACTCTAAACAATTAACCATATGAAATATAAAAACTTTATTATTGTTGAGTTTTGGTTATGTGTTAACATCTCTAACTATTTTAGTTATGTACAAGCCCATGAACTAAAAGTAAAACAACTATTTTAAGTATGTATCAAAAAGCATACACTTAAATCAGTGTTGATAATCGTGCTAATGTATTTTATGGTCAAAAGGTTTAAAAACATGGATATGTCTCAATCACTACTCGACAACTTTTTTATAACATGGATAACAAATTTATTTTAAGGTGTTTGAAAACACAAAAAAGAAGTGAGGTTTTAAACTGTTTGAATACATAAACTTATTTTATGTGTTAATAAGTATAATTTATGAAATTTTAAAAATCAAATAAACATGTTAATAAGATTTTACCTCCTTATACCTTATTTAAGACATAAGTTACAACTTTATACCTTATTTAAAAGTGTTTTGTTTTCTATTGTTATCTAACATAATAAGTTCAAAGTTAACACCTTCAAAGTACATTTATATACTTAAGAAGGTCATCTTACTCACGGCTTATTAAAAAAATACAAAAAAACAAAAGCATAATAAACCGATAAATAGTTTTGACTAATTACTCTACACGACACAACAACAGTAGAATCTGATAAACAATAAACAAATGAAAGAAAAAACTTGGATGCTGAAATCCTAGGTTTGACTGGATCTCCTCAGCTTGAACCATGAGGGGTGGAGTTTTAGGTCTCAAAACTACAAACATGTAAAATCATATTCATTAATCCATAATAACTATAAATATATTTCGATTTAAAAGAACTAATATTGTGAAAGAAAACACCAATGAAATCATAAATAAAATCAAAAGCAATACAAGATAAACAATAAACACCAAAATTTAACAAACCAAAATGAAATAAAAAATTCAAACGCATTACCTCTAAGAAATCGAAATGAACCCTAAAAGTCTTCCCCGTGCAACTGAGATGCACCATCAAAATATTCACAGACTCCATCTCGCCGTAGGCCTGGAGTGTGACCTAAACTCTAGCTTCACCGGAAAAATAACATAAATCTAAAGATCTGGCCTAAATAGGTATCAATTTACTGAAATGTTAATGTAGGTATAAGTTTGTACCTGATTAGTCGAACCAGAACGACTGTCATCGGATCTTGGTAGCCGGAAAGAGGATTTCATAGCCGGAACCCTAATAGATGTCGATTCCAAAGGTTCCATCACCATGGTTGTGTGGTTGAATGGTTGTTCACTTTGCCAGATGCACTAAATGATAGTAGCACTACTACCACTGAAACTGAACCATAATTAGAGAGATGCTCCCGTTTTTTTTCTTTAAAAGATGATGAAGTAGAGAGAGATAATAAAGTAGATAGTTATTTGTTTGAAAAGGTAGAAGATGGGTTCAGAATTTCCTTGAATAGAGAGATTACATTTGAAATTTCAAAAGAAGTTTTGCAATAGACCTCCTCTGTGAATGACACGTAAGCGAAATAGCTTCTTTGATTTACACGTGTCTAAAGACTTTATATGGATGACACGTGTCCAAATTGTTCTTCCTTTATTATATATATATGATCCCATCCCAAGATATAAAAACAAGAGTTAAGTGTCATTTTAGTACCTGTGGTTTGATCAACTATGCAATTTTAGTACTTTTTTTGAATTTTTCGCAACTGGCTACTCCATGTTTCAAAAACTGGTCATTTTAGTACTTTTTCGTAACCTCGTTTAATTTTTCCGTTAAGTCAAGGGCATAATGGTAACTTTAGTTATTTTGTCTATTTTCCTTTTAAGCTCCAATAATAGTGGCTCTCCGGTTTTTTCTCTTCATTTTTCCCGCCACTATTATTGGGGCTTAAAAGAAAAAGAAAATAGATAAAATAACTAAAGTTACCATTATGCCCTAGACTTAACGGAAAAATTAAACGTGGTTAACGAAAAAGTACTAAAATGACTAGTTTTTGAAACATGAAGTAGCCAGTTGCGAAAAATTCAAAAAAGGTACTAAAGTTACGTAGTTGATCAAACTATATATACTAAAATGACACTTAACTCTAAAAACAAAGAAATCAAATTTTGAGTTGTATAAAAAATAATAATGATTCCATCAAAGAAAAGAAAACAAGGCAAAAACAATTTTAAACTTGGAAGCAAAATACAACACCCGTATCAATACAATTACAAACAATAATCAATCAATAACCTGAAGAAACAAACAAACCGATTTTCATCCATCCATCCTATGGCTACCACTCCTCTCTCCGCCCGTCCCACTCTTCTTCCCGTGGTCCGCCGTCACGGACAGCAGCCTCTTACACCTTCCAACACCACCGTTAATAATAATAATAGTAAAGTAGTGAAATCCAATCGACTACTGGCCTCCTCTGGGCGCAGCTCATTATCACGATTGGTTGTTCTGGCCGGCGGTGGTGCCGACGACTCGTCGTTGGAGATGTCGGTTGAGACGGCTTTGAAATTGTTAGGTGTATCGGAAGGCGCTTCCTTTGATGATATACTCCGTGCTAAGAGTTCCGTCGTCGCTTCCTGTAAAGACGACCAGGACTCTATTGCACAGGTTGCTATGCTTATAGATAACCTTACTTGTAGGATATTCAACTACATATACTTTTCAACTTAAATCAGCTTTAATTTCATAATTTTGATAAATCAACCCAACGTTAGAAGTTCATCATTTCCATTGCAGGTTGAGGCTGCATATGACATGCTACTGATGCAGAGTTTATCACAGAGACGAGCAGGGAAAGTTGTAAATAGTAGCATTCGTTATGCGGATGTTAAACCTGTAAATAATACATCTCAAATGCCTCAATGGCTACAAGGTGCCTTTAAGAATCCACCAGTTACGATTGAATCACCATCTGCTACTGATTTGGGGATTCAAGCAGGAGTCTTTGGAGCTCTAGCTGTCTTAACTTATGTCAATGGTGCATCTACTCCAGTCGGTGCCATTTCAGGCGCCGATGTTCCTGGGCTTATTTTGGCAACTAGTTTTGGGGCGTCATTATATTTCATGACCAAACGAAACGTTAAGCTAGGTATGCCACATTGTCGCCTATTATTATTATTTAATAAATTACACATAACAAAACTCGTGAATACTTATTAATATTGTGTTGATGGATTTTTATTTTCAGGGAAGGCGACTGTGATAACCATAGGGGGTTTAGTGGCTGGTGCGGTGGTGGGATCTGCGGTTGAGACCTGGCTGCAAGTAGATATCGTCCCGTTTTTGGGTATACATTCTCCTGCAACTGTGGTAAGTGAATTTGTTCTTATCTCACAGTTTTTGGTCTCGTTGTATTTAAGCTAATCAAGGCTGGAATTTCAAGATTAAGCTGCGATGCCTCTTGAAATGTGATGGTTATTTAGGATGTGTTTGTATATTGTACAAAATGGATGTTTCAGAACTTAAGTTATATATAGCTTGGTCTTGAACTGTCACCGTCTTTTTTTGTATGTAATCTGTACACGGAAATGTATCTTAATGTGCTACCATTTTCATCCATTTAACAAACACGGAACCATGTAGTTATCCTGAACCTTTTAAGGTTCATAGAGGACACATTTTTTCTTGTGTCTAATACTCCAATTCCTAAACAACTTTTAACTTTAATGCAAAAAGTATGTGTGAAACTGTGAAAGTTTAGTTCATGATTAAGCTTAGTAACGTTAGTTTTTTCAACTTCGCTATCATCGAGTGCAACTTTTCGTATCATACAATCAACAAAAAGTCATACATCACACTTTCTTATCACAATGTAAAAATAGCTTGCGGTGCGCGCATATAATGTATATATGTGTGAACCCTCGGGTGGGCAAAAGTAAAATTGCACTAATTTTGACGTTATTTTACTAATCTCGTGAAAATAACGTTAAAAGTGGCGGAAGGTTAATCAGGCATCATGTGGTGGCGTTGATAGCCGAAAGACAAGGGCACATGCACCGATCAGCCGGTGTCCCGATGATTGAGTGCTATGTGCCTTATGTCCTAGGCTTGATGCAAAACTACTATCGAGCCGGGGGTCTCACCGGAAGCAGCCTCTCTATCCCTATGGGATAGAGGTAAGGCTGTCTACATCTTACCCTCCTCAGACCCTACCATAGCATTGCTATTGGTGGGATATACTGAGTACGATGATGATGATGATGATGATGATGATGATGATGATGATGATAAATGTAAAAATAGCTTGATCCCATTTGGAAAAGGTCCAATTACTGCAACATCTTTGAAGGTTGACTTTATTTCCATTATGATCAAAGCTTTTCTAATATTCATCTTGTGACATTAACTCCAATCTCTTACGGAGACTATTAACCTTTACATTTTTAGCTGTTTCAGTTAAATTCTCACCGAAATACTGTGCAATACTTGTTGAGAAGCAATTTTAGCTGTTTCAGTTAATTTATTGTATTGTGTCATCCAATTACTTTATTCTTGCATCCATGTCTTTAACCTACTTTGAGAAGAAGCATATAATTGAGTTTGGAAAAGCATCACTTTTGCTTAAGGACTAATACACATTTTTCTTTTGTCTTTATTAAAGCCCAATTTCATTTCTTTTGGACTTATCTATTCTTATTATTAAGAATAGCTCTACTGCTTTATCCTCCACTTTCACTGGTTTCTAGGGGTGTACACGGACCAAACGGACGGGACGAGACCCTGTCCGTGTCCGTCCGTTAAGCTTTTGACAGACAAACGGACGGTTCACGAACACTCTACCGAACGGAAATTCATGTTCGTGTCCGTTCATTAAGAAATTGAGTTTGTCCGTGTCCGTTCGTTAATGTTGTAAACAGACGTTAACGGGCACTAATGGATAAACAAACCCATGAACATTAATGGACAAATGAACATATAAACATTAATGGACAACTAACACTAATGGACAAACATAAACGGTTACATATTAATTCGGAACATAAATCCAACGGACTTTACCGGACGTTCACGAACACTATTGAACGGACCTGACCTTTGTCCATGTTCTTCCGTTAAGATTACCGAACGGAATTTTTTTGCCCATGTCCGGTTCGTTTATTAAACGGAAAACATAAACGGACTTCTTGCTAAACGGAGGGACGTCCGGTTCGCTTACACCCCTACTGGTTTCACTTCAAATATCACAAAAGAATCCCCACGATGCCAGAAATACTGTAGAAAAGCTATTAATTTCAAACTTAACTTGATTAGCAAGAAGTCACGAAACCCACAAAAAGAAAAGATTCTAAAGGTGATGCTTTGATGTGTAAAAGAGATGCAGGAGTTCGCATATCTCCCTGTAAATGCGTTGCTTCCAATCCACGAATGGGTAGGGTTCTTTAGTTCAAAAGTGCAACATTTGTCTATATATGTCGGCTAGTAATGGCTATGGGACTACATAAAACAACAATCTGTATGCAGGTGCGATCAGTTGCTTCAAGTTAAGTGTTTTCTCTTCTTAAAGCAATTTACCCTACAGTTAAATCAAACGTACTGCACATGGTTTCCTTGCATATCGCTTCTCAAGAGACAAATGTATGAGGGAATGTTTGTTTAATCAAACGTTTTGTACAGTTTAATTGACGTGTTGGAGCAGGACGGAGGCGAGAAAAGGACTAGATATGTTAAAACCAAGTGGGAGAAAGTTTATTAATTATTATCACATATCAGAAAGTTAAGTTTATTACCATATGGTCCATATCAGAAGTTGTCATAAACATTACAAAAATAAGTGAATAACCTTATAATTATGTGTTATTCTTCTGAATTACTCATGGAGTTCGGATAAAGTAATTGTCATATTTGACTAGAAGCTTTAAAGAAATATTAAAGATAACCTAATAAAAATTAACACACTCTAACTTAATTAAATAAAGAGTGAATGCCTAAAATTTAAAATAAATGCTAAATTATAAAAAAGTTTTTATATTGAGTATTATAGTTTGTTAGGCAATGTGTAGTGGGCGGTAATTTTAGGGTGACGAGAGGCGACAACACTGCCCCTGGGGCGATAAAAGGGACGACAAGGTGTGTGTGTGTTTGGGGTGGGAGTGGGGGGGGGGCATGTATTTGTCGCATGGTTTTCTTGTTTTAGTTGTTATTATTGTAATCTTTTGTGTGTAGCACGCGCACACACACAATTACATCCCTAAAACAAAAAACCTTTATTTGTTGATTGGACGTCATATAGCAAACATCGCCCACAATTTGTAGCCCCCACTACACATAGCCTTATGAATATTTTTTTTCATTATTCTCGCATTCCAACGGGTCCACATACCAGTTCACCATTCAAATTAATGGTCATCCATCAACAAGGGATGCTCAATCATTTAAGGGGTGTATGAAGACACGAAAAACCAGGTGCATCTTTTGTCAGAATGGGACTATATGATCGGTGGTAAAAGATTCATAAGGATAAACAAACATCTGTATACTTGGATGCCAAGCATCATAATATACATAGGAGTTTGTTTGTTGTATGTTGTTTTTGAGGTGTACACCTGTCCAACCAAATTACATTATTCAATCATTTACCCTCCATATCATCTTTCTCTCCCGTTAAAAACATTTAAAATGCACATAACATGGGTGCTCTTGCTCTCTGGATTGGCTGCCTCCAACCGGTGTGGGCCCAATGCTTTGTCATTTGAGGAAAGCCCTTCACTGTAGCATACCCCTATAATATAGAGTAATTTTCCACTAATTATGAAATCAAGTTAGGCCCCTCTTAGACTTAGTTGGCCCCTTAGATGACACATTCAATCATAGATTTCCCATTACAATATGGCAATCGCAAATCCTAAATCGCGATAAGCCTTTACAGACTCTCCGTGACTTAAACCCCCCCAATTATGCTCATACACCATATTATATTTTTGCTCAACATTTCAATTATGCTCACTATTTTCACTTGTAAAAACACCAGATTTAAATGACAATTTGTCTACATTAAACTGAATTCCGCAACTTGAATAATTGTCTTGGTTATGTGTTAATTGCTTAAAGATTCATGAAACTGATATTATTTGGATTGTAACAACAATTACATTTTTTATAAAGAACTACTCCATCCGTCCCAGTATAAGTGTCATAGTTTGACTTTTCAAGTCTTTCTTTTGCAACTTTGACCGTAAATATTTTTGTTCGTGTCATATAATACTTGATGAAAATTATATCAATGTAAAATACATTTAAAACCCAATCCATTCATATATTTTACATCAAGTATTATATAACACGAACAAAAATATTGTCAGTCAATGTTAAACAATAAAGATTTGAAAAATCAAACTATGACACTTATAATGAGACGGGGGAAGTAATTATTAAAGGTTAATTGGAACTTATTGTTGGTAATGAAAGCTACAGTTAAAATAAGAAAAGCCTATTTACTTTCAAATTTTTAATCAACAAAACACAAGTTTTTTATACATCTCTGACTTTTTTTAACAGCGTTTGAAAATATCATTAATACCCGAGTGAGCCTTTCTGAGACGAGATGTCAACCGTCCATACTGATTTTAACGCTCCTTGACTCACTAAGAAACACCATCAAGGAGGAATCTCATTATTGTGGAAAAACCCTCTTGAGTTAAATTTCGAACATGAAATAATATAGATCCCAAGCTTCAACCATCGCTCTCATACTATTGGACCAGAAGACTCTCCATCTAACAAAGCACCATGACATTTTACCAAACTTCTTAGGTCAGGTTATATTTAGCAGCGTTTGAAAAAAAAGCAAACAAAAACCAGCCGGCAGGGAACTAATTGTCCTTGTCACAGTAGTTAATTACAATATAGTTTGTCTGATCTATTGGCAGGTAGTGTTTATTGAGATCTGCAAAATCAGTGTTATACTATATAATATACTAAACACAACATCATGCCACACACTTTATGATGTGCTACATATAAACTATTCCTGTGGAGTCCATTCACCACATCATCTCATCTCATCTGATCTATGAACTTCACTAAACTTGATTTACTCCAAACGTAGTTGACATACTCAGAGATAAAATCACTGAAAAAAAAAACCCTTCAAAAACTTATCCTTATAAATTATAATAGAACTATGGTAGAGATTAAGTAAAAGTTGTTTATTATAATATAAAAATTGTTTTCAAACATTGCATATGAATCTCTACTTATAGGCTATGTAGAGGTAGGGTATGAAACCCATCATTTGACAAAGTATGACACTAATTGCATACGCTGGGCGGAACACTAGGCGCCAGGAAGCCACTAACGCCAGGCGTAGTGCATGGCGCGAAGAGTGGAGTGCAATATAATTTTCCCTGATACCTCGGGAATGGTAATGCAAAGGTACCACCAGCATGGGACAAAAAGATGGTAACCCACATAGGGATAAACACCAAACCAATGGGGATTGGACAACACATAGAGAACGGTACAAACAATACAATCACGTCCTTGTCAAAAGGCCATGATGCTCACCAACTTCCACCAACCACCACGACCGCATGAGTGGGGAATATTATTGGTGGAGAACCTGACAAGGTGGTTGGTCACACACTCTCTCCTCCGGCTATAAATACCGCTAAACCTCCAAATGGTAAAGGAAATACTTTCTCCTACTATCACTATCAAATTATACTCTATCATACTATCAAGTACTGATCCTCACACCGGATGGTGGTTACGAGTATGGCTGGCAATTGGGTACCTGTTAAAGACACGATAAGACCTGTTAATCAAAAAAGTGTGATAGGTAAAAATAACTGAAATTAGTAGGCTAGACTCCCTCATTATCCCTTATTGGTACACAAAACTTAAAACTGTCTTATAGTCATGGCATATAAAGTAGTTAAACGAGTCGTATTCAAGTTTTATATTTGTGTCACACGCGTCGCCTCTTACCTGTTAAACCTGTTAAGACACGAATTGCCAGCCCTAGTTACGAGAGAATCCCCCCTCCCCCCCCCCCCCCCCCATTCCTCGTAACGAGCTCACGGTGTTCTGTTTTGCAGGTTACACTTGTCTGCGCCAAGAAGGTTTTATAACCCATCGTGTAGAATACTCATCCATTAACCACGGACTAACGTGTTAGACCTTGAGGGGCGGATTGGTGTTTCTTCATTGGCGCCATCCGTGCTTATAGCTAGAACAGTAACTCACTCCGTTCTTGACTCAGATGAGTGGCAAGACCACACCGAAGGAGGTTGGCCAAAAAGCCAACCTAGAAGGAAACGTCAAAAATCTGGACGTAGAGAATATGGGCGGAGGTCTCCTTAACGCCTCCACCGTTCACCCTACCATGACAAATAAACAACAAACAAAAGCGCGTTCCAAAGCAACTATGCCGCCAGACATCATGGTGTGGCTCGAGGCAGAACAACAAAAACTGAGAGACAAAGTACAAGAAAAAATGGCGTCCGTTGTGAAACCTAGATCACTGTTTGACACAGACTCTAGTAGCAAAGAAGAAGAAGAATCTGAAGAAAACTCGACACCCGGCTCGTGCGAAAACACCATTCGCCAAAACACCTGCTAAGCAAAACAGCAAAGAATGAGAAAAGTCTCAGCGGTCGAACCTAAAGGCAGACTCACGCCTAGACGACCCTGACTATGAAGAGAGCTGGAAAGGACCAGACGCCAGGAAATTAGTAAAGTACCACCCAGAAGCGGCGGTTGATTTTTCCAAACCATACCGGCCAACAACATTGGCGGGAAAATTAAAGTTCGTGGCAAGAATAGCCGAAGCTGAGCTACCAGAAAATCCCAAAATCCCGTCAACGGTGGGCCAATATGGTGGTATCTCAGATCCAGACGACCACTTGCAAACCTTCACGGCTGCGGGGTTAGCATCAGGGTGGACCATGCCGTTATGGTGCCATATCTTCGCGCTAACCCTGGAAGGAGCCGCTAGAGCATGGTTCGAAAGGTTTCCAGATAACCAAATTACAAGCTGGGAAGACCTAGTAAAAAAGTTCACTCAACAGTTTAGCCAGCAACGATGACACATCAGTGACCCAGCAGATATCCTGTATGTCGTCAGAAAAGATAACGAAACGCTTGAAGATTTCATCACTAGATTTAACCAAGAAGGCCTGAACATCGGCGGCGTAAGTGAAGAACTCCTACGGGCGGCCTTTTGCCAGAACGTAAAATGTGACGATCTTATACGTAACCTTACGGGCAGAGATGGGATGCCGCAACGATGGGACGATGTTATGACCGCGGCCAAAAGATACGCGCGGATGGAAAAAAGTTTGGGAAAAGAACTGGCAAAGAATGATGCCAGAAATGACATTAATAGGGCCCGCCAGGGCAAAAGAATGTCTTCCGTATGGTCAAGGTTGAACAGCGAAAGGGAGCCCACATTCGACCCATCCAAAACAAGACAGAAGAGGCAATCGAGTGCGCCCCAAGCAAACGGATCCAGGTGGACTCCGCTAACAAGAAGCCCAGCCCATATAATGTACAACGAAGGGATCCAGCTGAAGAAGCCAGCGCCAGTCAAGCAGGGGTCGAGCACAGATATGAAAAGTTATTGCGACTTTAATGAACAATATGGCCATACGACAAATCAGTGTATTAACTTGAAAGACGCGATCGAAGAGTGTGTCAAGAATGGCAAATTGGATCACCTTGTCAGAAACATACGATGGAAGTACAGACGCCCACCCCAAAGAGATGGCGGAAGACCAGAGAAGAAGATCAAAGATCTACACGCTAATATGATCTTGGGCAATGTTCAAAACAAGAAACGGAGAACAGAATGAGCGCCATGGAAAGAGGAACAAGTCATCTTCCCAAGAGTACGAGGAGGGGCGAACAAGAAAGCACCCTTAGTGATCACAGCCGTTTTCGGTAATTATAGGATGCCACGTTTCTTTGTTGACACGGGGGCAACGTCCAACATCATGTACCACCAGTGTTTCGACTTGGTAGACGAAGAAGATAAACGTCGGTTGACAGCAGTTAACGCCCCAATCACGGGGTTCAATCAAAGTATCGCATACCCGATGGGACAGCTAACATTCCCAGTCGAGCTAAGTGATGGGCTCCATTCTCGAACAGAAGATGTTGATTTCATAGTAATGGAAACTTCTCACCCACAATACGATATAATCTTTGGAAGAGAAGCCATCGGTGACTTCAACGCTACCCCCGTCAACAGCACATGGGATAGTCGGGGTACCAACCCCGACTGGGATAGCGATGATCCACGCCAACAAAGAATGTAACATGGAAGAGAGGAAAGCACCGAAAGTATAAAGAACGAGCAAGATCAGAGAAGTGGAAAAATGGGCACTCAACAAGAAATTCCCAGAACATAGCGTAACCATTGGACCAACTATCTCAGAAGAAGCGTGCGCGGCGCTCAAGAGCTTATTACTCAAGAACATCGATGTCTTCGCTTGGATCCCTGCAGACATGACGGGGGTCCCAAGAAGCAAAGCGGAACACGAGTTGAAAGTTAACCCAACTTTCGTCCCGGTGGTGCAGAAGCAAAGAAAGATGGGGCCAGAACAAGCAAAAGCCTGCGAAGAGCAAGTCCAACAACTGGTCGATGCAGGTATAATCCGAGAGATTCAATACCAAACATGGGTTGCCAACCCGGTAATGGTGCCCAAAGCAAACGGCCAATGGCGCATGTGTATTGATTTCAAAGATCTCAACAAAGCGTGCCCAAAAGACTGTTACCCCTTGCCAGAGATCGATCTTAAAGTTGACACACTGGTACCTTTTCAGTTCAAATGCTTTCTAGACGCTTACAAAGGGTATCATCAAATCCACATAGCGGCAAGAGACCAAGACAAAACGGCGTTCAGAACAAACAACGGAACATATTGTTATAAAATGATGCCATTCGGCCTCAAGAATGCCGGGTCTACTTACCAAAAGTTGATGGACAAAGAATTCAAACCTCAAATTGGAAGAAATTTGGAAGTCTACATGGATGATCTCGTCATCAAAAGCAAGACGGAAGAAACCATGTTGAAAGATATCGAGGAGACCTTCCAAACTCTAAGGTCGATAAGCATGAAGCTTAACCCAGGAAAATGCTCCTTTGGCATGGAGGAAGGAAATTTCCTGGGAGTAATCGTGACAAACGGTGGCTTCAAAGCCAACTCAGAAAATTGGAAGCCGTGCGAAAAATGCCATCGCCAAAATCGGTCAAACAAGTGCAAACGCTCAACGGGCGGTTAGTCGCGCTGAATAGATTTTTGTCTGGTCATGCTGAAAAATCATTCCCGTTCGTCTCAACCTTGAGAAACTGCCTCAAGAAATCTCAATTCAGATGGACGAAAGAAGCGGAAACAGCATTCCAAGAAATCAAGTCACGCATGGAAGAATTACCAACACTCACAGCCCCCAACGCTGGAGAACCATTAATAGTATACTTAGCGGCATCAGAAAGAACAGTCAGCGCAGTCTTGATGGTGGAAAGAAATGGTACTCAAACACCCATTTATTACATAAGCCGCACCCTGGCAGACGCAGAAACAAGATACCCCACCTTGGAAAAGTTGGTCTTATCCTTGGTCCAGACGGCGCAACGTTTAAGATGATACTTCCAGGGCCATCCAATACATGTTCTCACCAACCTTCGCTTACAAAGTGTACTGAGCAAGCCAGAATTGTCCGGGAGGCTTGCTAAATGGGCGATAGAATTGGGAGAATATGCCATTGAATACAAACCAAGGCTAGCAATCAAGGGCCAGGTTTTGGCTGATTTCATCGCAGAAATCCCTCAAGAAAAAGAGGAGGAATGCAAAAGAGAGATCGAAGCCCCTGTGGATCAAAAGAAAAATGAAGTCTGGAAGATGTTCACAGACAGAGCTTTTAACGACGAAGGCGCTGGAGCGAGCCTAAAGATAACCAACCCAGAAGGGCAACAATTCACGTATGCACTACACCTAGAATTCAAAAGCACAAACAACGAGGCAGAGTACGAAGCATTGTTGGCAGGGTTGAGAATCGCTAGAAAACTAGGGGCCCGCCATTTGGAAGCACATGTGGACTCCATGTTAGTGGCAAACCAAATTGAAGGATCGTATGATGCGAAGGACGACAAAATGGCATCATACCTAGCGCAAGCTAAGGCGCTAATGGCAACTTTTGCCACATGCAAGGTGAAACACATCAATAGAAGCGAGAACAAACAGGCTGACACCCTAAACAAACTTGCATCCGTTGGGTTCGAACACCTTGCAAAAGATGTCCGCATCGAAGTCCTAGCAATGCCTTCAATAATGAACAAAGAAATTCCCGTTTGCTCAGAAACAGGAAAAACTTGGATGACACCAATCATCAATTACCTCGCGAGAGGTATCTTGCCAGAAAAGAAAGCAGATGCGCGGAAGATCCGCCATAAAGCGTTGAATTACACAATCCAAGGGGATATCCTATATAGGCGATCATACTTGGGTCCACTTCTCAGATGCGTAGACCCGCAGGACACAAATTATCTGCTCAGAGAAATTCATAAAGGAATATGTGGCGTACACGCAGCTCCAAGAATGGTGGTGTGACGGGTGGTCCATGGGACAACCCTTAATTGATATAAAAGCCGTAAGAATTATGTTTTGAATAAGTTTATTTTGTGGAATTAGATAACTACGGTTTTGTTGGTGAATTTTAGTTTCAAAGATGGTTCCGGGGCTATTATGGTGGATACCGAGGCAACTGAATGGACCGAGAATGTGTGAGAGATTAAAAAATGAAGAAAACAAAGAGTTTTGGCTGAAGACCACCGTGACCCACGGTCCAAATAAAAAATTGAAACAGAAGCCACCGTACCGTGGCCTCTGACTGACACCGTAGCCTCAACCGTGACCCACGGTTCAACCGTGGGCCACGGTCCAAAATTTTCAGATCACCACCGTGACCCACGGTTCAACCGTGGGCCACGGTCCAACATTTCCAGAAGAAAACCGTGACCCACGGTTTGAACCGTGGGCCACGGTGCGCAGTCGTAACTGCTGTTTTATTATTATTTATTACTCGTTTTTGGCGAGACTTTTCATTATCTTTTCATCAAGAACTACCTAGGGGCGATTGGGAGAGAGCAAGAACGATATTTTGGTGATTCTAATCAATTGTTTGGGTTTATGATTTGCTTGAGTAACCTAATCGATATGGTGATGATTCAGACAATGTGTGGCTAGTCATCTTTATGTTCTCTTCCAGAGTAAGGTTTTCAATTAGATACTTGTGAATCGTTTATGTTAATTGTGGGATAGTCTTTTGATCTTATGAATATATTGTTTGGTGATTGTGAGTTTGTATTGTAATTGTTAGTATTGTTTGATTTCGTGTTCTTGACTATCCGTTCTTGGTGCCATAGGCAATCGAGATTTAGTAGAAGAGAATTAGGGTTGATAATACTAAACTGATTTTTGAGTGACAACCTTGCGTTTGTGTAATCCAAGTACTTAGTCCTCGTTTATCACAATCAATTGAATTTTCACAAAACTATATTCGTGTAGTTTGTTCCATAAATAAACGTTAACTTGATCTACATTGGAAACCTGAAATTGGGAGAGAGCATTGTTTCTTTTATTGTTTAAAAACTTGTTTAATTGCTTAAGTTCTTTTTATTAATCAAAACCAAACAACCAAAATACTTGATTTTAATATTTGCATTTAGTTTAATTTAGATTAATTATCAAACTACTAAGTAACGCATATTCCACAAAACTCCTTGTGTTCGATACCCGCTAACCGCTATCTAATTAGTTGTATTCGGTTTATTTTTGAGTGAGTCTTCGACCTCACGTCAAATTTTGGCGCCGCTGCCGGGGAGTAGTGCGCAACGTGTGTTAGTTTTAGTAGTTTTTGTTTGTTATTTTCGGGTTTACGCTGGTTGTGTTAGTGTGCAGGTACCTACAGGTGTATGCATACTAGAGGCTCTAACAGGTAATCACCGCTAGTAATCGATCCCGAGATTGACAAAACACTCTGAAGAAACCGAGTCTTATTTAGGGAGAATAAGCTTCTTGTTTCTCCAACAGCATCAAACAATATGGATTCACCAGTTCCCACTTCGGGTCAACCAGCCCCGACTACACCTCCACCAAATCCACCTCCACCAATCACTACTACTACATCAAGTGATCAACCACCAATCATAACCGAACATATACCTATGCAACATCATCTACATTGCCACCTATCACCAACCTTTTTCCTCAATTTGGTACGTCATCATCATCTCAACGATATCAACCACCACCATTTCAACAATCACAATCAAACTACCAATACCAACCCCAACCCCAACCGTTTATGCCACATTCAAGAACACAAGGTGACGGATTCGGATATGGGTTTGACAGTGAATTTGATGGGTATGAAGATGAAGGTAACTACATGGGAGGTGATGGAGGAAAGATGGTAAATCCGGGAACTTTCGGTTATGGTCAATGGCAACAACCACCGGTTATTCAAGAGGTTAATCGACAGCAACAACCACCGGCGGTTGTTCAACAACAAGCTCAACCATCGGTTCAACAACAAGTTCAACAACAACCACCGGTTGTCGTTAATCAAGTTCAACCGCCACCGGTTATTCAACAACTGCAAGGGCAACCTCAAGATCAACAATTCCAACCACAAATGCTCCAACCACAGTTTCAACAACAATATGCGCAGCCAAGGCCCGTTTATAGGCAAATGGGTCAACCGAGAGTACCGATGGGTGTACCAAGAAGGCATGCAAGAGAGATGGTAAGGGGGATTGAAGCCCATTTCCGACCAATTATTACTAATAATCCGTCTCCGGTAGTTATCCCGCACAATCAACAAGGGAGGACATTTGAAGTGCGAACCAATGCACTCCAAAGTCTACCTAAGTATATGGGGCTAGCAACGGAAGAACCATACTTTCATTTGGAGGCATATGACTCCATGTGCAACACAATTGGGGGTCAATTTTTTTCGGCGGATGAGGTAAAGTTGGTTCTTTTTCAATTTTCTTTGGAAGATAAAGCAAAGAGATGGTTTTACACTTTGCCTTCCGCATTAATTTATACTTGGGCCGAAATGCAACAAAGATTTTTAGAAGAATTTTACACGGCCCAAAAGACTAATTATGCGAGAAGGAGTTTGAGATCTTTCCAACAACAATCGGGCGAAATGTTTCACGATGCGTTTGAACGGTTTAATATGATGATCAAGAATTGTCCGCATCATGGTATTGCTCTTTGGGAGTTATTGAATGCATTTCATGAGTGGTTGATCACGGAAGATGAACAAAACTTAATGTCGATTACAAACGGGTCATTTGGTACAAACTATGAACAAGATGATTGGGCATATTTGGAACAAATGGCGGTTACATCGAAGAGAAAAGCTCAAACCGGAAGAAGGGCAAGACCGGCAATTGGTAGATCGCACGTGCAAGCGGTGGAAGAAGAAAATGTACAAACCACCAATCAGGTAATCAATGTTTGTACAAATTGTAATGAGTTGGGCCATGCGGCGGAGGTGTGTGTGGTTGGTCAAGCACCGGTAGAAGAGGTAAATGCACTTCAAGGGGGAGGTGGTAGGAATTACAACATGAACTCCAACACCTACCACCCCGGGTTGAGAAATCACCCGAATTTTCGATTTGGAAACCCGGCTACTCAAGCCAACCCGAATTTTCAAAGAAGTCAAAACAATTACGTTCCTCGTCAACAATATAATAATCAAGGTAATTATCATGGCGGGAATAATCAAGGATTTCAAGGTCAAAGCGGGTCAACGGGTCAAAGTTCATCGGGTGGAAACGAGGTGATGGACATGTTGAAGTTGATGCAACAAGATATGCAACGAAGAAATCAACTTGATGAAGTGAGAATGCAAAAGGATGAGGTTAGAGACAAGGCCATCCAAGCGTTGACCACACAAATGGGTCAACTTGCAACCGAAGTGTCGGATTTGAAGAAGAATAAAGGCCAATTGCCAAGCGACACAAAGGTAAATCCTTCTCATAACTCTTCTCGTAATGTTCCTATTAACCATGTGAGTGTTTTAAGAAGTGGTAAAGAATATAAAAAAGATTTATCACCGGGTGTGGTTGATGGGGAAGTTGAGGATGTTACGGGTAACGAAAGTGATGATGATGAAATAGTAATAACTAAACCCACTAAACATGTCACTTTTGAAAAACCGTTACAAAATCCGGGTCAAACTTCAAATTTAAAAGATAAAGATAAGGAAGTAGAACCAAAGGTGGTTCCATTTCCTTCAGCTTTACTTGACCCGGGTAAGAAAAATATAATTTCAAGAAGGGGTCCTCAAAAAGAAGAGATGTGGGAGGTCTTTAAGCAAGTAAAAGTAAATTTACCCTTACTTGAAGCAATAAAGCAAGTACCCGCTTACGGAAAATTTTTAAAAGAATTATGCACTCAAAAGAGGCAACAAAAAGTGCCTTTAAGAGTGGATTTAACTGAGCGGGTAAGTGCGGTTTTAAAAGGAGATCTTCCTCCTAAGCTTCAAGATCCGGGAACGCCTTTAATTAACATTCAAGTAGGCGATTTTCAAATGTCTAAGGCGTTACTCGATCTTGGAGCCGGAGTAAGTATTTTACCGGGGGGTTTATATGACCAATACGATTTTGGTCCTTTAAAACGAGTCTAGACAACGGTTGTGTTAGCCGATTTGTCTCATAAACTCCCCCGAGGAATTGTGAGGGATGTGATAGTAAAAGTTGAAGAATTTTACTATCCGGTTGACTTTTTGGTCTTAGACTACTCATCGGTTGACTCGACCCAACAACAAAATGTTATATTGGGTCGACCGTTTTTAAACACCGCTCATGCTATTATTGACTGTCGATCGGGCACAGTTGATATGGCTTTTGGAAATCGGAAAATGAGATTAAATGTGTTCACTAACGGATCTAATGCTTTATGTGGTGATGAGTGTTTTATGGCAGATATAGTTGACACGTGTGAACCGCACGATTATGAGGACGATGCTTTGGAAGCATGTATTTGTGATTTTTCTGAACAGGTACATCTTTGTGCATTGAGGATGGAAGAGAAAAATCAAGACGTGTTGGCGGTTAAAGAAGGAAGACCACCATGGACTCATCAAATTGAAAATCTACCAGCTGTGATAGATTCGGGTACAAAACCGTCATTGGAAAGTCCACCAAAGTTGGAATTGAAGGATTTGCCAAGCCATTTGAAGTATGCATTTTTGGGGGATAATGACACATTACCGGTCATTATTGCATCCAATTTGGAAGAGACGCAAGAACAACAATTATTGAAGGTGTTGAAGGCAAACAAGGCGGCCATAGGTTGGACAATTGCTGATTTAAAAGGCATTAGTCCATCTATAGTTATGCACAAAATCATCACCAATGAGGAGGCAAAACCAACCCGAGAGACTCAAAGAAGGTTGAATCCCAATTTGAGAGAAGTTGTGAAGCAAGAGGTAATCAAGTGGTTGGATGCGGGAATCATCTATCCTATCTCGGATAGCGCATGGGTAAGTCCTACACAGGTGGTACCGAAAAAAGCAGGTATACAGGTAATTAAAGATGAAAGCGGTGAACAAATCGCCACCCGACCGGTCACCGGGTGGCGAGTTTGCATTGATTATCGCAAATTAAATGCCGCTACATCTAAAGACCATTTTCCATTACCTTTTATTGATCAAATTATTGAAAAATTATCGGGTCAAAAGTATTACTGTTTTTTGGATGGGTACTCGGGTTATAACCAAATTGCCATTCACCCGGATGACCAACACAAGACTACTTTCACCTGTCCGTATGGCACTTTTGCTTTTCGGCGAATGCCATTCGGTTTGTGTAATGCCCCGGCCACATTCCAACGTTGTATGATGAGTATTTTTTCGGATATGGTCAGGGAATCACTCGAGGTATTTATGGATGATTTTTCCATTTTTGGCCCAACTTATGAAAATTGTCTCAATGAATTAGAAAAAGTTTTAAAAAGATGTGTTGAGACAAATTTAGTTCTAAGTTGGGAGAAAAGTCATTTCATGATGCAAGAGGGGATCGTGTTGGGTCATGTGATTTCGGAAAGGAGAATGGAAGTGGACAAGGCAAAAGTCCGGGTAATATCATCTTTACCTCCACCTAAAAACATTAAAGGGGTAAGGTCATTTTTGGGGCATGCGGGTTTTTATAGAAGATTTATTAAAGGCTTTAGTGTAATCACAAAACCTTTATGTAATTTATTGTTAAAAGATGTTCCTTTTAACTTTACTAATGAATGTTTGCAAGCATTTAATGTTTTGAAGGAAAAGTTGGTGGAAGCTCCCATTTTACAACCACCGGATTGGTCTTAGCCGTTTGAGATTATGTGTGATGCTAGTGATACTACTATCGGAGCGGTATTGGGTCAACGAGTTGATAAAAAACCGGTGGTCATTTATTATGCAAGTAAAACTTTATCCGAAGCACAACTTAACTACACCACCACCGAAAAAGAATTGCTTGCGGTGGTTTATGCTTTGGATAAGTTTCGCTCGTATATTTGGGGGAGTAAGGTGATCGTGTATTCGGATCATAGCGCGGTTCGATATTTGATGGAGAAGAAGGATGCAAAAGCACGTTTAATTCGATGGGTATTACTTTTGCAAGAGTTTGACTTAGAGGTTCGGGATAAAAAAGGGTGTGAAAATGTCGTGGCGGATCACCTATCCCGAATTCCATTGGAGGGTGTTGATGATCCATTGGAGATAAACGAACGGTTTCCCGATGAGCAATTATTAGCCGTGTCGACCACACCATGGTATGCCCATTTTGTGAATTACTTAGCAACGGGATCTATTCCAAGTCATTGGGTGAAGAAAAGAAAACAACGGTTCATGGCCCAAGTGAAGCAATATATTTGGGATGAACCGGACTTGTTCAAAATTGGTTCGGATCAAATAATAAGGAGGTGTATCCCCGATTCTGAGGTATGGGAAGTTTTGGCTCATGCACATGCATCGGCGTGTGGAGGTCATTTTAGTGGTCAAAAGACGGGTTACCGGGTGCTCCAATGTGGGTTTTATTGGCCCACCATTTTTAAAGATTCAAGTGCGTATGCCCGATATTGTTTAAATTGTCAAAATTTGGGTAGTATTTCAAAACGGGATGAAATGCCATTGCAACCGATTTTGGTGTTAGAGATTTTCGACGTATGGGGAATTGACTTTATGGGCCCGTTTCCAAACTCGAATGGATTTTTGTATATTTTGTTTGCGGTTGACTATGTGTCCAAGTGGGTAGAAGCGATAGCAACAAGAACGAATGACCATTCGGTAGTTTGTAAATTTGTTCAATCAAACATTTTTTTCTCGGTTTGGCATTCCGCGGGTTATTATTAGTGATGGTGGGTCACATTTCAAGAATTTCAACTTTGGGAAACTTCTAAAAAGGTACAGTGTGAATCACCGAATTGCTACTCCTTATCATCCACAAACAAGTGGACAAGTCAAAGTGTCTAATCGCCAAATCAAAGAAATTTTGATGAAGACGGTGCGGGTCGATAGGAAGGATTGGTCTTCTAAGTTGAATGCTGCATTATGGGCATATCGGACCGCTTACAAAACTCCTATTGGCACGACTCCTTATCGGTTAGTTTATGGGAAAGGGTGCCATTTACCAATGGAATTGGCACATAAGGCGTTTTGGGCGATCAAGAATGTTAATGCGGATTATAAGGAAGCGGGTGAGTTAAGAAAGTTGAAGTTGAATGAGATTGAGGAAATTCGGGATGAAGCGTATGAATGTGCTTCCGCATATAAAGACAAACTAAAAAAGGTCCATGATGCAAAGTTGAGAAAACGGACTTTTGAAGTGGGTCAAAAGGTGTGGTTGTACAACTCAAGGTTGAAGTTGTTTCCGGGTAAGTTAAAGAGCAAGTGGATGGGCCCATATGTCATCACAAAAGTTGGTCAATTTGGTGATGTGGAGATAGAAGATGTCCAAGAACAAACGAAACAAGTGGTGAACGGTCAACGACTTAAACCTTACTTGGAAGGAAAGGACATCAATATGCTCGATGTGGACCGGGTGAGTTATTTGTTACGCTCACCGGATGAGGAAACGAACTAAATGGTCAAGGTATGTTGTATATTTTAGTTAGGGTAATTTAGATTTTATTTAACTTTGGTTTAAAAAAAAATTAATTAGGTGAACCGTGTGTCACGGTCGGACCGTGTGACCGTGAGCCACGGTTCGGCGAAAATAATTACGGGGAGCCGGGTTTTTAGGTTAAATAAAGAATTAAAATTAACATTTACAACAAATCTACACCACATAAATCACCTAACTTCATTATTTACTCCATCTTTCATCTTCTTCTTCCTAAAAACCCACCTTCACAAACCCTAACTCTCATCTTCAAACTCTCATAACTTTTTCAAATCTCTACCAAATCAAACGATTTTTGAGTCTATTTTGGCTAAAATTTCACAAGGATTTCGAATATACCCTTGAAATTGAAAGAATCTCCTGTTTGGTTGGTCGATTTTGGACATTAAGTGTCTGAAAAGTTTTGAAATTTTTGGGCTTTTGGTTTAGTTTGAAGCTTTCTTCACATTCAACAACACAAAGGTATGAATTTCTTGTCATTATTGATGGTACATTGTGTTGAAGTTGTAAGTTTGAATGTTTATAGGTACCCACTTGCTTGTTTGAGTAATGAGTATAATGATTGTATGGTATGGTTGTGGATAATTAACAATTGTTACAAAAATATGTTGTTATATTGATTAATTGGAAATTATTGGTTGAAGCAAGTGTGAAATTTTTGGCCAATTAATTAGCAAGTAATTATCCACAACCATAATAACAAGCAAGTGTGGGGATGAGGCTGTTTATCTAACTTGGTTTGGATGGGTTGTTTGTTGTGTGTAGATGGGTAGAACGGCAGATAAGGGTAAGTCAAAGGCATCAACTTCGAGTGGTCGGGCAGCCCAGTTAAAGAGGCAAAGAATGCAAGAAGAGCAAGCGAATGTTCCGGTACAAACAATGAAACCCACTTGGAGGGGTGGGGGGTTGACAAAGTACCCATTGGAATGGCAAGCGGAGTTGTTTGTTGATAAAATGGCTACGTTAAAACACCAATTTCATGGATTTATGTGTGAGAGTGAGGTAAACGATCCAGGGTTTGAAGTTTTTGGTATAGTCGACAAGTTTAAAGCTTTGGGTTGGGAAGCGGCGTTAAAGTGTTATGATGAGGAAACGAACACTTTGTACGACCAAGAGATTGAAGAATGGGTATCTACGTTACGATGTCCTCCCTACAAAAAGGGGAACGAGATGAAGTTAATTGGGACGGTAGGAGGTCATGAAGTAGTGATGTCATTTGATTCACTTGATGAGATTGCACTTTTTGACACTAAGCCAAGTAAGTCATATGTCTACCCCTCTTCCCAAGAGTTATTCGATTGCCCCGAAAAACACCCTAAATGGCACGACATGGTAGATAAAGTGATTAAAGCAAGAGTCAATAATAGTGATACGATTTTGAGAAAAAATTTGAAGATTGAGGCAAAGTTATTGATGTCTATCTGCTTGCACAATGTGATGCCTCGTCGGGGGGACATTTCAGTAGTGAGGAATAGTGATGTTCCTATTTTGTATGCACTGATGTGTGGAAAGCCTCTTATTTCTTTTCGCTATCTTGTCATGCAAAATATTTGGATTAGTCGAGAAAGTAATAAGCGGAAGTTAATTCCGCATTGTCGACTGATTACAGCCTTGTTAAAGAATCATGGTGTGATTACTGATGAGTCGGTTGGAACACCAAAGGTACTTAAAGAGTTTATATTGAAAGATTTGTCGGGTTGTGATTACTCACAAACCGATAGGCATCACTTGCTTGTGCTTGATAATGTGAGATGGAAATTTTTAAGGGAGGATGTTGAAGAGGATGATGATGATGAGGATGAGGTGATAGAAGAGTTAAGTGAGCCCGAGTACATGGAGGTGGGCGGTGGTAGTAGTTCCCAACAAGGGGGTTGGGACTTTTCGGATGGTTACAATTCTTACGGGAACAATTGGGCCCATGTGGGGTCGATGAATGAAGTGGTGGAGAGGCATAGGCCCTCCACATATGAAAACTGGTCAGATGAGTCGCGTTCATTGTTCGATCATCAGACGTTTATGGGAGCTTATGCTGAACGGGCTGCGAAAGAGAGGCATGATCGGTTAGAGATGTGGAACCGCAACAATGCGTATGGGCGTGAGCATGAAATGAATATGAGATATTTGGATGATCGTAATAGGAGGATGCATGAACAGTGGCATGCTGGTGTGCCGGTTGTAGCGGATCCACAAGTCGTGGATTATACGACTCTTCCTCCGTTTGACGGTTCGGTACGATATCCCGAACCGCCACTTCATCATTCAATGTGGATCGATCCAATGCAATCAATGGCACCTCCACCACCACAAGGAGAAGGAAGCAGCGGCGGTGATGGGGCATTTAATTTTGGCCAATTCCACGATTTCATGACATCTATTTTCGGGCCGGGCCACCCGCCATACAACTGATCGAACCGCATGAATCCAGGTGAACCCCGTTTTGTATATTATGTATAATTGTTTTTACCTTTGTTTTCAGTTAATTTTGGGTGGATGGGTGGTGGATGGAATACTTTTGATTAAGTATTAAGGGATTGTGTTGGAATGAAGGTGGTGTTTAATTAGTGGTTTGTTTTTATTTTTCTTAAAACCGTACATTGGGGACAATGTATCCCAAGTGTGGGGATGAGGAAAATTTTCCTTTATTTTTGTTTGCTTTGAAAAAAAAAATTTGAAAAAAAAAATAAATAATAAAAAATAGAAAAATGAAGAAAAAGTTTAAAATGTTTTAAAAGAATTGGAAAGTGGTAAGATGGCGGGGTGAAGTTTTGGGTCCCTTTTCATGGTCACAATTCCTTAAGTTATATGTGCCTAGTTGCTTTTAAAAAAAGAAAAGAAAATTAAAATGGACCGTTTAGAGGGGATAACGAGTCAAGGGGACGGGTATACATGTTTCATATCGGCAGCCCATTATTCCAGACATATTGTGAGATGGCCCCTATACTTAATACACATATTATATAATAGATATGAAACATGTCTTAAACCATTGATTGAGGGAAACCGGTATGTTTTACAGACTTAGAACTTGCTTGTCACATGCTTATCGAGATCTTAATACCACCATCTGTATGGAGATTAGGATTTTAGAAAACCTTTACATACACTTTTCCTCCACTAAATAAATTTCCTTACCCGACATAATCCCCTTAGGAGCCCGTTTTGACCTCATTCCTGTTTATTTGTTAAACCAAACATTACACACCATTTCAGCTTTGGCCTTCATTATATTTTAACCTGTGTGATGAAATCCAGTTCGTTATCGAGTTGTATATAGTCAGTTGTTGAGTCAGTTGTTGAGCATACTACACAATGTATGTATGTCTCGGTTGGGTTGTAAATATGTGTTTGTCAGAGTTGTATAATTGTTTGATTCAGTGTATTGTCTATCAGTAAAAAAAAAAATCCAAAAAGAGAGTTCGTTCTTATTCAGTTATGTAATTAGCAGTCTGTTTATATTTGATTAGTTGTTTGGGTATTTGTAAACTGGGTTTCATTCACCTTAGTCACTAAATATGTCTATTTCGCACCCAACCTAAGCCTCAGAAAAACCCTAATCCTAGTCTTTATGCAACCGGTGGGTAATGGGTGGAGATAAGACTGGCCTGCAAGCTTATTAAATTGTAACTCATACTTGGTTTTTGAGGGCAGAGACATATACTGGCACATTTTTTTTTGCTAGTCCAGATATTAAACCGAGAAGAGTGTTGATAGTGTGAGAGGTATGAACATGTATACTCGTTTAGGCGGTTCCATAAGTTTTAAATGGTAACATCAAATTATTTGGTGGGTTATCAACTTTGATCTAGTGCACCCGATAAAAAAACAAAGGAATAGGGTATGACTTGGGACTTTAACTGAACCGGACTTGTGGTAAGATTGGTGGAAACAAGTTGAATGTAATCGAAAGTTGTTTTGAGATGTTGCTTGAGGACAAGCAACGTGTAAGTGTGGGAATGTGACGGGTGGTCCATGGGACAACCCTTAAATGATATAAAAGCCGTAAGAATTATGTTTTGAATAAGTTTATTTTGTGGAATTAGATAACTACGGTTTTGTTGGTGAATTGTAGGTTCAAAGATGGTTCCGGGGCTATTATGGTGGATACCGAGGCAACCGAATGGACCGAGAATGTGTGAGAGATTAAAAAATGAAGAAAACAAAGAGTTTTGGCTGAAGACCACCGTGACCCACGGTCCAACCGTGGGCCACGGTCCAAATAAAAAAGTGAAACAGAAGCCACCGTACCGTGGCCTCTGACTGACACCATAGCCTCAACCGTGACCCACGGTTCAACCGTGGGCCACGGTCCAAAATTTTCAGATCACCACCGTGACCCACGGTTCAACCGTGGGCCACGGTCCAACATTTCCAGAAGAAAACCGTGACCCACGGTTTGAACCGTGGGCCACGGTGCGCAGTCGTAACTGCTGTTTTATTATTATTTATTACTCGTTTTTGGCGAGACTTTTCATTATCTTTTCATCAAGAACTACCTAGGGGCGATTGGGAGAGAGCAAGAACGATATTTTGGTGATTCTAATCAATTGTTTGGGTTTATGATTTGCTTGATTAACCTAATCGATATGGTGATGATTCAGACAATGTGTGGCTAGTCATCTTTATGTTCTCTTCCAAAGTAAGGTTTTCAATTAGATACTTGTGAATCGTTTATGTTAATTGTGGGATAGTCTTTTGATCTTATGAATATATTGTTTGGTGATTGTGAGTTTGTATTGTAATTGTTAGTATTGTTTGATTTCGTGTTCTTGACTATCCGTTCTTGGTGCCATAGGCAATCGAGATTTAGTAGAAGAGAATTAGGGTTGATAAAACTAAACTGATTTTTGAGTGACAACCTTGCGTTTGTGTAATCCAAGTACTTAGTCCTCGTTTATCACAATCAATTGAATTTTCACAAAACTATATTCGTGTAGTTTGTTCCATAAATAAACGTTAACTTGATCTACATTGGAAACCTGAAATTGGGAGAGAGCATTTTTTCTCTTACTGTTTAAAAACTTGTTTAATTGCTTAAGTTCTTTTTATTAATCAAAACCAAACAACCAAAATACTTGATTTTAATATTTGCATTTAGTTTAATTTAGATTAATTATCAAACTACTAAGTAACGCATATTCCACAAAACTCCCTGTGTTCGATACCCGCTTACCGCTATCTAATTAGTTGTATTCGGTTTATTTTTTGAGTGAGTCTTCGACCTCACGTCATGGTGGAGAAAATCATGAATACGGGATACTATTGGCCAGGCATGCATGTTGACGCCGAGAAAGAGTTGAGAAAATGCAACGCCTGTCAACGCCACGCACCAAACACCCTGCGACCAAAAAACGACATGATATCAGTAACAGTTTCTTGGCCATTTCAAAAATGGGCAATTGATATAACTGGACCATTTCCAGAGGCGCCAGGCCGCGTCAAATTTCTGATAATTGCAATCGATTACTTCACAAAGTGGATCGAAGCAAAGCCGGTAGCAACAATCAACGCAACCAACATCAAGAAGTTCATCTGGGAATTCATAATCTGTCGCTTTGGATTACCCATGAATTTGGTCAGCGACAATGGAGCACAATTTGCTGAACAACATATCCAAAAATGGTTAAAAGAGCTCAATGTCACGCTGACGTTCACCTCCGTGGCTCACCCACAAGGGAATGGTGAAGTGGAACACGCCAATAGAACAATCGTGGACAGAATCAAGAAAAGATTGGCAAACCACAAATTAGGATGGGTCGATCAGCTACCTCACGTACTATGGGCCATAAGAACGCACAAAAACACAAGTAATGCAGAAACGCCGTTCAGCCTAACCTATGGTACCGAAGCAATGATCCCCTCCGAAGTCGGCGTTCCATCACCAAGAATCACAATACCAAAGGACAACGACGCAGAAAGGAGGTTAGACTTAATGCTTCTCGAAGAACGACGAGAGTTGGCTGCAATAAGAGAGCAAAATTACAAGCGCCAGCTACAAAAGTATTACAACGCCAAAGTGAAAATATGTGAGTTCAATGTCGGAGATTACATTCTCCGCAACAACGAGGCATCAAGAGCACAACCACAAGGCAAACTAGCGCCATCTTGGGAAGGCCCATACCAAATCAAGGAAGTATTGGGAAAAAGGCGCCTACACTCTGATGCACCTTGATGGCTCAGCGATTCCTAGAACATGGAACGCAGCACAATTGCGAAAGTGTTATATGTAACTCGATTCCTATTGTAAAAACAAGCCAAGGGTCAAATCTGAATGGAAACGATACTCCGCATTTCACAAAACAAACCTTTTCATTTATAGACAAAAATTTACAAGCGAGCACTTACGCCCGCACACAAAAAAAACAGAAATACATGACAAGAACAAACATAGAAAACCTAATCTACATCGTTGATACTCTTCCCAGAGTCAACGACAGCGTCATCTCCTTGACCGCCAGCAGGAGCGGCGGAAGGTCCAGCTTGCGAAGGCTCAAGCAAATTCCTCAACAGTTGCACGCCATTTTCTTCCTTAGCATACTGAGCAACTTGGGAAAGAATAGGAAACGTAAGAGAATCATATTCCATCTCAGCAACGGAATACTCCTTTTCCACATCAATGGCGTGAAGAGCGTGGGCCTCAAGGGGGAGGTTGTCACGCATATGCGTGATAGCATCCTCAAATCCAGCCTTGTAACCAAGATGTTGGGAAGCATTAACAAGGGTTCCAACGCAACGCGTCAAATCATCATCGCTAATGATGCATTGAGCAACCTGCAAAAAAAAAAAAAAAAAAAAACATCAAAAGAAGGAGTAAGAAAGGAAGCAAAAAAGCGGAGTAATACCTTGCAAATAGCATGCTTCAACAACCAATCGCGGTCGGCAGCAGCAGCGGCACGCTCAGAAGTCAAGACTTTAATGGTCTCTTCATTGGAAACCAACGTGTCAGCTAACTTACCTGCATCCGCCTTCCTCACCGCGGCTTCCGTCTCCAACTCTTCAATGCGTTTGCGAATATCAGCGTTTTCACTCTCGAGTCGAGCGGAAGCCTCCTTGGCAGCAACAGCGCGGCTGCGTGCGTCCGCGAGATCAGCGTTAGACTTCTTGCACGCAGCCTCAAACTCCTTATAGCGGGCGGCGCGGTCGCGGACAGACTCCGCCAGGTCCGCCTCAGCCTTAGCCAATTTCGCCTCAGCATCGCTTAAAGCTTGGCGATGATCAGACGATTCTTTATCCGCTTTCCAAGCGCCGGCCTCAGCATCTTTCACCAATTGTTCCATCTCACTTATGCGAACACTGGCATTAATCTTGTCCTCATGAAGGGCACGGTTCTCGCGCAGCAACTCCGCAAAACAAGAGAACGCTTGGACTGGGTGAAAATCGGCGTCGGAGTACAAACTACTCCGGGACTGGATTTTACGAGCGATGCGCTCACCAGAAGGAACCGCATACTCCAAAAATTCAGAGCAAGTGGCAGGATCTTCAAAATTGGCGCCACAGTTAACCTTCCACCGAGGGCGAAAAACTTGGCTTGCCTCCATGGAGTCGCGGGGGTCCATATCCACATCTAGCACACCCCCACTCAAGCATCCACTCAACCCGCCACTGCTACTGCCTGGGATTTCAAAAAATTTACCCTGCACCGTCGCACCAAGGCGAAATGGAGGCAACGGCACAGCTTCATCACCATCAAGAATTAAAGTCTTGTCTGGTGAGGACTGTCTTGATTTCAAAAAATCAGCAATAAGAATCCCGCTGATTCAAGACTAACCTTAGGCGATTCGTCCACAATCGCCTTCATCGGTTGCACAGATGAAGCAGGTAGTGCAACAACGGGAATTGACCCAGTCGGCGCACGTACAGTCGTCACAATAGTTTCAGCCTCAGACGGGCCAACCACACCCGCCATCATTGGCAAACTCAGCATCTGTACAGTAGGCCCAGCCTCAGACAAGCTGCCAACACTTGTCATCATCGGCAGACTGGAAAAAAGAGCCGCCAAAGAAGATACAACGCCAGAAGTGGCGGGAAAAACAGTCGATGAAGAAATCGCCAGCACGCCTGAAATGAGTTAACGACTTTAGAAAAGGTTAAGCTCAGACAAAAGAAAGAATAGTAAAATTTATACCTGACGATTTGACAAGACCACGTTTGACAAACCCGCCAAGACGAGGTTTCATGACGGCGCAGAGCATCTCTTCATCATCTTCATTAATCACAGGGGTGGGACCCAAATGGTGTGGAACAGTGAACGCACCACCCGCTAAAGAAGAAGAGGAGGAAGATGGACCGGTAGATACGAAATTCGTATCCACAACGGTTCCAGAAGCTGCAGCTACAGAAAACACATCAGTCGCCACCAAAATTGGAGTGGCAACCGTTGTGGTTAGTGCAGACACAGCAACCACAGGCTGTGAAGATGTTGGCGAGGAGCAGCCAACAGAAACCTGTGCGGAGGTGGTTGGGGAAGACGCCATGCTGGCACTCAAACCAAGTGCCTCAAGCAATGAAGCGGAAGAAGACACCGGAGCCCCAAAGGGAACGGTGGAGATCATGACGACATCGTCGTCATCATCCACGGCGTCTCTTGCGGCGGCGTCTATCGGAGACGCAACCGTCTCCCCACCACTGCGTTGTACCCCCTACCACTGCACTTAGGAAGGCGCACAACGTTAGATCGTCAACCTGTAAAAGAGAATGAAACGTTAGCAAAATAAGCAAAGTAAAGTGATTAAAGCAGCTGAACTTACCACTCTGAAGGGTAACAGAGCTTGGAGGTGGCAGCGGCCGCGAGGCGGATGATTGCCCCATAGGAAGAGGAAACACAAAGTTTCGAGCGGTCCGAGTAAGGATCGGCTCCTCAAGGGGACCTAACTCCCTCCGCCCTAACATCTTAACGCCCTTAGGCGCAGGTTGTAGGAGGAGCATGCGATCGTCCACCTCTGAAAATAAACAATTTAGGATACTGCTAAATAGAATATACATCAGAGAAAAAGCAAAGAAAACACTAACCTTGACCGCCATTAAGAATTACCGGTACAAAAGCCGCATTATCCCAGATCCGACTCATGCCGAATAACACCAACGCGCGCTCCGAATAATAACGGGGCGGAGACAGGCTAGCCTGCGAAGTGGTGAACCAGTCCGAACCAGAATAAGGAGCCACTTTCGGCTCAGGAAGCTCCTTTACATCCGTAAAGAACATGGAATTCGGCACCACACGAGCATACACGTAGAAGAACAAACTCTTCCACTCATGCAAACTGGGTGGCGCATCTAGGGCAATAGCCTTTGCACCAGGGCGGGTATGTAAGTTATACCATCCCTGGGCGAAACGCCACCGGTAAAAAGCTGATAACCTATCAGCCGTCGGAGTAATACCGAGGCAATGACAGGTATATTCGAAATGGCGAAGGCGAGCCATTCCGAACGGATGAATCTGGCTGAGATGCAGCCCAAAAACACTCAGAACATCCACCAAAAACCGGGTAAGGGGAAAACGGAGATTGCCCAAAAAGAAATACTCCCGGTACACGACAATCTTGCCGATAGGAGCCTCTCGAGCAGTCCTACCAGGGGCAGGCAGCTCAGGCTCATACTCAGGGCCAAGGTTATACACCCTGACAAAGTCCTCGGCATACATGCGACAACCGACGAACTCCATGGAATTATTCTTCTTAGTCCTCGAGGTTTGGGAAGACTCAGCCATAAAATAAAGAAGGATCGAGAGAAAGAAAATGAAAGGAAAACGATGAGAAATGGTGCTTAAAACGGTGTAATCTCCCCCTATTTATACTAATTGCAATTAATGAGGGACGGAGATACAAAAATGATAATTAACACGTGGCCCAATCAGAAAGTGTCACGATAATAGAGTGGCAGAGGATATGTGTTACAGCTGGGCGCGTCACCGGGATTATCGCCCACTCGCCTGACACAAGCAGAAAGTCTGCAGGGCAGAGCAACCGTCGTCAAACTGTCACGTCCAGCAGTCGTTTCACTGACTTGCATTTAATTCACTCATCCACGCCAAACTACACGTCATCCATATAAAAGGAAACATAAACGATAAGTGTTGGCAAAACAGGCTCCGTCATGGGATGATTTAAGATAAATCACCCGCAAAAATAGGCGCCATCATGGGATGATTTAATATAAGTCACCCTCCAAAACAGGCGCCATCATGGGATGATTTAAGATAAATCACCCGCCAAAACAGGCGCCATCATGGGATGATTTAAGATAAATCACCCGCAAAAATAGGCGCCATCATAGGATGATTTAAGATAAATCACCCGACAAAACAGGCACCATCAAGGGATGATTTAAGATAAATCACCCGCCAAAATAGGCGCCATCATGAGATGATTTAAGATAAATCACCCGCAAAAATAGGCGCCATCATCGGATGATTAAATCACCCGCCAACATAGGCGCCACCATAGAATGATTTAACACAAATCACCCACCAAAATAGGCGCCACCATGGAATGATTTAACATAAATCACCCGCCAATAAGGGCTACAAAATGGGATGACTTAACATGGATCAACCGCCAACCTACGGTTACGATTAATGAAGTCACCCACCCAATATGTGGAATTACCCACGAAAATAAACCAAACCAGCAAAGAAAAAATGGGAAAGCTAAAAGCCCATGATAAGTCCACAGCCCCCACTTCTTGAAAGAAGGGCGACTATGGACTAGGGAGACTTGTAGAGGTAGGGTATGAAACCCACCATTTGACAAAGTATGACACTAATTGCATACGCTGGGCGGAACACTAGGCGCCAGGAAGCCACTAACGCCAGGCGTAGTGCATGGCGCGAAGAGTAGAGTCCAATATAACTTTCCCTGATACCTCGGAAATGGTAATGCAAAGGTCCCACCAGTATGGGACAAAAAGATGGTAACCCACATAGGGATAAACACCAAACCAATAGGGATTGGACAACACATAGAGGACGGTACAACAGTACAATCACATCATTGTCAAAAGGCCATGATGCCCACCAACTTCCACCAACCACCACGACCGCACGAGTAGGGAATATTATTGGTGGAGAACCTGACAAGGTGATTGGTCACACTCTCTCTCCTCCGGCTATAAATACCGCTAAACCTCCAAATGGTAAAGGATATACTTTTTCCTACTATCACTATCAAATTATACTCTATCATACTATAAAGTACTGAATCTCACACCGGATGGTGGTTATGAGAGAATCCCCCCCCCCCCCCCAATTCCATGTAACGAGCTCACGGTGTTCTGTTTTGCAGGTTACACTTGTCTGCGCCAAGAAGGTTTTATAACCCATCGTGTAAAATACTCATCCATTACCCTCGGATTAACGTGTTAGACCTTGAAGAATGGATTGGTGTTTCTTCAGGCTACACTCATAACCGGACCATTTGATCGAAATCAAAGTAACCTGCATGTTAGCTAATGACATCAAAGAACGTAGCAGATATATTATTAGTTTCGGTCAACACTACCGACATTCTAGAATTAGTTAAAATAAATAATAAAACCAACAATTTAAATTAAAACGAACTATTTTCCTAAAATTTTGACCCGTTTGTTTACACCATTTTTCACATTCTCGCCAGTTTGAGTAATTGGTAATTAAAATTCTTTAATCAGTTAAAACCATGGAAGAGCACACAGTGGTAATAATAAACATAATAAGAACCACACATGAACAGAAACTATCAGACAAATTCAGTTATGGATCGGAATCCTTGTCATGTTGTTATTCAATCCAAAGGTACCACGTGACCTGCCAACTTGTGAGCTCACTTATCACGTGACTGTCTACTTCAACCTATTCTTTATTTTCAAACATGCTGCTGGCACTTTGGTTTTACAGCTATTATTATTATTATTATTATTATGCCAGCCTAATCAGATCTACAATAACATACACACCCTCCAAACTCACTTAAACTGGTTCTTTTGTTACAGATAATACAATCTTTTATATACCAAACAAACACTATAATATAAAAGAAACATCAACAACGAAACTCTTGTGCAGAATTTAAAAGATCACACCATGAATAACAAAATTGCATGATAATTGTGATTAGAGAATAAGCAGTTATTAAATTAAACACAGCAAATCAAACAACAATAAAACAGATAAATCTTACTAACAATAAAAAGTAACCAAACGAGTGCTGCAAAGAAACAAACGATTAATAAACCTCAACTTCACTGATCAAGATTCTTGTGGTTTCTCCGGCTTTTTGCAGAGAATCATATGCATTGGGGAGAAGATTCCGGTTTCCCCTCCTTTGGTGAGGTAATCAGCGGTCTTGAACAGCATCTCGTGAACATCCATGGTTCCTTTCGGCGCAATCCCTAGGGTTTCAAGCACCGTTACTACAATGTGGTTTCTCCAGTACGCGATTCGCCCCATCTTCAACCTCGACCACCACGGATGCGACGGAGGCTTTGCCAAATCCTTCTCTTTCACGACCTCAAACCCTACCTTCTTTGCGACCTTAGCAATGTCGGAATAACTCCTTAACCCGGGCAATGCATCACCTCTCTCGATCCCGTGGATAACTGCCACATGTTCCGGATCTTCAGCGCGGTATAATTCAGTGGTTACCTAGTAGACACAATGTAATTAGTAAAATTTAGAGGTATGAGTGCAAATCAGCCAAGCTCGGATCGATAAAAAGCTCAAAACAAATCAAGACCGACCCTCAAATAAAGCTTGTTTAGTTATCAAACCAAAGCTCGAACCTTGTGTTTTTCTAAGTTTTACCTCTTTGGTTCGTTTAAAGCTCGAGCCACACTTAGGCCAGTTTATTTGTTTTTTTTCTCAAAATGAGTACAAACGTATATAGATTAGTTAAAAAATAATAATAAACGAGCTGAGCCCAAGCAGCTTAAAAAACGAGGCCCTCGTCTTTAACTACAGGCTGTAGTTAAAGATGGGGATTTGTAAATATGAGTTGAGCATATAACCCAATACAAATACAATTTAAAGTTGAATTACACACTTGTGAGATTAAAGAGATGAAGTTTACCCATTCGTAGGAGACGTACATCGCCCCGGGCTTCAAAACCCTAAAGATCTCAGCATAAACATCTTCCAGCTTGGGGGCATGGCAGGTGGCCTCAATGGAGTAGGCCCCGTCAAAGCTGTCGTCTTGGAACGGCATCTCCAGGAAATTCCCACACACCACCTCACACAGCTTATCCAGGCCGGCCTTCTTGTTATGCGCCTTGGCCCGCTGACCTGGTACTCGTTAATTGTGATTCCTACCACACTGCAGCCCGAGTGGTTGGCAATCGCCCGCATGGGGCCCCCAACCCCGCAGCCGGCGTCCAGTATCCTCTGACCGGGTTTGACCCCGATCAGATCTACGGCCATCTCTTCGTGTTTTCGAGTCGACTCCAGGTTTGACGTCCCGGGTATGGCTGGAGAGAAGTGAAAGGACTGGCCCCACCCCCACTCGTAGATGTCGGTTACGAGGTTGTAGAAGGTGTCGACGAAAGCGGGTACGTTCTCTGCCTTCTCGATCTCCTTGGGGCGGCGGAAGAAGGACCAGTAGTTGTTGTAGTTTTCCTGAACGTGGTCGCGTTCGATCGAGCCGCCGGAGAGCTTGACGGCGTGCTTGCCTTTCTGTTCGGCGGATCCGAGGACGCACACGAACCAGTAAAGGCCGCCGGCGACGATGGAGAAGGTGAACACCAGAGTGAGGGAGTCCATTGAGGAGAGAATGTGATTGTGATTGTGATTGTGATTGTGAGGGTTTCTGACTGCCAGTTTGCTAGATATTTATTAATGACCAAATTGAGTTATTCTTTTCACATTATCTTACAAACAAACAAAAGCTTATAATCTCTCATAACTCGATCTTAATTAAAACTAGTTAGGTGCCCGCGCTATTCAACAGAGTACGTACGCAAACCTGATAACGGTGCGTTCGTAACTTGAAATTAGACACATAACACGTGCAAAGCCAGTACGTGTGTAACTTACAGTTTAACACGCATAATTGGCACCTGAATGCATGTTATATGCATTAAACATGCTTAACCGACATCATGTGTGTAACTCACGTTGATTACTTGTGCGTTACGTGGTGTTGGACATGTGTTTATCGGGTATGGTACGCGTAAACAATGTCATCACGAAACTGATGTCTAAAATGTACAACAATTTCAAATAAATCGAATTTCAAACCAACCCGTTTTGACCCGAAACCCATCTAGACCAGAAACCGTTTTGACTCGAAACCCGCTTTGACCCGATACCGCTTTGACATGACCCCTTTCGACCTGAACCCATCCCGACCCAACCCGAACCATTTCAACCAGCTTTGTATTGACATGTTCCAACTCTAATATATTTTGACCCATGATTCGAACCGCCTCACGTTACCCATTGTCGTTACAAACCGGTAATCACGTAAATGTTATTTTTTTTAAATTAATAAACTCTAGCAATATCATACTCAAATTAAAGTGTAATAAATTGTTCGTTTTTATAGAATAATTTTCTTAAAAAATATTAACGTTTAAAAAAGTTATGAATGTTTAAAAGTCGTGGAGTTAGTTTGTTTTGAATAAGGGGTAGATGTGTAATTATTCTATATATTAACAAAATTTTATTAAAGTAGAGGACTAAAATTGAAACTATTATGTAAGAAACTAAAATAACCGTACATGGTTATGATATAAAGACAACATTACCCTTAAAATTTCTTAAATTTATGCATAACATGTTGTATAATAAGCAACAATTTAGGTACCTCTTAAAATTAAAAAGGTCATTAACTCATGCTTTGTATATAATAGAGATAATAATATCTCTTTTTTCTATGGGCGCTGCTAAAAGTACCCTCCCTCTCTTCATTTTTACTAAACGTATCCCCTTCCTCAGTTTTGACGTTAATATGATTTAAACATTTTTTGTTTTTTCTTTACCATTTTGTTATCTTTTACTATTATTATTATTATTTTAAAAAGTTTTGTTTTATTTTGTAAAGAGTTTTTCTATTCCTTTTGTTTTCATATTATAAAAAATTTGTTTTTTTTAATGACAATTTTTTTTGTTTAAGTAAAAAACAACAACGAAGGAATTTTCTTTCTAATGTGATACACCACATCATTTCGAACCTAACAAAAAAATTATTTATTAAACAACATTGACTTGATCAACAAGTTGATTCATGTGACAATAATCTATGCCTGAACCTAACAAAATATACTCAAAAAAAAATTGTCGGACGGGAGACACATAATAAGATAACAATATACAAATCGTTTTATCGTTTTTATAAAGAGATTGTATCATTATTTCTTTAAATATATTTTATAATGATAATAAATATTATTATTATAATAAAGAATAATAAACACAAAAGAAGAGAAAATAAAAAAGAGTTTTACAAAAATAATCATTATTACTATTATGATAGCTTTATAAAATATGTTAGAGTGTAGTAATACGTCAAATAAAATTGTTAAAGGAATTTAAAGTTTATGAGAGGGGGTATGACAAGTACACAAGGGAGGTACGTTTAGCTTAACCTTTTTTCTATCTATACACCCAACCCTACTCAATTTTTAACACACATTCACAACTCATCCCAACTTAAAAAATGTATTTTTTTAACGAAGTCTGTTTTTAATAAAATTTATGTCAGAATGTTTTTAATTATATTTTTAGTTCGAATATTAAAAGTTAATTGAATAATTAAGTTATTTGGGGTTAGTTTGGATTGCAATCTGGGTTTGCTCCACCAACCCATATTGCCAATCTAGATTGCTTTATTTTATTTTTTAACTTTTTTTTTACTTTGGGTCCACCAATTTTATTATGAAATTGCCAGTGAAAGTAGTTTAAAACATAAAATATAACGTGTATCAAAGTTTATTTATATTAGTGAAATGGGAAGAATTTAATACGTATAAAAGTTTTCGCGTGAAAACGTGTAAATTTACGTTGCTGAGAAAAAAAACGGTGGCTGGACCACCATTATGACGCACCACTACTTTATATATATTATAAATATATAGGAAATGAGTCACGATTTATTAAAAATATATTAACAGAGATTATAAATATACTCACTTTGGACATTTGGGGAACTGTAGTGTATGCATTGTATACATATAAAAACAAAAATAACATGAAATACAACATATGTATGTATACACACTGATTCAAGTTGTGTTGTTTGACAAGTGCTTGAATCGCATAATCTTGAACACTCTTTTGTGTAGTGTTCAATGAGTGCTTGGGCCGTGACTTGTATGACTTCTTTGAACTGAAATAAACAAATACGAAGAAATAGGTAGAAGTAGAAAGTCAAGACCCGTGTTTAACACGGTTTCCTTAAAACGTATTTCGCGTCTCCACTGAGAACACCTGTCTTCCAGAGTATAACATCTAAAAGTTGTTGAAATGCTAGAGTAGACCATTGAGCTCGAAAAAGCACCTTCAATATTGCTGGAACGAAAGTATATATTGAGTGTTCTTGAGAGCCTACAAAGTATCTCAAGATTGTTGATTTTCTTATCTTTTTTTTTCTCAACTCACCTTGGTTTATATAGTGAATAAAACGAAGAGTTACCAATATTAAAGATAGCTTAAGGGCATCGAAATTAAAACAAAAATAAATGGCGTTGGACGTATATATGGAAAATGACAACTTTAGCACGTATAAACATTCAATGCTTAGCTCCTTTTTTTGTATTGTTGTTAGTTCATTATAAAACTCTCTCAACATAGAACCCAAATGAAATATTTAACTTATATATCCTTCAGTTATATACAAATATTTATGTCCAAAATTTCAAAAATATATTCTTAACAAACTTATCAAATACTATTTATCCAAACCGAATACTAATATATTAAGATCCTTTTATAATAGTTAAAATATAATATATATATATACACACACAGGGGGTTGTTTTATATTATTTGTTTATAATATTTATTTATTTTTTGAACTTTTACTTTTTTTTGTTGTATGAAAGTTAATAATATACTTATGGTTTGATTATAAATTGTTTAACAAATAAATGAGATATTATAACCTAGTTTAAAAGATACATGGGTTTGATGAGATCAAAACCCAATTATTTTTTTACTACAAATTGGTTTTGTAATTATAAATAATATATCTTTTTTAAACAAATCGTATATTAATTTTTAGTATATCCTCACTTTATAGGATTATTATATCAAATATTTGATGAGATTAGTTTTTAATTTAATGAGATATTATAACCCGTTTAAGAAATATATGGGTTTGATAAGACCAATACCCGTGAATTCGGGTCAAATGCATGAGAAGCCTCCATTTAAAAATCAAGCAAATCTGGTGACTCCAAAAAAAGGGGGAGCGACCACATCGCGACACCTAAGATTTTTGGGTTTTCGTTTATATATATTATAGATATATGGCTTAGATCAAATATAAATGAAATTAACGAAGAGTAATAATGTAATTACATCATAGAGTAATTACATAATTACTCTACTTGTATATATAACTACTCTATTTGATTCTCACAGTTAGCACGTTAATTTCATTTATATGTTAATTTCCCCATTTTATAATTTTTTAAGGGTTTTTTTTGTCCAAAATGGTTCTTAAAGTTCTCTTATGATCATTACCCTATATATATAGTAGTTTTTTTAGAACCACTTTGAGTTTTAAGAACTTGAAAGAACTTAACATAACAATATTTTTTTTTTGAATTTTTTACATATAGAAAAATTACAACATTTTTTACGTACCGAATCAACTTTTTACACAGGTGTAACGTACGTTTAAATTAGTGTAATCATTGTACATATTTATTCTCTTTCCTACTTAATTTTTTAGTCTGATTTAATCTCAATCACATAATCTAACCTATTAAATTAAATGTGTGGTTAAGAATTGGATTCTTAAAGTTCTTGAAACTCAACAAGTTCTCATATTATCCCTCTCATATATATATATATATATAGTTGATTTATTTTAAGAACTACTTTGAGTTTTAAGAACTCGAAAGAACTCACCGTAACAATTTTTTTTGAGTTTTTTATATATATGTAATATATGTAGGTTACATGTACGTAGATTACATACAACATTTTTTATGCACCGAGTCAACTTTTTTACATAGGTGTAACAAACGTTTAAATTAGTGTAAGACAGAATTATAGAAAATGTTTTATGTTTATCCCAAATTTCACTGGTAGTCCTTTATCTTCAAAAGTAACATAATTTGTACTTTATGTTTCAAAATGTTACACCATTTATCCTTTAACACTAACCCAATTAGTTTTTCTCGTTAAGTATAATCATGTGCCTTGCACATGAGGGAAAATTAGTCATTTAAATACTTTATTTAAAAAGACATTTTAAAATAATTAGAAACAATTTAATTAAAATATTTATACACATATAATTATAATTAACCCAACCCACAGTCTCCGCTTCTTCCTCCATTACCATCGAGCTCCATCTCTGGCAAGCCACTACTTGGGGCAAAAGGCCAATGGGACCACGAGGAAATGCGGGCAGTGAGAGGCCACGTAATAACATGCACGTCCAGGGTTCACTTGTAGCTTAATTACATCCTATATATACAAAACATGAATACTATAATTATGTATACTGGTTTCGTTTAAACTTATGAAACTCACGAACTATTCGTAATTGACCCGTTTTAACATGCTTTTCAGGTATACCAAAGTTTGAATGATGTGCTATGTGCTATATGCCAAGTAACGATCATGACTGTTGCAGATAGATGCAAGTATACTGTAAATGAATAAAGCGCTTAGAGGACCGATTATGTTTTGAAACATTTAGTTTGTAACCATAGTTAAAATAGTGTAACATGTTGTAAATTAGTTTGTTAATTTTCTTTACAAACAATGTGGTTGATACCAGATGTGTCTGTTACATTACCGTATTACGCTTCCGCATTTACCTAGACGGAGTGTGCCAATTCTTTTACATGTTTTTATAATTTTTCCAGTTAACTTGACTTTTTTACTTTAGCAAGACCTAAATCGGGAATATGATAAATATAGATCAAGGACAGGACAAGCTATGACCCATTCATTTTTGGTCGTTCTTGGTTCCAGTCATTCAGTTTTCTTAGTTGGATAGAGACAGTGGAATAATACTTTTGTTTTCATAAGGATTACAGTTCAAACACGGTTTAGGCTGTTGGTTCCGTGTATTCCACTAATTTTTGCTCATAATTTTTTTTTTACAATTATGGATGACAATGGACAGGTTTGTCGTGTATCCCATATCCAGCCAAAAACCCTCGGGTGTCGTGTATATATACGGGTTTTGAGTATGGTCAATACCTTATTATATAAACCTGTTGGATAACTATTAATCAAATACATTTGTGAATGGTGAGATGGTGAAACTATGATGAAACTGTAGGATTTAACAAGACAGGAGAAGACAGTTACATAAATACGATATATATACTTAAATTGATAATCTTTTTTTTTTCTCAATCATTTACTTTTTCATTTTCATATCCATTCTTGATCTCCATCTTATGCAGTGTTGAGTTGGATCAATCTTTACTATCTCTCTCTCCCTCTCCCACTCCCACTCCCAACCAACAAGTTTTGTAGTCTAGATCTTTGTGAAGAACTTTGTGCGTGTAGACATGAACAACACCTCTATTTAATGAAAATGGAAAGTTTTGGATATTAGAAAAGTAAACGGTGGAGATTTTAGGTCCATCGCGATAAAAGTTTATAAATTTTTAGTTCAGTGACCCACAAGCAAGTTCGAGTTGTTAATGAGCAGAGTTTGAAGTTGATTTTCAACAGAGTAGAGGACTTTTAGCTGAGCCGATTCAAGCTTTGTAAACTCGATTCCAAGTTTACCCTAGCTTGACTCGTAACCAGCCCTACTTTAGAGGGACTGAGAATTTGATATTGTATTTCTTATATTAATAATTACAACATTGTTATTTTTTTTATATGTCTGTAACCTATCGGTGGCCTGATTGGTCTTGTGGTACGATGTCCATCATTTTAAAAGTGAGGTGGTGGGCACAAGTACTTGCATATGTAAGGTTTGCTGAATTTTAAGATGGAAAAAATTTGATGATGAATAAAATTGATGTTAAATAAAAATCTATATAAGTTACATTAACTATTTTATAAAAAAATATTTTTTTAAAAATAGTAATTTGCCATGCTTGGAGTTCTTTTATTAAAGGGCAAATACTATTAAAAATCAATATATTTTATGTTTTTTCACACAAAAGTCCCTCAACAACTTTTTGCACGTCAAAGTCTCCCCTCATCTAAATTTGAACAAAATAGTGACGTAACTTATAAAAAACAATATCAAGGTACCCTCAGCATCAGGTCTCTTCCACTAACAGCCAAGTGGCTTTAACTTGAAAATCTCAATGTTGGTGGAAAACGTATTCTCCGAATTCGTTGACAATGAAACGAATTGTCGAGCTGATTCTGTGAGATGATCTATCTTCCCAATGAAACTCTTTAATGAAATGAAAAAAAGTGGTGATTTCCATCAGCAAAAATAATATGTATGTGGCACTAGAATTAGAAATTGCATAGAACTATTACAATAGGCTTAAAAGAAAGAAACGTATGTATGGATTTACAAGCAATGAATGAAGAAACATGAATCATGATGGTATGTGTGTTGGGTTTCGTAGGCTTTGTTGGCCCGATTTATTAGTTGAAGTCCAAAGGGCAGACGGTTGTAGGGTGGCCAGACCGAAGCCCGGCCCAGTTTGGATTTCTTGGTTAATAAGATACAAACCCTAAGTTTATCTATATATATTCTTGTTATGTACTTGTAATCGCGGTCACTCAATAAAGAATATCTAGTTGCCACCCGTGGACGTAGGTCAGTTTAGACCGAACCACGTTAAATCCTCGTGTCCGTTTATTGCTTTCGTGTTTGTGTTCGGTTCGTGTGAGTGTTTAATCCTAACAAGTGGTATCAAGAGCTTAGGTTCGGGTTCGGATCACACGAAGAACACTTTGAACCAGCGGAGTCGCCGCCAAACCTTCCAGCCGCCGCCTCCCTACTGCGTTAGGGCCGCCTCCTACGGTTTTCCGACCGTCATTAGGTTTATGCCGCCGTTTCGCCGCTAAAAAACTAGTCCGTAGATCGCGACTTGGGTTTTGTTTTCGAAAGCTACTAACCACCGTGTACAGCCAGAAGAAGAATATTAGGAACAATAGATCAATTTTTGAGGCAGAAGCCTTGATTGGTTGTTTTTATTTTTTTTCTTTGTAGAAAAAACTATTGGCGTGGTATTGAAGCAGAAGGCTTTGACCATTATTTTTGGTTTGACCAAGACCTCGTACACCTTTTGCAATTTTTGGCCCTAGAACATTTGTTGGTCAATAATTAGGGAGCAACCCATTTGATATTTTTGACCCAAAATCAAGATCCAATTTCTGAAGAAGCGTTGTCAATCTGAAGAAGCGTTAAAGAAACGGAGAGCCAGTTGTCAACCGCATTTGTCAGGTTTTATCGTTTCTTTAAAGTTTCAGTTTTCTGATTTACAGTTCGTTATTCCGCTGCGGTTTAAAATAGGTTGATTATTTAGCAGAGTTCAGTAGAACAGATGTTAAGTTCAGGCCTCTGCGATTGTTGTATTTGTCTCTGTTTTATCCAGTTTTTCGTTTTAGACATTGTCATGGTAGAAGACGGAAATGTTTTGATACAGAAGTTTGATGGACAAAATTTTG